>NC_133752.1:143001622-143613289 GCF_036562045.2 Rhinolophus sinicus
CAAAATAAAAATCACACCTTTCTATAGGATAAAAACATGGTGAAGGCAAAGAAACCCTGATAAATGAAATTCTCAAGAGAAGCAAGCTCTCATAGAAGAGCAGACTGTCTGTGAGCAACTTCTGTACATGAGGATGGATGCCTAATCTGGGCAGAATCAGGACTGACCCCCATAGAGGTATTTTAGAAACAAGCAGAAATCACTCAAGACTTAACTAAAAACTGGGGAAAAAAATGAAAAGTTTATTTTCAGACACTGAACAGCTGGAAATGATCCATAGAGAAGATAAACAAATGAATTAAGCCGTATACTTGACACAGTTTCCTGCCTGGAAGAACTTTTAAGATGGTGGTGCAGGGAAGAAGACTCCAATAAATTACAGAAGTCCTGTTAAATTGAAAAGACAAAGCTTGGGGATGAGGGAGCAAGAGGCAGCCAGAATTTGTGGGGCAGAATACCAGAGAGGAGGGACCAATGAAAAAAAGCTTCAGAAATCTGTATAGAGGTTTCCTAGAGACTGCTGTTAAATATAAAGCTACATGTGCAGTGAAACACATGGCAAGGAATTATAAGAAGAATAAAACTCAGAACTAACACAGGTCTGAGAATGTTTAAATTCTGGCCATCGAAAGTCAAGAAACCTTGTGAATAGCCAGAGCATTCCGTAGACATTCTAAAAGAATAATGCCTTCAGAGTAGGGACAAGCTTGACATAAAATAAATGCTACCCCGTCATTATCTTAAAAATGCTTAGAAATGTGCTTTGGAAAAATAGCAAGCTGATCTCCAAATAATTTAACTGCTTTCAAGCAAAAGCTGTAATAGTGTTAAGAAGAAGAAATAAAAATTCAGCACTCAAAAATATTCATCATCCAATACAAAATTAATAGATATGTGCAAAAGCAGAAAAATTGATCCATAGGAGAAAAATTAGTCTATAGAGACAAATATAGAAATGACAGATGATGATGAAGTTAATACAAGGAATTTAAAACACCTGTTAAAATTATGCTCAAGGATGTACAGAAAAATATGAAAATAATGAGTAAAGAGATGGAAGAAATAAATCTCTAGAGATAAAAAGCACATATATGTGTTTTAAAAATCACTCAATGGAATTAACAGCAAGTTATATAATGCAGGAGGAAAAGGTCAGTGAGTATTATGACACCACAATAGAAATTATAAAAAACGAAAGATAAAAATTGAAAAATATATAGAACCTAAGGCACAAATGGGACAGAGTCAAACTGTTTAATATCATTGCAATTGGAGCACCAAAAAGAGAATAATCAGAAAAACAATTTGAAATTATAATGGCTGAAAATTTTTCAAATCTCATGAAAAACTGACTCTACATATCCAGGAAGTTTAATAAACCATAAGCAACAGAATTATAAATACAAAGAAAACCACACAGGGCATATTGTAGTTAAATTATTAAAACCTTTAAAGAGAAAAATTTCAAAACAACCAGAGGAAAAAATATTTATTATATATAGTGAACAAAGAAAAGAAGAATCATCGACTTATCTTATGAAATTATACAACATACAAAATAAAGAAACAACATTTTTCATACAAAATAAAGAAACAACATTTTTAAAGATAAAAGCTATCACCTCAGAATTATTTCCCCAGAAAATACATTCAGCTAAAATATTTAGCCAGTTGGTAAAGGCTAAATATGGGTTAGCATTAGACTTTGCAGCCACATGAAGGTTTTTCACAATATATTTCACCAAATTTTTATAGAGGGCAGAGTGAGAGATCATGGGAAGCCACCCTCAGGGCCTGAGAAAAGACAGTAGACCAAGTCCCACTAGACAAAAGTCTTAAGGGAAGCAAACTTTGTCACCTACAGGTATGCAGTGAAAGCCCATTTTGGCTGGAGGCAGTTAAAAGATATGTTTTCTCTACTCCTGGGCTTCAAAAAGGAACCATCCTAGGCTTAGGGTATTAAAGATGTCCTACTACTATATAAGAGGGAAGATTACTAAAAAAGTCCCATCCTCAATGCCCAGGTATATAAAGCTTGCCTAAAATAGACTAAATCGTGACAAAAGAGAATGCACCCTATTCCCTACTCTTTACCAAACTAATAAGCATAGTACATAATAAGTAATAAGTAACTGAGGTCTACCACTGGAGAATGAACAAGAACACGGAGAAAATCCATCTCTGAGGCACAAGCCTACAGCAAACACCTAAAGCTGAAGGTGAAACAGAAACACTGAGAAAATCTAGCAGTTTAGTCCTACACTAAGCATAAAGTAATGCTAGAGGAATTTGAAGTGTGTAGTACACTGAGAGTAATAATAGCAAAACCAACTTCAAACAAAAGTAAACAATGAAATCCAAGCCCAGCTAAACTTGCAATTCGATTAACTCAACCCAGCACACGTAAGGCATAGTAGAAACAGAAGCATGCCAATTCCTGGCAAAAATATTATTTATTTCAGTCTCTTCTGTTCTAAAATTTATGAAACACACACACACACACACACACACACAACAAGAAAGAAACAAGTGTCAAGAAGACAATCAAGAATGATACAACCCAGTATTAAGGGTTACAATAATCAAAAATAATCAACAGAATTATGTTCAGACAGGGAATTGAAAATGACTATCATGAATAAGCTAAAGGCTCTAGTGGAAAAGGTGGACAATGTGCATGAACAGATGAGAGTTTATAGAAGCGACATGAATGAAATGAAAATGCTAGAAAAAGATGGAGACAACTGAAGAATATCTCTGACTTAAATAACCAAAAAGAATAAATTAGCAGGAAAAAGAAAAGAACGAAATATTCTATGGGATATTATAAAACAATATATGTGAATTGGAATCCCAGAAAGCTAACTGAGAAAAAATGGAGAAGGAATATTTGAAGAGATAATGGCTGAGTATTTTCTAAAAATAATAAAACTCATACATCCATAAAGCTGATCGAGACCTAAGAAGAATACTAAAAATAAAACAAAACAAACAAAAACCCCACGCATAAACACATCATATTGAAACTGCTAAAAATCAGAGGTAGAGAGTAAATCTTGAAGGCATCCAGACGAAAAAAGACAATTAGCATCCTGAAGGACAAAGGTAAGAATTACAGAAGTCTTCTTATCAGAAATTATGCAACCAAAATGACAATTTAGTGGCATAATTAAAGTGTTGAAAGAAAAACAAGGTCAACCAAGAATTCTGTACCCAGCAAAAATACATTTTGAAAATCAGGGAGGATTAAAGACTTTTTAGGAAGAACAAAAACTGAGGGAATTCATTGCCAACATACATGAAAGTTCTTCAGGTTGCAGTTATATGATATCAATTTATTATTCTGAATTGGATTCAAAGATAATTGTCTAATGAAAAAATTAGTTGAAAGAGATTTTGTCTATAGTATATGTAACAGTGAAATGTACAGTTGAAATAGCCCACAGACTAGCAGAGAGGAATTGGGAGTATATAGGCTTAAATGGAAAGTGGCAGGGTTCTTACAGTACTTATCAATACAAAGGAATAAATACTATTACACACAACTTGAATATGAAAAAGCATTTTATGGATTAAAAGAAGCCAGACACAAAAGAGTACATGGTATATGATTTCATCTACATGAAATTCAAGAAAAGGAAAAAATAACCTATGTTGTAGGGTACTTGACTGTAAAAGTGCATAGGGGAATTTTCTCTATTTTTATAGAGATACTGACATGGGTTTATGCATTTGTTAGAATTCATCAAACCATACACTTGATATGTATCAATAAAAATCAACTTAAAATAAAAAAGAACAGTATGCTGTCTATAAAATAAAAAGAAATTGAACTCTGTTTTACAAAAATGTTTTATTTTATTAAGAAATTCATGTGTATGTCTGGTTCCAGTATTCTTATCCAGCATAGAAATTTTTTTATCAAAGGCAAAATTGCTTGCAGACTGGTGATATTAGAACTATGAACCAAATTGTTTTCGATATTTCATACGTCTAAAACTATTTACAAATCATAAATGAACTTCTCTTCATTAAATTGTCCTTATAATATTTTTTTTTCTTTTTCCTCAGTGAGACTTAGTTCTTTGCTTGAAATTTAGTCCAAAGCTTAAAAACATTTTATCTATTAAGCCAGTGAGCCTCTGTGTAATTTAAAATAACATCATACCTAATTTTCATTTCTTGGCAATGGCATTTGACAAATAATTTATAATGTTAGATCTGGCAAAGTCACAAATTTTATGTCAGATTTAATAGGGCCTTTAAAATCATCCAAAGGGATGGAAGATTAAAATTCAGGTGGCTGATTTAGGTTTTTGTACTTCAAATAACATCATACCATGTATGATATGGTGTTATCAACTCAATCTGATATAACTTTTGTAGTCATTGATCTCTCCATTGCAATGGCTATAGCTGTCACACTAAGGTATTGAGTAGACAGTGGAATGTGTCAGCCAGCATCACCACAGGAAGCAATCTCTACTAGCTTTCTGTCTTCCAGTTACCACATGAGTACATGTCCTTGGCAAAACATAGATTTCAACCAGAACCCTAGCTGTAAAGGGGAAAATAGAAGAGTGTGATGAAGGATGCCAAATACCTTAAGCAATACGTAGCATAAGTGTCAGAGGGTAAGGGGGGAGGGGGGTGACAGATGAGGGTAAAGGGGATCAAATACATGGTGATGGAAGGAGAACTGACTCTGGGTGGTGAACACACAATGGGATTTATAGATGATGTAATACAGAATTGTACACTTGAAATCTATGTAACTTTACTAACAATTATCACCCCAATAAACTTTAATTAAAATAAAATTTAAAAATTTTTAAAAAAATGTTTTAAAGTGTCCCGTTAGCTTTGTTTAGCTTGTCTTTCCATTAGCAAGACTCTTTCCATACTTGTGCATTATATCCAGTGATGAAAATAAAATCAATAGATACAGAAGCTTCCATTACTTTTTACTTTTCCAACTTAAGCTTGACCCAATGTGACATTATATATATATATATATATATATATATATATATATATATATATATATCCATAAATGAAATATTTTCCCTAACTGCTATTAATGGCAGACTACTTTAAATGATAAAATATGGAAGTAATAATAATTGTATATGTATATAAAGTTTGTTACCCTCTGCTTCTTTTGGAGTGACAAAAAACACTTTACACCTTACATTTAGCATAATTTTGCACCACAAAATAATTTTCAAAGTAATATAAATTGAAAAAAATTTTTCCTTTTGGAGGATGAGAACTAGGTGAACTCTTTAAAGCCCATCCATGTGCATCTCAAATAGCCAGGGAGTTAAAAATTTGTGGTTTCAATTAAAAGTAGCTATATACTTGTAGCAATTAGTTAGGAGCAACCGAAGATCCAGGGAAACTGAGGAAATTCAAATAAGCATTACACGCAGAAAGGAATTTCATGGTTGAAAAGTCATGGACAGAGATTTTCTAAGGTTTTGACCAAGATTAAACCAAAGTTAGAAGGCTAAGGCATAGGCATTCTAAGGGTGAAAAAGAGTAACAGGTTTTAGCTAGTTAGGACAAAATTTTCTTCTTAGTGAATCAACCTCATCCAGACCAACAGCATATATCGAAAACATACACACATCTAGGTCTATGTTTACTCCATCCTGATATGCTTCACTGAAAAAAGACTGGATTGGAACTAATCATCCTGCAATTATTTTAAGAGCAATGATTATGAGCATTTACTGATCAAAGGGGAAAACACCCCCTTCCTTTCTAAGAGGTAAGATTTTATTTAAGTTTTATTAAAGGTTCAATTTGTTGAACAAAATAGCTATATGCAGGTTAGAAAGTCATATTACTCTCAATGTTTTATTACTAAGCAAGTTATTTCTAATTCATTTTAGGGTTTTTTTTGTTTTTGTTTTTGTTTGTTTGTTTGTAGAACTGTATCAGCTTTTGATTAGACAGCTTTTGGAATTTATGGTATACATAATAAAATAATTGCTCTTTGTTAATTAATGGGTAGAAGATATGAAGTATAAATGTTTCAGTCGTGACTATTTTAGATTAGGTAAGTCAGAGAACATTTCTCTCAGAAGATGACATTTAAGTAGAAACAGACATAAAATAAAAAAGTGAACCACACATAAAGAGCTGATAATTTCCTCCTGGCAGAGGAGAAAGCAAATGAAAATATCCTGAAGCTACAATGGACTTGTAGGAACAGACTCAAGGAACAGCAAAAAACAATATGGCTGAAGGGAAGTGAGGGAAAGGGTGATAATTTTGGAGAGGCAGCCATGCAGCAGAGAAGTGTGGACCTTGAAAAACATGATGAAGAATTTAATTTTAATTGTGATGGCAAAACACTGGTGGATTTTGAACAATGAAGTGATATGACCTAGTTTATATTAAATGAACAAACAAGCACATGAAACATCTCTCTGGCTAAGGTCAAGAAAAAAAAACATAGGACATAAATGGAAGTAGCAAAACCACCTATTAACACCCCAGTTTTGTGGTTATTGTGGCTTCATTTAAGAGTCACTGATTTTCCATTTCCAAGTAGTTCAACATCAATACCCAAGGTGACACTGATTCTTTCTTGCCTTTCTCTCAATATTGACCCAATCCTTCCTATTCATTATCTTACAAGTCACCAACAGATCCTGGCCTCATATGACAGTGGGGAAAATTAGTTTATATTCTCATTAAGCACCCCAATTAAATTTGATATCAAATCCCCTTACACAAGATCCTCCAGTTATTTCTGAGAGCCCTCCAAGGAGCTGTCTTACGAGTACTCAAGCATAAGTTCCTCAAATTTTCCACTTCAGCATAATCATTAATTCATTAGCATTCATGTTGGTAATAACACATCATATAGAGAAGCACTCTGCAGGGTACAGCGAGCCTCTCCTGGTGATCGTCACTTACGGCGGCACTTGGAAGGATGGCCTTTCCGTCCTCTCCAACGTCACCCTATACTTAACATGGAGCAGGCCTGTCTCAGATTCACCGCTGCACAACTCTGATGATGCTAACCATTTTACTAATATTTCCCCAAAAGTGAGGAGAATAATACACAAATACAACACCAAGTGTAATACACAACCAGCTCCTAAGAATGCCTGATCGCAGGGTCTCAGGGTCCACAGGTCCAGGACCATCGTGACAATCTCATACTTCCCTGTGTCGCTTGTGGGAAGATGCTAACTCTCTCTCTCTCTCTCTCTCTCTCTCTCTCTCTCTCTCTCTCTCTCTCTCACACACACACACACACACACACACGTTTGAGAAATTACTAGGAGTACTCTGTGCATACATATGATTCCAAATTGAAAGTTAAATTGCCAGGTGGTGCCCAGAAGTCCTAATTTCAGACTCATAGCTCATATTTCATTTTATTTCCAACAAAGGTCTTAGGATGCTTCTAGTCCCTCACCATTTAGAGAAAATCCTATGTTCTCTCCCAAAAGCATATGGAACTAAAAACATGTGGAACTAAAAGCATATGGCCACCTCAGCCCTACCAGTTGGAACTTAATAGTCCAAGGGTGGCATACCTAAGTCATTCATCTGAATAGTAACATATGTAAGTGACTAAAAAAAAAAAAAAAAAAAAAAAAACTAGTCAACTTCTGATTCATAGTCTGTCTTTTGTGGTGTGAAGCTCATACTGTACCTACAGATTTTTTTTTGCAGTACCCGTGTAAGTGCAGAAAACTTTTCCCTTCTTCTCTTCTAGGTTTTTTGGCTGGTCTAATAATTAAATTGATATAAGATAAACAGGAGAACAAACGTTGTACATACGGGAGACCCATACAAATATGGAACCCCTGACTGTCAGGTAATTCAGGCTTATATACCGCACTGAGTTAAAGAGAATTGGGTAGTGTCTGGGGCTTCAAAGGGAAGAAATACAATTCACAGGAAGATGAGAAGAGCAAATGTTTGATAAACGTTTGCTACACTATGCAGAGAAGTCTTTCTGGTATCAAAAGTTATCTTTGGTATGAGCTCTTTTCGTGGTTCAGGCCCCCTTCTAAATTGTTTTAAGCAGTTAAGGGGGAGGTAAAAAGGTCTTCCTCAGTCTGCTGGGCCCCAGTGTCTTCAGCTTGAAATAATCCACATGCCAAAGTGGCACATTCTGGGGTGGTGTATACTGTTCCCCCTCATCAGTTTTGTCCACAAACATTTGAAAACCAACGCTCCAAGCATAAGATCGGTTTACAGTTCAATGAACTCTAAATTCTTACAAGGCCAAGAAACATTTCTACTGAAAGGGCAACAGGTTTGCAGACAGAGTGTTAATTCAAAATTATACATAACATTGAACTTTACTGGCAAGAACAGTGCTGTTCTTAAGATGAATGTTCACATTCTGATACTGGTTTTGTTTTTTAGAAACATGGTGAGGTATTTATGTAAATAAAATGTACATGCAAAGGTACTTTCCCTAAAATGAAAGTACAAAATGTGACTTTTTTTTCTTACACATGTCAAGTTCTTAAAACTCTCAAGTTTTTTTTTTGTTGTTGTTGTGTGTTTTTTTGTCCAGGGAATCCTCATAGACAAGTCCAGTTGCTCCAGTGATCACATAGTATATTATTCTCTTGTCTAAGGAAATTTCCCCTCACATATTGTTTGTCTCCTGCACTAGAATGCCAGCTCCCTGACAGCAAAGACGCTTCTCCCCTCTATACTCCTAGCCTAGGTCCTAGAGGGAGAGCCTGGCATATAGGAGGTGTGCCCAGCACACAGTGAGCTCAGTACTTCCTGAATCACTACATTTTGAAGGCAATACATTTATCCAAAATAACTAGCAAGTACAAATGAATAGAGGATCTGATTATACTCTGAACTTTATGTCTCATACTACTATGTTTAGTTTTCATTGTCACCATTTATTTTCCCATATTTTTAATTGAATAGACAGCTTCTCCTCTAAGGAAAGAATTTTCAAAAATAAACTATTACCTATATAGCAAAAATAAAGTACTTACTCATTTGTGCTTTTCCTACAACAGTGTCCAAGTCAGGAGCTACTTCAATTTTCGTTCTTCCCTTACCTGGCCAGAAATAAATGAAAAAAATGTTTTTGTTTTTACATTTGTGTTCACAGTACTTTATAATGATATGCTTTTATTACACCATTTGCCACAATACAATGATTTGTTAATGCGTGTGGTTTTTTTTTCATTAGTCTTTGAACACTCCAGAAAGCACTTTTAAAAAATTTCTTTTTAAAAGAAAGCCCCAGGAGCCTCTGGATTGGTGGACACATGGGAGATTTGGGGAGAATGGCCTGCTCAGGGATCATGAAAGCTCCTTACTCCTTCCCACATACCATGAGCCATGCATTTCTTCTATCTGGCTGTTCCTGAGTTATAGCCTTTATAATAAATTGGTCTAAGAGTTTTCTCCAACTGGCCATAGTAGGCGAAGTTAGATACGTTCAAATCACAAGAAAAATCAATGCAACATTCCTGACTTGAAGATGAAAGCACACATGCAAGGAGTAGAGATTGGTCATTAGGAGTTGTGAACAATTCCTGGATGACAGCCAGCAAGACAATGGAAACCTCAGTCTTATAAACACAAATTGCTGAGTACTGCCAACAACCAAAACAGCATGGATGCCGGTTCTTCTCCAAAGCTCCAGAGAAGAGGCCAGTCTGGCTGACACTTAACATTGGTCTTATGTGACTTTAAGCAGAGAATCCATTAGAGACTGCCCAGTCTTCTGTTCTACAGAACTGTGCCATAATAAATAAGTATTGCTTAGGGGAAAAACAAAAAAACAAAAAACCACATGCACAAAGAAATCCCCAGCACTTGGAGTTGCCCAAGAATGTTTTCTGAGATATTAAAATGCAGAATAATATCCTTACATTAGGCCTTTTGACCAACAAGTCATAATAATTTGCTTTGTAAAAGAAAAAAATACAGTAAATTTAGAATTACCAGATAGCTACCATTCTCGGTTAAACTCCTCTTGCAATCTTATTTTAGGAAAATAAAGTGTTTGTTTTAACCTAGTTATTTTTACTACTGTATATAACTTTGTTTGCATGGTTCACTTTTCATTGGTTGTTTTAGTCAGTTCAATGGATCAATCAAATATTCAATATTATATATATATATATATATATATATAAATTAATATATATAATATTGAATATTTGAGCTTCAGAAAATATCTGAATATTAGACTGATTTTTTGAAAACTTTCCTTGGATATTGGATGTGATACAGCAATAGTATTTTCAACACTTCCTCGTTCTGTCCATGTCTAATGTTTTCTCTATTCATTGGTTTTCCTGCCACTAGAAGGGTAAGATTAAAGATTTGATTTTGCTTTTTGCCATTTTCTCTGTATGATTTTCTATCCAAGTCACCATGCTGTGTCAGCTCTACAATTAGTGTTTCATTAGCAATGTCACTTGAAAATAATTGTTGTCATTGGCCCCAAAGGAATACCTTGGAATTAGGCTATGTCAATAGATTCTAGAACATAGACAGCCTTGGAATTAAGCTCTACCTACTTATCTTTAACAGATTGAAAACTAATTGTGAGTAAAAGGGAAAAAATAGTGTTTTCATCTATGACCTACAGGAGACATTGGGACACTAAATGTTAATTCTGCTTTTGTGCTAACAAGAAAATCTCTATTTTCTTTGATTGTATCTTTCTTGCACAAAAAGCAATTTTTTAAACCTTGATTTGTACTAATTTTAAAGTGTATTTGTCACTGGCAGCTTGTAAATTAAAGGGCTTTTATTGTATTGTGGCAACCTCACTTACTCAATGTGTCTTTTGTTTGAACAGTTAAATTTTAGTAAGACTTTATGTATTCTCAGTTACATTCAGTGTAGTAGTTTTGCCATAATACCAGTTGAAAAAAGTTGTAAAATGCCTGACCATATGGTCCTTTGATGTACCACATTTAATACAAAATTCAAAGTAAACATTTCAAAAGTACTTTTGGAATCATTACCAAATGTTGATGCTACATAATAAAGGCTCTATGACAACGCTCCAAATGTTAAACATTCTTATTTTCTTTAAAGCATTCTTAAATTGAGGAGCGTTTTCATAACAACTGAAAAAAAGAAGGGGGGCTGCAGAAAGGGAACGTAGGCATCAGAATTCACTTAAGATGACTCAAATTAGGTGTGACCACTTTAAATTGAAGATGTCATGTCCTTAAGCCTCAAGGTCACAGGAAGATTATTTTAGGAATAATAAGAATATCTTTTAATTATAAATCTTCATTGAACAAATTTTGGTTGTGACAGAAAGGATTTATTCTTGAATATTATATTTGTTCCATATTATAGGTCATATCAATGCTTCCTAGTTAACTAAATTTCTCCTGAAATTTTAATTGGTAGTGAATTTTCATCTTTAGTGGTTGAATTATGTTAAATAAGGCAAGCATAGTAAGCATGCCATCAAAAAGTAACGCACCTTACATTGTCAGGACAGAATCATAGAATTTTCTCAACTTTGATTATGTCCTGAGATCTCAAGATGTTTGCAGTATTGCACATTTTTGTCAGCTTTTTTGAGTTGTCATTTATATACAATAAAATTTAGTAATGATAAATGTAAAATTACAGAAATTTTGACAAATACATAAATCATGTAACCACTATCACAATCATGTTATAGAACATTCCTATCACCTAAGAATTTCCTAAACATGCATTTGCAACAAATTCTTTCCCTACCACTCCAGCCCCTGACAAGTACTAATAATCTATTTTCTGTAATTGTAGCTTCACCTTTTCTAGAATTTCATATGAATAGGATTAAAAATATACATAATATAGTCTTTTGTGTTTGGTGTCTTTCACTTGGCATATTGCTTTTGAGATGCATTCATACCATTGCATGTATCAACAGTTTGTACTTTTTTATGGCTGACTAGTATTTCACTTATGAATATATATCACAATATAGCTACACATTCACTAGCTGATAGAAATTTGGACTTGTTTCCATTTTATGGCTTTTGTAAACAAAGCTGATATGAATATTTAAATAAAAATATTGGTTTGAACATATGCTTCCATTTCTCTTTACTAAACACAGAGTTGGGTTGCCAAGTCATATGGTAAGTGTATGTTTAAATTTATAAAATACAGCTAAATTGTTTCCAAAGTAACTGTATTGTTTTATATTTTCACTATAATATACGAATATACTAGTTGCTCAATATCTTCACCAATACTTCCCAAATTTACCTACAGATCCAATATAATTTTAATCAAAAACAAGCAGACTTTTTTTTAAGAATTGACAAACTGATTCTGAAATTTATATGGAAATGCAAAGGAGTTAGGATAGCCAAACAACTTTGAAAACATTAAATAGGGTTTGGGGACAGGGACATGCACTACCTGATTTTAAGAATTATAAAGTTATGGTAAACAAAACAATTTTGTATTGATGTAAAGATAGGCTAACAGATCAATAGAACTAGATAGGAAATCAAGGAATAGCCCCACGAATAGATGGTCACTTGATGTTTGACAAATGTTACATGGCAATTCAATGGAGGAAAAACAAACTTTTCAACAAATGATTCTAGAACATATGGGTATTCATATGCAAAAACAAATGAATCTCAATCTCAATTTCATACCATATGCAAAAACACAACTCGCAATGTCTTAGAAACCTAAATATAATATCTAAAACTCACAAACCTTGAACAAAACAGGAGAAAATCATTAATGACCTTGGATAAGGCAAAGATTTCTGAAATATGACAGCAAAAGCAAGAACTATATTAAAAAAATCAATTATTAGACTTCTTCAAAATTTAAAACACTGTTGAAAAGACACCATAACAAAAGTAAGAAGTCAAGCCACCAGCTGGGAGAAAATATTTTCAAAACACGTATCTGATGAAAGAAACTGTATGTTGACTATATAAATAACTCTTACCACTCAGTAATAAGAAGATACATAACCAAATTTTAAAATGGGCAAAATATTTAGATACACATGCCACTAGAGAATATACAGATTTAGCAAAGAGCATATTAAAAGATGTTCGACATCACTGATTATAGGGAAATGCACATTAAAATCACAAAGAGATGGTATATATTCAGTAGAATGGCTAAAATTAAAGACTGACCATACCAAGAGCTGGTAAAGATTTGGAACAACTAGAAACTCTCATATACTGCTGGCAGCAATGAAAAATGGTATACGACTTTGGTAGTGTTCTTAAATAGTTGAGCATACATACCTACTCTATGACCCAGCCATATCACTCCAGGGACTTACCCAAAAGGAATTAAAGCAATCACTCATAAAAAATAACTTGCACATAAATTTTCCTAGCGGTTTTACTTGTAATAGTCAAAAACTGTAAAAACTCACATGTCTAACAACAGAGGAGTGTATAAAACATGTGGTATATTCAGACACTGAAATATTACTCAGCAATAAACTAAGAATGCACTTTTGTCATTGATCATTCCCAAAATGCTTATTCTGTATATAAAACGTCAGGCTAAAGAGGGCCTACTTTAGGAATACATTTAAATAAAATTCTAGAATAAAAGTACTAAACTATAGTAGCAGAAAGCAAATTAATGATCACCTGGGGGTGGTGCTGAGAGGGGACAGGAAGGAGAAATTTCCAATGGGCATAAGGAAACCTTTGGGATTAATACCTATATTCATTACCCTGATTGTGTTGATGTCCATATTTATCAAATTGTACACTTTAAATATATACAGTTTATTGTATGTCATTTACATCTCAATAAAGATGTAAAAACATTTTCTCTTAATCAATGTTTTATGACAATTTGAAAGTATGTTATATAAGAAAGCATATAAGTATAATGCAATAATACACACTGTTGCATATATAAGAAAGTATAATGCAATAATGTGCATCGCTGAAGCCTCCCTGTTAAATTCTATAAAGATTCTGAAATTTCCTCCTACTTGTTGTTTTGTCATTGTTGTTGTTTATTTGTTTTGTCTTTTATCCTTGTTTTGCTTTAAAGAATGGGATACAGGTGGTTAGACTAAATGTCTCCTTTCTGTTATTTATTTTAAACTTTATAGATGGGATTAACTATTTGGACAAGAATTTTTCATGACTTTGAACCCCCCTGGGTATGCAGACATGAGTTTAAACCAAATTAATTAGATACTTAAAAGCATTGGTTTTTGATTGTTCTGCTCATTTAACTTGATTTTGTAGTTGAATAGAAGTCTTCCAAAGAACAAATCTGAGTCTTCTTGTGCATCTAAAATTGGTGAGAACAAGACGACAGAACACATCACCTCTCTTACCAGACGGTAGACTACCCATTTGGCATCTTGCCTAGAAAGTTGCAAACTCAATTAAATGCACATATGGCCCATAGCAGTAAGCATTCATCTTTGCCAAGACTCATTCCTCTATGGCATTTCCAAACTATGGCTATGCTATAAACCTTTCCCATGATTAAACTGTATTTTTTTTTACTTAATAATGTCAGATAGTACAATGCTTTTTCTACAATAAAAGTAACAATGGAAATACATAAAATAAAATATTAGTACAAATTCTGCAAGTGTGCTTTTCCTGTTGAGGTGCATTTTATTTAGGAAATTGGGTTTGGAGATAGCTAGCCTTAATGAGTGGTAGAATTAATAACTCTCCCAATATTCCCTGAAGCAGCTGCTCTCCTTTGAAATAATGAGCATATGGTTTCATCATATTTTATTGATTTGATGCCCTTCAGCTAGAGAAATATTTCAGTGGAATGCAAACAACTTTCACAATTTCTGCGTGTTTCTCAAGCCCTCTATTTTCTTGGCTAAGCAAAAAGCTGATGAGCATACAAATAAAAAGCCAATGGCAGTGTTTAGATTTTTTAACAAAAGACAAGACAAAAGGGAAGATGGGACCAATATAATATCTTCATTTCTGAGATAACTACCTAAATATTTAATAGATTTAAAAAACAAAGTGGGATGGACTAAAGTAAGTTAATCATATAAAGAAGCCCCATGTCTTGTACAGATGCAGGAGTCATCAGGGTTTCAGCCAATAATGTATATACACTAGAAGGGAGAAAGCAGGCATAACTTTCTAGCAAAGTGTGACCAGGATCGATTCAAGTAGTTAGTATCAAAATTATGTAAGGATTCATGAAAGGCTGAGCTGAGATTCCATTAGATGGATTTAAGTAGGAGTTATTTAAAACCATATACAAGTCCAAAAAAGGATGAAAAGAGGTTAAATATTGGATGTAAAAAAGAAATAATATTCTAATCAGCTCAGTATTGGGTGGGAAGCAGAGAATGAGTGGGAAAAATTAGGTCAGAATCAAAGGCAACAGACAGATAATTTCCAACATAGGTGAAGCTATTTGAAATTTACTGAACAAATCTGTGTTTTAACCAGAATCTTACTGAATATGTTATCAATGATTCCTTTTAGAAAAACCTATCCTCTCGGAATTATATAATTTTATGGAACAAAGTTATTCTTTCAGTTAGAATTTCTCTCATTCTACTACGGTAGGTCATGGTACTTCTTCAGAATGGGCTCCTGTTGTTGTACTCTGATGAAAGACAGTTGATTTAACATGTAGATAATTTGACCCTGTTCTCAGAGAATAGATTCAGTAGATATGGGTTGGGCTAAGATGTGAATTTTAATATGATCTCCAAAAATCTCTGGACTGAGAATTCTTCCCTTCTGATTTCCTGCTGCCTGTGGCCCTTGAGCCACTAACTGAGTTCTGTAGAAGGCCATTTGTGACTCTGACCTTAATTACCAAAAAAGAGCTACTTCCATGTGCGTTAAGCCAGAAGAAGCAACGGGTTTGGCCTAATTTATTTGTTAAGGAAAATAGTAGTAATGTATTTTAATGTATTTTTAATGTAGAGCTAAAAGAAAGCACTGTTAAATTCATTGTGTTTTTCAGCCAGTCTTCTACTGATCACAGTTAATTGGGTGTCTTTGCTGCAACAGTTGTAGAGGCCTTTCTTTGGCATGCCAAGGTATTCTGTGAATCTCCAAGAGGAATGATTACAGTCTAGCATTTCTGAAACAATTTGACCATGGGAGTCTCTTTAGGAAGAAAAGTATTGATTAATTTAAGTTCTTTCAGAACTAATGTTCAGTAAAATACAGTATGGAAAACACTCATTTACTGATTTAAACCACCATTGATTTTTATAAGGTATAGCAGTAATGAAGAAGAGATCACTCAAGAGTGCACGCATGGACATTATTGCTAATTTACAGTAGGAACTGGACTCGGGAAGTTGTCAAGTTCAACTAAACCAGCTATGGCTAAGTGGGACCTTGAGTAAAGTTTCTAACTCATAATACAACATGCCACCACATTAGGGAAAGACTGGGTTGTAGTTGTATAAAAATCAGTGGTTGGCAATGGCCTGTCTGAGAAGCAAAGGTAATGACCAAGGTTGTTAAGCTGCCTAGGAAGAGCTGCCCAAATAGGGCTGGACTGTAAATGAAAGTCATGAAGGAAAAAAGAGCTGTATTATACAAGCTGGTGCAAAAATGCTAAGGTGTATAGAGGTAGTGATTTCTAGGAACATAAACAAGATTGAAAAGTGTGTGGCCTGAGTTAATTAATGCCATAGAATTAACATGATAGTTTCTTAGGTCAGACATTATACTCTTAGGTAATGTATTTTTAGTGTATCTGTCCTTTATTTAATTTCTTTGAGCTCATTTCTTCTCCAGCTCTTTACGGGAAACACATGTAGAGTTTAAAAATTATAAACTACCATTTATTGAGTGCTTATTATACTCTAAATCCATGTTAATCACTTTTCTATATTATCTATTGTAAAATATCACCTAAAACAATTTTCACACATAATCTTTACAACATAATATATTAGGTAATTTATTAGATGACAGGTTATCTAATGCAACGTTCACAAAATGCTTTATAAAGTGAAGGGAAAGCAACTTGTCCAAGGATAGCTCCTCTAAGCTAGGAAAGTGTTAGAGACTTAGGATCATTTATTTATGATGATTTCATTTAGTTATTATTGTTTTTATTTTTAGGTTTTATTTCTGTTATTTGTGACTTAAATAGGTGTGGCTACCCCATCTTAAATTCTATTATTGTCCCTTATTCTCTTAAAAAGTAATGATAAATTATGATAGTGACAAAGAAATGTTTATCAAATAGTTTGTTCTGCTATTAGCCAATAATGATTCCCACAATATCTTAATTTCATTGTTATCTCTATACCTCACAAAATTAACTTATTAGTAGTAATATAAGATAAATCAATTACAATACTGGCCTGAAAGGAGAGATATTGGGCAATGAACTGTAACAGATATAACAAATTACCCTTCTATTTTTCCATGTTACAGATAAAAGGGGCCATATAAATCATGTGAGGGGCATGAATTAATAATTACTCTAAATGAAAGGTGTAGCCAAGACTTAGTAAAATTTCCCTATAATACAAAATGTCATTGTCATTTCTTGTATTGGAATAGGTTGTTTAAGCAGGTCGTATCCTCCTCTCCACATCAGTTACCCATTAGGTTAGAAAAGTCTTTGATTATATCCCATGGTGGTTTGGCATTAACACATTATCCAGATCATAATCCAGATGTTCTGATCCTAAATACTTTAGACCAAGAGCTTTTCTTGCCATTACAATTAAAAATAAAAACAACCTACTGCTTTCACTGGCTTGTCAGCCCGAGAACTCCATGAAGTTAACCTTATTTTCCCTGTTTTTCAAGTGGGGAGACTAGAAGAAAGAAATTTGCTTAAGTATCACAATCAAAGCAAGTCACTTGCAAAACTAAACTTTAAACCTAAAGCATCAGAGATATTGGTTTACCAAGACTGAAAGTAAAGGGCATTTCTTATGCTCTAAAAATCCTTGCTTCTTTTTAAAACAAAATAATGTAAATAAGAATCCACACTATTTTTTTAAAAAAAATGAGTTTAGCTTACATTTATTAGTGTACAGATGGCACTAGGAATTACAATAAACAACTAAGTGATTATGTAAACATAGATAATTTGGAGGCATAAAGGAACTTTTCAGAATCTTATGAAATATATTCTAGTATGTTATACACATGATGATCACTTTTCTCACATGGGCTCCAAATTTTATTTTTTGAAGATTTATAAAAGAGTGTGCTCACACAAATATTGCTTGGGGAGAAAAACGGACAAAAAAAAAAAAAAAAAATCAAGCCCAGAGTGTAGCATTCATGCTTTCTGTACTAATCTGTGATTGAGTTTCACATTTAACATTAAACCAAATGGATCTCATGATGAAAGGCAGGTCTCAAAATATCTCAGGTTTTCAGGACCTACAATCACCAAGAAAATCAAGACTTATTTACTTAAATCTTTCATATTAATGTGCATGACAAAACTTTTGTCAGATTTTAGTAAAGCAGTTCAACATTATAAGCAGGATGATTTCCTTCAATGATATTCAAATGCAATAAAAGAGATAAAGGCATCACTTCTGCTTTGTAATGTAATTTTTATAATATATACATATATACATATATATATATACACACACGGATATATATATATATATATGTATTTGGAACATTTTGGTACAGATAGTTTACTTAACCAAGATATTTTATTTCTACAAATTCTCAGTCTCATAAATGCATGGTGAATTAATAAATGATAATCCAGTGTAACTTAGTAAAAATAATAATTTTGAAATTATTTATCTTACTTTTTTCTTCATAAAATATAAACCCTTTTGGTCCTTAGAGCATCTCATTTTATGTATATACATACAGTGTTTCCCCAAAAACAAGACCTAGCCAGACCATCAGCTCTAATGCATCTTTTGGAGCAAAAATTAATATAAGACCCAGTCTTATTTTAATATAATATAAAACTGGGTATAATATAATATAATACCGGGTATAATATAATATAAGAACAGGTCTTATATTAGTTCTTGTTCCAAAAGACTCGCTAGAGCTGATGGTCCGGCTAGGTCTTATTTTCGGGGAAACATGGTACTTAGGAGGTTAGCTCACATCCCAAGAGAATACACAGATGCAGTAGTAACAATGAAAGAAAATAAGAAGTGAAAGCCATTGTGCCACATTAATACTTGCCAAAGACTGACAAATTATACCTTTCTAAAAAACTAAATTACTTAAATTGTGCATATAGTAAGGAAGATAAGTTGGAAAGATAGATACCCATGAAAACATAGAAGAAATGGAATATACATTTGTTATCTGCAGTTATCAAAAATCAAATATGATTTGCAATATTTTGATCGGCTTTTGTGGACAGGAAAGAAAAATCCATCCCCATTTGTGCATATTATTTTGACTTAAAAGGTGGGTAAAGTAAGCCTAATTGTGAACAAAATCATGAAGAAAGTATTTTGTTTATAAAACATTTCTATATACGATTTCTAATTCTCACTCTAAATTCTTGAACCCTACAATACCCAGAACTTATGCACGGCCCAGTTTTCTTCACTTTGCTATCCCACCAATGAACCATCCAACTTGGGAAAGATGCAGTCTTTCCAAATTTCTTTGAAAGGAGAAAAACAAATTTAATTTCACTCATAGGGGAGCCTATAAAAATATGAGACTCGAAGAAGTGACCAAAGCAGGCAGCTTTTATACCTTTTTAGACAAGGAAACAATTCATTTGTGAAGAATTGACAAGACAAAGGGGTTTGGGCGTAGGGTAGCAAATTAGCAAAGAAGTAACAAGGTTTGTCTATGCAGCCTTCTCCACCCTTAAATTTCCTATATCTGGTGATGATAGGATGGGCTTCTACCCTTCTGGCACAGGGAGGGTAACTTTCACATGGGAGATTTATTTCCTGTTTTCAGGGGACAAAGAAAGCCAGTTTATCTTTCTTGCACCAGTTGTTTCTTGAGCAATTTTCATTCAAAACAAACAAAGTGGCCTATTTTGAGGTGGTATATTGTACTCTCCATCAATGATTAGAAATAATATCTGTAAAACGTCTAGCATACAGAGGAAAAGTAATAGATGATAGGTATTATATATACAGTGAGTAAAAGGTCAGTATTTGAAGGAAGCCTTTAAATAATACATGCTTTAGGATTATTCATGGCTTTAGAAACATGCTTAACCTGACATTTAAAATAGTCTCACCATATGGTTTATCGTTCCCCTATTCAAAGTAAAATATCAAATGATGCCATAAACAGGATTAGCAAGCACTGGAATCAAAGAGATTGGAAGAAGCAAAACTTGTAATCAGGTGCCTTAAATATTTAAACCACATAGTGAAGAATCTATACTAATGATGGAATTTCATCTTAAAAAGAACAGAATTTGATTAAATTTAGATCTTACATCCATTATATTATCATGTGTCCGGCTGTATTATTATTAATAACTCAAGTGGCAGTGAGAATAACATAGATTTAGAAATAAAAGGATATATTATTGATATCTAAATTGTTTTATTATATTTGATCCAGATATTTCAATAACAGTGGACACTTGTATATTACTATCTATTTTATAAAACGTTTTACATAAAAATCTTATTTAACTCTCTAAATTAGTTCATGAAGATTCATCAGCCGAGATGAAAAGTGTTCATGTAGCCACTGTATGCAAGACATTTTCCTTAAAGTAACTGTTGAGACATCCATTCTGCCCACATTCCAGTTTTTACCAGTTGACACCTGGACTATAAGCTGTTACCTCCTCCACCCCTGACACTTTCTCCTTGCCCATTGAGCATTTCCTGCACTGTAGTTCCTAAACTCTAATATTTCAATGACTTGACCCAGACCTCCCAAATCAGACCCCCTCAAACTGTGACCTATAAAAATGCTGTAACTCCAAGGAGAAGATGCCCTTAAGGTGTTCTATCAATTTCTCTGTTTTAAGTGAAACTGGTTCTACCCACCACACCCCATTTTTTCTTGAGTCTTCTCTAGTTGTTGATATTCTTATTGCACAGTAACCATGGGGCTGAGCTGTGTGATCTTTACCCTCCTCCTATCACCAATGCTTGTGCCAAAAAAGTACTTCTCCATCTTCTTAACAAAAGACAGTCCCTTTGAGATTTATGGTATTCAGCTACAGCACTCCCTTCCCTTCCTTGTTCTTATTTAACAACTTTCATGCCCCCTCCCCCTCATTTGTTATCAGTTTCATTGCTTGGCTTATAGATTTCCTCTGTATCCCTCTATACTTCATATCTAGCCATTGCCTCAGTGATTTAAATGTCCCCATGAATGGCATGTTCAACCCAGTGGCCTCCCACTGGTTCAATCATTCATCTTCAACAACATCTTCCGCTTCTATTTACCTTGGCTCTTGTCAACATGTGTAACCACTATAAAACCAATAATCAATATTTCACTCCGAATACTACCTACTCTTTTTTCAATTTGCTTATCTACTTTTGTTATTCAAGAACAAAAAAAAGAGACCACCTATTTTGGTGGTCCCTTCACTCCTTTCCTACTTAGATTTCATGGTACATCATTTCAGTAACCCTCTTGCAAAACTAAACTGCTTTGCCTTACTTTTTAATTGACCACATCTGTCCAAATCCCTACCCTGAATGAACCTAACCATCTGTTTTCTCTAAGCCTGAACTGATTATTCTAAAACCATGGGAAAATGTCTCATTAGACAATATATTAATTCCACTGCACACTGAGAAGTAACAATTTCAAATGGGCCCTGAGCACTGCCACATTTCTCTGATTCTCTGATAACTCACTTTTACATTCTCCATAATTATCTCATCTTTCTCTACTACTTGTTTCAAACATTGGACTAACCTTGTCCTCTCACCTGGTGACCTTGACTTCTATTTTAAAGAAAAAAATAAAGACCGCTAGATGGAAACTCCATAATTTTCTTTATATAAAACATTCCACCCTACCCACATATACTGTCTTCACTTTATACTGTGAGGTAGAGAAGCTGCCGCTCCTCCTTCCTAAGGTTGATGCTTCTACCTCTGTTTTGGACTCTATCCTCTTTCATCTTTAAAAACTGTAAATAACCAATTATCCTTTAAAAAAAAAATTTAGCCTTTTCCCTCATTGTATCATTCCTATTGTTTTTTTAAATTGCTCACTCTTTACTAAAATTCCCTGACACTGCCCCTCATTCCCTGCCAGCTACATCCCCATGATTGTCTTCTCGAAGACCAAACTTTTCGGCAGACATGTTGCTATCTCTTCATACCTCACACACCCTTCAGACTTTTCATGTCTGGCTTCCTTTCTCCTCTTTCAACCACAGCAACTCTGTAAGAATCCCAATGAATTTAACGTCACTAAGTGCAACCAGCATTCCTCAGTCCTCACCTTGATGCCAGTGAACACTTCTTTCCTGAAACACGTTCCCCCCTGTTTTTGTAACATAATCGTCTTTCGTATTTTCTCTTTAATTGCACATACTTTATTAGATACTACTCTTTTACTCCTCCATTAATGTTGGAGATTGGAGTTTCTCAGGGTTTCTTCCCATTCTTTTTCCCACTGTCTCCCTCACACTACAGACAAGTGTTCAATTACCTTACATATGCAAAGGGCTCAAAGATTTAATATTCCAGCTCCAAAGGGCATTTCTGACTCTCTCTCTATCTGATATATATATATATAGATATAGATATAGATATAGATATAGATATAGATATAGATATAGATATTTTTACATATTATCATACACATATATCATATATATATGTCTCATATGTATATGGATTCCCACACCTATTGACTTACAATCTTTATCATAACATAGTAGAACACTATATGCTGTTTTCTCTTCATTTCCAATCTTAACCCATATCTTGGACAAATCAGTTCCATTCTGACTCCCTGAATATCACAAGCAGGCCCCAACGAACATAATTTTTTATCATTCTCTTATAATTTCCTTCTTGTTTTTACCCACTATGCATCAGTCTTCCTAACATTAACATCTGGAGATTGCCATGTGAGCTCACCTAGAACAAGCAGCATGTAAAACAAAAAATATCTTAATAATTATTAATATCTTACTAATAACTGCTGGTAAAACAGCAGTAATAGAATAAGTACTTTATAAAAAGGGAGCTATAAGGAGATTAGAGAAAAACCTTTGGGAGCTTGACAAGGAAAAAGGAGAGGAGGTGATAAGCCATGGGAAAACAAAGGAAAGAACAAGCACCTATCATATTCTATTTTATTTTAGACAGGAATGTCATATAACACAATATGTTTGTTTGTTTGATTGTTTGTTTTTAATGAAAAACTCTCCCTTTAACCACTACTCACCTATCAGGATGGCAAAATTCAGATCACTGACATCAAGCCTGGCAAAGATGTGGAGTAACTCTCATTCACTGCTGGTGAAAATGCAAAATAGTACAGACACTTGGATGACAGGTTGTTAGTTCCTTACAAAACTGAACATATTCTTACATATGATCCAGTAATTGTGCTCCTTGATACTTAACCAAATGAGTTGAAAATGTATGCTCACAAAAAATCTTGCAAACAGATGTTTACAGCAACTTTACTCATAATTGCCCAAACTTGGAAGCAACCAAGATGGCCTTCCATAGATGAATGGATAAATAAAATGCAGTACATCCAGGCAATGTAATATTATTCAGCATTTAAAAAAAAAAGCTATCAGGTCATGAAAAGACGTGGAGGAAGCTTACATGCACATTACTCAGTGAAGGAAGACAATCTGAAAAGGCTACATGCTGTATGATTCCAACTATATGCCATTCTGGAAAAAGGCAAAACTATAAAGAGACAGTCAAAAGACTAGTGGTTGCCAGGGGTTAGGATGGGAATGAAGATGAATAGCTGAAGCACAGAGGATTTTTAGGGCAGTGCAACTACTCTGTATAGTACTATAATGATGGATATATATGCCTATACATTTGTCCAAATCCATAAGATATATAAAAGCAAGAGTGAACTCTAATGTAAACTAGAGACGTTAACTTTTGACCCATTGAAACATGTCAATGTAGGTTCGTCAATTGTAACAAATGTACCACTCTAGTGGGAAATATTGATTATGCAGGAGACTATGCATGTGTGGGGACAGGTGGTATATGAAGAATCTTTGAGACTTCCTTTTAGTTTTGCTGTGAACCTAAAATTACTCAAAAAATAAATTCTTAAGAAAAATCCTCCTTTTAGATATAGATCTATCACATGACTCTGTTACACAATGTTTTGCTCTCAGTGCTGCCTCCCCTTCACTAACCCTCAAGGAGAGGGTTTCAGCTTGGTTCCCCCTTAGCCAGTCACTTTCTAGAAATACTCCCATCATCCTTGTTAAAGCTTCTACCTATTGATAAATGCCAAATAGCCCCTCTAGACTTCACACATGAATATAATTCCAATTTTACAAAAGAGAAAACCAAACCAAAAGTTATATTTAGTGTACAATCAAGCTTACTGAGTTTACAATGGTGGAGAAAATATTCAATCCAGGACTTCTGGTGACAAATAACATAGTTTTACTGTTTCCTAATACTGTTATGGTTGATCATTTCCCAATAATTGTGTTAAGCAAATTGCTGGGGATAAATAGGAAAAGGAAAGGTAAGTTTATTAAGACATTTCCCAACAGATGAATTTAATGTGTTGACCCAGGAAAAGGCCATAAACTAGCTAATTATGCTACCCAAATGAGTAAGCTAAAGTTTTCTGAAAGGAGGTAACATGCTTCCAGTAAGACTAGTCTTTGCAGAAATTGAGGTGCTTTTACATCAAAGATGTAGATGACTGGTCCACAAAAAAGATTAAAAGAAAATAAGTGCTTTTGTTCAATAGAAATAAACATATGTAGTTTAGAGTGATATAGGCTTAAAATGAAAAATACCTCTTGACAAGCAGGAGGAGATTTGCCTTTGGGTGGTGAACACACAATACAATATATAGATAATGTATTACATCATTGTACACTTGAAACAAATATAATATTATGAACCAATGTCACCCAAATAAATGTAATTACAAAAGAGATGTATTGGAGAAGGGAGGTAAGGAGTTTAGGGATTCTTTAGTCACAAAAAGCCAGAAATAGAAGAGAAAACAAACAAAATATTTAACTTTAGAAATTAACCCTTTTATAACATTAAGGCTTAATTTAGTAAATATTGCAGAATACTAAAGAAAAGAGATTTCCTTAAACACACTAGAAGAATGTACTAAAGTACATTGGTTCAAATGTTTTCTAAATTGATCAGACTAAGACCATATAAAAGCTCAATAAGAACAAAATTTGCCAGAGACGTCATCAAAATGGCAGCATGAGGTGAGCCTCTGCAAATCTTCCCTGGAATTTACAACTAATCGAACAACTGTAACTCCACAAAGGACTCCCTGCACAGGAAACAGGCAAGACGAAGAGGCCGACTACTGAATTCACCTAAAGGTGGGCGAATCGCGCGAGCGGAGGAGGAGGGAAGGGAGAAGTGCAGAGACGGGGCCCCACAGGCAAAGGGCACAGACCTAGCTCAGTGCTACTAGCTCGCTGCATCCCGGAACTACTGCAGCTGCGGGAGAAGGAACGACTCGGACTGCTAGGGCTCCGTTTATGGCCCACAGGGCTGAAGGGACAGCATATAACATGGCTGAACCCAACGCTCATGGCAGAGACCGCGGAGAAAAAACTGAGGGAAGAAGGCTGAAAATGGTGGTTTAACCCCTCACTGCCAAAGAGAACGGAAGCTTTAAGCCAGGGGTGTCCAAACTTTTTTCAACTTTTTTTACCAAGGGCCATATATGGTAAAATACACAAGCAGCCGGGCCACTCACTCGAGGTGAAATATGTATTGCCTCACCTGGTTTATTTAAGTAAACTAAATATATTTTTGGAATTTGCTGCAGGCCAATTAACAATGGATTGCGGACCGCAGTTGGCCCGAGGGCCCCAGTTTTGACACCCCTGCTTTAGGCACTGAGACTAGCCACCTCCTCCCTACCCTCCCAGAACTCACCCGACCCCACCTTCCCAGTGCTAGAAGTGGAACACTAGCGGTGTTAGATCAAAAGAACAGAATATTTGCTGTTCTGAGAACTATGGTCCTCAGACACAGAATCGCAGCCCAACTAGTTCCAGCAAAGGTGAGGGAACTGTGGAAGCAGGACCAGCTGTGATGGCGGTCACCACAATTGCTCTGGGCCACCTCTCACAACTCACCCCGCCCCTGGCCCCACCTATCTGGGCGGATCCCTGCAGGAGTAAACAGAACTGCTGAAACATACGGGCTCTGAATCTGGTGCAGGAAGAGCTTTGGAACTTCAAAAGCTCTCCGCACACCCACACGGACACTGCGCCCTGTGACCCAGGTGAACTATTAACAGAGGAGAAGCCCATCTCCCAGTGAATACCCCCATTGTGTGAGAAGGTGGAATAGTGCAGAGAAAACATAGCACTACCGTATGAGAGAGAAAAAAAGGCTGCAGTCAGAGAGAAAATAAAACATTCTACCCACAAGTACTGGAAAACAAAAGAAAGACCTCTTCCTATCAACTTGTTACAGAAGCCACTCCTGTGGATGTCTAGGAAGAGAAATAATAAACCAGTAATTGCCATGAATAACCAAGGCAACAAGACAGCTCAGAAAGAAAGTGAAAAGTCACCAGAAAAGGAACTTAAAGATATGGAAATATGTGACTTAAATGACAGAGAATTCAAGATTACAGTTCTTGAACTCAACGAGATGCAAGAAAGCACTCAAAACTCAACGAGATGCAAGAAAGCACAGAAAGGCAGTTTAATGAACTCAGAAACAATCAAAGAACAACATGAGCATTTTACAAAAGAGATTGAAATTTTAAAAAAGAACCAAATAGAATTTCTGGAGATTAAGAACTCAATAGAAGAAATTAAGAATGAAATAGCCAGCTTAGGTAGTAGAGCTGGCCAGATGGAGGAAAGAATCAGTAATATCGAAGATAGAAACCTAGAAATTACATAGATGGAAGAAGAAAGAGACTTGAGACTTAAAAGAAATGAAAGAACTCTACAAGAACTTTCTGACTCCATCGGAAAGAGCAATATAAGAATAATGAGCACACCAGAAGGAGAAGAAAGAGAGAAGGGAACAGAGAATATATTCAAACAAATTGTCGATGAGAACTTCCCAAACTTGTGGACAGAACTGGATCAAGGCATAAATTATATAAATTTCTAACCACTATGCTGTACACCTGAAACTAATATAAAATAATACTGAGTGTCAACTGTAACTGAAAGAAATAATTATTAAAAAAAGGAAAGATCTTTAGCCACGTGCAAAAGAATAAAACTGGACTGCTATCTGTCACCATGTACCAAAATTAATTCAAAATGGATCAAAGACTTAAGCATAAGACCTGACACAATAAACTGCATAGAAGAAAACATAGGTACTAAGCTTATGGACCTTGGGTTCAACGAGCATTTTATTTATTTGACTTCAAAGGCAAGGGAAGTAAAAGCTAAAATAAACGAACGGGATTATATGAAACTTAAAAGCTTCTGCACAGCAAAAGAAACCATCGAAAAAATAAAGAGGCAACCAAGTGAATGGGAGAAGATTTTTGCAAACAGTGCCTCAGATAAGGGGCTAATATCTAAAATATACAAGGAACTCATGAAACTCAACACCAAAAATCAAACAACCCAATTAAAAAATGGGCAGATGACCTGAAGAGACATTTCTCCAAACACAAATGGCAAATAAACATGAAAAAATGCTCAATATCACTAATCATCAGAGAAATGCAAATAAAAACCACAATAAGATATCACCTCACCCCAGTCAGGATGGCTATCAACAACAAGACAAATAGTAACAAGTGTTGGAGAGGCTGTGGAGAAAAAGGAACCCTCATACACTGTTGGTGGGAATGCAGACTGGTGCAGCCGCTATGGAAGGCAGTGTGGAGATTCCTCAAAAAATTACAAATAGAATTACCATATGACCCAGCAATCCCTCTCCTGGGTATCTACCCAAAAAATCTGAAAACATTTATACATAAAGACACGTGTGCTCCAATGTTCATTGCAGCTTTATTTACTGTGGCCAAGACATGGAAACAACCAAAATGTCCTTCGATAGATGAATGGATAAAGAAGTTGTGATATATATATATATATATATATATATATATATATATATATATATATATATATGTATATATATATAATGGAATACTATTCAGCGGTAAAAAAAGATGATATAGGAACATTTGTGACAACATGGATGGATCTTGAGAGTATAATGCTAAGCAAAATAAGTCAGACAGAAAATGCAGAGAAACATATGATTTCACTGATATGTGGTATATAAACCAAAAACAACAAAAGAACAAGACAAAGAAATGAGAAACAAAAACTCATAGACACAGACAATAGTTTAGTGGGTACCAGAGGGTAAGAGGGTGGGGGGTGGGAGATGAGGGTAAGGGGGATCGAATATATGGTGATGGAAGGAGAACTGACTCTGGGTGGTGAACACACAATGGGATTTATAGATGATGTAATACAGAATTGTACACCTGAAATCTTTGTAATTTTACTAACAATTGTCACCCCAATAAATTTTTTTAAAAAAGAACAAAATTTGCTAAGTGTTGCTAAATTATTTTACAAGATGATAGTTTATAGCAATATTTAAATAAATAAAAATCACATAGGTAACCCATTAAATAAGCTTTAATATTTCATCATTATTTAATCAACTCAGTTTTCTCCAAATATATAGGAATAAAATCAAACAATTCATCCTGATACTTTTTTCTATTTTCCTAAGTTGTGTTTCCTACGATGTCTTGCAGTATGTTAATAGCTGCCTAAATAAATACCACATACACACACGTGCACACATGTGTGCAGTAGGATTCCATAGTGAGTCAAGTATGAAAACTAGTGTATATGTTACCTCCTTATTCTATTTTCAGCTTTAAAAAAATGTCCCCAGTTTTATTGAGAAATAGTTGACATACATTGATGTATATGTTTACGGCATACAGCATGATGGTTTGATTTACATATATTGTGAAATGATTACCACAATGGTTTAAGCTGACATCCATCTTCTCGTATAGATATAATCAAAATAGAAAATAATTTTTCCTTGTGATGAGTCTATGGACTTACTGTCTTAACCACGAGCTTTTTATTTATATACCATACAGCAATGTTAGCTAGACTTGTTATGTCATACATTACATCCTTAGTACTTATTGTCTTACAACTGGAAGTTTGTACCTTTTGACCACCTTCCTCCAATTCCCCCTCTGCACCCCGTTCCTCTGGTAACCACAAGTCTCATTATTATTATTATTTTTTAAGATTCCATATGAAAGTGGTATCGTATAGTATTTGCCTTTCTCTGTCTGACTTATTTCACTTAGTACAATGTCTTCAAGGTCCATCCCTGTGTCGTAAATGGTAGAATTTCCTTGTTTTTATGGCTGAATAATATTCCATTGTATATATGTTACAAAGTCTTTATCCATTCATCCATTGATTGACACTTTTTTTCCATTTCCCTTCTTGATATGCACAGTAAACATTATCAATTTAATGGTCCAGAGAAGTTCTATTGTAGGAGTCCTGTAGTAACTTTGTTTAGATTATTAATTACAAAATAATTTTAAATACAGACCCTTTGTCATAAGCACATATTTACGTATGTTTTCAGTGACTTTTGGAAGGTATTAGTAAAACGAAAGTCCATTTTTATATTTCCTAAAGGTTAGGTTTCAAACAATATGGCTAAAAAATTCTTATAAATGGCTTTTTAAATTTTTTTCAGGATTTATTGGGAGAAAAATATAACTGATGGCTTTTATGTAACATAGACTTTGAAAATATGCAAGGTTTTTTTCCTAATGCAGCTGACCAATTTCTATAGAATGTATGGGCTTCTAGACTAGTCAGAATTCTTCCTAGAGCTGGACGGAGGCTTCCTATGAATCCAGTTAAGATTTCCAATTGTCACCCCAATAAATTTAATTAAAAAAAAAAAAAAAAAAAGATTTCCCTCAGAAAGCAACTCTGGGTCCATTCTAGCACATACAATATGACAAAATAATTAAAACCTAGAACACTGTAAAGAATATGAGTCCATTACAAAAAAATAAAATTTCAGTAAGGTATCCACACAGCATTTAAGTAATGTGATGTTCTATTGAACAAAGTTATGTATCCCTAAGTTATTAAATACTTGGTGTTTTATGTTGGATATTTAGATCTAAGTCCATTAAATGATACATGACTACAAATGTGGTTTTGATTTTTGGAGTAACAGATATATATTTGAGAGTTAGAATTCTAATTCTTAGTATAAATATATACTATACATTTTTCTATCAGCCTGGATAGGCCAACCAAAAATAACTTGTATAATATATTAAAATGATAAATTGTAACATAACTTAAATAAGCATATACAAATCAGCATAGTTTACCCTATTTGCAGTATTGTAGTAACTGGGCAGGTATTGATTATAATTTTACAGTACAGTTTATCTTAAGGTGCTTGTTAATATAGAAATGACACTTAAGATATTTCATTCCAAAATTCCAAATGTAGCAGTCTTGCTATTTAGAGACAAGAGAAAAGATTAAAGTTATACAAAAGATGAACTCTATATTAAATAATTATTTTTTTGTTCTTACAAAGGCTCTTGGAAAAAAAGCAAATATAAAAACATAAACACATAGTGGTACACAGAAGAAGAAAAAGTGGAGTAAAAAGAATACTCAAGACTTTGATATCCTTCCCAGCTTTGTATAAGTATCCAGTATATTACTTTGTAGAATTAAAAAGATGTATAATTGGATTAAATGTTTTGCTATTAACCATATTAATATTCAATATGTTACAATTTGCAGTATTGGATTACAAAGCAATAAAAGAGGCTGTCTTTATATGATGTACACCCACTAATGTGTCAAATAACAAGGATATATTTAAAACAGATTTAGTTTTAATCTTGAAAGTAGCTATGAACTGTGCCTTAGAGCACTTAACAATATTTAACTGTAAAAACATGGCAAATGGTAAATCCTTGCTTGGAATGAAACATATGTTCTACAAGAGATAAGTGTAAATATGTATATTCTGAGTTGTATTTCATTTTTAATCTCAAGTTCTTTAGGGTGAATTGCATTTTAAGCATTTTGTTCAGCTTATTTCAGTAAATTCTCATGCTTCCACAATTATTACTTCTTAGAGGCATTTTTTTTGCAAGGAAAAGAATACCAATTCTTGTTTCCACATTAAATTACCTGATAAAGAATTGTCAGCTTTTGTTGCTTCACTTCTTTCTCTCACATTATCTCTTTTAAAAGAATTCTTTGAAGTTTGTTGCATATCATTCTGTTTTATACCAAGTTTTTATATGTTAATGTTTGCTATATAAATTGGAATATGGTAGGCTCACTATATTGGATACCCTATGTTGCATGCTTAGGGAATGTCACAATGTAAATACATACTGGTGACTCAATTCATATAAAGAGATTTCTGTCTCTGAGTATTTTCTACTGAGATCCTTCAGATATATTTAAAAATGATGTGAATTTACATAGTTCTCTCTATAAACATCTTGCTATACTATATTATGATATTTTGTAAATTTAAATATGAATTTTCCCTCTCTTTTGAGGAGCCTGAGTGGCAGCTATTCAATCCTGAAAGTGGGTCATCAGTAGCGACCTATAGTTTGTCAGAAAATACATTAAAAAAATAATCTAAGGGTCTGATATGAATCTATCAATAGTAAATAATTCTATAGGTAGTTTCAAATTTAGGACTTTTTCCTCATGAGAGTAAACTAGTAAATAAATAAACACTTCTGTAGGACAAAGTACACTTCTGTTGCCATCCTGGTGTGCATATTATATTTCAGCAAACTGAAACACAATTCTGTTGACCTTTTTCCATTTCACCTACACATGAACTTTCTTATCAATTCTTTTAAACACTGTACACAGATTCTTTTTGAGAGTGTGTTGGATTCGAGCATCTGATCTGGAGATTAAAATATAAGAACCTGCAGCATAAAGTCACCTTGAGTTTGAATGGGAAAACAAAACAAAAAATTATGGTGTTTCCCTTGAGATAACTGAAGTAATGTAAAACCTAGGCTAAAATGGAACAATTGCCTGATCCTTCCCCTCCTGGCGCTAATATTTTGGGAAATTTTATAAATTTTACCTAATTTTCCTGACCAAAGTTCAGTGTGTACTTGGGCATAGAAGGCAAACTGTAACACAAACTCCCTTGATTGGGGAGGGGGGGGCAAAAAAAACAAAAAAACGTCCACAATCACATAACCTCAGTCAAGAAAATACATGTAGCTGTCTGGCCCTGACCCTATTTATTTGATGACCCATCATGGAATACAGGCTACAATAAATTGTTATTGTATGTTTGGGGTTATCTAACAGGCACAAAATTTGCTTTGTGGGACTCTGATGGAGGGACACCTCAAAGAGACAAAAAGCAATTCTTGAGAGATTTTGAGGAACACAGAGGCTTGTGTAACTTTGGCTAGAAAGAGACCTGCTCTCTTAAAACCCCATGGACAGGAAAAATACCACATGCTAAGCATTAACATTGATTATCAATTGAGTTCCTTCTTACCCAGATATTCTCTGGACTTAGAGACTATATGGCATTAGGGGGAAAAAACAGCATGTTTAAAAATTCTCAAGAACACATTTAGGCCAACTGACAAAAGTAAAATGGACAGTTCTCTATCCAGGAACCAATGGCCTGATCATGCAATCAGGATACACATTTGTAGCACGAATAATTGCACAGCTAGGCTTTGGAATCCCACCCCAGGACTGCCATCCTCCAGTACCACATTCTCTCTAGAAGATGATTTGGTAACAGGTAGAGGTGCATTACATTATTTCCTCTAAGGAGTTTGGAATGATATCAGCTTGTAAGATGACACAAGCTGCTCCAGCCTAGAACACTTACCTTGGTGCTGAGAATTGTCTCTCATTACTTTTTTTATCTTCCAGGTTTTAGCTCTAAAAGTCCTACATCCAGAGAACTTCTGAGTCCAGACAAACATATCTGTCTATCACCCTGACCTGCATGCTAAGCACCAGCCCTCCATTTCTAACTGTCTTTTGAACTCTAGGAACTAAATGCTCAAACAGTATTTCATATTCAAAAATCCATAATTTATTAGAATAATAGCTAACAGATATTTATTGTGTGCTATATGCCAACCACTATTCTTATCATTTTTATAATATTAAACACTCTAATCCTGAGAGTATCAAAACACTCTTGTGAGTATTTAACCCTCTTTCAATGATGAGCAAAAGAGGCACAGAGAATGGTGTCAGATGGGTACTAGACTTATCGGGGTGATCACCTCATAAGTTATATAAATTTTGAATCACTGTGTTCTACCTGAAACTAATGTAATAATGGTATGTCAACCCTAATTGAAAAATAAAACTATAATTTTAGAAAAAGAGGCACAGAGAAAAAATAATAACATGCATAAGGTCACATGACCAATAAATAGTAGAGCAGGAACCAAACCTGGCTCCAGAATCCTCAGATGAATTATAACGTCTGTGCCTTGTACCACCTTTACCAACAATAAGTGTCTCTTCTAGGTTTTAATAATAATAGTAGCAGTAATAGTAATAACAATAAAACCCAGCCACTTAGGTTCAAAATCTTATGTGTTTATTTATTTAATCCTCAGAACAACTCAGTGAGGTATACAGATGAGTAAGTTAGGCTCATCAAATAAAATAACCTGCCTAAGTTTAGGCAGATGGTAAGTAGTAAACTAAGGTATGAACCCAGACTTTCTGGTTCCAAAGCATCTATCTGTTGCTTAGTGATTCTGACATCTGCCTACTTATACTTAGGAAAACACTGCAATATTTCAAGTTTTTACTATACGTAGTTGTTAAAGAGACCATAATTTGACCTAAGATAGATTTGTAATTTAACTAAACATTTTTAAAGGAGCAGAAAGAATTAGTACAGTTAACCCTTGAACAATGTGGGAGTTAGGGGCACTGACCCTGCACAGTCAAAAACCTGTGAATAACTTTTGACTCCCTAAAAACTCAACTAACCAGAAGACTTACTGATAAACAGTTGAACACATATTTTGTATATTATATGTATTATATACTGTATTCTTACAATAAACTAAGCTAGAAAAAAATGTTATTAAGAAAATCATAAGGAAGAGAAAACACATTTACAGTATTTATTGGAAAAAAAAAAATTGGCGTATAAGTGGACCTGCCCAGATCAAACCTATGTTATTCAAGGGTCAACTATATATTCAAATGGACTATATATGACATTTGAGAGACTGTGAAATAATGTCGAATAGAACTGAAAAAGAGTTGTTTTCTGAGCAACTGTTAGTTTTCATTTCTGAGCTAAGAGGGACTGGGGGAAGACTATATTTGGAGATAAAGAGAATGGAAAAATTAGTTCTTTTGTGGCCCTCTTAAGTTTGAGGTGTCAATTGGAAATTCAGGTGCAGATATTGAGTAGGTAGTTAAATATATGAGTGGGAGATCAGGAGACTGAGGCAAGTGGAGAAGGATACCGGTTGTGAAGTTAAAGAGCAGAAGAAAAATGTGCTCCTTCCTATGTTGAAAGGTAGGGAAGATGAAGCATATCCAGCAAAGGCGACTGAGAGGGAGCCCCTAAGTCAGAGGAAGACCAAGCATGTAGTTGTCTGGAAGCCAAGGCAAAAAATTGCCTCAAGAAGCGTGTAGTAAATCTGCCATGTCAGATGCACTTTAAATGTTGCCACTACTAGCAACAAGAAGTCACAGCCTCAAGAATGGGTACATTATCCCCCTCTGTAATTTGCTCTGAGTAACTTCATGATACAAGGAACCAAGTGTTTTAACAAATCAGTCCATTTGAAATTGGTCTCTTTTGTGTTTAGAGAAAGGATCCACCACTCACAGAAGATACTAACTTAAAGAATATGAGCTATTCTACACTATTCTCATAGCCTAAGAAATAATGTTAATACTCCTTAGTTTTTCATCCATGCTGATGGATGGCTCCTTTCAACTTCTACATCTTAATTTTAAAACACTTTTTCTTTCCATATTATATAAGGTTGGACAATTAAGTTCATGAACTCATCCTAGAAAAAGTGCTACATACCTCATTTCTGAATATCACTATGGTCACCTTTGAAGTACTTCCCTTAGGAAGCTATGCACCGATGTCAGTTCCTAGTCCACCCTTCAAAACAATTTTACAACTCTTTTTCTGGAATGGCCATCAGAGCTGTGGTCATATTACCCTTGATGTCCTGAATGTCATCAAAATGTCTTCCTTTCAATATTTCCTTTATCTTTGGGTAAAGAAAGAAGTCACTGGGGGCCAGATCAGGTGAGTAGGAAAGGTGTTCCAATACAGTTATTTGTTTACTGTCTGAAAACTCCCTCACAGACAGCGCCATGTGAACTGGTGGATTGTCGTGACGCAAGAGCCATGAATTGTTGGCAAAAAGTTCCAGTTGTCTTAAATTTTTCACGCAGCCATTTCAGAACTTCCAAATAGAAAACTTGGTTAACTGTTTGTCCAGTTGTTACAACTTCGTAATGAATAATCCCTCTGATATCAAAAAAAGGTTAGCAACATCGTTACAAGTTCGCAAACTTATCACATCTCATATTTTATACCCAGCCACCTGAGAATAAATAATAAGCCCCAAAAATATAGATGACACGACACATAGTAAATCCAACTTAGATATCAACTCCTCAGTTTTGTTTCCTCTTACTTTCTAATAACTTTCAGTACAAATTCAATCACTACTTTTTCTATATACTTCTATGCTTGTAGGGAAGTAAGTAAAACTCAAAGTTTCCCAGGCAGCAGGTAGCAGAGTTAGGAGATCTGCCTAGCTCCAAATCTCATACAATTTCCACAGTTGGAAGTGAATTTTATCCATTTAATTCATACGCATTACCTATTCTACAAGCCCTTAGTATTGTTCTCTAATTTATTTGTAGCCCTAGAGGACCTATTTCATTCAGAAACAAAAATCACCACTATTTCACCCCTGCCTCCTTTTATGTGGATTAATGACTAGAAGTGTTAAAGTTCTGAAGACTAAATGCTTTGACAGTCCCTTTCATATAAAAAAATAACAATACTGTATTAAGAAATAAATAAGAATTTCCTAGGTGTGATCTTTCTAGAAAGTTCAGTAGCCTTTTATCTTTGAGAAGTTACATAAACCTTAAAGAAACTAAGTTTCATTTGAATCAGAGAAGAAAGGAAACATTTAATTAGACAAAGTATGTTATTCTAGATTACAAAAACAGGAGTCAGGGAACAGGCCCATAACTAGATTTAGGAAATTTGATTAAAACAAAATAAGAGTACACGATAGGAATAAATGATACAAAACTTAACCTGACTGGTAAAAGTCTGTCATATGCATTCCAAATTTACTATGGACAACATCATCAATTTTAGGAAACCATCAGTTTCGGGTCTCATTCTGCAGAGACATTTTATGCATAAGTAATAAGTTCAGGCTTAATCATGCTTCACAACTCCCATCCCTACATACCTTGGGTAATATGGTGCTTCACTTAATTTAAAAGTTTTTATTTTCATTAATAGTTTTAATTCAAATCTAAGTTATAAATAGTCTAGTCCTTCTACCATTCCAACTTTTAATATAATTTGGAAAAGCACAGTTCTCTTGGCAGGTTGATAACAGTTGCCTCCAGTGATTAAACACATTAATTTGAGCTATCAGTAAAGAAAGTTGTTTTTACAGCATTTATCTGCCACATAATGATATTAGGTCCTGAATTGTACTTGGTGTTCTGATTCAAGGGGTAATGCAAAGGTAACATTTTTAAGTGAAGGGCTCAGTAGCTCATTTAACTGCTCATGTATTCAAATAACTACTTATATTGCTGACTTTTATTTCCTTTGATTTCATGAAGCCATAATTAAACATGGAGTGAAGAAACCAATTGTTTATAATTAGATACATTTGGCTGCATCATTGCCAGGAGAAAAGAAAAAATATGTTGGTGCAATTGCACTAAAAAACTGAATATTTCTGATTTAATTCTGGGTTTTAGCCTATATTGATGGAATGTTCCTTGTTCTCATTAACCTGAATTTGAAATTTGAAGAGGAATTTTCCTTAATCTTCTCTTTATAAAAACTGGCAGCACAGTGCCTGGCACAAGGAGACATTTTTGTTGAAAGAATTAACTCGTGAGATTTATATATATACATTTTATATATGTATATACATTTATAAATATACATGTATATATTTATAAATATATATAAATTTACAAAAATATATACACATTTATATATGTATATATACATATATGTATGTGTATATATACATATATGTGTGTGTGTATATATATATATATAAATTTGATGATGATTGTGTGGTCAGTGGATTTTAAAGGGGACTAGTAGCAGGAGTCTAAGGGAATCTGTTAGGGCTGACACATGCATTTATTCCTCAGATTTACAAAACTGGGATTAATATTAATATCCTGGGTACCTGGTCTTTCTACACCAGCAATATGTCATTTTCGGGATATCTTATCTAAATGTTGGTTTGTTTTTATTAAGCAACATAATGAAAATCATTTATTTTTTAAAAGAACCACTTATATCCTAAGTCAACTGGGGTCTGGTCTTTTGTAATACCGGGGGTGCCAAAATAATGTATACACACTTTAAGAGGTGTTATCTTAAAATGTGTATAGCACTCTCTGTATATTAGCTCTCTATTGTTATTTCACAGATTGTTTTTCATATTTGGATAAAAACACTACAATGCTATTGATCAAGTTTCCTGATATTAAAAAAAAAAGATTTAAATCAAGTATCACCCTGTGTGCTGTGAGACTTAAGGTTTGGTGGTTACCTGCAATTCTTCTAAGCAGGAAGCGTGACTTTAATGTAAATAGACTGAGTTTCTTAGAGCACAATGTCCAGTTCCAACTGGCACTCAGAAGTCAGCAATAAGCCTAGTTTGCCGTTTCCCACTAGTGTCACTAGTTTGCCTTCTAGTGACCTAAATATTAAATGTAGATATGCAAATCATCACATTTGGTCACATGAGAGACAACTGATTGGTCTCTCATAGTATACTAGTGTTTAACAGACTAACCAAATATTTATTGTTATACTATAAGACAGATACAACATTTCACTTGTTGAGTCTATGAAATTGCCATTAAAAAATATTACCAATAGTCTGTCTGCCTTTAATAGTAGATATGTGAAATGAGATAATCCAAAAATGATTATAGGAACAAATAAAATGTTATTGGTGTCATAAGAGGTATAAGGTGGCATGGAAATTAAGGGACAAAATAAATCACATTTTATTTTGGTGACTAGAGAAGCAGAATCTTTCATTTAGTTGTGTCTTAACGGTTGTGACAATTTACAGATAGAAATTTAGGAAGGCATATTTTATGGAAATAACCTCATATATGGAGGTACTGATTAGATGGTTGAACTTTTATTTTCTCTGGATAAAGAGGAAATATAATTTTACTACAGTTTACAAAACACTCCTGTACATTTGGGGGAATTATGGAAACCAATCATGGAATGCTAATATTATTGATTTTCTGAGGTGGTTCAGTTAAGGAAACTTTAATAGTTCAAAGCTGATAATTATCTAGTGGCTTTCCAATCCAAGTGTAATCATTTCCTTTTTTGCTGCCTGTATTTAGACTATTTAACTGTTCAAATCAAGAAGGTTAGGAGAGGAACAGAAGGATAATTTCAATTCAGTCAGTACTGCTATTTGTTAGCTCTGGTAAATTGTTCTCATGCAGAAATAATGATCTTTGGTAATTGTCTATGGATGACGTTAAGTGGCAGAACGCTGCATCTGACAGCAGAATGTTGCATCTGTTGCTGTTTCTGGAACTTCAAGATGCTATTTCTGCATCAAAAATAGCTTTATGTGAGCTCCATAGGTTAAAGAGTCCATAGACACATCTGTGTATTTTAATTATCCATCCTGCAAGTGTCCTGCTTTATAGTGGATACATGCAAGTTATTTTTAAATCCATATTTATGCTCCCTAAACAGACGGCTTTTGGAAAGAAAAAAAAAAAATTAGCAGTGCTCCTAAGCATTCTTAAGAAGTTTACTTTGGTTCTCTAAATAAAACTTTCAAGTTTCCCTGATGTTTTCAGTTTAACTGTTGGCTGTTGGCAATTTGATCACAGGTTCAAAGCGTTTTCCAAATGCATGTGTTCTGTACCAATTGACTGAATATTCAGAATCTTTTACTGCTTAAGGCCAAACTGGAATTCTTTACTGAAGGACATTAAACACATGGAGAGGCAGCCTATATTTATAGATACGATGACACTATTTTAGAGATGCCACTTTCCCCAAATTTATCTATTAAATTGGTAAAATATTAATCCGCTGCATTAGAGTTATTAATCAAACTTGATAAATTGACTTTAAATTCTATATTAAAGACCAAGTTGCCAAAATTAGCCAAGACATTTATAAAGAAAGATGAGAAGGAAGGAAAAAAAGAAAGAAAAAGGGTGCCCTACAAAATATAGAGACTTATTCTAAATACGTAAAAAGCATGTGTTCTTAACACAGTAACAGAAAAATCGACAAAGGCAACAGAATAAAAACCCAGAAGCAGATCATATCTATTTGTAATTCTATCAGATGATGGAGGGGATGTAGCAAGGTAAATTTTAGGAGGGAATTATTCAACAAATGAATTTGAATTAATAGTCATCTCTATGGGAAGGAAAAAATAAATAAATCTCTGCCTCACACCATCACAAAAATAAACTCTAAGTGGATTAGTAGCTTACATTTCAAAGGCAGAAATTTAAAACTTTAAGAAGAAAGTATATCAGTATCTTTCTCACCTTGTAGTATGAAACAATTTCTTAAACAGGACACATAAATGACAACAACAAAATAACATAATTAACACATTTTTACTTCACTAAAATGAAACACTTTTTTTTAGCTTTTGTAAAAGTCTTTTTTTTTTTTAAACTAATGTTATTGGGGTGACAACTGTTAGTAAAGTTACATAGATTTCAGACGTACAATTCTGTATTACATCATCTATATACATAACATTGTGTATTCACCACTCAGAGTCAGTTCTCTTGCCATCACCGTATATTTGTTCCCCTTTACCCTCATCTATTACCCCTCTGCCCCCTGACTGTCCAGTAACCACTAAACTATTGTCTGCGTCTACAAGTTTTTGTTTCTTCATTTGTTTGTCTTGTTCTTTTGTTGTTTTCAGTTATATATATATATATAACATATCAGTGAAATCAGATGCTTCTCAACTTTTACTGTCTGACTATTTTGCTCAGCACAATAACCTTAAGATCTACCCATGTTGTCGCAAATAGTAGTATTTCATCTTTTCTTATGATAGAATAATATTTCTACTGTGTATATATACCACATCTTTTTTATCCAATCATCTATCGAAGGACACATTGGTTGTTTCCATGTCTTGGCCACCGTAAACAAAGCTACAATGAACATATATCTTTATGGATAAATGTTTTCAGTATTGGGAGTAGATAGATACCCAGGAGAGGGATCGCTATGAGAATGTAGTAATTTTATTCTTAATTTTTTGAGGAACTTCCACACTGCCTTCCATAGTGGCTACACCAATCTGCATTTCCACCAACAGTGTATGAGAGTTCCTTTTTCTCCACAGCCTCTCCAACACTTGTTACTATTTTTTTGTTGATGATAGCCATGCTAACTGGTGTAAGGTGATATCTCATTGTGGTTTTCATTTGCATTTCTCTGATAATTAGTGACATTGAACATTTTTCATATGTCTATTGGCCATCTGTGTGTCCTCTTTGGAGAAATGTCTATTCAGGGCCTCTGCCCATTTTTTAATTGAATTGTATTTCTTGTTGTTGTTGTTGAGTTTTATGAGTTCCTTATATATTTTGGATATTAGCCCCTTATCAGAGGCATTGTTTGTAAAAATCTTCTCCCATTCGGTTGGTTGCCTCTTTATTTTGTTGGATGGCTTCTTTTGCTGTGCAGAAGCTTTTCAGTTTGATATAGTCCCATTGATTTATTTTAGCTTTTACTTCCCTTGCCTTTGAGGTCAAATTCATAAAATGCTCTTTGAACCCAAGGTCCATAAGTTTAGTACCTATATTTTCTTCTATGCAGTTTATTGTTTCAGGTCTTGTGTTAGGTCTTCGATCCATGTTGAGTTAATTTGGGTACACAGTGACAGATAGCAGTCTAGTTTCATTCTTTTGTATGTGGCTTTCCAATTCTCCCAGCACCATTATGTGAAGAGGCTGTCTTTTCTCCATTGTATGTTTCTGACTTCTTTGTCAAAAATTTTCTGTCCATATTTATGTGGGTTTATTTCTGGGTTCTCAATTCTATTCCATTGGTCTGTGTGTCTGTTTTTCTGCCAATACCATACTGTTTTGATTATTGTTGCCCAGCGAAATTCACTTTTAATAAATGTAAAAAGGAAGGAAGGTTATACATGGGGGGAGGCTGCAGACTAATGAGAATTGTTTAAAGGGGGGCATTTCCAAGAGAGGGCCAGAAAAATCCAGCAAGAGAGAGTTCTGTTTCCTTTTATATTTCATGTGACCACTTGATTTACTTCTCTTAAGACTCATAGAGTGCATTTCATATATAAAAATATGTATTAGGCAAAATATTTATCATTTGACATTTTAAAAGAATACTGAAATATTTTTATTACATGAAAAAAAATTTCCTCATGAACTACTTCTAACTAAGATTTTTAAAGAAATATACGTAGACTCCAGTATTGGGAGGAGCAACATTGTAATTTAAATCAAATAAATCAAATACTCTCTTGTAAGTGACTCAGTGGGTAATTGCAGTTACTCACATATACTTCCTTCCACAAAAAAAGCTCCTTCAGAGATCACCATGTCTCTGTCATAACCCGTTTCCATCAGTGGATTCACTGACTCATGAAAGTGAGCATCCCTAGTTGCCATCACTTCCCTTCATGACAGAGCAGTAGAAGGGGAGTTAGCTCCAGTACTGTTTTCTAGGTCAGTCCTGATCAGATGGAACACACTGGAAAGGCGGGACAGCCCAAGGTCTGGTTCAGGGGCAGTGTGGACAGCTGCTGTGGACAGACAGACCATAGCTAGGATACTGGGGGCTCTGAGGCCTGCTTCAGGCTTGTGGGGAGCACAATATGATGTGTGCTGCAACAACACAGACATGAGGGGCTCTCAGCGTGCAGTCCATGTGGGAGACCGAGCTCTGTGATGCTCGCACGTGTGAACTAGGACTAGGCTACCACACTGGGGCTTGGGTGAGGTGGGGGGTGGGTCTTAAGAGAACATAAGAGTGTGAAAGTGGACAAAATTCATGAATGAGGAACTTTTAAATATCAAAGTCACTTAAAGTGAAAAAACAATGTAAAAAGACCCCTCCATCAAAAACAAAATGAAAAAACCACTACCAGAAAACTGGGCAAAAGACTAATAGGCAGTTCACAGAACAGTGAAATATATATGACCAATAAACATAAAAAGGCATATGCCACATTATCAATAATAAGCGGACATGCAAATCGAGTCCTTGCTGTGTTCATTTTATAAGAATTTATTGTAAAAGTTTGAATTTGAAGATTTAGAGTAGATATACATCTGTGATAAACTCTTCCACATTTATAATGGACTACCAGCTAGTCCAACCACTTTAGAAAATAATTTGCCATTGTAAAATTTACCATGTCCATACTCTATAAGCATCAGTTCTATGACTATACATATGCTTAAGAAAAACTTTTGTATGCGTTCCAGAAAACTTGAATAAAAATGTTCCTGGTACCACTGTTCATTGACAAACAAATGGAAATACTCCAACTATTCATCAACAACAGAATGGATATATTTATCATGTTAGATTAACAAATTAGAATACGTAAAAGATCTCAAAATGAACTAAAAGAAAAATATCATATATGAGAGTGTATATATATATATATATATATATATAATATTAAATAATTTTGATAAATTATTTCTGATATACATATAATAATACAAAATGTAATTATATAAAAGAATGTATATGATAAATACAATATTTAAAATATTGTTTACTTGGCTTGTGTGTGTTTGTGGGGGGGAGCGGACAGCGTTCAGAGGATATGAGCCAGAGAAAAAGCATGTGGGATGTAAGGTATTAGAAATATTTTAGATATTGGGATGGATTCTAAATTCACACTTGCTCATTATATTATTAAATACATAAATAAAACAGAAAGGCCATGCGTGGACGAATAATCATGATCTGTCATGAATCCAGGCTATGATTAAATCAAGTCATGCATCTGAGATTCAAAAGAAAAATTATTCATTTACAGTTTATAGAATTCAAGAAAAAATAGTAAACCTCGGGTTGAAAGAGTTCTTAGATTATGAAGCCAGAAGGATGTGGAAAAACTTAGATACATTAATTTTAAATTTAAGAATATCAAAGGAAGATAACTTCTAAAAGCTTACAGAAAGTAAGACAAGATTGCTCACAAAGAAATAACATGTGGCTTGATTTCACACTGCTTAAGAGCAATACGGAATCCAAGAAGATGAAGGCATTTTTAAGTATTAATAAAAAGTAAAAACTTTAAACTCAGAATGTTTATCAAGTCAAATAGTCATCCAATTATGAGGGCATAATAAAAATAATCTCAGACATACATTACAAGGAAATGTGTCATTTAAGAACCTACATTTGTAATACTTTTTGAGAGCGTACTCACATAAAACTTAAGAGAATGCTGCAAGAGGTAGGTGAACTCATTGTGATTAATTGTTTTTAGGAAAGTTTACTATTGCTTAAAAAATGTTAAGTCAAGAAAAAGGAAAAGAAAACAGACAATAGGTGATCAAAGGAACATAAGAGTGTCTTAAGTCAAGTACTTGCCTTTCTGAGGAAGATACCATCTGGAAGAAAGATTTTTAAAATTCAATTTAAAAATACTGTATTTAAACAAATAAAATAAGAAAGCAAATGTTAGCCAATAATTGTGACTATAATGCCCATTACAATAAATAAAATGGACGAAAATCACCAAATAAAAGATAGGTGATTAGATTGGATAAATAATCTGATGCAAAAAACAATATGGAATCTTAAAGAAAAAGAGTTAAAACAGAGAGACGAGCTTGACATGATTGTGGGGTCAAGGGAGGATTTTGAACCTGCTAATCCTTTTTTGATAATATAAGTCATTTGACAAAGGTAGTTTATGGGTACAAGAAAGGAAGCAGTAGAGAAATATTTGATGTTTGAGAGGGAGGGTAGAATCAAATAAGCAAAGTGTAAGAGGTGACAAGAAATGATGTCAAGAAAGTTAAGACTTAGGAAAGGGTCCAGTATACTCTTTCTTCTGTGGTGCAAAAAGGGACGTGGGAAGAGGGTAGGGAGATGAAATTATTTTGAGATTGTAAAGAAAGCACTTTTCTTCACAGATCTGTGAATTCTGTTCATAGAAAAGCCAAAATAATCTACTAAATAAAGAGTCTGATAAGAGAATTGCACTCTACAGTCCAAATATTATTTGGAAGAGAAATCGTGAGACTCTTATAAAGATGTAATAAAAGATGAATAAATGGCAACTGAGTTAGATGAGTTTATAGAGAATTACCAAAAGTTTGTGATTGTCTCAAATGCTGTTCCAAAACCTGAGAGTGGGGAATGTCCGTGCTGGAGTTTCTAAGTTACAACTGTAACTTAAGCGTGTGAAGATAAGGTGCAGGGGTTCCTGAAGTAGTTACTGCCATTGGCTGTGGGGTCTAGACAAGTGAGAAAAGCAAATAAACCCAGAAAGGGCTAATGAGCCAGGAAACAGGTAGGGATTGAGGATATGAAAGTTTAATGAGACCAATGCGTAAGTTTAAAAGTAGTAATTAAGTCAGAGAAGGAAGAACGAAGTTGAGAGAAGATGGAAGTTTCACAGAAATCTTCCAAAGTGTGAACATTCCTGTTAATGTGAGTGAAGGTGGAGGATTTGGGAATTTAGGAGTTAAAAATTTACAAGGCAAAGAGTTGGAAGAGTTACTTATGAAATCAGAGGATTATGGATGAGACACCTTTAAAAAGTACTTCTGGAAAAATACAAAAACAAAATCATATTTCAGGGTCCCTTGTTGTTATTTGTTATGTTTCTACTACATTGCCTTTTAAATGTGAGAGTGGCTTGTTACCTAAACGTCAAAATGTGGTTCCTATGTGAGGGTAACTCATTACACTTACAACTGCTTGATGTGCTTGATTTAAATTCCCCAGAGTCAAAATGAAGATATTGGTTTAAGAAGCTGGCATTTGAAAGCAGCATAAACTGTGAAGAGGCATGCATTCTGTGTGGAAGTAGGTCTGCTTGTCTTTTATCTTGAAGGTAATTAGAGTTCCCCAAAGACAGAAAATCAATGCATTCTAAATGAGAATAATTTAGTTGTTATTGCATTGAGTAAGTATAAAACCACTAAAAGAATCTCTAGAACTGTATATATTTTCATCATCTTAAAATAATGCTTATAGCACTATCAAATTACATGTGTTGACTTATGTTAAAATGCTAACAAGACAGACGATGACACATAATATGTTCAAAGCTTTTGTTAGTACCTTAATGCTCCCTACATCTTTTACACAGAGACCTTTTTCCTTATAATGTTCCATAGCCTCAAGATTCATGTTAGAAGAATGCTACAAACTTCTGTTATGGCCTGTCCACCGCCAGAGATTGCCAGACACAATTGTTGAAGGGCATGAACAAATGCTACGTGAGAGAGTGTCTTTAAGAACATACGCATCCAGTATAGAACCAGTATAGCACATTCTGACCAGGATGTAGGAGTACAGTGAACTTTTTGCAGCCAGAAATAAGGTCAAATTTAATATTTTCTAAAATGATGGACAATTATTTCACCTTTTAGCAAGCCTTCTGTCATATGTGTACTTTAGCCTCTGAAGTCAAACTCCTCCGGACAAATATAATGTATTTCTTAAGAACAGCTCAAGGCTTAATCAACAATATACAAATAGAATGTCTTTTTAAGCACAGCACAATGCATATTATCATTTATAGCCTGTTCCCATTTGTCTTCATTCTCTGTTCATTTATTCAATAAATATTTACACAGACAACTAATGTGATAGGACATGTGACAATAATGGGAATCATGTTCTCTGCCTTCAGGATCATAGCCTCTAGTGAGAAACACATCGTTAATGAGTAAGCAAATAAATTAATGAATCATTTAAAATTATAGCAAGTGGTACGAAGAAATCAAATAAGATTTTCTTAAAAAGAAATACAATATAGGAGACCTAATTTAGCTAGAAAGTCAGGAATAGATCTATGAGTAAGATATAATTAAATTGGTATTGAAAAAAACAAAAATAAAAGTTAGTCATTGGAAACACAGGGTGAAGTGTTGGAGGAGGTTGAAGTGGTAATTGAGTGGTTCAGGAAGAACACCAGCAGGTGTAAAGATCCTGTGATGAGGGTACACAGAACCAGCTTGAAGAAAGGATGGAAAACAGCAAGGAATATAGACCACAGTAGGTTATGAGGCTAGTGAGGTGGTAACGCTATTAATAGAGAATGCAGGTAAATTTTAGCAAGCTAGGCACCCCAGTACATGATCTTTTCCACATATGAAACTCATTCTCTGTTGGTCACATCTTATATACTAATATGATGTCCAACAAGTGTCTTCTGCTTTTGTAGGCTGGTCCTCCCCTGTGCAATCCCATCATAGAGACATGTGTGTATGAGTACAGTAGTCTCCTTAGTTATTAGTAAACATCCTAATGAAAACTAATGGCACTAATTGATAATCTTCATGACAAATCACAGGAATATTTAAAAAAAAAAAAAACTTTGAAAGCTCTCTGAACTTTTCTGATGGAGTGTGTGTGGATGCATGTAGTGGGTTTCAGAAAGAGAAAATGTGTAACTCTCAGAACAAGAGTCATTAATATTGCTCAACACATTACATCCCTATGACTGTTTTATTATTATTCACTGCTTAAAGTAAAGGAACATATTTTGGAATAAATTTCAGCTACGGTAAAGTTTTCAAACATTGATGAAAAAGGTTGGCCATGATTATGGAAAGCAATTTGGAAAAATATTCAGGTATGTAGACAATAACAGAAAATATGATTTAAAAATCAAACTGATTATGACTACTTAACCCCTCTAAAGGGATAACATATTTCACCTCAAAGGGAAAATAAATCTCTGTACTACTCCTGTTTATTCAGAGACTGACAAGGATTAAAGAAAAAAGTGAAATGTCAAAGTTCCTGCCAGCTTTTCCATGCTACTGAAAGGGAAGGGTGAGCATAAATAACCCATTGTCTTAGCAAAGGCATTGAGTCTCTGGGTATGCAAAATAACGCCTGGAATCTTGCCAAGCATAATTTGGAGAACTGAATTGTTCTACATAAGAAAGTGATTTGAGTATTTGTGAGGGAATCTAAAGGTGAGGTTTAACAAAAAAAGTGGGTTCTTATCAAAGTCTTGAGAGAAAAAAGGGGATGAGCAACTCTATGACAGGAAATCACTCTTTTCATGAAATTTTTACTAAATGCACTCTTCCCACAAGTTATCTGTGAAATTCATTTTAATGTGTGTGTGTGTGTGTGTGTGTGTGTGTGTGCGTGTGTGTAGAGAACCTTATAAAGAGATTGAATTCTATGTTCATGTAAGTGAAGAATAGAGGAAAGGTGACAACCAAGGACAGTGAGATACAAGTAAAACGCAGAGTTCAGAAATAACGAAAACTCAGGAGAAGAATTAATTCTAAAAATGGAAGGCCCCTGGAAATTAACAGAAACCGTAGGTAGGGCCTATAGCAACAGAATATGGGTTGGGACAATCAAATGTCTTTTTCTTTCTTAATTTCAAAGGAAAGAGTAACAGCTGAGTTTTATTAATCAATAAACAATACAAACTCTGAAGCTAGAATTAAACTAGCCCTCTGGTCAAAATTAGGGCTATCTTAAGGATGCAACATCTAATAATCAAAGCATTACTTTATGGCCCTCAAAAATATTTCTCTTCCCTTTGAAAAACTCCTCTCAGAGATAATAGCTTAGATACACCTTTGTTTTATAAAGCGAAACATAGTCTTACCATATGATCCAGCAATTGTACTCCTAGGTATTTATCCAAATGAGTTGAAAACACGTCTACGCAAAAACCTGCACATGACTGTTTACCACAGGTTTATTTATAATAGCCCAAAACTGGCATTTTTAAATGGTTAGTACTGTTGTGGAGGGAAAGCATTCCCCCCATCTACCATTCTTAAGTTCTTACAACTTGATTAATAATAAAATTGGCATAGACCAGATTAATAAGAGATAAATACATGTAATGTGTGTGCGTAGGAGAATCATGAATGATGCTCAGAGAAATGATAAGCCAGCCAGAGTTTTATGCTTTTAAGACAAAGAAACAATAAATTTGTGAGGAATCGAGAAGACCAAAAAAAAAAAGTTAGTACTCCTTAGTAAGGAATCTAAGCAAGACTTGGGTATTCATTCATGAGGTCTCTACACAAAGTTTGCTCTTTGGTATCAAATTAGAAAAGAGGCAACAAGGTTTGCTCATACAAGCTCTTTGGCTCTGGATTCCTTAAATCTAGAAAGAAATAAACGTTTCTGTAGGTGTAGGGAGGGCACCTTTTATGTGGGAGATTTAGCTCCTGCTTTCAGGGGCAATAGAGAAAGAAGTTAAGAGTGTTCTTGCATTGGCAGTTTCTTAAGTTACTTTGATTCACAGTAATTCATATGCCAGGGTGGGGTATTTTAAGGCAGCCTGCCCTGGGCCTGACAATATTTTCTTTGCTCTTATTGAAATTCCATCTTATTATAGATACAATCATGAAACATTTAAGAATTAAATGAGGGCAAGTATTATAGAATAGTAAGACTTGATATATACTTCAAAGCATAGAAGAAGAAATGAGGTCTCAGACAGAGTAAACAAAATAAGGTGAATCTGTTAACTATTAGTTATTATCTTTCTGTTTCAATCTTTTCCATACTTTGAACTAAATGAGTGACTAGTTGACTATAAATTGTTGGAGATTGTTTTCAATTGAGCATTTCTCTTCCCCTCCAGGTTCTTAACAACTAAGAATAATTATGAGAAGAAAAAAATAAGGATCACGATATCAGTTCTATAAAAGTATAGTATAAAAAGTGCAAAAGGTAGGGGCAGCCGGATAGCTCAGTTGGTTAGAGCGCGAGCTCTGAACAACAAGGTTGCCAGTTCAATGCCCACATGGGATGGTGGGCTGCACCCTCTGTAACTAAAGATTGAAAACGGTGACTGGACTTGGAGCTGAGCTGCGCCCTCCACAACTAGATTGGAGGACAACGACTTGGAGCTGATGGGTCCTGGAGAAACACACTGTTCCCCAATATTCTCCAATAAAATTTATTTTTTTAGAAAAGTATAAAAGATAAATTAGAAAAAATAGTGGACTTGAAGCCAAAATGAGGAATCGTCTTACTCCCTTGTCCCTGATTAAAGATAACCCTCTTCCACTAAGTGCCAGCATTATCCACTCAAATACACATGAAGAAACTAGAAGAACACAGAGAGCAGAGACTTGGCTGGATGTGCCATTGTTTGGATGAACGTACCAATACGCTACATGCTGTTGTGTTAAGTGCAAGACACAATAAAACCGGAGAACAAGACATGAGACAAAAACGCATGAGCTCTGATAAAAGTCTCATTCCAGGGAAACAATACCAGTGTGGTTTAAGTGACTTATGCCTAATTACCCTTCTGGTCTGCATTAGTTTGCTACCCATTGTTAATGTAATTGTCCAATTTCCCCCACAAAAAATAATTCATTCTCTTTGCCTAGAGAGTTGCTGTATCAGTCATGTGAAATTAGGGTACCAAAAATTGCCACTATACTTTTAAGGGACTTTCTTCTTGTTGATTTTTCAATAAAAACCAGGATTGAAGGATTTCCTCACTTAGACAAACTGACACTGTTTACTAGGCTAAAATCTATACACATATCTTCTGTGATTTAATTAGACAGTAATGAAAGGGTCGGAGTCTAGCAATCAGTACATGTTGAAACCTTACGAATATTTGGTGTATGCATACTTAATTATCCTATTCAAGTGAATTAAAACATCTGTTTAAGTAAAGCAAACATTACTTCCCAGTGTGCAGGTGGGTAGCAGTTTTAAGTAGGTGGCTATCTAACTCAAACTTGTCCTTTTTTTCACTTAGTTGCAAAAATAGACACTATCTAGTTATTTAAACAATAGTCCACCAAATCAGATATGCTATTTCCAATGCATCTGCTACAAGGAATTTATTCCTTAATGTTAAATAAGTTAAAAGTCTTAGGTCTTTTTAACACTGCATGCTTCACCAATGAAATTATATTGAATATTGCATGTCATTATCCACAACATCTTATTGCTGTGACAATTTCAAATATCATTCTTGGTTTCATCAATTATTTTTTGAATTTTATTAGGTGCAGGGATTCTTTTAATTTGTATGAGGAAAAAATATTAATATTTAAGTGATACTTTACTTCAGTATTCTAAGAGTACCTTGTTTGAGGTATTCTAACTGTGCTTCCTAGTCTGTTCTCTAGTGATTATAAAATAAATATCAAAACCAAATTGGACAAGATCAGACTAAAAGTCAGGCCATGACAAAAATAATTTTAGATGGCAATATATCAGCAGACAAAAATTAAATATGGATTAAAATATTTTCAAGATTTTGATTGTCAATATAATAAAAGTTATCATAAAAAAACAAAATTAATTATCTGCCAATCTGACATCCCTGATGGCTACTAATGGAAAGGTAGTGCAACTTATGAAAAGTTTATTTCTGGAATTTTCCATTTAATATTTTCAGACCATGACTGACTGCAGGTAACTGAAAACATGGAAAGTGAAACCATGGATAAGAAGGGACTATACTGTATATAAGTGTTCTAAGGTAGCAACAGCTTCATTTCTACTCAATGAACACATCAGTGCAGATACACAGATTTGTAATGTTTTTAAATCTATTTAATTTTAGTTTTTAATTTCTTGAAATGTGGAGGATATTGTATGAATCTGTTAATAATAACTACTATTTAAGTTGATTCAAGATGTATTTATTATCCTATTTTATTGACTCTTTGAAAACCATAGTTTTCTTAAAGGGCCCCATTATAAAATACAGATTTATTACTTTTCTAAAATAGCCATAGTTGCTAACTCAATAATTTAATAAAACGCTTTCCTATACATAACTAAAGACAAAATGTCTCATTTGTGTATGCCTCATTGTGGTCTTTTAGGTAAGTGCACTTTCAGGAGTTTTTTTTTTTTTTTTTTTAAAGCATTGGCCAGGAATCTCTGAATATCCTTGTTTGATATCCACTAAACCAAGAAGAGATAAAACTAAATGGTTATTTTTGAAGCTACATAAAGAAAAATAAGTGTCACAGGTAAACCAAAGTTGCCAGAATTTAAAAGCTCTTCTAACAGTTCACAGTCAAGAAAATTGTGGCAGAAAGTGTCAAGTATTTTTCCGTATATATTTCCATTTATAAACCTAAAATATTGACTGTTGATATATAAACTTTAGAGTTTCCAAAAAACACGTTTATTAAAATTGATGCGTATTTATAGAATGTCCCAACATCCATGTTATATATCTTCCCTAAATTTTAGTACGCTAAATCTAATTTTCTCACCCCTAGTCAGAACATCATTATTGTTTTTCATTTACTGAATTTTGAAATAATTTCTTCTTTTGCTTTCTGTTTTCTCCCTACTATCTTTGATAATGATGATTGCTCAAGCAAATAGTTTTTTTCTTTAAAAAAATATCTGTGTAAAAAGAGTTATTAAATTTTGGCAATCATCGTATATGATACGTTAGAGAAATGCCAACATCATTTCATTATATAAAAATTTGACAAATATTGATAGACAGCCATGCAAAGGGCAAGCTCACATGAATTTTTATTTAACTTACCAATTATCATTTTTAAAGGGCAATTCAGTGCCTCAAAAAAGAAGCTAAATTTTTCTAGTTTGCAGCTACTTCCTTAATGATGCTTGTTAAGTAACATCCATACTTCCAGGGAGAAAAAAAAATGCCATAACTATTTTTCTTCACATTTTAAAGATTTTGAGGCACATATTTAACTAAATTTCAGGGCCAATGAAGAGTAGTAGGTTTTAAATATTATTCTATTAAATAATATAATTGACTGTAATGGTAAAATTAATAATCTAACTTTTAAAATATCTTGTCAATTTTAGTTATATATATTTTTAGTAATATATTCATTCACTTGGTAATTTATTTGCTAAAATAGTACAACATTTCATTTCTTAGTCAACACAAGCTATATTTAAAAGGTATATAGATGATGTATTATAGAATTGTACACCTGAAACCTGTGCAGTTTTATTGACCATTGTCACCCCAATAAATTGTAATAAAAAGTAAAATAAATAAAACCAACTTTTATATACAAAACAGAATTGCTTTTTGGTTTTCTAAAGTTTACCTCTTTTGAAGTTTCTTGATTATTATCATGGCTTCAAGAATTTTGCTCAACATCAGGGAATCCTTTATAGTCATGTTCCACAATTCCTACATCCTAGTTTTTCAATTCTTCAGAAAACTCCAATGAACTGATCTCGTCTTTCTTGATCCAAGCCTTACAAATTGTAGTTAACTAGGCAGTCTATGGATGGTCACTGTTGTGTCAGGGGCCACTATTGTTCTAGTTAGTCCCTGGTGTGGGGTCTTGTGATGGAAAACATACCTGCTCCCCTTCAGAAAGCTCTGATAAGGGTGGTTTTCTCTGAGGGACTTTGGTCATGTGACCATTTAAACAATGTCAATTGCATTTCTTTGTAAGGTAATGCCACATAGTGAAACAGATTGGGTTGTTGATTGCAACAGCCCAGCACATTTGATACTGAGCTTTGTGACTTCAGCAAGGTACTTCTAACTTTAGGCAAGTTCCTTAACTTTTCTATACCACAGTTTCTTTACAAGTAAATAAAGACACTATCAGTATCTACTACATTTTTTATGAACTAATTGATTTATATATAGTGCGTAGACTAAGCTTTAGCATATGGGGAAACTTCAAGCAAATGTAGTTAAACACATTCTTATTAGGAGAGAACATTTTTTATCCAGTTCTCTGGGTTCCAAGAGCTCTCCCTCGGGAAGGCTGAAGGTACAACATTGCTTGAGGCTGGATAGAAAAGTCTAACATTGGGTTCATTTTTAGGAAGTATAAATTTGAGCCTGGCCCACCAACAGCCTCTCCTAAAGACTTAAGGGGATGATATTTGCTCTCTATTTGCTTCACTCCTGTCTTACCTACTGAGCTCCTATGGTAAAGTGGGGTGCATTTTCTTAAACATACACAAAATTATATTTTTTATTACAAGTAAATAGTTTGGTATATTGTAGTACAGCAAAGGTTCTTTGAGTTATGCAAATTCTCAGCTCTTTGAATTATGCAAACCTTTGTGTGTGTGTATCTCAGAGAAATCTCATTTCATTTTATTTATTTCTATCTAGTCTATACATATGTTTATATGTGTTTATATATATAAACACAGTATATATATGTATATATACTGTTTGTGTGTGTGTGTGTGTGTGTGTGTGTGTGTGTGTGTGTGTGTTTTCCTAGACTAGTGTACAGCTATGGAAATATTTTTTGTTTTTCATAAAATTCCTGCAAGCTTGGTTACTGTTGCGGTTTCAGAAGTTGGACTAACCAGGTTAGATAATTCACACTTTCCAATGAAAACCACTGTACTTGTATTCAGTAAACACATAGCAAAAATAATGACCAGTCAGTATCTATTATAGCCCTTTCAAAGAAACAGCAGACTCTTGAATGCATCTTAGTTTAGAGGAGCCGTTAACAAGCCATCCCGGGAATAAGGCAGGTAGGGAGACCTCACGTAGATGTGTGGAGAAAGTTGAATTTGAACTGTAAATCAAATCTTTATTCATTGATTGTATTGCTTCCAAGATATTTAATCTTCATTTTTGATCTTCAAGAAACAGAATCTGCTGGAGGACAGAGAGGGAAAGTTTGTGCAGTGGAGGAGAGGTGTTCACTAAGATACTGTGTTCAACTCTCATGATAGACGTTGAAAATGACAAAGCCGGTTGGCAGTGTATATTTCTAAATGGAACTGCTTCATTTTCAGTGTGTCACCTGCTTCATTCTCAAGTTTTTTGCCCTTAGGCGATAAACACTTAAACTGCCTAAGAGGGATTCATCACATAAAAAAAAGCGCATACATATTTTTGTCCTGTGTATTAGTCTCCTTGGTGCATACTCCCTTAGAGAGTAGGAGAAGTAGTTATGTGGCTTTCAGAAAGACATAAAAATACAATTTTCTTGTATATGTGTCTTTGGGGTCTATGTAGGACTCGAGTCACAGTTCAGACAACTCAATACATTCATCTACCCATTTAACAGCGTCTACAGCAAAATGAATTAGTAAATGTTCCCACTCAATATTGTAAAATGGTCTAAAATTACCCCAACAGCAGCAAATCGCAAAAGAAAGACCATTCTTTTTTCTCTCAGATTACACATCTCTCAAGCGACTTTTTCTACCTTTCTTTCTCTCTCTAAAACTCCCTTTGAAAATAACAGAGCTATATAATAACTCTTTAAGAAAACTCTTTAATATCTATCTTTTTCTGACTGCACCAGCCTGCAGAGGGTAAGGGGTCACAAAACCATGATATTCCTAGATTTTCCCTATCTTCTATTACTAACCCTGTTTTCTTCAAATTTTTCCAAATAGTTGAGATTTCCCAATTGGTATATAATGAACATGCCACAAATGAACCCTCTAGGCTATCATTCTGGCTAGGCCTTACACTTTTTTGTTGTTCTGGTCATGTTCCATCCTAAATGAGAAAAGGCTATCAGGAAGTAGTAACCTCCCTCAAAATTACACTGCAGAGCTAGGATTTGAAAACATGACTGCTTAACTTCTAATCCTTGTTTGCTTCTATTAAGTCTTTTACTAATCACATCTGTGATATTTTTGTGTCCAAATACTAAATCTGAATGCAATTCTCAAGTGCATCATTGTTACTGTGTAAAAATACTAAACCTTTATGACCACACGCTTCACAACACAGCTCCAGAGAAAGCATTAGAGTAAAAAGCAGCAAACATCCAGGAGGATATGTCAACAGTAATGTAAACAGACAGCCAATGCTGTGCATAATAATAAAAACACGCATTTCCATACCGAACTGGCAATCTACATTGAGCATGGCCTAAAGAAATACAATAAAAATTTAAAATATTAACCTGAGTGTTCTCTCTCTTCCTTATGTATCTTAAGCCTGCCTTCAAGCCGTCAGAAGCAACCATGTGGCTTTCAGGAGAAAGAAAACTGTTAGACAGAGAGAGAGAAACCATTGTTATTCAGTATTTTGACATATAAAGTAAGTTGTTTAGAATCAAAAAAGGAAAGTCTTGTATATAATGAAACACGGGCACTATGGGGAGGGTCCCTGTTGACTGACTACCGCTGCCCCGCACTAAGCAAATAACAGCAGACTTGGAGTCCTTTCTTCTTTTAGATAAAGTACAAGGGAGGGTTACAGGAAGAAGGGACATAGGGAAAGGAATCCTTTAAATCTGTGTATGAAGCTTAGTCTCATCCCCAAGTGGGCCATCCATTAACCCAACAAAATCAAAAGAGCAAAGCTTTGAGAACAGAACTGTGGTGTGGAATACCACCCAGGTTTCAAATTGGTCTCTCTGGTCTGACCAGCATGGCAAACCAGAATAGCACTGCTTTGCAACCTAAATTGCCATTTGAACTACAATTCACAAAAGAGAGGTAGATGCACATTCTGAATCTAAATAGTGTCAGCTCAAATGAAAGATTTAAATAGCGACAAGAAACACAGAGTACAGTATTCAAAATATTCAAGATACAATCCAAAATTACCAAGAGCCACGAAAATTTCAAGTCAAATGAGAAAAGACAAGAAATAACAATGCCGAGAAAACAAAAAGTTATCTGCCAAGAACTTTAAAGCAATTATAAAAATGCTCTAGTAAGCAATCATACATACCCTGGCAAACAATGGAAACACAGTCTCAGCAAAGAAACAAAAGATAAAAAGAAGAGCTAAATGGAGATTTTATAAGTAAAAAATAACTGAAATTGTAAAAACACATTGAATGGGCTCAGTAGCCCGTATATCCAGAATATATAAAGGATTCTCAAAACTTAAGAGTAAGAACACAAGCAATCTAATTAAAAAACAGGCAAACACTTAATTAGACACTTTCCCAAAAAGAATATACAAATGGGATAAGTACATGAAAAGCTGTCTAACATCATTAACCATTAATTAGATGCAACTTAAAGCCACAGTTGGATATCACTTTACAGCTATTAGAATTGCTAAGACATGGAATGCTGACTGGCACGAGTGCTGGTGAGGACGGGGAGTAAGTGGATCTCTCTTGTACTGCTTGTGGAATACAAAATGGTTCAAATACTCTGGAAAGCATTTTGGCAGTCTCTTATATAAAGTTTAACCTACAGTTATAAAATGACCCAGAAATCCCACTACTGAGTATTTACCCTAGAGATATAAGAACTTATATTCATGGAAATACCTGTACATGAATACATGGATATAACAGCCTAATTTACAGTAAAAGTCAAAAACTGGAAACAACCCAAATGTACTTCAATGAGTAAATGGGTAAACAAATCATGTTATATTATTTGAAAAGAATACTATTCAACAATAAAAAGAAACATACTATTAATACCTGTTACAACTTGGATGAATTCCAAGGGAATTATGCTGAGTGTAAAAACCCAATCCCAAAAGAATACATATGGAATAATTCCATCTGTATAACATTCTGAACAAAATTGTAATGATGGAGAACAGATCAGTGGTGCCATGAAGGAGCTCCTTTGGGGTGACAGGACAATTTTTATTCTAATTACGGTAGTGCTACATAAATATGTATGTATGATAAAATTTCATAGGACTATATACACACAAAAGACTGCATCTAAAAAAACTAATGAAATATGAATGTGGTCTGTTAATAGTATTTGTACACTACTATTGATTTCTTGGTTTTGACTATCATACTATGGTTATATATAATGTTATCATTGGAGGAATCTAGATGAAGGATAAATGGGAACTCTGGAGTTTTTGCACCTTCTCTCCAAGCCTAAAATTATTTTAAAATGTAATTTTAAAACACATCTAATTCTCAAAAATAGTGAGCTTGTGTCAGAGAATTATTTATTAATGATGGAACCAGCAATATGACAAAGATGGTTCAAGAGGCTGTGAGAGACAGATGTTTATATAGTTGATTAAAGAATGGATGCTGCAATGAGATTACTAAATTAGATACAAAACTGTTTAAAAGGCAATAAAGCTATAACATGTGGGTGTATATATATTTACATTTGCATTTTTACTGGGCAAAACTTAATTGTAATTTCTCATTTCTCCAAGATAATGTCTAATTTTTCGGGCCCCAGCCCCTAATCGATACACAACAGTAAGTCAAACAAATTTATAAGATCCTAAATAGTCAGATGGCAGACTTGTCAGATAATGCTCCAACATGACACTGAAAGGACATAGTTATTTTTTGGTCTTATTTCCAAGTTTTGAAAACAAATTTCCTTAGTACTTCCCGTCTTTTTGCCTTTGGGGGAAGATATGTCAACTGGTTTCTGGTTTATAGAAAACCTTCTATAAATTGTTGCTTTCTTTTTACTTAGACAAGGTTGATCACTCTTACCCCAGAAACACTGAGTGTCCATGCACACTGACCCTAATGGCACGTGTTGCATGATGCCAGGATACTCACTGACCTCTTCTTCTAAATAGGGATGTGTTCTTTGATTCCCAAAGGAATCATGGTAGTGTGAAAGGAAAGGCCCCAACATAAATTACCTTATGCAAGTGTCAATTACATTACTAGAAAAAAAGTATTGGAAAGCATAATAAACAATAGATTTTAGAGAGAAAAATGAAAACCCACAATTTTGCAACAGTGAATTTGCTTTATTACTGTAACTCCTAGAATGAAGAACATCTGAATGTTGATTGAAGACTGTGCCCCTTGCCATTTGTTAGTGATCCAGGTAAAGGGATGCTGATGCATGTGAAGGAGGTATGCGGCAAAATCTACTTTTCTGAAAGATAACTCTCGGATAACAGCAGAATTAGACAATAAAAGAAGCCAGCCGCGGATACTTTAGATGTGGTACATTTCTAATTAAACCAGAGAATAAACATTTCATTTTTTTCCTGTTAATTGTACAGAGTTTGATTTCTCTAGAGAAATTTAGGTCTGGTAAACGGTTTTCCCGAGTGCTTTGCATGCAGGTTCTAATGTATTGACATTGAAGGAATGATCCAATTACTATGTGATTAATTGTGGATTGTTGTTGGTCTTGGACTGTTTACATTGATGGTTTATGGAGCAAAATCAGTATTTGGCTCAAATATCTTCACCTAAACCATCAACTTCTACCCAGGGATCAGAACAACACTGAGAAAATATTGCAAACAGAAGCACATGTAATAATTATTCAGCTAATTCCCATTGTCACTCAAAGACATGCTGCTACTAAGCAATGGTAATTACAATTACAGCATGTGTACTGCTGTTGCCATGTTTAAAATTAATGAATATTTTATTTTCTACACACAAATATAAAAATAGCCTGCATTTGTTGTACAGACAAATCTTCAGTGTTTCAGCAACTGAGACAAATAAAATTTACTCCCATGCAAATTTAATTACAATATGACACATGAGAAAATGAATGACATTTCATAAATTAGAGAGAGAATTAGAAATTCAAAATGCTAATTTTTAATAAACTCAATTAACACACACTAGAATTAAATATAATCTTTGGCTTCATCAAATGATTTTTCCATTATTCTTTAGTGTGGCATTAAAATTCAAGATGTGTAGGAAAGAAAACAGTCAGAAAAATATTAATTATGACAAGAAGAGAACATGAATTCAGGTTTCCTCCAGGGTTACTTTTAAATAGGTGACTGATAGATACAAAAAATTCTCTTCATCGGCTACTTCTGAGGTGCCTATCTGTGTTTTGCCAATGCTCTGTTCTATTTTATTTGTAATATCTTAGCTGGTTAGGAATCTTCCAAATCCATCCTTTGATTCCTTGTGTCATATGCTTAATTTAACCATGGTCGAGACAGGGACCAATTAAAAAAATAAATGGTCTAATATTAAGGCCACAGATTAAGGAATGCTTCTATTGCTATTTAAGAAATGACTTTTGATGAATCTCTAAAAAGATTCTTGGGATAAGTATTTTCTCTAATTGTTGAACAAAGGGTTCTATTTGTGTTTATTATATTATTCTCATTAATTGTACTGTTGAAATCTGTTTTTTCTTGCCCAATCTATCAAATATGAGAGAACTGTAGATGGATACATTTGTCTTTATACTTCTGTCAATTTTGTTTAATGTTTATTTTGCTTTTTATCTGCAAACCTAATAACTAACCAACTCAAGAATTATTATAACTTCCTGGGAATAGAAGTTTTTACTATTAAGTGTAAAGTATTAAGAACTGCAAGTATGAAGAGCATACCCTATGCTTTCTGAATAAGATCGACCCACTCAGGTAGGGTACAAAGTGAGGAAGGGTAAGAATTCTCCTTTCCAGACATCCTAAAGGTCATGAGGGAGTCCCAAGAAATCAGACCCAGGCCTTGATCCCTCTAAATGTGAGAGTTCAGAGAGAATTCAGAGTGCTCAAAAGAAGACTGTCATGATCCCAGACTCCTGATTATAGGGTATCTCAGACATCCTTTCATGTCTTCTCCCTAATACCCACAGCCTAGGAGCCATCTACTCTCTTCAGACTACCAGGTGTAATCTCATTGGCTAAACACCTAAGTGATCAATTGATGGGCCATATGGTAATGCTGTGTTTAACATTTAGGGGAACTGAATATTGTATTCCAAAGCGGCTGTACTATTTTACATTCCCACCATGAGGGGTCTAGTTTTTTCAATGTAGGTTTATTTTATTATAGCCATCCTAGTAGGTATAAAGTGGTGTCTCACTGTGGGAGACAAATATATTTTAATATTTATTTTTAAAGGTGTTATAAGTTCATAAAAGTGTAATTTTTACTACAGTCTGAATTTGTCCCCTAATTAAACTTGAATGAATATGTAGACATTTTGTGTGTATAAATATATCTATATGTGTACAAATATATATAGATAGCTATATAGAGAGAAATACATATTAAATGTAAATTTTCCCAATTTCCACGATTATCTTTTGTGCAAAAAGCAGTTGGGATATATTTACTTATTCCTCAGATTAATATACAAATACCAGGGTAACATCTTCTCTCAAGCTGACTTTCTATTAAAACTATCAAAATTTTAAGCAGTCATTGGTACCAGGCCTGCTTACCACTCCCTGGTACGTGATAACTGTTCAATAGATATTTATTAATAAATGAAAAAGTATATGAAGAACTACAGAGGACAGAACACTACCTGAACAAAATATAGGGTTTTTCTGCATTAGGAACTAATACTCCATCTCAGTGTGATATCTTATCAGATTTTGCACTTGGAATGTTCTCACTGTGCATTTCAGTCTTGAGGTGTAGCAATCAGAAATGCATGTAGTAGTCAAGATACAAAGAATATTTGTAAAAAGTGTTTTATATTCTATTGTACCTATATTGACTGTATTACTTTGGAAGTAATGACAATAAATGTTAGAAAAAACTGGAAATTTGGGGACTGAGAACATAGAACAAAGGGACTATGTAGAAATAAATATGGACCGAAACAAGATAACAAGGTAAAAACAAACAAATCAGCAGTTTCTTAAAATATAGGTAATCAAAATCAAAAGGCAAAAAACAACCTGCAAATACCATCATGTATTGAGCAGACAATGGATTCATTGTCTTAATATAAATCCTTGCAACTTACTGAAAAGATAGCTACATATCTCATAAAATTAAGGGAGTTAGCAAGGATTTCATTAGTAAGATATAAAAATGGGTAAAAAACATTTTTTGACATTCATATTTACTTCAAATTAATAAAATGCAAAGTTTAGCAGCAATCAAATGAAATTTTTAGCTAACAACTGGAAAAAGTTGATCATACACAGTTTTGGTAAGAATGTAAAGTACAGATTCTCCTACACAGATGTTTGGAATACTAATCAGCATAATTCTATATGTATGAATGTTATTTAAAAACATAATTAAGAAAATATACAAATAATTATGTTATTTGATAATTTCTGATACATTATATACATTACCAATCTAACAATCAGTGCAGGTAGACTACACTATGTTGCAGTAGCAATTCCAAAATCTTAGTGATTTGGCATAATTTCAATGTCTTTGCTTGCTCATGCAAAGTCCACTATGGGCCTGGGCAATTCTCCAGGGTATCTCCCTGCTAACTCAATGTTCCAGGCTTAGCCACCTACACCAGGTCTCTTGCACAGAATGCAAAACGAAACTAAAGAATCATGTGTTTCACTGCCTCCACCCTAACGTGACATTTCATTGGCTACAACAGGGCCGAGAAGTACAATCTTCCATGTGGAAAGACAACTAGCTATTGCTGTTCACTGGTAATGTTTGCTGCATGCAGCACAATTCCAACCTGCAAAATTATATACCCTGTCTTTCTATCTATCCATCCATCCATCCATCCATCCATCCATCCATCCATCCATCCATGTAAACACATACACACACGTCTTGGAAAATGTATACATACTGCTTTTTATTATCATTAAGAATATAAAGTCCTTAAAAAAAGCAGTAAAATAATTTTCTTTGTGAACAATTCATGGATACTAAATGATGTAATAAAATTTAATTATGACATACCAACATACTCAAGAAATTGTCAAACCAATCCAACTATTTAGGGAGGGCATGACGTTGCTAATAGAGCCTAAATGGTGGCCTGCTGGTTTCAGCTTAACTTGGGCAGGTGACACTTGGGTAGGTAGGTATCTATTTTGTTTGGATTACATTGTTGGAGTAACCATGTGCATGTCTCTTCACTCCATCCCGCACTCCCTACTCAGTGGATTCAGTTAGCATGACAATAGAATCTCAAAGCTTCGTCTGTCCAAAGCATCAAAGCTTCTGTCTGCCTCCTAGCCTGGCTGCTTACCAAGCTGGAATGAAAACTGTGTATAGAGTTTATCGTGGTCATAGCTCTTTCAATGCATTATCTCATTTAATCGCCCTAACAACTCTGAGAGGTAGGTCTCATACTCTATTACTAACTAGGAAATGAAATTTAATTAGTTTCAGAAAGTACAATTGGTTCCCTAAGGCTAGATAATTTTTCCAATGTCACAATTAGTGAGGGACGGTGTTAGAATTCAAATTAGTTTCTCCTGACTCCACCATTTTGTACTCCTTCTACCATACATTTCAATCTGTCTGGAATTCTTCAAGTCAGAGAATACAGAAATATCTCCACTTTATAGGAGAGATTTGTGATAAGTGATTTACAAATGAGTCATTTACAAGAGTGAGTAGAGAGTGGACTTTGCTGACAAAACCTTGAATCTAGGATTCCTGACTCCTTGCTCTGTCATCTTTCCACCACCTGACTGACACTGCCTCAGGGGACGTACCTGAGGTCCCTGGAATATCACTCAGTTCTTGAGGTTCTTTGGGGCAGAGTTCCACCCTTTCCAAATAGCTTCTTAAATCAGGTGCTACTGACCGGCTCAGTGTACAGTCCTCAGCACACAGGCAAAGCCCACATTCTACTTAGGTCTTTGAAACGTTTCATAAAAAATTCTAGTAATAAATATGCATAGCAGTCAGCTTGGACTTCACACCTAGCCAGGTGTGGATTGAAAAACAAAATTCTTCTCAGCAAAAAGTGAGAAAACATTTTCCCTGTTCCCTTCACAAGAGTTTAATCTGAAATGAACTCTTAAAAATCAGAAATTGTTTGAAATAAACTCCCATTTATTTTCAAGTAAATGAAAGATGTTTGTGTTTGTAATTTATCACTTTTGTCCCAGAAAAAAATACAAGGTACCTTACAATGATATAAAAATGAAATGAGAGATCACAGATTAATTTTAGAAGCAAAATAATTGGGTTGTAAAAGTTGGCCAGAGAATAAGGGAATGAGTATCTTTACTATGTATGAACAACAAATTTGATCTAAATTTTTAATTAGGAAGATAGTCATGAAAACTTTTTTTTCTGGTCCCACCTCCTGTAGTTTTGCGAGAAATTCCTAAAGGAAATTGCAGTTTTGGAGAGATAAAATAAAACTTACAGTGGGCGAATGTCTTTTATTGGATGATATTGCTAAAAAGGATGATACTGCTAAAAATATTGCTTTCAATGCTATATCTGTATAGCATAGTTGCTGAGGTTGGAAAAGGTTAAAATGTGAAGGATAAGCCATAAACTCTGGACTGTATACAAAAAAAATTTACTCAAGCACCCACCAGAATAAACAACAAATATAAAAACAAATAAAACTATAGACATAATTAGGTCATTCAAATGTGCTGACAGCCTGGTTCTCTAAAGTTAACTCCTCTGACAGCTCACATGTCCCAGGAGAAGAACTATGAACAATCATCCAATCCTAAAAGGAGGTGGGCAGACAGTGCAGTGAGTTAACATCTGACTTGAATGATGCTTCTAGTGGCATTTTCTTACTATATGTGTTTTTATAACCCAATGAATTTATAAATAACCTAGAACTTGCAGGTATTCTGTACTTGCTATCTACTGGACCTTACCACTGCACCTTTCCCTGTAGGGTTCTGCTTATATGAAATTTGGAATGCAGAAGAGACAAAAACACCATTAATATCCTCTGGAGGCAACTGTGGGTAGATGCCTGGGCAGAAAACAAGGTTTTGAGAATCATCTGATTTGGGAACCAGCTAAGAGTGAAAGCTGCAGAGATGACTGAGATTTACCAAGGTTTTCAGGTGAGCTTCTGTACGTCACCTACCTCTTTGGCCCTATACCTACAGCTTTGTGTCCCAGGCCTGCCAGTAGCTGTGCAAGCCATTAATTCTCTATTAAAACACTTACTGTTTGGAATACCTGGAATGGCTTCTGTTTTCCTAGCCAATCTCTGACACTTTAACAAATGTGCTTACCAAAATAACTTCCTAGAAGCTATGATGTCAATGATATTATGAGAAAGTTGGGCCTGTTTCATAATTCTCAGCATCCGTAAAACAAAAGAGAATCATTCATTCATGAGACATACAACTACTTAGTGTAAGAGAGCTTCCCCTCAACAGCATCCTCTAAGTACACAGAAGTTTCAGAATACTCTTTTTCTAAACATCCTGCAATGGAGGCTTAGGTGTGTGGGAAGGTGGTGGGAGGAGGAGACAGGCAATACCACGCTATCACGGCACTCAGCTATCTGTTGACACAGCTTGTTTCAAGAATACATTTTAGACGATCTAACCAAATGGATAGTCTCTTCTTCAAAAGGTTTTTGCTTAGCTCAGACTTGATAAATATCTGTTGGTAGAGAGTTATATTATATTGGAGAATATATCAATCTAAAATGTGTCTATTTGTGTTTACCAGTGAAATGCAGGTTCAAAGGTTGTAAAGATAACCAACCTAGATGTATGCGTAATACAACCTATTTGAGAGGAAAACTAAGGAGCCTGACAAGACTCAATTCCTGGTTAGCTTCTCCCCCTTTTCTTGGAAGTTGCAAAGGTAGGACTTGCATGCAAAATCAAGACTCTCCTTAGAAAACTGTTTTATATCCTTTCTTGCACAATGGTGCTTGGGCAATTAAGCAAGGCCTATTGACAAAATTCTTGTAAATGAAAGTTCTAATGAATTTACCATGTAGACAGATTTTCTTCGAAAAATGTGAATGCTCTCAAAAAGCATGGCTCATATTACAGTATTTTATATCAAAAGTGCTTTATTACCTGCATTCTAAAAGTAGACATTTTTTTTGGATTGCCTCTATAAATCATATTAAAAAAAAAAAAAAAAAGACATCTATCTAGAAATTAGAATGCTATTGGCCAGAATTCTTCCTTCACGTAGACACATCCTCATCGACGGGGATTTAGATTATTGCTATTTAAAGCTTCCAAAGACAAAGGGGACATGGTTGCATTTTTGGAACTAACAGTAAATTTATTCAATCATCCAAAAAATATATATGGAAACCTACTATGTGTCAGACATTGTGTGTAGGTGCTGAGACACAGCAATAAACAAAACAGGCTAAATAATTTGCTCTCATATTCTAGTGATGGAGCCAGAACAGTTGTATGTTACAGGACAGTGGGTTGACACTTAAAAGAATTTGGATGAAAATGGAACGGGGGATGGCAGGGATAGGAGTTGCGCCTTTAAATAGGATTGTAAGAGAAAGCCTCAATGACATTAGGAGACTTGAAAGAGGTAGGTCGTGAGTCATGTGGACATATAGGGGGAGAACACACTACACAGAGGAAACCGCTAGTGCAAAGGCCCGGCAGTGGGAACGTGCATGTGTGCTTGACAATCAGCAAGGTCAGTGAATAAAGAGCAGTGTGGAAAGTAGGAAGAGATAATTCCCAAGAAGTAATCATAAGCCAAATAATGGTAGGTCTTGTAGGCAATTATAAGGATACTGGCATTTATTCCGAATGCCTTGGGTAGCTGCTGGAGAGCTTAGTGTAGCTAAATGATATGATCTAATTCACTTTTTATCTAGATCACTCTGACTGCTGGGTTGAGAAACTCAAAGCAATTATTTCCATGTGCATCACTTTACATTTGTCTCAATGAAATTCTTCTCTCAGTTTTTCTTCTTGGTACTTATACGTTTGAAATTTTCTAATGTATTATGTCTATTTGAAGAAGAGCTCTATTAAATAGTTTTATATTTCACATTGTATTCCTTCCTACAGATTTATTATAAAGTGTTAAATAAGATTGGACTCAGCATCCAGAAACTTCCATAATTAATTAACACTTTTATATCCAAGTGTTTAATAAATGTGTTAAGCATTTATGTTATGATTTTTGGTGATAAATGAGAATATTCAATCATATATGCATGTACATATCTAATATATCCAATGTTTATTAAATACATAAACAATATACAAAGGAAAAAAGACCAAACAAATATCCCAAGTGTCCAGAACATTATTATTTTCTTCTTTTTTCAACTTTGAATATATTTTAACTCATGAAGGAAACAAAAATTATTAGGAGGTATAAGAAGTCACACTCTACACATACACTGCTATATGTTGAGTTCTCTGTAAGTAGACACTGAGAAGATTAGGGTAACTATTAGGGATAAGTTAAACTGCACATGCAGGCCTAACAATTCAAGCCAACCCAGTGAAAAGTTCTGAAACAAAAATTGCCCATAAAAGTTGTCCTGCTTTAGACCAAAATGACCTGGACTTTCTGTCCCCATCTTATTCAGTCACTGACGGAAGGCATGGCCTCTGACGAGGCAGTTTTCTGGAGTGAGGCATACCCTGAGTGGCTGACAGCTGGAGTTATCTACTGACCAAATTTCCCTCTGCTGAGCAAGTCCTTTCGTGAAGGGTGGCATACAAGGTGTGATAAAAAAAAAAGAAATGCAGCGAAGGCTGCTGCCAAGTGCCATCTAATGGAAAGGTAGGGATCTTCAATACAGGAAGCGGCAAGTCAAACCTTAGTAACAGTGTGTGACAAGTGACAACTTGTTCCGTGCAATCAGTCGGGGTGTGAGCTACGGTTGAGAGAAAGTGTGTTTTAAAGTGTGCTGTAAATCATCCTCCATCTTGACAACGCTCTGTGTCACACATAGCTTCTAGTATATGGCAATTTCTGTCAAATAAAAACATTATGGTATGTCCTCATCCATTGGATCTGGCACTGTGTGACTTCTGGCTCTTCCCCAAAGTCAAAATGACCATGAAAGGAAGTTTTGAATCAATTCAGGACATTGAGGCAGCCACGACAGGGCTAAAGACATTCACAAAAGAGGACTTCCAGAACTGCTTCAGAAAGTGGCAAGAATGATGGGGTAAGTGTGTTTGAAGTGAGGGGGAGTGTTTTGAGGGGGACTAATAGCAATGTGTCTTTTACTGTAATACATTTGTTTTTAAACATTCACAGTAGTTTTTGACACACCTGGTATTTCTGTGTTTCCCACATACACACGCCTTGTGCCAGAGCATGTCACATATATGTCTTATAACAGAACATTGTATCCCTAGCCTCTTGCTTCTCATCCAATCTCTGGGGAGAATAATAACTAAAACTGAGCAAACATAGTCCTGCAACAAAATTAAACAGAAGAAAGAACGAACTTTAATATCTCAGGTGTCTCTAGGTAGAGGGGGGAGGAGAACAGAGATCATTCATATATTGTAATGACTCATGTAGGAAGCAAAAGAAACTTGAGGGGATAAAGTACTGGGAACAGGAAGTTATTAGAACCAGAAGAGGTTGAGTAGTCTCATATTTGCTTTCTTCATTTCTTTACCTTCCACATGGTATATGCCCTTATAAATCCATTGAAACATATCTGGCCAAAGACAACCACTGTTTTGACAAACCTAAAGCACACTTTCAATGCTTCTCTTGGCTAGGTCTCTCCTTTTATTTGACACATTTCACTACACATTTTTTTCTTAATTACATGTCACCACACTCTCTTTGTTTGTGGCCCTCTCTCTGCGTGCTCCTTCTTGGTTTCTTTTACTCATTTCTCAATTTCCTTCTAAGATCAAAATCTTTAATACTTAAATACTTAGCTATTTCCTACATCCCTTTAATTTCCTCTCTGTATTAAATTCCACATGATGTCACTGCTTTGCACTGAGTTTCACAGTCACCTCTACGAGATGACTCCCAAATTTACATCTCCACACAATCTCTTACTTGAATTCCTAACCTGTGTATCAAATTTGTCTTTGAAATTTCCACGTAGATGCCACCAAGGCATCACATACGTAACATGTGCAAACCGAATATTTAATCATTAATCCCTCCTCCCACACACAATAGCTCTTCTCCAACCTTTCCCAACATTCTTATAGCCAAAATATCCAATTTTCTTAACATCTATTTTTTAAGCCAGAAAACTCATATACTTAGTGCACCAAGTATAGTTCATTTGCATTGCAATATATGTACTTCTTGTTCTATGTCACCACCATGACTCTAGTACACATCATCTTATCCAGACCACTTTTATAACCTTCGCACCCTTTTCCTGCAAAAATCCATTCTCTAAAGAGTAGTCAGAGTAATATTTTAAAATGCAAAGAGGCTCATATTCAAAACCTTCCAATGAGTTCTCATCACACTTTATGTAAGAAAAAAGATCCAAATTCCTTACACAGCCTACAAGAACCTGCATATTCTGGGTCTAGTTGGACTCTCCATCTTTGGTCCTTGCTTTTACTTGAATTTACGCTGCCCTAGACACACTGACATTCTATTTCTTTCCCTAATGCAGTGAGCTATTTCCCATCCTTTAACTTTTGCATATATTGCTCCATTTCTGGACTGCTCCATCTTATTTTCTACGTTTATATTAAATATCATTTCTTTTAAAAGGCCTTTGTGGAGAACTCGTTCTTGAATAGATTCCTTGTTACCTTATCTGTTCTTTTCCTGTAAAGCACCTACACCAACTACAGATTTTACATCTATGAGTTCATTGTCTAATATTTGACTCCCCTATTAGAGTGTAATCTCCATGAGGGCTCGGAAAGTATCTGTTTTGTTCACTACTGTATCTGCAACAATTAGCACAATACCTGACAGCCAGTAAGACCCCAACAAATACTTGTTAGATGACTCAGTAAATTAGTCTTCAAGCTACAAAAACATTAAGAAATGACATTTTAATCCTTTTATTTTAGGAGGACAAAATGTCTTGCAAATTTGCTCACATTTTGTAAACGGCGAACATGAAATACAAAAGGCTTAAGAACGTCCTCTAGTCCGGACAAGCCGCCATCACATCTCACCCAGGTGCCCTCCAGAGACTCATCAGTGATCTCTTCACTTCCTTTTTGTCCCTGCTAAAATTCACTCTCCGCAGAGTAGCCACACCTGGGACTCGGACAAAATTTGAATTTAGTGTTTTGCCATGTTTCGAAGGAAAGGAGAAAGGCAATACAAAAATAAGGTACAGCTTAAGATGAAGCCTCCAAAGACTACTTAAGCTCACTTAGTTCTTTCCCTCCAAACCTCTTGAGCTTCTTAGTTACTGAGAAAAAGATTACTATGGTCAGACCTTCTAAAAAAGACATTGGTGGCTTCCTTGAACATCAGGAAAATTCAATACTGAAATGGCAGTGAGAAGCAGCACAGATAAAGTCTCCCAAGAGAACTCATCAGTGTATTTCCTTTAGACACACAGACAACGCTCAGCTCAATTGACTTTAATTAAGGTCTCCCTAGGCTCACCAACAGGGGAACTTTTCTAGCATTCTTACAATAGATAAGTAATTTGCCACCAGATAAGTGTGAAAGATACGGTGGCACCAGGTAGCTATATAATCCTTAGAAGTAATTAGTAAGAGATTATAACCTGCTATTCTGCATTCACAGCAAAACACCTTGTTATCATAGCAATGGCCCAGAGGTATGTGTTAATTTGACACCTACTGAACAAGTATTTTAATAAAATCAACACACCAAAAAACATAGAAACAGGCTTATATGTCAATGCCATCATGTTTCCTATGATGATGGTGATAATATTTAAATGTAGTACTCCTTTGACACATCTCTTTGCTGTGTAATGGTAAATTTATAAGAAAGCAACACTTTCTTTGAAAAGAAACTCAGATTTCTTTTTAAATAAAAAATCATGTAGGCCACAGCACTACTAGGCAAAAAACAAGAAACTTTAATAAGTAGCTGGAGTTTTAAATGTATGTTGTATGCCAAGTTTGAAAGCCCTTTCAAGGATTTTTTTCCATTGCCCCTTACAGCAACCCTATAAGGCAGATCAGCACTTATTAGCATCCTATTATTACAGATGAAGACAATGGAGATGCAGAGGGGTTAAGTGAGCCGCACAGGGTTGCTGAGGAAGTCAATGGGGGGAATTAGAGCCTGAAGCCCTTCTCTTTTTCAGGCTAGCAAGTGTTACTAGCTCCATGGGGTTCCTTTCCTGAACAATAAAATACAAATGCAAACATCCGTGGACACTTGAAATATATAAGAACGTTTCAGGGAGCAGTTCTCTTAATGCAAAACGTTCTTCAAAAAGAATGATTTTTCCAGATAGGTATAATGAAAGTCACAGTGAATTTTGACATGAAAATTTCTCTTTAGTTTTATAATCCACCACTTACTAGTTATCTGCCCTTGGGCAAAACAACTTTTCTGTGACTCATTTTCTTACCTTCTAAAATCAATACAGGAACAGAAGCTACTCTTATAGGATTGTGGAAAAACAAAGAAAGAATTCATTGAAAGGTCAACAAATAACTCCTTGGGTGTCTATTTTATGACAGGCACTCTAAATACTAAGGAAGATTCAAGGACCTGGTTTCTTTCTTCCAGGAATGTAACATTACTGAAAAGTTTATGGTTGTTAATTTTATATTTGGGCAACCAAGTGTCCTGTGGAAATGTGGAGATCTAAATTATCTCATCTCGGGCATTTGTTTCCCCAGTAAATCAACCTTTAATTCTAAACTAGGGATTAAGACAAGTCCCTTCAGGGTAGAGTGCAGGGCAGCTGTAATTCAAAGTTTGTTCAGTGCTTTATTTCCTGAGAGAAAGATAGAATGTAAATAACAGTAAGAAAGCAGCTCCCAACAGAATATCCCAGAAAAACACATGCAGGTGAGTATAAACTCTGTAAATAAAAAAATCAAGCTAAACAGCTACCATCTAGATTACTGTAAATTGATGTGTTGAATTGTCATCCTAGTAGACTTATGTGTGACTGATAAAATATAAAACATCAATTCGTTCTTTAAAAACAAAAAATTAAAATCCACATAGGAAAAAGAGATTAAAGTACACTATAATTTACAAAATTCTCTGCTTTTATAAGTAATTTTGATGAAATTTTTACTCAGATAAGATTTATTATGCCTCTTTCTACAAAATATATTCTTGAGTTCTCGAAGCATTATATTTTGTAAGTAAAATGTCTGAATTCACAGATTTTAGTTTATGAACAGGTGACATTTATTTTTTGTAACTATAAAAGGTCAAATGATTTAAAAATACTTTTTCATAAGTACTATATTAGTTATCAGTTGCATGGCAATTTATCCTAAAACTTAGCAGCTAAAAAGCATAAACACTCATTAGTTCACAGTTTCTAGAGTTCAGGGATTCAAGAGCAGATTCACAGGGTGGTGTTTCATTAAGTTGCAGTCAGGGTGTTAGTAGGCGCTTTGGTGATCTGAAGGATTAATTAAGGCTGTAGAAACTGCATCCAAGCTGATTTATGCAGGCGGCTGTTGGCAAGAGGCCTCAGTTGCCCTCACACATGAGCCTCTCCACAGCTTGCTTGACTGTTCTCAAAACATGTCCTCTGGCTTCTCCCAGAGAGAGAGAGAGAGAGAGAGATCCAAGAGAGAGGAAGGCAGAAACCACTGTCTTTTATTCTCTGAAGTCTCACATGGTCACTTCCTTGTTTTTTATTTTTCATAAGGAGAGGATGACAAAATCCAGCCCATACTCTAAGAGAATGTCATTAGACTCCCTCTCTTGAAAGGAGGAATGTCAAAGAATTGGTTGATATATTTATCATAGTTATTTATTTTAGAGCTATTTCTAGTATTTGGCTATTATTGAGAAACTAGCCTATGTTGGTAACCCCTAATTCTCTATTAATTACCTATGAGTTAGTGGGACCACCCAGTGTAGTGACTCAGAGCCCAGATTTCTGAGGCCAGACTGCCCAGGTCAAAATCTTGGCTCTAATATGTACAAGGTATGTGATCTTGGATAAATTACTTAACTATCACGTGCCTCAGTGTTTCCTCTTCAAACAGTAGCTAATTATAGTTCTTACCTTTTAGGCTTTTTGTGAGGAATGAATGAATGGCTGTGAATAAAGTGCTTAGAATATTTCTTGCCACATTATATGCACTCAGTAAGTTTCAATGACTAGTGCAAGATGATGGTAATTGTAACAGCTCAGCTATATACTAAATAAAGACTTTACTTCCATAGTCAGAAATACACTTTTCTTTCTTTGTCAAAAATGGAAGATTTTCAATTGAACCATTAAACAACAAACATACCAACTTACCTAAAACAGTACAAATTGATTACTCAGTATATAAAAAAAATTCACTTTAAAATATTTCACCACTTATATTTCCATGAAGGATTTACTTTCTCGTCTTCAATTTGGGAGTGATTTTCTTTGGGGTATTTTGATTTCCATGAACAGTTTTCACCTCTCTATAATAGGATACTTATTCATCTCAAATACTTGAATCAAATGAAAACAATACTGTCTGAAATTAGCCTGGTTATTTGTTTTTCTTTTTGCAAAAGCTGATATCTCAGCTCTAACTGAATGTATACTTGGTTTTTATTCCTTTGATAAGCTTATCCCCTACTATACTGTGTTTCTTTACAGCTTGATTGCAGTGTGTCAAAACTGCTGGGCTCTAATCATGAACCTCTTTTCAAAGATTCAGTTGCTTCCCAGTAGCTGAATACTTACATCCATTCACCGAAGGTTACTGTCAGTACCCTGCTGCCTCCTCATGTGAGGAATTCCCCAGCCCTTTTTACTTCAGCAGCTTAATGAGCACTTTGAGTTGTGAACACTATTTTCTCTGTGAGGCCAGGGTCATAAATTCCTCCAAGTCTCCCCCTACACCACCACACACGTTAGAGAGACAGAGGAAATAAGCTTCCACCTTCCCCACCCCACTGTTCTTTCTCTTGGCAGATCAAAAAAATTCTCTCAGCCCTTCTAAACTAGCCATCACCAACCCCGCAATCTCTATGTCTCTCTCTCTGCCTCCTGTTCAGAACCAAACGTAATTTTTCTCGAAGCAACTCGTGACAGCAGATCTGTCATACACAAAGATGATCAGATTGGAGAAGCCCTTCCAGGACTGTAAAATAGCAAAACGTGCTGTGCACAAATAAACTATTTACCTGCAAACTTGTATCTTCAAGCTTTCCTTTCACTTCTTTCTGAGAGTATCTGTTTATTTTTTTCCTGATAAGAAAAAAAATGAGGATATTAAATCATATTTCTACCCTTCAATTTGCAAAATCTCAGTAATCTTAGTTCCCCTCCCTATTTCCATGCCCTGTGCTATATGTACGTCCACCTTTTAAACACACACATATACACACTCTTTCCCATAGTGGAATGACAATATACACAGACTATTCCCTAATTTGCTTCTTTCTTAATATGTAGTATTGCATCTATCCATTTAGTACCAGTGAAACACATATTAGTAATTGGACTATCTGGACACACCAACCTTCCCTCCATTTAGCACCATATTAAATTGGGTAAATTGTTTAATCTTTTTAACCCTTACCCCGCTGTAAAATGGAGATAGTATCTACCTCATAAGGTTATTGTGAGGATTAAATATGATGTGCTAAGAATTTACCAGATTGCCTAGCAACTGAAAAGCAATCAGCGTATTTTAACTACTAATAAAATGATTGTTATTCAACAAATTTCACTGTTATTCAACAAATTTACTTCATTTATTAAAATGACCAAAAATAAAATTCCATTATAGGAATTGATGAGTCTCAATGTGTCCAACCAATTCCCTATTAATGACTCTTTAGATGGTTTCTAATTTTTTGATATTACAAAATATGATGATAGACATTCTTACGTGGCCATCTCTGCACATTTATGGCTATTTCTCTGCAATATTTCACCAAATTCTCAGTTATCCTGGACAGAGTGAGTGTTCAGATATTAAGGATTTTTTTATCCTACTAGAACCTTTTTCTTGCACATCCAATGGCTGGCCTGGACCAGGGAGCAAAACTGCAGCTCCACTATAGCCTCTAGTTCTTCCAAAACAAGAAACCTGGCTAGAGAATCTGGGCAGTTGTGGAGCCCATGTTACAGTCCTCAGGCCAGGAGCCAAGCCACATGCCCTGCCCAACTCTTGAGCATAATCTCTGGCCCTGCATAACCAGGGAGCCTGAACTGGGACCCTGGGCAGTTTCCAACCCAGCCTATGGTACTGCCCACTGCGAAGCCTAGCCTCCAATCTAGCCCAGCAGTGGAGCCAGCTGATGGCCCTGCATGATTGCTGAACACAGCCGTCTGCCCCATCCATGTAGGGAGCCCAGCCAGTTACTCCGCCCAGTGGTGGAACACAACCGACAGTCTTACATAGCCAGGGAGCTCAGATGGCAACCTTGCAGGACCACAGAGTACAGTCTCCAACCTCACCAACTGTACAGTTGGAGCCCCAGGCCAACCACAGAGCCCTGCAACCTAGCCCAAGAGCAGAGAACAACCAATGGCCTATTTACTGGTGAAGCTGAGCCTGAGGCCCTACTCAACTCTGGGGCATAGCCTTAGGCCCCATATGATTGCAAAGCCCTGCCTGTGGCTCTGCCTAAACACAGAGTCAGCCAGTAGCACCATAAAGGTCAGAAAGCACAGCCTGAGGCTTCACTCAACCAGAGGTGATTGCAGAGCCCAGCTAGTAGCCCCACCTGATGGTGAAGGATGACTCACAACCCTGCCTGACCAGCCGGCAGGCCCACTCAACCACAGGGCCCTGCCAGCAACACCCGTTTCCTACCTCAGAGCACAGGCAATGGCCTTGCCTAACCAGAGGTTCTGACTGCAAGCTACCAAAATGGATCTGAGAGTGGAGCCAGGAATTGAAGAAACAATAGTTTAGATAATCAGGAAGGAGGGAGAAGGGACTTCTCTGATGAAATATACTAATATTATTATTATTATTATTATTATTATTATTATTATTATTTTAGTTTTTCTCCTCTTTGGCCATGAACCACAAACCTGTGCCTTTCCTATGAGTTATGTTATCTTAATGTAATATTTCATTCTGGTAATTTGCAACCTACCACTGTGATATGATTTATTTACTTGGTTAGTGTGGAAAAAATTAGGCATTTGTAATAAACATGCCATAAAGCTATTGTAAATAACAACTTTATGTACCACTACCACCTCATCTTACACATGATTCCATTTGCATAACAATTTTTATGTTAGTTTTATAATTATAAAAATACTAACAGCAAGGATATAATTTCAGAGTTCATGTTATTAAAAGAAACTCGTACTAGGGATGCAGTTGGAACAATATTATACCTAAATGATCATACGTGTTTGTTGTTTTTAATGATTATTGATGCTTTGTTTAAGAACTGATGTATTTCAAATATTTGGGAAGAATTATTTTTTTATATCCAATTAAGTACTCAGGGTAAAATTTCTCAATACACTATGACACCTATTTAAAAAACATATTTGCGAATTGCATTTTGGTATTTCAAATTGTAATTTACTAGAAAATTAAAGTGTGGCATATGTTATGTAATAAGGACCTATTAAGCCATGTAAAGACCATGAATTTCTTGCTTGTTCTGCATCAAATTCTCTCTCTTCAATGCTAGCACCTGAATTTCCCATAATACTAGTTTTTCCAACTTCTCTCTTTCCCAAACACACCTGCACCTTACTCTTTTGAGCAAACACAAATCTGCATGTTCCGATATAAGATTGATTCTTCTGTCAATGACTTCTCATCTGATATGGTAGTAAACTAATGACTTGAGAAGTCTCTTTTCCACTTTGCAGGTCTCAAAGACCTTCCTACCAGGATACTATTTTCATAGGTGTCACCCACACCTGCAGAAACCTAAAATGTGGCATTGCCTTTGGAACTCAATGGCATGCAAGGGCTACAGAAGAACTAAGGAAATTATCAAAATCTATGTTAAAACGAAAAAAACAAAACAAAAACAACTCTTAGTAGAGACAAGAAAATAAGTGAGAAAACTGCCACTGGAGTCTAGGAAAAAAAGGTAAACGATGAATGCAGTAGCAAAAAAAAATTGACAAAAAGGTCATCTATGAAACAGAAAATACGAGTATCTGCTAAGGAAATTTCTAGGCAAAATGTCTGAAATGTTGATTGTCTCCTTCTAATGGCATATGATAAAATACAGGATGTGAGAGATGAACTAAAGGGAGAACTGTTAGGTTTTCAAGCAGAATTAGAAGAAATACAGAGAAGCCAGGATTTCTGAGTTGGAATATAAAAACTATTTCATGTCTCCAGTCCCTCTAAACAGAAAAGGATTCTCAGAGAGAAAAAAATAGTCCCAGAGTAAATATCCCATCAAGGCTACAAGACCCTTTGCTAAGACCTCTGAAATAGTCAAGGTAGTGCCTATTAGATCCTCTCATCTTGACAGAAGACCTCTAGAAATCTTAAAGTTATGGTATCATGAAATACTTTTGAAGATGACTAGAAAAAGATATCTCAAAAAGAAAGGAATTGTGTATACGGCTTTTGTCTAATGGAATGAACTATAATCTAATTCACAGAAGAACCTATGACATTTTTTAAGGAAATTGAATCAGTACGGATGATCAAAAGGGACAGAGCCAACTCAAAAGCAAAAGAGGATTCTGTGATCCAACTTTGTATAGGCAGGAACAGAATGAGAAACCTACTCAGCCATTTTTTATAAAAAAGAAAAGACTTCTCAAAGGGCAGAGCCAAAGCTATGAAGCACAATAGACAAGAGAACCACTCAGGAAGCAGAACTGGGTCTTAATAAAGGAACAGTCCTTGAGATCGTAGGTATAGGGAAGCCTGGCTATATTTCAGAATTGCTACGATACAGTGACTGTTGCTTGCCTCTTTTTCTTTGAATGGGATGGTCTATTGCAGTTATCCTTTCCCTGTCTCACCCATTGCATGCTTTAATTGGGAAAGGAGGTAGGGCAGTACAGATAATCCTTTTTGTTTTAGTTAACATGTAGGAGAGATGAGACTCATTGAGGCCAGAGGGCATCTATGGTATTAAGTTACTATAGTGGCCCCGAAGGAATCCATGTCCTTTTGTGGTACTCTCCAAAATTGATTCTGATCTTGACCATATGACTTGCTTTAGCCTATGAAACATTAGCAAATGTGATGTAAACAGAGTCTAAAGCATTTGCTGTCTCTTGAAATATTTTTACCTACTAAGTGGAAAAGTCTGAACTAGCTTCCTTATGAATAAAATACATTATGTAGAGAAGTCCCAGTCTTTTCCATCCCAGATGAAACCCAATACACATATGAACCCAGATGACACTACTTGGGATGACACCAAGTCTTCCCAGATGAGCTCAAATCACTAATTCACAAAATTATAAGCAGATAGATGAGTATTATTTTAAGCAACTAAGTTTTGGGGGCAGTTTATTTTGCACTGACAGATAACAGACACACCTGCTATCTCAGTCTCCCAAGTAGACCCTGCAGAGTATTCTGTTCTTCTCTGTCTTTTAAAAGAGAAATTTTCTCAGTCACTTTACTATTTAACCTATACATGCCATGTATAACTCCACTGTGTCTCTCCATAAAAGACTGTAAGCAAAACCTACATCTTATTTATCTTGCATTCTTAGTGTCTAACATAGTATCGGCACAGAGTAGGAATGTTATGAATTTGAATATGAAAGAATGACAGTAATTTCTTCATAAGATTGATACTATACGTTAACTTAGTATCCAGCACCACTGATACTAGTTAAAATAGTTTATTTCAGGAAGACAATCATGTTTTTCATTACACTCTACAATTTATATTAAAAGATTTCACTTTACACAGGATCTTACTAGTATTTTACACATTTGAATGGACACTGAAGAAAATGCAGGTCTGGAGATATATTTTGTTCTATATTCTACATCTCATCTACCGATATCATTGTTCTAAGCCCCAAAATGAAGGCTGTATCCAGGTGAGACTTTGAGTAAATATAGCATCACTACAGTTTTTTCAGTTTTTTGTTTTTGGATTCATCTATTAGGGTATTAAAAACACTTTGGAATATGCAAAGGTTGCTCTTATTAGAGTCCTCTGTGATAAAATACACTTGCACCAGTAAGAAATTATCTATACAGTTCCCAGGATTCAAGAGTTTTTCCAGATACCATGTCTTTCATTCCTTCCCCCCCTTCCAAATTTCCCTCCCGTCCCCCGTTTACGTCACAAGGTTCATTACTGAAAGATAAATAGTACATCAGGTCAGCCCATGGCCTCTGAAATCCAATTGCTCAGGTTTAACTCATGGTTCTGACACTTCCGGACTGCATGACTTTGAATATATTATTTAATGTGTCAGTGTTTCAAATTCCTGCTTTTAAATGGGTATAGAAATTGCACTTACCTAAATATGTGAAGATTAAAATCTTATATACAAATGGTAAAAAGCACTTAGCAGAGAGACCAGCACATTGCCAACATTCCATAAAGGTTAGCTCTTGTGATTGCATAAATTATGCTTTTTGGCCTAGCCCTTTCCAGTAAGTGCTTTGGTTTGACTGTCCCTCATTGATTTTGAATGCAGTTCCTGGACAGTATTACGCATAGACAATCTCACTCACACCTCTACAATGGGATAAGGGTCCCTTGATTTTACAAAAGATTCAATATTTGGAAGGGGAGTTTATATCACATATGGTTGGGATAGATCTTAATTTAATCCTTGCATTTACCATGAAAAAATAATATTGATGTTTCTTTTTTTTTGAGAAGGTGGACAGTCTATTGGCAATGCCTGCCAGACTATTGGCCATTTGCTATAGTTAGGCCTTTCCACAGCACATCAATAATGAGGAATGGATCTAGAACAGAAAACTATCTGTTTTCTGATATTATTTCATTTTGTTATGTTAATGGCATAATCAATTTGATATACTTGTTTCTGCTCCAAACAGAGATGCTTTGAGATGGTTTAGAAGAGAGTGCCATGGTTATTAGAAACTAATGTGTTCATTATCATGTCATGCCAATCTAATCTCATTCATTTGATTTATTGGGTATTTTTCTTTTCTTTTTAATTTGTATGTCACAGTAGCTCTGTTAGCTGCCTACTCAATAAACATTTTCTCTTATCTTCCTAATAGAGTCCTGATTTTGTTCACAGAACTATGTTTACTGTAGGTTGAAACTATGTCTAAATATAAAGCTTGAACCATGACTGGTTGAAGCCAATCACAGTGGTGCCATTTCTCTTGTTAGTGATTGGTTTGGGCATAGAGGCAGTACAATTCTAGCCCATGAATATGAGGGAAATTCTATTGAGAAGTTTTTCAGTAAAAGATATACTGCAGAAATAAAAAGTGAAACATAAGAGGAAATAACTTCTTTTTCCACTGAATGTTATACTATCTGACTATTATGACCTGTACTGAGATAACTGTATTGTGATATTGAAAGATCAGTGACACACTGGCAGTGGTAGAGCACGTAAAAAAACAAAACAAAAAACTGGGTACCTTGATGACATTATGAAGGAGCTAAATTCACCAACCCTGGAGGTGCTTTTCCCCATGCACAATGCTAGTTAGTATATTTTCCTTATTCTTTAAAGCAGTTGAGTGGAAATTTTCTGTTCTCTGTAATTATAAAATCCCTGAAAGATACAGCTTTTTAAAAGATAATACTAAATATTATTTCAAAAAAATGTTTATGTTATTCCCTTGGAGAATGTGAGTCCATTTAGGTAATTTTATGGAATAGTAAACAAATAATTCCCAAGAAAGCTGGTTCATGGACTATAGTCAAACAGGAAGACGGTCTTTAAGGGCATGTATAACACTCTGCCCTATTCAATATTTGTATCTATTTTTGTCATAAATATAAAGGAGAAAAGTAGGTTTACACTACTTAGAGTCTGAAGTCTAAACTTTGCTCAGTGTTCGGGGTCATTGGTGATATTTGCTTATCATTCCAGGCACATTTCTCAATAGAAGTATTATATTTTATACATATTTTATGAATTATCTGTATATGCATATATTATATATTATAAATATTATATATTTATATGTATTATATATTTATATTTACATATATGTAGATATGTTATATGCATATATGTGTCTTTATTATATACTGTGTGTTTATATTACATATATGTATATATACATGTATTATGTGTTATACATAGTATATGCATATCATATATTTTCTGTATTATATGTATATACACGTATGTGTCTAATGGTATCTACTACAGAATTTAAGAAAATCTAAAAACATCTTAATTAATTTTGTAGAGCCAGTATAATCTACTACCAAAATGCAAATACTACTGCACTAAAAAGAAAACCAGTGAGCACTCTTACTTGTGAAAAGGCACATGTAAATGCAGATCCTAAAAAAAACAAAAAACAAAACTAACGAATCTACATGCATATACACACATAATCTCACAAACTGTTTTATCCAAAAATCTAAAGATATTTTATTAGAAAATTGTTTACTCTAATAAAGATTATCAACTATTAACAACATACAATCTCAAGTATTACTGAGCACCCATTCAATTATATTCAAAAGCAATTTACATTGAAATATTTAGAAACCTTGATATAGATGCATATTTTCCCAGTGTTTTAAAAGATTATTATGGTGTTCATAGTGATCTGAACTTGCCTTTCTCTCAGCCCATTTCACCATAAACTGCTCCACTCAACATAGTCTGGCACTGTGAATTCAGGGCCAACATTCATCAGTATGATCCAGTTCTACAGGATGATGGCAAGCCCAAGGCCACAGCGGTGACAGGGCCATGGAGTTGCCATCTGGGGCCCAGAATTCTTGGGCAGCACCTAAGTGAGAGACTCAGAGACCAAGATTATGTGAGACTTACAGGAAGTTTGAGAGAAAACTCAGAGAGAATGAAAAAGAGAAAGAGAAGTGGAAGGAAGAAAGAAAAAAAAATAGAAGGAAAAGAGAAAGTATGAGGATTGAACCAAAGAGAAATAGAGGAGGCAAACAGAAGAGGAAGAGAGAAGAGGACAAAGAGATAGAAGAAATGAATGAAAGATCTCTTAAAATAGTTATTAATGTCTGCCTTAAAGATAAGGGAAGAACTTGCTCAAGATCAAATAACCAGTAAGTAATGCAACTGCAATTTGAACATGTATAACAAATCCCGAACCCCTTATTCTGAAGCCTACCTTCTTTTCATTACACCACGATGTTTCCTCCCAGTTTTTCACCATCCTTAGGACTTTGGAGTGTAATTCATTAAATGACCTTTATTACACTTTTTTTGTATTTGATCTGAAGACTGTTGCATATGTTGTCCCATCCTGAACTTACTGTGTCCCCTGAACTTACTGTGTTCCATCCTGAATATTGTGTTCAGTTTCTTTGTTTCCTACTCATCACCAGAACTTTACATTTATTCCTGTTGAATTTTATCATGTTAAATTCAACACATGGACAGGATACAGCCTGTCAAAATATTTTTAAACTCACATTCTGATTTCTAATTCACACTTTCTCTGAGTTTTGTGCCACCAGCAATTTTTATAATGGTCTCTTTTATATTTTCTTCCTGGTTACTGATAAAAGCACTGAAAAGATAAGATCAAGAAAAGAGTATTAAAAAGCTCTCCCCAAATTATCCTCAATTCTTTAATTAGCACTATATGAATAGAGTATATTAGCTAGTTACTAATCCACCAAATTATACAACCATCCTAATAGTAGTTCTCTATTTTTAATACAATTAAAATAAAAATTCTCTGCCAAATATTTTATTGAAATATAGTCTCATTATATGCATTATAGTCGACTTATCTTCCTATCTAGAACCTGATCTCAAATTACTTACCACAGCCAAACTGAGAATAGGCCCGAAATCTCATATGGTCTTACAAGTGGATTACTTTACTATCCTTCCTAAATGTCAATAAGAAATACTTTTCACTGATATATTTTAAAGTCATTAAACGTCATATTAAACATAAGTTTAGTTAAATGACAGCATTAGCTAAGCCATCTGCTTTACAAATGGTATCTTAGTAATTCTAGGGACTTCACAATTTGTCTCATGCATTTGCATATCTATCTGTCTTCTTAAAGAACATGGGGTTTGTTGGCTAGACTGAGAGAAAGAAGAGCTAGATTCTACTCCCAAGTATGCCAGTAATTACCTTAGTGATGGTATTATGTCATTATGTCTGATAGGTTTCATTTGATTCCTTTATTAAAGTGAAAAGAATTTACCATAATAACATTTCCTGAAATGTCTCTAAAATTTTACTTCCATGGTTTAATAGCTATTGCTAGAAAAAAATGATGTCTATGGTAAAATATATGTCTATGGTAAAATAGCTTTGGGCAATATCAATAGATTTCTTTACTATAAGATTATCAGAGCCTTAAAATTAAAATTAAAATGATTTCTCCAACAAAGAGTTATGCTACTGTTTCCCAAACTTATTGAGACAGAACACTTCTACATGGTTTTTCTTGTTGCCTAATATTCTTTAAAGTATATGCTAGGAAATATAAAAATCCACTTGGGGATCTAAGTATCATTTCTACTCCATAGGATTTTACAATTGCCATATGACCTATACCCACTCAATCAAGGTACAAGATCCAGAGTTTTCATCAAGAAGACAAAACACAGGAAAACTGGGTAAAAATAGTGTCAGTAGATTTGAACAAAGCTAAAACTGAAAACTTTGAGGTCCTTAATTGTGAACAGATTCTGAGTGTATTAATGGAAGAAGGTTGTCTTGTCAAGTAAACACAAACTTGATTGCCACCAAAAAGTTGCTTATGTGTTCTTATTATTGATTTTGTATTGTTGTGGGGTTAAAATAACTTTCAGATAGGAAAGGAAGATATAAATTTAAGGTAGACATGATGAAAAATGAATGTAAAAACATAAAGATGTAGGAAAATAGCTTATAAAATATATGGTTAAAAAGAAAAATAACAATACAAGAAAATATTTTCATAAAATATGATAACAGATGTCATTGAATGGTTGAACAGTACTAACATAGCTAAGTTCATAATTTTTTCTTATTTTTCTGTAGATTTCTCACCATCTTAAGTTTCTATTGAATACAGAGTGTTAAAAGGAGAAAACAAAGATCTAGAAGGCACATAAGATGAAGATGATTTTTTTGGAAGCCATGAAGTATTTGTTAAATATATGCTCTCTCAAAGCATTAGTCTAATGAAGTTGTTGTATCTGCCCTCTCTGTGCAGATAAAACAGGAAAGTATGGGCCTTAGGAAAGTATGAGCCCGGCTGCTCTTCATCGTATGATGTTTGTAATAAACATCAAGTTCCTTAAAGGTGGTTTTTACACAACTGTGTGTTCTTCAGTATTACTGTTTTAGTACCTTTCCAGAGTAAGTACTTAATAAGTATTTGTCAATGAAACTGTACTAGAAACGGTGCTAGGTGCTAGAGATACAAAGATGAATGATATTTAGCTCCTTTCCTCAGGGCTTTAGTGTTCTAGTAAAAAAAAATGCATGACTTTACAATATGGGAAGTGCTATGGAAGAGTTATGCAAAGCCCAAGCTGTGCACGCAAGCACAGCACTTAACTCAGCAGAGAAGGTGAGTTCAACTGATAAAAATTATTTCATGCATCACACCCAACCATTTAGGAAGGCTCAGATTGCATTCCAAACAGTCTCACAGATTCTGTTGAATTAAGACATGGACATATTTGTGAGGCCATTATTCTGCCTACATGGGAACTAATTGATGGTAATTATCAAGCTAACATGAATTATATTCAGTCTTGATTAACAAAAATATATTAACTACAAAGTATCTTCTTACCTGTAACCATGGAAATACATCATAGAGTTTACAATGTGTGTTGTACAGGAAACACACCCACTCCCTTAGTCTTGTATCTCCTCTGAAATAGCTTCAGAAATAGCTGAATTGTCAGAAATTATCTCCTTGAGAACAAATCTGCTTGCTTTCATCTTTCATGTGAGTAGGAATGTCTCAATATTATGTAATAGTAGTATTGCTGGAGCAGTATCGTCTAAGTAGTCCAAAAGAGAGCTGCTCCTCAGAAAACCCAACATCTCAGTCTTTTAAAATAAGTTTACATTAGAGCTCTGTCACAAAAACAGGTGAATTTGTATCCTAGTCAATTCTGATACAGAAACTTCTTTGCAGGATCATGTTCTGCCTCCCTTATTTGCTTCCTATTGACCATTGATTAATCTAATCTTAGCTTAGTATGCAGCATTTTGATCTCATGTTCTTTCACAGTATTCTAGTACAAGAGAGCTTTGCATCTACAAATGTTAAGAGATTGAGCTTAATGACTGTGAGCAAGTAAAAACAGATTCTGGAGAGTAAGGAAAGAACCCATCTTTAAGGACAGTCCGTAATTCACATGAAAAAAGGAAAGGATTTGAAATATATGGGGATAGAAGGTGAATTTGTTTCAACTTCACCAAGCAGTTGTGCTAATGACTCTAAGATCTGAAAGTGTTTTACAGGAGATGAGGCTAAAAGTGTAAGATACACACATCAGAATACCAGTGAGGTCATTATGGGATTCATTTCACCATTATCCTCAAGGTGTTGACATTTATACCAGTAATGTCATGGTATTAAAAGAGTATAGGCATGAGGATAGGTGAGATAACCATATGGAACTCGAAAACTAAATGTAGAGCTAAGTAAAATAAACCTGTGGACATGTGCCTGCAAAACTGTACATGAAATCCTAAGCAGAAGAAATGAACATATGTGACTACAAATTGAGGACTGGTTGAGTCTTTGTTTCTTTTATCTTAAAGAAAAGGTCTCTGTGTAAAAAGTGGCATAGCAGTAGCTGCCTCTCAAAGCTAATTACTGAGACTTGCTTTACATTACAGATGCATGTTCTTTTCCAGTATAAATTGTTTCTCATTTTGAGGTCTGAGTCTTTTAAAGCTTAAATTCATCTTTTTTTTTTTCCTTTTTCCAATCAGCCTATATCCATCCAGGTTCTAAATATCATCTTAAAAAATTCAATTATTATGCATTAGTCAACTATGTATATCTAGCTACAATGTTACAAATATGAAATAAAGAATTGCCTGATGATTTTTAATATTCTACATGAATCTTCCAAAATTCTCATGGAAGGAAACTGATTGGCAATCCCTTAGGCTTAATTCATTTTTATTATATAAAATATTAGTCTCTGGAATTGTTCCAGATGAATGCGTAGCATCACTCTACTTTTAGAAACCTTGGTCATATTTTAATTTAAAAAATTGAGCAACACAGTTATTTTCAGAAAGTTTTAATACTTCTGTTGTATGGTCAACCTATCTTTGTCCAAAGTGTGATCCAGAGATGGCAGGTGGTCTGTGAGGGTCTCCAGTGTGTTGCACAGCGTAGCCTCTTCTCTAGCATTAATAATGAAATCACCCCCAAGGCTAAATTTTGATCTCTGGTATAGGTCCATATCTGCCTTCTCATATACTCCATTGGCAGCCTATTAAACTAGAACCAATCTTTTTGCCTTTTGGGGAAGAGAAGAGTAAAGGGCTGGGGTTCAAAGCCAGGCTTGCATCCCAAGTCTACCATTTACCACCTGTGTGACACAGCAAGCTACTTTTTTCCTACAGGCATCAGTTTCCTCAGTATAAAAATCGAGCTGGGTAGTAAGTGATGAGGGTGAGATGGCAACTTTAAGGATGGTTGTATATATTAAAAGAATAAAAGAATGCCAATTCCTCTGTAAGTAAAAAAAAACCCCCCAAAAAAAACCCAAAAAACAAAAACAAACAAAAAAACACCACAAACTACAAGCTATTTGGTATTTATTGGTATTTATATATTGATAGGCTTTTTTCAGTGACCAGTAGGTATAGATAAGTCAGATAATCAGTAGGATTTTTTGATAACTGAAGTGTTTGTAGCATGAAAACCACAAACTTAAAATGAATTTTGCAGCCACTCTTTCCTTTACTTGTTTCATGAATTATTTTAATCTAATACTGACTTTCTATGTAATGCCCTAGTGGCATAATCTGACTTTTGAGTTGTCTCCTTATTTTTTTGTCCTTTCTAAACTGTATGACACTTGAGAGCAATTTATATTTATGAACTTATCACCTAAATTCACGGAACATAGTACAAAAGGTCAAATATAAATGTCCACTTTCTTCAGAGCTAAAGAAACATTTTGAACTAAAAACACTATAAAATTTTAAATTGCACCTTAACACAGTAGGCCATTCCATTCAGAAATAATGTTTTTTATACAATTTAAGGGAGCAGCATTCAGAGCATTCAAAACTTTTTCTTAATCTCTTTTCTATTTCTATAATTTATTCTTCTATAATATACAGGCCACTTTTTTGTGTACATCTCTCAAAACAAATGTCTAAGCTCTTGTATATCTGGTTAAGTAAAGTGTGATATTTCTGATGGTTACTTTTATTTTTTTGTTGAAACCTATGTAAAAATTGATACGAAGGTAAAGTTTATCATGAAAACTAGGACAAAAATCCACTAGACTCTAACAGTTCATAAAGGAAGTCTATTGGAAATATTTGCTAATTTTAAAAATACTACTTTTATTGCCAACGTATACAATCTGCTTTCCTTCAGCAACACAGAGTTAATTCAGTATCTCACTGATGGAGCTTCATTTGCATATCAACATCAACATAAATATTTTAAATTATCTCTGTATTTGGCACCCTACCAGATTTTCTTTTAATTAAAGTTTGTTGGGGCGACAATGGTTAGTAAAGTTGTATGGGTTTCAAGTGTACAATTCTGTAATACGTCATCTATATATCATATTGTGTATTCACCACACAGAGTCAATTCTCCTTCTATCACCATATATTTGACCCCATTTACCCTCATCTATCACCCCTCCCTCTCTTACCCTCTAATAACCACTAAGATATTGTCTGTGTCTAGGAGTTTTTGTGTGTTTATTTGTTTGTCTTGTTCCTTTCTTACTTTCAGTTTTATATCCCACATATCAGTAAAATCATAAGCTTCTTCACTTTTTCTGTGTGACTTATTTCACTTAGCATAATAATCTCAATATCCATCCAATTTGACCTCAAAGGCAAGGAAAATAAAAGCTAAAATAAATGAATGGGACTATATCAAACTAAAAAGCTTCTGCACAGAAAAAGGAATTAAAAAATCAACAAAATAAGGAGGCACCCAACCGAATGGGAAAAGATTTTTGCAAACAATGCCTATGATAAGGGGCTAATATCCGAAATATTCAAGGAACTCATGCAACTCAATAACCACAAATAAACAAACATTCCAATTAAAATATGGGCAGGGTACCTGAATAAACATTTCTCCAAAGAAGACATACAGATGGCCAATAGACATATAAAAAGATGTTCAACATCACTAATCATTAGAGAAATGGAAATAAAACCACAAGGAGATATCACCTCACCCCAGTTAGAATGGCTATCATCAACAAGACAAATAATAACAAGAGTTGGAGAGGCTGTGGAGAAAAAGGAACCCTCATACACTGTTGGTGGGAATGCAGACTGGTGCAGCCGCTATGGAAGGCAGTGTGGAGGTTCCTCAAAAAATTAAGAATAGAATTACCATATGACCCAGCAATCCCTCTCCTGGGTATCTATCTACCCCATAAATCTGAAAACATTTATCCATAAAGATATATGTGCTCCAATGTTCAATGGAGCTTTATTTACAGTGGCCAAGATATGGAAACAACCGAAGTGTCTTTGACAGATGATTAGATAAAGATGTGGTATATATACACAGTGGAATACTATTCTGCCATAAGAAAAGATGAAATAGTACCATTTGCAACAACATGGATGGATCTTGAGATTATTATGCTAAGCAAAATAAGTCAGACAGAAAAAGTCGAGAAGCATATGATTTCATGGATATGTGGGATATAAAACTGAAAACACCAAAAGAACAAGACAAACAAATGAAGAAACAAAAACTCATAGACACAGACAATAGTTTAGTGGTTACCAGAGGGTAAAAGGGGGAAAGATGAGGGTAAAGGGGATGAAATGATGGAAAGAGAACTGACTCTGGGTGGTGAACATACAATGTGATATATAGATGATGTATTACAGAATTGTACACCTGAAATCTATGTAACTTTACTAACAATTGTCACCCCAATAAACTTTAATTTAAAAAAATCAGAGTGGAAATAAAGAACTAAAGACTAAAAAGACAACAGAAAATATCAGTGAAACTAAGAGCTGGTTTTTTTGAAAGAATAAACAAAACAGATAAATATTTAACTAGACTCCCTGGCCCCCCAGAAAAAAGAGAAGACTCAAATAAATAAAATTAGAAATGAAAGAGGAGACATTACAACTGATACCACATAAATACAAAGGATCATAAGCGACTACAAAGAACGGTTATTCACTAGCAATATGACAATCTATAAGAAATGGACACATTCCTAGACACATACAACCAATCAAGACTGAATCATAAAGAAGTAGAAAATCTGAGCAGATCAATTACTTGTAAGCAGACTGAATAAAAAAGTCTCCCAACAAACAAAAGTCTAGGACCAGGCAGCTTCACTCGTGAATCCTACCAAGTATTCAAAGAAGATGTACGACCTATCCTTCTCAAACTCTTGAAGGAGAGGGAATACTCTAGACTCATTCTATGAGGCCAACATTACCCAGATACCCAAACCAGACAAGGACCCTACAAGAAAAAAACAATTACAGGCCAATAACCCCGATAAACATAGATGCAAAAACTCTTAATAAATATTAGTAAACCAAATGCAACAATACGTTAAAAGAATGATATACCACAATCAATTAGAATATATTGAAAGGTGAAAGGATGGTTCAATATACGCAAATAAATCAATGTAATAAACCATGTTAACAAAATGAAGGAATAAAATCATATGACCATTTCAATAAATGCAGAAAAAAGCTTATGACAAAATTCAACATCCACTCATGACAAAAATTCTCAACAAAATGGGTATAGAAGGAACATAACTCAACAAAATAAAGACTATATATGACAAGCACACAGCTAACATTAATTATACCAACAGTGAAAAAAATGAAAGCTTTTCTTCTGAGATCAGGAACCACAGAAGAATATCCACTCTCACCACTTTTATTCAACATTGTATTAGTAGTCCTAGTCAGAAAAATTAGGCAAGAAAAGAAAAAAAAGTTATCCAAATCAAAAAAGAAGAAATAAAATTATCTAGTGGCAGATGATATAATATTACATATAAAATGCTCTAAAGACTCTACAAAAAAATAGTTAGAACTAATAAACAAATTCAGTAAAGCTGCAGGATACAAAATCAATATACAAAGATCAGTATGTTACTATACACTAATACTCCCTTGTCTGAAAAAGAAATAAAGAAAATAATTCTATTTACAGTCCATAAAAAGGAAAAAAAATACCTAGGAATAAATTTAAGCAAGGAGGTGAAAGATCTGTACACTAAAAACTATAAGACATTGGTGAAAGAAACTGAGGAAGGCAAATAAATGGAAAGATGTACGATGCTGGTGGAATGGAAGAATTCATATTGCTGTTAAAATGTCTATATTACCCAAAGCAATCTACAGATTCAGTGTAATCTCTATCAAAATTCAACTGACATTTGTTTTTACAAAAATAGAACAAATAATCCTAAAATTCATATGGAACCACAAAAGATCCTGAATAGTCAAAGCAATCTTGAGAAAGGAGGACAAAGCTGGAGGCATCATATTTCTTGATTTCAAACTATATTACAAAGCTATAGTAATCAAAACAGTATGGTATTGCCATAAAAACAGGCACATAAATCAATGCAACAGAATTGAGAGCTCAGAAATAAATCCACACATACATGATTAATTAATTTATGACAAAGGAGCCAAAAATACACAATGGGGAAAGGATAGTTTCTTCAATAGAAAACCAGACAGTTACATGCAAAAGAATGAAACTGAACTCCTATCTTACACCATATACAAAAACAACTGAGCATGGATTACATTTCAGGTCTTGAATGTAAGATCTGAAACCATAAAACTCCTAGAAGAAAACTTTGGGAGTAAGCTCCTTGACATCAGTCCTGGCAACAATTTTTTTTGGATTTGACACCAAAAGCAAAGATAACCAAAGCAAAATAAATAAGTGGGACTGAAAAGCTTCTGCAGAGCAATGATACCCAAATTGAACAAGCTTTATCAAACTGAAAAACTTCTGCAGAGCAAAGAAAACCATCAACAAGTGAAAAGGCAACCTATAGAATGGGAGAAAATACTTGAAATCATACATCTAATAAGAAGTTAATGTCCAAATTGTATAAAGAACTCACACAACTAATAGTAAAATAAAAATCAAACAATTTAATTAAAAATTGGGCAAAGGAACTGAATAGGCATTTCTTCAAAGACATAAAAATGGCCAACAAGTACATGAAATAGTGCTCAACATCACTAATCATCAGGAAAATGAAAATTAAAAGCACAATAAGATATCACCTCATACCTGGTAGAATGTCTATCATTAAAAAAACAAGAGAAGTGTTAGAGAGGATGTGGAGAAAAGGGAACGCTCATGCACTATGGTGGGAATATAAATTGGTGCAACAGCTATGAAAAACAATATGAAGAGTCCTCAAAAAATTAAAAATAGAACTACCATATGATCCAGCAATTCCACTTCTGAATATATATCTGAAGGAAATAAAATCACTATCCTTAAAAGATACCTGCACCCCATGTTCATTGCAACATTATTTGCAACAGCTAAGACAGAGAAACAGCGTCCACCAATGGATAAATGGATTTTAAAAAATGTAGTATATATACACAAAGAAATATTATTCAGCCATAAAAGAGAAGGAAATCCTGCCATTTGTGACAATGTGAATGGACCTTGATGGCATTATGGTTAGTGAAATAAGCCAGATAGAGAAAGACAAATACTATATATATTATGTCACTTATATATGAACTCTAAAAGACAATAACAAGCTCATAGATACAGAGAAAGGATTGGTGGTTGCCAGAGGCAGGGGGTGGTGGAGTGGGCAAAATGGATGAGGGTGATTAAAAGGTACAAACTTTCAGATAAAGATAAATAAGTTATTAGAGATGTAAAGTATAGCTTGGTGACTATAGCTAACAATACTGTATTGTATATTCGAAAGTTGCTGAGAGAGTAGATTGTTTTAAATTAGAGAAGTTCTCTAATTTAGTTGCTGAGAAGTTCTTATCAGAAGGAAAAAACATTGTAACTATGTGAGGTGATGGATGTTAACTAAACTTATTGTGATAATCATTTTGCAATATATACATATATCAAACCATTATGTAGTACACATTAAACTAATTCAATGTTATATGTCAATTACATCTCAATAAAATGAGACAAAAAAGATCTGATACAATAAAACCTTTGTGCCTTCTTTTTGGGGGGGTCGGGAATAAACCATTAAATATTTTTGTTGAGGTGAAATTCACATAACACACAGTTAACCATTTTAAGTTACAATTTGGTGGTATTTAGTGCATTCACAATGTGGTACAATCACTACTTCTAATTGAAAACATTTTCACCACCTAAAAACATCCTGTACCCATTAAGTAACCAATCCCAATCCCCTCCTCCTCAGCCTGACAACCATTATTGTGCTTTCTTTCTGTATAGATTTACCTATTTGGGATACTCATACAAATAGGATCTTACAACATGTGATCTTCTGTGTTGAATTTTTGTACTTAGCATAATGTTTTCAAGATTCATCCAAGTTGTTGTATGTATCAGTACTTAATTCCTTTTTATGGATGGATAATTTTCATTATATTTATTGAAATAGCCACAATTTATTTTGAATTAAAGTTCTAAGAATTCATGGACCCTCCCAAAGGGTAATTCATGAACTCTCCTACAGGCAATGCATGGACCCTTGAGCGCTCATTGATCACAGATTATGAACCTCAGATATGACTGTGACAGTGGACAAGCTCATATGGTGTGAGAATGACAGTGAAAGAAGAGGCCAGGGACAGAATGATGGCAAACACCAATACTAAGAAACAGGTAAAGGAAGAGAAGCCTGGATAGATACAGAAAGGATTAATTAGAGAGAGAATGAGACAGCCAAAGCTAGACAGCCAAAGCATGAAATGAGCGTGTCACATGGTAGAGAGATTAAGAAAAAAAAACCACAAAATTGTCCACTGAATTTAGCAAAAAGGAGATCATTGTTGAAAATGATTTTATTGGTGTCATAAAAAACTGGACTATCCGCAGAGGGAGGAGGAGCAAAAATTTGTGGAAGAAATATCAATAACATAACATATGCAGATGACACCATTGATCTGGCAGAAAGCAGCAATGATTTGAAACAACTTCTGATGAAAGTGAAAGAAGAAAGCGCCAAAGTAGAACTGCATTTGAACATCAAGAAGAAGAAAAAAATCATTACTACACAAGAAATACGCAATTTGAACATAGACTGTGAACACATTGAAACAGTAAAGGTTTTTGTTATGTTGATTCAGTCATTAATTCAAATGGAGACTGCAGCCAAGAAATCAAGAGAATGCTGAGACTCAGATGGATAGCAATGGAAGAATTATAGAAGATCACCAAGAGCAAAGATGTGTCATTAGAGATGAAGGGTAAGATCAACCACACCCCCACATTCCCATTTACTATGTACAGATATGAAAGTTGGACAGTGAAGAAGGCTGATAGGAAAAAAAAAAAGGATTCATTTGAAATATGGTGTTGGAGTAGGGCTCTACAATACCCTGGACTGCCAGAAAGATGAACAAGTGGGTCCCAGAGCAAATTAAGCCTAAAACATCACTGAAGGTAAAAATGACAAAATTGAGGATGTCTTACTTCAGGACATGAGGAGAAAGAGGGGTTCTTTGGAAAAGGCAATCATGTAGGGAAAAATAGAAGGCAGCAGGAAAAGAGCAAGATCAATTATGAGATGGATTGACTCCATAAAAGAAGTGATAAACCTGAGTCTACAGGAGCTGAGCAGGGCTGTTGAGGACAGGAAACTGTGGCCATCACTCATTCATGGGATTTACCGGGAGTCGGAGCCCAAGGCACATAATACACACAGGTGGCAGTAATTCAAGGAATGAGTAGAGGAAGAAGAAAATTGGGAAATACGAACAACTCTTTCAAGAGACTCAGCTGTGAGGGAGAAAGACGTTTGTTTCTACCGCAGGCTGAGGACATAAGAGTATTTTTGAAGCTGTGAGGTCACAGAGTATTTTTACATTCTGAAGAAAAAGATGTATGAAGAAATTAATGATAAGGAGCTAATAAATAAGTAATTCAAGACAAGAGAATGATAGAAACTCCAGGGCTCAACAGGAGGTAACCATATAACTACTGAATTAAATCTGATTTAGATAAGATTTGGGTTAGAGAAAAAGATGCCTGGTGCTCAAATTTTGCTGAATAGGTACGTGTCATCAGGTCAGGAGATGACAGTGATTAAGGGGAACAAGAGAGGATGTTTCTGGATTGCATCAAATGAACAGGGATTCCTACAAGATTGTTCAAAGGAACATGCTTAAAAAGAGGCATTGAGGAGCTATGAGAACGATAAGTCAGACCTATGAGAAACACCTGAATTAAAAAGTATACTTTGAGTCAGCCATGTAACAAGTCTCCTGAGTGCTTACTCTTTATGGGGAACTGTGCTAACGATTAAGGTTATAAACAAGGATCTTTCAGTAGTCCCCAATCAGTGATACCACTCAAGGGAAGAGTGTCCATAAAAATCACTGAAGGACTCACAAGAGGCCTAGAAGCATATCTATGTCCTTTCTGGGGAAATAAATAAATAAATAAATAAATAAATAAATAAATAAAGCGGTTTTTGTTGTTTTCATTTTGATAGTACCAGATTTCTGAGAGTGATTAATAGTAATTAGCTATGAAAAGTTAGAATAAAGCACAATATGTTTTATACATGGACAAGATGTCATATCGTAAAATAACTACAAAGAAATAAAAATCTCTATTAGAAATATATAAAAAGACTATGGAAACAGAGAGTGAGAGTGTTCAGTATGCCTAAATGTAGGGAAGATGGGAAAGTTAGATGGAGGAAACTTTTATGTTGAATCTCATCCAATGTATTTTCCAAGTTTAGAAAAGGGGAACAACCCATATAGGCGACTGTGAGAATCATGAGGTCAGGGGCAGCTGGTTAGCTCATCTGGTTAGAGCACAGTGCTCTTAACAACAAGGTTGCCAGTTCGATCCCCACATGGGCCACTGTGAGCTGCGCCCTCCACAACTAGATTGAAACAACAACTTGACTTGGAGCTGATGGGTCCTGGAAAAACACACTTAAAATAAATAAAAGTTTAAGAAAAAAAAATCATGAGGTCAGAAAAATAGTCTGAAGCTATAGTTTGAAGGACCTTGCATGTGTGTTATTTGTACTTGTCACTACAATAAATTCCAGAGGTGAGGTTGGAGACTGGGAGATGTTCAACAAAGAGGCAAATGAAATAAAGCAGGAAAAAAAGCAACCAAGTTCATCTTTGGACATGTTAACCTCTGCAGCAGCGTGCAGAATTGGTTTTGGAGGGGAAATTGGAGTGAAGGATACGTTAAAAGGTTAATGAAATTATTTAGAACTGATAAAAGCAAAGTAGAGCAGAGGCTGTAGGAATGGACAGGAGTGCAAGGATTCAGGAAAAACTTGGACATACAGCACAGATGTTTTGAGCAGTGGAAACAGTCAAGAAGGATTCTATGTTTAACAAATAGGTGGTGGTGACATTGATCAAGGTAAGAGACTCCAAAGAAAAACTAAATTCCTTAAGGCCACGGTACCATAGGCTGAATCAAACCACATGTATAAAGTAAACTAATGCTGACATAAGACATTCTATACATATTTTTTTTTTTTGCTACACACTTAGACAATTGATTATTCTACAGAAAAGTTATGGCCATATGTCTGACTTGCTGACAGCTCAAGCTTCTTTCGTTTTTATTTTCAAAGAAGTTAAGCTGCAAATGAAGTGAGCCATTCTCTAGCTTGCTTTCCATACCACATAAATCAGAAAATGCACAGACTGTCAGTGGAGTTGGAGAAAATATGGACATAAAGAAGCTCCTCCTCTTCCTTCTTCCTCCTCCCCCTTCGTTTGCCTAAGGCATGAAGATTGATCAGACATTTACAGCAGCTACTGCCAAGGTCTTATTTATTGTGGTGAGAGGGGGATAGCCACGCTTCTCCAACAAAAGCAAAATGGCAGCATTGAAATGAACTGACACATCAGATCTCCTCAGCTGTTCTTTAAAGGTAGTACATTAATCAGGGGATAAACAAGGTATTGTCACCCTGACAAAATCTTAGAAGACTGCATCAGAGAAATCTGCTGAAATTACTCCTCTTGAATACAAACGAGGGCCTGACATTTTCCACAAAGGACAATATATCTCAGAAATCTTTGGCTGTTTCCTTTTTAATTTTTCTGAAGAATGCTTTCTTGTTTAGTGACCTGATTCTGTAAAATGTTTTAGTACCTGAGCTTCCCTTGAAATAGGTGTGTTAAATTAAGATTTGAAGTTTTTTTTCCCCACCCAGGAGTGACTTCTTTGTTGGCGGATTTTTAGAGCTTTCTTTAAATGCATTCTCTTCTTTTAATTTCACTGCTATTTTACTTTGGATCTTTGTTGTCTTCTGACTAAGTTATAGTTTGATAAATGGTTTCCTTCACTCAAATTACTTCTTTCTCTCAACACGCCCAGATTTAATTTTGTATGTGTCATTGACCATCCAAAAATCTTAGTGGACTCGACTTTTTTCTAGCATAAATTCTCACATCTTTGCTTGACCTCAAGATTCCCTAAAATCCACTACTAAGGCAGTAGTAGCTTTGTCACCCTCTATCTACACATATCCTCTCTTCTAGCTAATGGAATGCTTTGTGCCTTTCCATGCCTATATTTTGAATTCTTACCTCTTTTAAAATTCAGTTCAGTTGCTATCTCTTTGATTACTCCATTTCTATTATTCTCCTGAAATTACTTCTGCCCTTAAATACCATTTATTAAGTATATATTATATCCCAAATATTTTATTTTGCAAAAGAGGTGTGTTTCTTGTTTAAACCATTTGTAGTAAATGTTGTCCATATTGCCATGTGGATGAGTAAGCATGTTGAGAGTGGGCTTTTTTTTTTTTTTTTTTTTTTTTTTAAGAGGCAGAATTAGTAGTTATTTAGGGGAACAGGAGAGCTTAAAAGATTAAGTGAAGTTTATATTTATCTGGAAGACAAAGGGGGACTTCAGAAGAGCCTCTTGTGAGGTTGGAGTTTGCAATAAACTCTGATATTCATTTTGCTAAATACCTCCATCTTTGTGTCATCTAGCTCCCTATTTCTATTCTTCAATTTTCCTCAGTCTTTCCCCTAGTGGAGGCCCCTCCACGGACCCAGATAGCTCCAGTTGCATTTTGTTGAGCTAGAGATAAATTTCTTTTATAAATTGCTATTATGAAGAAAAAAATGTATGAAACAATCATCAAATGTGAGCCAATCAACATATGTCTGCCAAGCCAGACGCTTAAGATTCAATATATGTACTATAAGCTGGAGTTCCCTAAACTAGCAAGAGTCATCCCAGGATACTAGTCAGAAATAATTCCCAGATTCCACCTCAGATCTTATGAATTAGGTCCTTATCAGCACAGTAATTCCAGGAAGAAAAATCAAGACTGAAAAAACATATATATATATATATTTCATTATTCACAAATATTTTTACTTTAGGACATTTTAAAAGGACTTTTTGATCAATAGTTCACATTTAATAAGAGAGATTAGCAAGGTTTATTGCTACAAGATCAAATATAGAGATCAAGTTCATTTCTCTGTAACAAATTGAAACTGAAAAATTTTAAGTAGATGTCATTTACATAGCATCAAAAAATATGAAGTGCCCAGGAATCTACTTTCTCTCTGTGGAGAACAATGAGTACTACTGTATTATTCTGCTGAGGCTGCCATAACAAACTACCAGACTGGTGGCTTAAACAATAGTTTTTTTTGTTTGTTTTTTTTTTATAAGTTTGGGGGATGGAAAATCCAAGATCAAGGTGCAAGAAAAGTAGATCTTATTCTGAGGTTTCACAAGATGGGGTTCACTCTTCTCTTGGCTACCAGATTATCAGGTCCCCACTGTTATGACCTCATTTAACCTTAATTACCTCCAAAAGGCCCTTTCTCCAAATACAGTCACACTGAGGGTTGAAAGTTTCAACATATGATACTTGGAGGGACACAATTCAGTCCATAGCAGCTATTAACATATATATAAATCGAAATGAGAGAAATGCATATTGGAAACTCAACATAAAATGTAAATTCCCTACAAATTAATCACTTGCAATCCAAATCCAAATCCCAATGGGTTTGTTTATGTGCTTTAATGTAGACTTGAAAAACTGATTCTATAATGCTATGCCTTACAGAATTCTATTTCTTATATATTTATATAATTCTATCATTTATATGAAAATAGAAAGGATCAAGAATATTCTTGACACTACTGATGAAAAATAACAAGATGGTTCTTTCTCTTCAGATTTTAAGCACATGCAAAGCTATATTAATCGAGCAGTATGACATTACTGAGGGATAGCCAAGTAGATCAATGGTACTGAATATATAGCACAGAAACATATCCAACAATACAGATGCTTGTCAAAAAGCTGAGGTGCTTGGGTACATCAGCAAAGAAAACAGGAGCTTTTCATTAAGTGTTGCCAGGACAACTGAGTTTCCATAAGGGGAAAAATAAAAAAGACAGTGGTTCCTATCTCTCAAAATATACAAAATATATATTTCAATGGGATTAAAGATTTAAATGTGAAAAAGGAATACATAAAAATTTTAAAAGATAAAATAAGGATATAGCTTCATCATCTTGGCAAAGAGAGGATTTCTTAAAACACAGAAAACACTTATTAAAAAGAAAAAGACTGTAAATTGAAGTGTATTAAATGCAATTGTATGTATAATTAAAAAATGCAATTGAATTGTATGTATAATCGAAATATATTCAGTTGAAAAATGTCTATTCATCAAAAGTCAAGGAGAGGAAAGACAAGTTACCAGGTGGAAGATTTTTGCACAACATATAATGAACAAAAGACTAGTATTCAAAATGTATATTGAACTCCTTTAAATTGGTAAGAAAAAGACAAACAACCTAGAGTAAAAATGGGCAAAATATTTGAAAAGGCATATAAGAAAAGAGCAATCCTAAAGGTTAATAATAAACATAAGAAAAGATGATCAGTCTCATTGATGATCAAAGAAATGCTTTTAAAAACTATAATATAATACCACTTTGTATCCACGAGACAAAGGCAAAAATTGAAAAAGCAGATAACAGTGCTGGTGAGTACATGGAACTAATAAACATCGTGCACTGTGGGAGGGGGTCTAAATTGGTAAACATCTAGTAACGAAATTCATTTTCTGTGGCTCTGAATTTCTATACTATTCCTACAGAAACTAACGGACATGTCCTTTAAGAGATACACACAAGTATGTTCAGATCAATATCCATTGTGCAAGCAAAAAAAAAAAAAAACACTGAAAACAAAAATATCCATCAAGAGTAAAAAGGATGTATAAATCATGGTAAAACTAAAGATAAAGTTAGAAAAATTATTGCCATAAAAGTCAAGGGATTGGTTTAGGAAGGAGAGATGATAGAAATGACACACATAAGAGAATGGATTCTAAATCAGAAAATGCTGTATTTCTTAACTTGGATAGTGGTTACATAGTGCTTGCTTTATAATTGTTATCTAACTTCACATATATGTCATACATGGTTTATACACTCTTCGGGATATGTAAGATATTTCACAATCAGAAAGAATATAATTTAGTCACTTTTAGACCCAAGAACTGTTTTAATTTAGTAATGAAAGTGTTCATTAAGCTTAATAATCAAAGATTTTTTGTCTGACTCTCAAGTTTAGCATTTCTTTCCCCAGTTCTGTGCCCCTCTGATATCAGACTCCAACCACCTCGTACAGAAGGATCAACTTACTTTCTTCTCTATTTCCCAGGTTTGCACATATTCGTCTGCTCCCTCCCACCAGCTGCCCACCCCTCATTCTTTATTCTTCCATAGCTGGGGGTGATAGAACAAAAATGGGGAGGGGAAAGAAAGGTCTTATTTAACAGATACGATCACTATCAGGCTTTCATGTTCGTGGGCTCAGAGAACGCTTGAAGTTGACTCCATCCCTCTTGAGGCTAGTTCTTATGAGGTCCCTCAGTGGGAACATCTGATTGCAGCTGCCACAGGGCGGCAGTTCCTTTCCTCTGGGTGGACATTTAAAAACCCACATGAAAGATTATAAAAGCAAACAAAGTCTTCAGCTTCTCTATCTGTGGGTACAGGTCCTACATCTTTGTGCTGAGGTTGGTACTCTCCACAGCAAGAAGCAATCTTCACTGAGGTTCCCTGTAAATAATCAGGCTGGATCCTGCTCACCCAGGAAAGAAACTCCTCTCCAGCAAGTTCTAGCTTTTTCCAGATTGGGCCAAGCTCTAGTGCACATGTACCCTGGGACCAAAGTCAAATTCTTAATTCAAATTCAGCCCTATGGAGGACTAAAATAGAGAGGAAAAATGTTACAGCACTTTCTCTCCGAAGTTCCTATAATTCTTCAAAAAAAAAAAAAAAAAAGGAAGAAGAAGTTGTGTGCCCTGGTCTCTTCATGTTTGATACTTTTGTGCCTATTTGATGGGTATTTTGCTAAAACTTTGTTGTTGCCATCATTGTTGTTTGCCTTCTTTTGAAATGCAAGAATTCTTTCCACTTTATAGTTTTTCTCCATCTGTCAAGACTTCAGGAGAAAATGAGTCCCATTTTAATAACTTGTCGCAACACTTTTCAACCAATCCACTTCACATCTCTAGATACTGGTCCTTCACCTTCTGAAGGACCTTTCCATCCCTTTCCATAGTTATCAGCATGTTGATTTTTGTCGGTTTTTCCCTTCTGCTGTCCCTTAGCAGAGTAGAATAAAAGAAAACTAAGCAGTTACCATTAATCCTTCTGTTTTCTTTGTCTTTATGGGACTATACACTTTTATTATCCATTTACTGCATGTTGTAAGATTTCAGAAGAGAGAAAAATTAGCTTTGTAAATAATTTAGTCAGAAGATCAGGAACTAGTTCTGATCCTGCCCCATGGTACCTAGTAAAGTGCTTTGTTCAGGCTATATTATAAATGAACTAAATAATAAATGAAACAATTTCTCTGAACAGTTAAAATGAAAATATGCTTCCTGTGTTATATATTGTGTATATTGAAATGATATACTCCACCGAATATTTATGTGACAGCTAAGTAATTATCTAAGTAACAAAAGAAAAACTCAATAATTTTCTCACTTAGGTTTTATGATTGCCAGTGAGTGTCTGTGTGTGTGTGTGTGTGTGTGTGTGTGTGTGTGATCAGCTCCTAGTATTATCAGAAATTTTCAATTATTGTGAAGATGTAGCTAGTATACCTTATTGAAACAATTTCTCTCAGCACGCAACTCTGTCTTAGCAAATAATTTAAACATCTTATGGCTTTCTTTGCTTCTGTTTGATTTTATTCTTTTATCTTGACAATTGTATAAATTTCATTATAATCATTGCGTGCATAAAAGTATAATAACTGCCTATTTACTCTACCAATTATACATTAAATTACTCCACAAATGAGCATGGTAGAAAAGAAATTTAAAAAGAACCCCCGGTTATTATTTCTTACTGTGGAAAGAACAAAAATTTGTCACCAAACAGACAAAAATACCATTTTAACTTCAAAACAACCATCTGCACTTTTAGATAAGCTCATGACATATTTCAACATATGAAATGGTTGTTTCTGAGTGTGTGGGAGTTTCCATATACTAAACGGAATGTGAATCTAAAATAATGTTTACAAAGTATAAAAAAATACAAAGATACACTCTAAGGATATGTATAGATTATATACATACAAATGAACATTTATTTTTCCCAAAAGGAATTCTCCCCCCACTTTTAACTTAACTCCTTTTTTACTTAATAAAAAAGTAAAGTTTTCATTTATTTCTTAGATTTTTGTTAGTGTTATCAGAAGACTTTCCTATTAAATACAGCTAGATGGTAACATACGAGGTCTGACAATTAAGCTTCACGAACTTGCCACCGTGCACTTACATTGGCAGCACTGTACAAACAGCTCAGTAAGGTTTCAGAACACTGGTATATCAGTGTCTCACAGCTGTGTTCGTGTCGACGTGTGGCAGTGTCTTGCTGAGTGGCGTTCATTATTGTTGCGTGGTTTTGTGTGCCTTCGCAAGAATGTGTGAGCTTGAATTAGAGCAATGAACAAATTTTTTGTTAAACTTGGTAAGAGTGGAAGTGAAATCAGGGACATGTTAGCCTAAGTTTATGGGGATAACGCCATGAAAAAAATGGCAATGTACAAACGGATTAAATGTGTTTCTGAGGGAGAGAATGTGTCACTGATGAAGAGAGGTCAGGGCGGCCATTAACGAGCAGAACTGATGAAAACATTGCAAAAATTCATCGAATTGTGTGTCAAAATCATTGGCTGACTATGAGAAGAATAGCAATCCAGTAGTTTGTAATTATCTGGATAAAGCAGAACAAATAGACTAGATGTTAAATGTTCTCACCACAAAAAAGAAAAGGTAATTATGTGACGTGATGGAGGGGTAGCTAACACTATAGTGGTAATCATTTTGCAATATAAATGTATCAGATCAACATGTACACTTTAAACGTACATAATGTTATATGTCAATTATATCTCAATAAAGTTGGGGGGAAAGAATAAAACAAAAAAGTATATAAAAACCTTGTAGAGAGGAATGTGGTTGACTCTACTTCACAGCAGATGATTTTTCTAAGACAATTTTGGCAATCTCATCACCCTTGTCAGAAATTGCTTCAGGCATGGGTATGTTGCTCAATTTTTGCTAATGAGGCATGAAATCTTCTGAGGGGTCTGGAAAAAAATATATCTTGTTCTTAAGGGAGATGTATAAGAAAAGATCATCTTTCATCCTTTTCTCATCTGATATGTAAAAAGAAGTCATCTTCCTACCAGTCTAATGACGAAGACACTACCAAGGATGATGGAAGAGAGAAAAGAGAGAAAAAGAAAATTGAGTCTTTGGTACCATCCTTGAATAGCTAAATTAACCAATAGTGGAGCCCATCTTACCTCATACTATTATGTGAGATAATAATTTTCCACACTGTTTAAGCTTATTTACATCAGAATTTATTTTGTGTAGCTGAAAGCTAACCAACAAGTGAGGGGATATAGGGAATTATTAAATAAACTAGAGAAGACAAATGTGAACACCGAAGCTGTTTCAAGAGGATCGCTCTAGTGGATGATGTTGTCTCTAGAAGTCACAAGATGAATTTCAGCTTAATACACTCGTAAAACTTGCAGTCAGAGCTCACTGAACAGGCATATCTGCCCTAGGAGGTGGTAAATTCCCTCTCACCAGAGATTGGCCAATCATTTCTTAGTAATGCTGTAAATTAGAGGAATTAGACTATATAACCTCATGAGTCATTTGCCACACTGGGATTTCTTTGTTTCCAGGAGAATTAAAAGAAAGATTTATTAAAGGGAGGCAAAGTCTAGTATTAAAGCTTAACTAGAAAACAATCTTGTTTTTGATGTCTATTTTAGGGCAGCTGCCCTATGTTTTCAGTTGTCTAAAATGAAGCATTTGTTGAATCTTTGCTGAGTTTCCAGATTGTGTTAGCAATTGTGAGAATACAAATAATATATTATTACTAAAGAGCTTAATTCCTAATTGACCATGTTTTCAATCAATGAAAAATAATCCCTGGCACATAACTGAGTGTCAAATTTTGTGATAGAGTTAATAAAGGGTTTGCCACAACAAGAAGTAGGAAAATCAATATGAGCTAAAATAATTGACCTTGAGCTTGACTTTAAGAGTGGGTAAAAATTTACCAAGTGCTGATCTTAAAAACTATGCATAAATGTTATATAATAGTGTCTTTAAAATTAGAGTCAAATGGACACAATGTCATTTTGAGTTAGTACCATGCAATTGTCAACATAGATCCCACTCTATGGAGATATTAAATGAAATGCTAGAATGAGGCCAAGGTTAAGATTAAGATACAAACTTAATTTTGTCTCTGTCATTTTGGAGAAAGATACATTTTTAAGAGCAGGTTTAGGACTAATACCATTATTCATACAGTGAACCTAGAAACCATTAAATTTATTTCAAAAGAAGTGTTTTACTTGTTGATACTATTTGGGAGAATAAAATTTTTAGCAATGTTCTTCTTCCTCAGCTTTTCTACCATTTTATTTGTGGTTTACGAAGAAGATTTTGATTGTTCAATGTGACCATTTTATAATGTGACATTTCTCTATCTGACCTTACCTGCTTTACACAGGACATAAAGAATCTGGATATTGTCATAGCTCTTACAAATAACAACGGCAATAAGAGTCGGTTTTAGAATTGTTGGAGAGTGTATCAAAACTAACTAAGCCAGTACAGTAGAGGAATTCAATAAATGAAAACAATAATGAGAGGACTACATGGGAACTCCAGCAGGAATTGGTTATCTAGCTTCAACTCTAATAAATCACATTAATTAAAAAGAAAGACATTTCATTTTTTATTGACCTAAGTTCTCTGATTTTCCTGGTGCCAGGGACATCAGTCCACTTTTCATGTATGGAGTCTTTAAAAAGGAATCAATGGAAAGAGCACAGCATAAAAAGGCAGAAAGCAAAAAGGGAGGGCCAATCCTAATCATGTAGGGTTACTAACAGTTCCACAAATCATCTGATCCAACATGACCTCCTGCTGTTATCAGCAGAACTATTGCTCTCATTTGCATTTTAAACAATTTCCTCTCTTGCAGATAGTGAGGGAAAGATGAGTTCAGCTAAGAATTCATTACCTCCACCTTCCCCCCTTTACATGGGCATTGCTGAAAGAAAGTATTTACAAAATATATTCTTAGGATGCAGTGCTCCTTTTGCCTTCCATGCAGTGAAATTGATCTCAAATCATTCCATTTTTTAACATAGAATCACTCCATGAGAATAGACCTGCTGCCATAAAACCCAAAATCCTATATGACTCCAGTATACACTTCTGCTAATGGGCCTGTTCCAAGTCCTCTGGTTCAAGCCTAGGGCAATAAATATAAAACAGTCGTGTTTTCTTTGAAGCTCAGGCATGCATAGTTCATTTGGAATAAGGAAATGCAAAGAAAGGTTATATAATCTTCTTTTTGTGGAAGTTTCATCAAGCAAAGATTTGCTGCTTGATAAACTTGGTTTGCCTTTTAATCTTTCAAGAAAATTATGAACTCACCAAAACTTTCCCCTGCAATTTAGATACCTTTCTGAAGATTACACTATGATGTTTTGATGATGTTTCCTGCATGAAATTATGTATCTTATTGGACATGTGATCATGAATTTTCCATTTCTTTTTTTTTTTTTAATTTTCATGAATTATTTAAGCATAAGTAGCATTTTATACTTGAAGATGACATGTACGAGGTCTGACAATTATGTTTGCGAACTCATCCTTGAAAAAGTGCTATATACCTCATTGCTGAAAATCACTACAGTCACCTTCAAAGTATTCCCCTTGGGAAGCTATGCACTGACGCCAGTCCACCCTTCAAAGCAGTTTCGGAACTCTTTTTCTGGAATGGCCATCAGAGCTGCCATCATATTGCACTTGATGTCCTGAATGTCATCAAAATGTCTTCCTTTCAATATTTCCTTTATCTTCGGGTAAAGAAAGAAGTCATTGGGGGCCAGATCAGGTAAGTAGGGAGGGTGTTCCAATATAGTTATTTGTTTACTGTATTGAGGGGGGCTAAAAACTCCCTCACAGACAGTGCCATGTGAGCTGGTGCATTGTCGTGATGTGAGAACCATGAATTGTTGGTGAAAAGCTCAAGTCATCTAACTTTTTCACACAGCCTTTTCAGCACTTCCAAATAGTAAACTTGGTTAACTGTTTGTCCAGTTGGTATAAATTCATAATGAATAATCTCTCTGATATCAAAAGAGGTTAATAACATCATTGCAACAAGGTCGTAAACTTAACTGTCAGACCTCATATAGTATCATGTTATCTGCAAATTTTGATGGTTTTACTTCTTCCTTTCCAAATGGTATTCCTTTATTTCTTTTCCTTGTATGATTGCTGCATTTAGGATTTCCAATACTATGTTGAATTAAAGTGGTGAGAGCATCCATGTCTTGCCTTAATATGTATAAAGAAAATATGAACAGATTTAAAGTGAAAAATCGACGGCGATACTATAATATTAGTGGACTTTAATATCCCACTAACATCCATGGGTAGATCGTGCAGACAGAAAAATCAGTAAGGAAATATCAGCCTTAAATGACACATTAGATCAGATAGATTTAATAGACACATACAGCATATTTCATTGAAAGACAGCAAAATAGACATTCTTCTCAAGTACCCATGGAACATTCTCCTAGAGAGATGATATGTTGAGTCACAAAACAAGTCTTAACATTTTAAAAGATTAAAATCAGATCAAGTCTCTTTTCAGACAACAGTGGTATAAAACTGAACATCAATCACACACACAAAAATAGAAAAATCAGAAATGTGCTGAGATTAAACAACACACTACTGAACAACAATGTGTCAATGAAGAAATTCAAAGGGAAATTTAAAAAAATGCCTTGAGGCAAATGAAAATGGAAATACAATATAACACAATTTATGAGATGCAGCAAAAGCATTTATAAGAGGGAAGTTCATAGCAATACAGGCCTACCTCAAGAAAAAAGAAAAATCTCAAATAAGCTAACTTTACACCCAAAGGAATTAGAAAAATAAGAACAACTAAAGCCCAAAATTAGTAGAAGGAAGAAAACAATAATAATCAGAGTGGAAATAAAATAGAGAGTGAAAAACAATGGAGGAGATCAATGAAACTAAGATCTGGTCCTTTGAAAAGATAAATAAAATTGACAAACCTTTACCTAGAGTCACCAAGAAAAAAAGAGAGGGCTCAAATAAATAAAATCAGAAATGAAAGAGTAGCTAGAACTGAAACCACAGAAATACAAAAGATCATAAGAGACTAGAATGAACAACTATATGCCAACAAATTGAACAACCTAGAAAAGACAGATAAATACTAGAAACACAATCTTCCAAGATTGAACCAAGAAGGAACAGAAAATCTGAATAGACCAATTACTCGTAAGGAGATTAAATCAAGGAAAAAAAAACAAAAAACACCAACAACAAAAACAACCTCTCAACGAACAAAAGTCCAGGACCAGACAGCTTCACTGGTGAATCCTACCAAACATTCAAAGAATATTTAATAACAATTCTTCTCAAACTCTTCCAAAAACTTGAAGAGGAAGGAACTGTTCAAAACTTATTCTACAAGGAGAGCATTACCTTGATACCAAAACCAGAAAAGGATACCAAAAAAAAAAAAAAAAAAAAAGACAATTACGAGCCAATATCGTAATAAATATATATATACAAAAACCCTTAACAAAATGTTAGCACACCTAATTTAACAATACATTAAAAGAATCGCACACCATGACTAAGAAGAATTTAACCCAGCATGAACAAATCAAAGTGATATATACCACATTAACAAAGTGAAAGATAAAAATCATATGATCATCTCAACAGAGGCAGAAAAAATATTTGATAAAATTCAACCTCCACTTATGATAAAAACTAAATTTTAATAGTTGTTAATTCCAAAAACATAGTATTCATTCATACTCCCACTAAAATTACATGAACACTTCTGTTTCTCAACACTCCTGCAAATGTCTATTTTTTTTTCACTTTTGCTAATCTGATATGGAAAAAATTAGTGCCTCATTTTCATTTGCATTTCTTTAATAATAGTAAAGAAGACTGAGTGGCATAATGCATTCACTGTCGATTTATATTTCTTATTCTGGAAACGAATTATTCATATCACGTAATAATTTCACTTTTAGAGATATTTATATAATTGTAGATTAAAAATCAAATCATTAACTACATAGATAAAAGAAACAGGGTATTGAACATCAACCCTAAAATAATCTAAAAAATGTCAGATTTTAAAAATTTCAGTATTATTGAAAGGAATTACTATTCTGTTTAATTTTAAAAATAAAGTGAGAGAATTTATTGTTATAATATTAAGTTGAGCAGAATATATAAAAAGAGCCTTGCAATGGTAAGATATTCTATGACACATAAAGTATGTTCTGATTGTACAAAATTTGGGGCAAAAATAACTAACATTTAAGTTTGAGGTTTAAGAAGGTAGCAATACATTCTCATGGCATAGTCCTTGCAGCAGGTTTTGGTGACAGAGTATTGACTTGAGTGAACTTAGTGACAGACTTAGCAAGAAATGGAAAAAATTGGCCCACTGTGACCCATGAAGACAGAGAATTATGAGCAGGGGGTCAGAAAACAGAAGCTAACTGATGTATAGAAATTAAACATAATTATCCTAAGTGATTAACTCTTTTAAAATGTATTGTTCTCCTCATACACTGTTGGTGGGAATGCAGACTGGTGCAGCCGCTATGGAAGGCAGTGTGAAGGTTCCTCAAAAAATTAAGAATAGAATTACCATATGACCCAGCATTCCCTCTCCTGGATATATACCAAAAAAAAAGAAATCTGAAAGCTTTTATCTGTAAAGATATATGTGCTCCGATGTTCATAGCAGCTTTATTTATAGTGGCCAAGACATAGAAACAACCAAAGTGTCCTTCAATAAACGAATGAATGGATAAAGAAGATGTGATATATATACACAACGGAATACTACTCTGCCATAGGAAAGATGAAATACTGCCATCTGTGACAACTGGATGGATCTTGAGATTATTATGCTAAGTGAAATAAGTGAGACAGAAAAAGTCGACAACCATATGATTTCACTGATATGTGGGATATAAAAGTGAAAGCAATAAAGGCATAAGACAAATAAAAAAAGAAACAAAAACTGACAGACACAGACAATAGTTTAGTGGTTACCAGAGGGTAAAGGTGGAGAGGGTGGTAGATGAGGGTAAGCGGGATCAAATATACGGTGATGGAAGGAGAACTGACTCTGGATGGTGAACACACAATGTGTATATAGATGATGTATTACAGAATTGTACACTTGAAACCTGTGTAACTTTGCTAACCATTGTCACCCCAATAAAGTTTAATTAAAAAAAATGTATTGCTCTATCAGGGTCCATTAAAAAATAATATAAGAATCCATTCTATATTAAAAATCTCAGCATAGCAGCAAAACATAAACTTTAACATTTTCTTGATGTTTTCAGTAAGTTGTTACATGAAATGAATCATTTTACACCATTTACCATAAAGACAAACTGAAACAAAATACAGACTTTGAATTTCTTTAATGTATTGTGCAGAGTTCATGCTGGATAATGCTTTCTAGATATTATCCTGTACTTATTAGGGATGTTCTAAGAGGAAATCAGATTATTGTAAGTTTTGTAAAAATTGCGATTTAATATTGTGTCTCAGAAGTTTAGATCCATGCCTTTAAAAGAAGCTGCAGAAATTTGAAACAGGATTTAGATTCAGATCTCTGAACTTGAACATTTAAATGCACCTCTGAGGAATCCGGCCACAAAATAGTACCATGTTTCCCTGAAAATAAGACCAGGTCTTATATTAATTTTTGCTCCAAAAGACGCATTAGGGCTTATGTTCATGGGATGTCATCCTGAAAAATCATGCTAGGGCTTATTTTCCGGTTAGGTCTGATTTTCGGGGAAATGCGGTACATCTCACCATTTTTTTCTAGCTTTTTCTTAACAATAACAACATATAACTATCATCATATTTAGTAGGGTAGGTTCTTATTGTGATGAGCTATTGGCCTTTTTCTTTTTCTTTCTCTGCAACATAAGAAAAGCGATGATGAATTATAAGAGAACTCCCTTCAGGTGTGACACTGACAGGAATGTACTTCCGTGCAGTAGAGCTGGAGTTAATAAATTACAGAAAGCTCATAATAATTTGGAAAATTTAGAGGAACTATGTATTCAAGGAATCAGGTTAAAGCTAGCCAAATATTTTGCCAAAGCTGAGCCTACCCGCTACGCTAGAAACCACATATTGTTAAATTCCAGTATCATTGTTCAATTTAATGATGGTTTGAAGACATGAAATGTTTAATTTTTCTCACTAATCTTTCAGTTGTTCTTTAGGATAGAAGGGGGAAAGAATGATAGGCTGGAAAGAAAGTCAATCAGTATATCTTGAAAACAGCAAGGCATATGGGTAAAACATGAACACTTCCATCAGTCATCTGGAAGTTTCCAATAATCCAGATATTTGGTATCATATTAACTATTTAAATTAGTAATTGAAATTTTTCATTTGGCAGTTTTGGTATCATATAGATTTTTCCCACATTTCTGTGTTACACCTGGATGTCAGTGTATTAGAAAAATAAGGTAGTCCATTGTGAAAAAGTATTATTATAATTGGCTGGAAGGAAACATGTTAAGATGCATCAGATACCAAAATGACGATGAGTAAAGTGAAAGTAGTTGACATCTCCACTGTACACATTTAGTAGGTACAACTCTATTCATCAATCATTTCTTAATAATGATTTTGCTTGAATCACTATCAAATCAAAACTTAATTCAGTAGGGAAAAAAAATTTTGTGGGAAAATGTAAATTGTAAAGGAACAAAAAGTGCCTTCTAGCTGACACAAGCCAATGCCACATAACCTGAGGGCAGTTCTTTCTGGCACATTGAAAGGTTTTGTTTTTTTATAAGGCTCTCGGTTCTGTTCTCTAAGGTGATAACGTGCTCAGGAACTCCAGGGCTATAATAACTGAATAGAGATCTTCACTAATTGACACAATCAGGCCTGGTGCCTCATACTCAGCAGACAAGTCTTACTTAAGCACGAAAACCAGCAGTTACTGAGTATCTACAGTAAACACTTCCATAACGAAACAGAAATAAAAATAAAACTTGATGTATACAGGTCCTAAGTTCTGGCATTTTAGGTCTAAAGCTAATAGACAACACTCTAAGACAACTAGCTATACTAGGATATTTCCATGAAGTTCCCATATTTTGCCATTACTTTCCTTTGATTATTCCTTTCCATTGTGGGTGTCCTTAAGAAAAGCAAGGTGGAGTCAAAGGGACTGGGTCATATGACACGAGATGTAGATACACGAATCTCATTAGATAGAAAATACTTGTAAACACAAATGTGAAATGCTGTAAGCTATGGAATCCTTAGGAAAGGCACAGTTGATAAGAAACAAAAAGAAAAAGGGGATGTGCGTGTGTGCATCAGAGAATGAAATAAACATAAAACAAAAATTATAATTAAAATTGACATAGCTTTAAATAAGTAATATGTATCTTTATACAGAAATGAGACATGTTGAAGAATTTCAGATGACAAAGAACTGATGGCAGCCTCTGGCCAATAGCCAGCAAAAAACAGAGTCCTGCAATCTGATTTTTTTCGGGTAAGTCAATGCTGCCAACACCATGTGTGTTTGGAAGTAGATCCTTCTTCAGCTGGGTCTTCAGATGGGAACCCAGGCCCGCCTGGTACCTGGATTGTAGACTGTGAACACTCTAAACTGAGGATCCAGCTAAATCATGTCCAGACCTCCGACCCACAAAAACTGTGAGGTTATAAATATCATTATATTAAGCAATTAAGAGTGTGTAAATGGTTAAGCAGCAATAGATAATACAGATTCCAAACTCCTTAAATGGAGAGGCGATGTATACAATGTTTTCCCAGGTCCTAGCAGAGTTTCTGATCATAATCAGACTCTGTATTCTTTTAATAAAAATGACATCAATTTCACACAAATAAACTTAAGGGTTTAAATTCTTGCCAAGTGCACAAGTGGAATTTTAGACTATCTTTTAATGCTCTATTTCTAGAAGTATATTCTTATGATAGAAGACATCCAACCCTACATGCTGACTTCAAAGTAAAATAGGAATCAGGTAGACTTGATGACTAATAAAGGCTGGGATGGAAAATATTTCTTCATTCAGAGTCATTTTGCAGAAGTTTTGTTACTTTCATGTTTATTTACACATAACCATATACCGTTTGTTTATGTATTCGCTACCAAGTCAAACAGAATTCCCACTGACTGAGATGCATTTAAAAGAGACTTTTAAAGACAATTCTCAGTGACCAAGAAAACCTTTCCCTCTGTAGCCTCTGAACCCAAAATAGCCTTCCTACCCTGCTTCATTTTTGTTTTTCTTTTTTTTAATTAAAGCTTATTGGTCAGTGATATGCCTCTTTTTCCTTTAAAAATGTGTTTATTTCTTGTAATAGTGAGGTATGGTTTTAAAGAGAAGAGCCTTTATATTGTCAGATGAAAGAAAGGGAAAAACCTGCAAGCAATTGGAGGTAAGCGAAGTCCTTAGTTATCTAAACAGATTTCAGCAGAACAAGAAAGAGCAGTAGGAAAAAGGAGTGGATGATAATCAATTCTTACATGTTGTTTGCATTTCAGAAACATTACACAATTGTTCAGTTACAGTCACTCAATGCTTAGGAGGCAGTTTCACATTGTGGACAGTTTTAGTAACTGCCTTAGTGGGACAAATTTTGTGGGCTGGTCTTACACAAATGTCAATGTTGGACTGACTTCAAAATTGTGCTTAAGCCCAACAGGCATTCAATCCCAGGCTTTACTTGGAGAACATACCTTGTTTGTCAAAAAGTGTAATGCTAGAGCTATGTAATATTTGCAAAATGTGGAGTCGGGACACTTGGGTGTTACTCTAATCCTAACACTGCAATGGAATTGTAGCCAAAGGAAGACACACCATTAGTCAAGGGTGGCTGTCCCTGTCGAGGGAGTGACGGTGCCTGGCATAGTTATAGTAACTAGTACAGTACAGTTCACTCATTCTCCCTGCACTCATAATGTCACAGTAGCTGAAAGAAATAGTTTTATAATCGAAGTCAAGGATTTTAAGAAGATTTTTAAGGTTTTTTTTAAGCATTGGTGTTTACTTTCAAATATGGAAAAATTATTGCAAAGCTTAAAACTCCACTTCAATTACAAGTAAATGCAAAATGTGTCTGACAGTATTATGACACAACATCACACTAGCTTTTCTATTAAAATCATTTTCCATGAAGTCGTCGTAAAAGCTTTGTATTGTGTTCTTACTTTTGTTGATATCTAAAATAAATGCTCTTTTATTTGACGAAGAGCAATTTTTCAATTGTCAATCAAGAGTTTATAAATTAGACTACAAATATTTATCTCTCTGGAATTTCAATGGTTATAAGGAGAAATGAAATTACATATTCATATTGCAGTTAAAACAAAAAAGTTTGAAAAATACTCTAAGGCATTCTCCCTTTTATCCAACTCTTTAAGAGGGAAGAATTTAAGCAGTGGAACCATCATCAGTTTAATTAACATAGGAAATGTCTAAGGCAAAGTAAGCAATTGGGGACCTAATAAAAATGCCACATCTGAGTGAAATGAAAAACAACCCTCAACCTGCTTTGGCATAATCAGGTGTGGATTTTTCCGAGTATATATTGTGCACAATGAAGCCTTGATTAGAACTGCTATAATACCTAGCAGAACTCTCCAGTATTTTTACACTCAGAAAAACAAATAAAAGAGCTTCAGGAAGTCTGGAAGTAAATAAAACTCTAAAATAATAAGCAATGTGTCTTCCATTTTAGAAGACAGGTGGAAAGGTATAGCTCGCTGAGGGAAAGTGTTAAGCTAAAAGTCACATGTGTTCAATAACATGATTAAAATTTAAAAAGATTAATCTTTATCTTCCATCAAATCAAATCTATGTACTTAGCAGCAACATACACTAACTGATGATCCCTTTCAGATTGCCTCATCAAAACCTTCCTAAAATTAGCCCTGGATAAGCATAGCACTCAATAAATACCTGTTGATTGATCTGTCATAAACATATATAAATGTAGTGGCTATTACCTACACAGTGAGGGCATGAAATCTTGCATGGGTCTCCCACACCCAGCCCATCTTATAGATAAAATGGGGATAAGTACACATACCTATTTCATGGAGGTGGAGTAATGAATACCTGAGTCAATGCGTTTAAAGTGTTTAGAACTGTACCGGAAACAATCTACACTCAGTAATTGGGAGACTTCAGAAAAACTGTGGAAGAACAGAGGAATAAGTCATTAAATTAGCCTTGGCAATAACAGAAAGCTTTACAAAAGAGGATGCATTGGAAATATGAATAGGATATCCTTAGCAGGGAAAGAAGGTGAGGAAATTCTAATCACATTATTCTCCTGCTATATAAATCCTCCAATAGCTTCCCAAAGATATATGTGACATCACTCATATATATGTAAATGCCATGATTTGGTTTAAAAGACCCATCCTGGCTGGTTCATTAGATATTACTAATTATACATGCTCATCTGTCACTTTTCTCACCCTATCAGTCATGTGATCTTCTTTTAATTCCAAGTGTATTTGTTTTTCTCATCTTTAGTCCTTCTGTGTATCTCTCAACCTGAATTCCTCTTCCCACTGCTTTTTCCTTGCTAAGTCTTACTCATCATTTAGGTCTTAGCTTCAGATCATTGCCTCTAAGAAGCTTTAATGATCTTTCTAGACTAAGTTGGATAAAACCTGCTATATACTTCTACAGGACCCTGTATTATTTCCTTTTCTACTGATATGTAACCAATTATCACAAATTAGTAGCTTAAAATAACATCCATTTATTGTCTCACAATCTATGGGGCAGAAGTCTCAGCAGGCTTTACTGTGTTCTCCGTTTAGGGCTTACAAAGCTGAATCAAGGTTTTGGGCTGCCTGGCTGGGCTCTTCCCGGGAAGCTCCAGGGGAGAAGTAGCTTCCAAGTTCTTCCAGGTTGTTGGCAGGATGCAATTTTTGTGATTTTTGAGACTGAAATCTCCATTTCCTTGCTGGCTGCCAACCAAGGGCCACTCTCACCAGCCAGAGTCCTCCCACTTTGTGGCCCTCTCCATCTTTAAATCATCAATGGTACATCAAATCCTTCTCATGCTTTCAACCTCTCTGACTTCCTGCACTGCTACCATCAGAGAAAACTCTCTGCTTTAAAGGGACTATGTGATTAGATCGAGCCTACCAGATACCCTCCCTTTTAATTAACCCAAAACCAACTGATTAGAAACCATAATTAAAAATGCAAAAATTCCTTTCACCATAACATAACTGTAAGAAGTGATATCTCATCATATTCACAGATTCCATTCATATGTAAGGGGAGTAGATTATACAAGGATTAGGATCTTTGAGGGTCATTCTTAGATTTCTGTCTACTACAGAATTCATATGCGTACTTCCTTCTATTACCCACAGTTAATTTTAATTGCTTGTTTTTTCTTATTATACAGAATGTGCCAAAAAAAGGTACACACATTTTAAGAAAGGAAAAAACTGTATTAAAATTGTAATAGTATATACTGATAACAAAAGATGAATACAAGTCATGTGTATACAATTTTTTTGGTACCGCTGGTATTTAGCAAGCCCTAATTTAGCATTTATTACGAGTACGCTCTAGGCACTGTCCTACCATTTTAGGAGGATACTATTCTGTCCGTTTGTCAAATGAGAAAAATAGAGGCACATAGAGGTTGGGTAACCTGACCAAGATCACACAGTGGTAAAATAGGAGAAGTGGATTTCAAATCCAGACAGGCTGGCTCTGGAGTCTACGCTCTTAACGTTATCCTTTGCTCTCCGTGCAGTGGGAGTACAACCCTTCTGTCAGTAAATCTTTCCTATTGTACCCCTTATGCTTACTTCATTACGTAGCACTTAACTATTTGTGGTATAAATCAATATCAAATAAAACTAAGTATTTTTTCCAAACAATGTTATTGAGCAACCATGGCTCAAGTTTTGCCATACTGAACAACTGTGGCTCCATATAGGCCACACATATGTGCCAGGCAAGATTCTAGACATTGCTGAGCAATTTAAACCTATTACCTCTTCTTGGAATTTGCCTGGACATCAAAACATACAAGTAAATATGCAAATACAATATAATGTGGTAAGTGTTACCATAAAATTAAATTTTATTATCAGATGAATTAATGGAACGTGATGAAAATATGAGATCTATCTGCTTTCCCATATTTGAATGTTCCATATCAAGTCATATAAAATAGTAATTTGGGAAATGAATAAAAGTAAAATCCTAAGAGCTGAAACATTAACTAATCAAGAAATTAAATTTCAAGTTTTCTCAGTGTCCTATTTTCTTTGTTACACTTTGAAATTAATCATATTCCCATAGGCAGAAAAATTAATATAGGTAAGATCAACAACAGGGATTTGTCCCAGTTGCTACTGTTTGTGAATATATTACTCTCTCTAAGTGGAGTTTGGAGTGGAAGAACTTTAAATCACATCGGCATCAAAATTAGTCTTCTTGATGAATGTCGTGTTTTATAACAAGCATTTGTAAAGCAGTCAGCCTTTGCCACTAATAAATGGGGCATCTGTTAATGTGCGTTTATATGTGCTCATCGATTAAACTTAATTATCTTTCCCTGTGGTTTTCAACCAAAGATGATCTACCTGTAAATGTATGGCTTCTTTTGAGATTAGTGGAAATTCTGCATAAAGAGTAAAGGAGAGGGGAACAAACAAAGTCAGCATTTAGTGAACAACTGTAATGTACCAGTAGCTACTTTTGATATCTCGCAATAATTGCGTGACATTTCTAATATAATCCCTAGTTTGCAAATAAAAACCCTGAGGCTCGGTGAGATTAAGAATTGCACACCTGAAACCTATGTAACTTTACTAACAATTGTCACCCAAATAAACTTGAATTTAAAAAAAACATAAGAAAATTGTGTGAGATCATCCAGTTCACATTTTGCTCTTTCATATTTATCATTAACCACCTGTAGGCATCTAAAAAAGGGTGTGTATCAATGGATTTTGGAATAAAAAGTAATTCCCAGTTTGCTACTTTCAGAGGATGTTTTAATTTTGTTTCCTTTTTTAATTTATCATTTCAGTGTGACACATAGTGCTGTATGAGTGTAGTTCTCTGGCTGGTCTATCCAACCCATAAAAACATTGTTCCCCAATTTTCATGTCTGATATTAGCACTGTCTCTACCATGTCCCTTCTGTTTTTATAATATATTGATAACCTCTTGATTTCATCTTTACAATCCTCTATTCTTTTGCACTCTAGTTACAACCAGCTGATAAAAATGGGGAAAAAAATAAACAAATGGTTCAAGTGTAGAGGGATTTTTTTCTAGAATTCAGCTGAGGGCCAAACCATATGTTTCCCCAAATTATAAATATATTGAAGCCATAATCCAAATGGTCTAGTAATCATTAAGAAAACAGTTTTACAACCAAAATATAATTTGAAAATAAGCAAATTTATGTTTGAATTTCTCAAGTAATATGAATATGATACTTAGATCCCAGCAAGGTTTAATAATAGCTCTTTTCCATCCATTTCCTATAGTAATATAACTGCCTCTCTTTAAATTATCTGAAAAATTCCCACTGAAACCTTAGAACACGCATGCCTTATTTTTATAGCACTCTCTTTTCTTTTTTAACCTGCATGAGAGCTAGAAGAGGAAGAATTTTTCTCACAACTTAACCCTCAGAAGAGAAAGTGAAGGGAACAAAACTGCAAGCAAAACAAGGACCCATTTACTAGGTGGAGAAGGGAAAGGTTAGAAACATTCCAATATTAATAACTTGAGAAATTCAGGACTCTGAGTATATGCTTACCTAGAAATCTGAACAAAGAAAACATCTAAACAATGAAACATTTCACAAAATATTTAACAGCTTTACTAATTTATAACTCACATACCATACAATTCACCCATTAGAGTGTAGAACTCAGTGCTTTTTTAGTATATTCACGGATGTTCAACCCTCAGTACAATCTAATTTTCAACATTTTTCTCGTCCCAGAAAGAAATCCAATAGGCACAGAACAAAGGATTTTTAGGACAGTGAAATTACTATGTTATGATACTATAATTGTGGGTACACATCATTACACATTTGTCAGACACATAGAATGTACAACACTAAGAGTGAACCCTAATGTAAACAATGGGCTTTGGGTGATAATAATGTGTCAATGTAAGTTCATCAGTTGTAACAAACATACCACTCTGGTACGGGACATTAATAGTGGAGCAGGCTGTACGTATAGCGGGTCAGGGAGTACATGGGAAATCTGTACCTTATGCTCAATTTTGCTGAAGTTGATAGTGCTTCACTATCAGCTAGTAAAGCCGATAGTGCTTTAAAAAAATAAAGTCTATTTTAAAAAAGAAAAAAAAGAATCAAACCTGTATCAATCAGTAGAAAGTCCTCATCCCTCCATCCTTTGGCTCTTAGCAACAATAAATCTACTTTCTGTCTCTATAGATTTTGCCTTTTCCAGCAATTTCATACATGATTATCTTAACTAGATAGCAATCACACCAATGTAAGTAATAGAAAATTATTTGCTAAATCGATAGGATGTACTTTGGGGTGGCCCTAGGATAATGCCAGCTTCTTAGATTAAAATATTTTAATTCTTCCTCTAAAAAGCAAACTAATCAACAAGGAGATCAAATAAAACCACATAAAACTGTCCTCTTTGACATAACTTGAACACAAAGAGTGCCACGATCTTCAAACTAAGTATAAGGAAAGAAATTAACACCAAACTCCAGCAGACGTAACTGTGACCTTGCACCATAAGCCTGTGTGAAAATAAGGTGGTATCTGAAGAGGCTAGGTAGAAAGAGGATAATAAGGGTCACACAAAATCATATCGAATGCCAAGGCCCAATAAAACTACAGAAACTCTAAAACTCATCTGAGACCTGGTAGATCTGAATATTGGCTACAGTAAAGGTACTTGAAAGTGTTGGGGAGAGGGAGAATTCCAGTCTCCTTCATCTTTCTTGAGCTCTTATGGCTGGACTAATAACAAAATTGACACAAGACAAGATTGGAGGGAGAAAAATCAACTTAATGTATGTGCCTGGGAAATCATAGATGATGCTCAAGATTATGACATAATGCTCAGGGAAATGATGAACCAGCCAGCTTTTTATACTGTTTAGATAAAGAAACAAATTTGTGAGGAATTGACAGGGCATGAAAATGTTAGTGCACATTAGCAAGGAATCTAAGCAAGCTTTGGGCTTGCGTAGTAAATTAGTAAAGAGGTAACAAGGTTTGTTTATGTATGCTACTTGGTTCTTCTTTCCTTAAATGAGCGATAAGGGTATCTCTCTCCCTTGCACTGAGGAGGGCTCCTTTCAGAGGGGAGATTTATTTTTTGCATGTAAGAAGACAAGGGAAGGTCGACATGCCATTCTTGCACTAGCTGCTGGTCAAGTGACTTTAATTCAAAGTAATCAATATGCCATTGTGGGATATTTGCAGGCAGCCTGCCTGTATCCTGACAAAAGTATGCAGGACCTGAAGAGGTAAATTCAAAATGTGATCTCTTCTGGAGATAAATGGAGTGCATAGGATCAGGAGCGCATCTTTCGTAGATTTGGTGATAAAAGAAGAAAGTATGGGGAGAATTTAAGAGCCTCAGAAACAAAAGAGAACAATAACGTCCAAAGTCATGCCCGTCTATTTCCTTAAAAAATAAACTTTTACTCCTGTGTGTCCCCTAAACCCTTTACTCCTATACACATAAATTGTTAATGCAGATCCAAGTACAAACAGAAAATAATCCAGTCTGTTTGCATTTAAAAAAATTATTTACAACAGAAACAGAAAACTAAAATCAAAGCAATCCAGTAGATAAAAAATCTTCCTCATCAAATATAAACAACAACAAAGCAGAAAAAAATTATCATAAAACAGCACTCCAGCCTGGACTAAATATTCCTATATAAGCATTTGCAGATACTTAATGAAATCCTAAATCAGAAATTCAAAAACTCAGAACAGAAATAGACCAAAAAAGGGAAGGTATTAAAAAAAAATTCTGACCCAACTCAGAAAGCAACTGAAAAAAAAAAAGGAGAAAACAACTTACAAAAACTAAATAACAAGTGCCCAATTACGTGATGTACTAGATTCAACTACAATATTTATAATTTAATAAGAGGACTTGAAGAACGGCTTGAAAACAACCAAATCAGTAAAAATAAGATAAAGAATAAGGTAAAAATGATCATAGGGGGGAAAAAACTAGTGGAAATGAACGATAGGCAAAGAAGACCCAAACAAGGAATAATTTGACTACCTAGGTTAAAAACCAAACAACAAACATATTCAAACAATAACATGAGACAAACTTTCCAAATTGTGAAAAAGCAGAATTTCATTTCTTCCTCAGAAATACCTAGGCCTTTAGTTTTCTTTATTGCCATACTGAACTGTAAAATATACCAGAACAACGATGAATAAAAGTGATGAGAGCACACCTTGCCTTGTTCCCAATCTTAGTGGGAAAGCACTCAGTATAATATTAGTCCTTGGGTTTTGTTGATGTCCTTACTTAGTTTGAGATGTTCTGTTATTCCTGGTTTTATTGAGGTGTTTTTTTCCCCCTAAATGTGTTTGAATATAATCATATATACCTTTTCAGCATCTATTGACATATATACATATTTCTCCTTTATTCTGTGAATATGGTGGATACATTGATTAATTTTACAATTTAAACAGCCTTGCAGCCCTGTGATAAATGACACAATCATGACAGATTATTTGGTAATTGGAAATATATATACATACATATATATTTGTTTTAATTAAGTATATATATTATTTAAGTATATCTATATACACATGTCTAATTTTTAAATATTTAAATATTTTTGTACATGTTTTTTTGAGAGTAGTCTTTTTGTACCTATAGTTTTTCTGTTAGTTCTCTTTCCTTATAATGTTGTGTAATTTCATATCAGTATAATGCTAGCTTCATAAAATTTGTTGGCAAATGTTCTCTCTTATACTACTTTTCCAAGGATTTTGAATAGGGTTCAGATTATTTTGTTCTTAAATATTTGGTAGAATTTACCAGCAATGCCATCTGGACCTAGATTACCTCAGTGGAAATGTTTTAACTAGGAATTTAATATCTTTAATAAGTACACACCTATTCAACTTTCTATTTATTCTTCTGCCAAATTTGATATTTTGTATCTTTTAAGAACTTAAAGTTGTCAAATTATTGGCATGTAGCCCCTGGGATTGTGCCCAATAAAATATCCCCATATTTGATGTGAGCAACACAGCTCTTGCTCACAGTTACAGTGAGGTAGATAGGAATAGAGAGGGCCGTATCTCTTATCTTCCCTGAGGGTGTGTGTGTGTGTGTGTGTGTGTGTGTGTGTGTGTGTGCAGAAAATTTTATTCAGAATTTTTCACTGACAGCCCATTGCAGTTCAGGTTCCCAAAAAAGCAGATACTGATATAACCTGAGGAACAGGGACTGGGCAAAAGAATAAGATGACCTGTGATCCAGCCCCTATTAAATTCTCAGTTGAGACCGTTGGGAGTTCTAGAGCTGGGATGGCCCTTAAAAGCTATGCCGACTTGGGGATTTGGAACCCAGTATTTATATCCCCACAGTGACCAGCTATCAGATGTGGGCTGCCTCTGGAAGGAGATATGACCTGGAATGAAGCAATTTTCTTCTTTTAGGGCCATCTCCTGGAAAGAGCTGGCAGCTAAGGGCTGAATTCCAGCATCACTCACAGCAGCTATGGGAATCCGTCCTTCATTCCTAAATGGGGATGTGGGCAGTGCCTCCAGCATCCATCACAGCCACCTTCTTCAATAACTACCATGGACAGATAAATTCAATTCATTCTAAAACATTTACCATCTTATGTTTCATACCCATTTAAGTACGTCTGCTGATAGGCATGCACATGTGTGAGAAAGATTCATTGACAAACTCAATCAGCTGAAATTGTAAAGAAGATGCACAGCCAAAAGATATTAATATCACGAAAACCAAGTAGTCTGTTGCCCAGATAAAAGTATAATTGGAGGATGCTGGCCTGTCATTAATTTTTAGTATGCTGTCTAATTTAGGCAGTATATCAAGAATCCTTGTTGAGTCACAAAGCAATATCTCTCTTTGAAACTTGTTAGCGGTCGCTAAATATTATGCTTTGAGGCTAGTAAAGTGATTTGCTATAAATCCTTAAAGAACAGTTCTAATAAATGATGTATTATTTATTCCATTAGCATTATTTGTTCTCCAACTCCCCAGTGCTAATCATTCCAGCATGCTCTTTCTTTTTTACCATAAGGAAGGTAATTTTTGGAGCCCAAATCAGAATCAACAGGCATAGTCACAGATTGCTTGTCCTGTTCTGATGGATTTCTCACGAATTCTTCCTCTGTTAAGAAACAGAGAAGGAAGGTTGAAAATGGCGTATTCCCAGCTACCACTATAATTACCATGCTCCACCAAGCGTCATCAAGCACTTAAGTAAATAATGTCATTTCAGCATAAAGAATAAAGTTCTACTCAGTTGTTTCCATTCTCAAATGTATTAAGGATGTGTCTCTTCACCAGGAGAGTAGAGAGAGAATTAATACGCACTGCGCCTTAACTGTATGGCAGTGACTTTCACACGCACAGCTTCTCATGGACTTTGCTTTGTATTCTAATTCCAGAGGCTGTGGAAGGGAAAAGTGATAATCCTTAGTCCCTGTTGGCTATGTCAATACCTTGCCCTGCTGGGTCTAAGGTAAAGGTACTTTGCCACAAACTAGTTTCATTTTGTCTAATTTCATCACTACTTCCAAAGCTTCCGTTGAGTCACAACAGGGAAAGTTGTGACAGACCTGTAGCTAGTTGTACATACATATAGAACAGAGATAAGTGAGTGGAGATAATAGTCTATTTAAAGATAACTGCATATTAGATGTGCATCTGAACAGCACAAACAGCCCTTTACCAGTAGGAAAACAGGTGTTCTCTAACAAAAAGATGTTGAGTCACACGCTTTTGGATCTGTTACAGGAACGAGGAGGGTAGGGAATTATTTCCTAAGGTGTTTCCCTCTTTGGGCATAGAGCTCATTAGCATTACACTCTCCATTCCCTTCTTCACTCCTCCCTATGGAGGGGGAGAGACTTATACAAATTTGTAAAGAATAAATGGGGTGTTTTCTGCTGAGCTCTGCCCTTCTTCCTCTTGGGAGTTGGGAGCAAGCTGCTAGGTCACTCTAACACCTATAATAGGAGGCCCACCTGTCCAGTGCTACCTGTAACCAGGTGGCTAGTTCCAACTCTGAGATACAGTATTAGGAAACTTGCCTACTCATATGTATAAGCCATGTACCCGAACTCGGCATTTACCAAAAACAAGCTGATATTTTTTACCTCCCTCTGTATTCCTTTATTTCTGAATTTGCTCAGAACTTATTTATGAAAGAGGAGTATATTGCTCCCTCTTGCCCAAAGATTCCCAGCACTGCCTGCATGGGCCAGGAACTCTGAGAGATGAAACAGATGTGTGAAATGGAAAACTAAAAGTCCATGTAGACAGGCTTTGGAAAGAGCCCAGACATGTGATGTTTGGCTTGGGTTTACTTTTGGGGCTGGGCATTTTGAACTTGTATTTTTCTGTAATTTTTTATTTTTAGAGATACATATGGGGCTAGATTTTAATTGTTAGAACATGAGTAAGAGATGTTAAATCTTGGCCAACACTGTATTTTGACCATGGTGGATTTAAATAGGTTATGGCAGCTTTGTCCACAAATAAATGACTGGTTATTTGTTTGTTTGTTTGTTTTCTAGAGATTGGGACTTAAGTAGAGTTGTCCTTGGTAAAGATCGGGCCTCAGTCAAATCCCTGAAGCCTGCGCCCTACCAACAGAGACCCACTGGGAGGTCTTCAGCAAGCTGCAGGTGACCCCAGCTCACTATCAAAAGCTAGCACAACTTTTCTAAAGTTGTGTGACTGAGACAACCAAGGTTCCATTGTTACGGGTCTCACAGGTCATATAGGCCTTGTTGGACAGAATATTTGCGGCTTTAGAGTGAAAGAGAGCTGAGTTCTCCTAGTGTTACAGAGAGCACTCATGAGGTTCTGGCTCTACATTTTTAGTGCCAGGCCTAAGTAGGCTTCTCACATTATCCTTTTTGGGATGTTTTTGCATTATCTTCAGGGCCCAAAAAGGGAAACATGTTGAGGTTAGTCTTGGATGCATAAGGCTTGTCCACAAATTCATTTTGATTCTAGACTGGTTAATTATAATTCAAATGACAAATATTCTCAGGGAAACAACTTGGGGGGCCCCAACTATGACTAAAGAAAAAGGCATAGCATCAAAAATAGTGGCAAGGAACCAATGCCCGCTTCCAAAAGAAAGAGGCTATGGCACTTGATAGAGTCCATACTCAGTACTGGAAGCAACAGAAAGCAGGAGGTTTTGAATGTACTACTAAGTGGCTACAAAGGCACTTTCTCTAAATCCTGATGTTTGGGACTGTCAGCAATGTATATTTCTCAACTCTGTGTAACGACAGCAATGGCTCTTATGTCTCTCTCTGAGACAGAAAGCAGTATACACAGGAGGCCCTCCCTCCCCCCAGATATTAGCCTCTCACTGGAACATTTATCTCAATGGAATTGAGATTTACAGGTAGTGCATTGCACACAACTGGAACGAAATGACCAGCCTCCCTCTATCCTTAGCTCCAAGGGCACTGAGTCTCTGCCATAGTCTTTGGTGACACTAGCTTCTTGGCAACATAACTCTGGGATAATAACTCTAGAACTAGAAAACAGCTTGTTTTCTAAATTTGGTAAGTATAGAGCCAATGCTGTAGTAAGCTTTTGATTCTAATTAATCCTTTGGATTCTTTAAAAGTGAGGTATATCAAAAGCTTGATATTACAAATTTGGAAGGCCTACATGAAGGAACTACACCTCGTCCTCTGAGGTGCGTCTCAGAAAGCAGCTGCTGAAAGACCAGCTCTACCCGGGCAGGCATCCCTGTGCTGAGACGGGGCTGAATCACAAATGTGGGAGGTCAGCTTGGGTCTTAATCACAACTTAGAAATTTTAAACTTCAAACATTTCATTCCACAGGGGAAAATAGTGTGATACCAGACTTTAATTCATTTGGACTTTAATATCTTTTGACTTTAACTTGAAAGGCGATTTAATATTTGAACTTCAGTTTTTCCCTGGGACTTTTATAATAGTGGGGGTCTTTATGTTCAGATTTGGGCTATTTTTATGGTGTTGGCGTCTTCTTACTAGAGAAATTTTACACTTTCTATCTTCTCATTGTCATTAAATCCCACTGAAGAACCTCTGACATACTGTGGGAAAATGTAGCTGGACATAATTTGGAAATGGAAACAGAATAGAGAATGAATTTTCGACTTTAGAATGAGACCAGCCTTAAAGTTGACTGACTCCAGTCCATTTCAGGGCATTCTAGAGGCAAATTTTTAAATGTTTGAGGGGTCCCAGGAGAATCCAAAAGGGTAGGCAGTGGGCATTTAGAGAAGAACTTCATGAAGATAAGAGTGAAGTTATCCTGATAGCTTGTGTATCTCCTCCTCTGAGGGCTAAGCTTGGTATTATTATTATTGGAATGTAATAGGTTAAGAGAAAAATTAATCTGGGGAGTTTGGGGATAAATGCTTATTCCCCACTCCTGATGATTCCTTCCATGTGGATGCAGAACTATTAGTTATCCTGTAGTATCTCTCTGACCTTCCATTCACATCACCCCCGGGAAAGTTCAGTGATTTATCTGATTGGCAAACTGGGGAAGACTAAACTTAGTGTACTCATCTCCTCTCTGAGATTCTAACTGTGAGCCAGTGAGCTACTCATAGGGAGCAAGTTTTTTCCTTAGTTTTTCTAGAATCTACACTAATTAATAGGTTCTATCCTTGCTAAGTAGGTGGGGGAGGGGAGAAAGCAGGAGGGATAGGGGAGCCAAGAGAAGTGGGGTGGGAGGCCTGTCCCAGTCCTATGTGGGAAAATCTGCCTATTTCTGGGATTTATTATTAGCAAGCACATGAGCTCCAATTTAACTCTTAATAGAAATATTGCTGATTCTTGTCCTCTGCCACTTCTTGTTTTATTGCTCCATTTTCTCAGAAATGGGTTCAGGCAAAGGGGAGATACTCTTTCATTGATCTTCTTGAAGATTCCCAATAGGATAGAGACTGCCCTCTGTAATTTGCCAGTAATGTGATCTGGCCATGTCTCTGAAACCTGATATGGGCATCTGTAAAGCTAAAAACATAAAATTCACTGCATAGCAGTGAATATTAAACACAAGGTAGGGGATTACTAAATATGAGTAATTTTAGATCTAGAGACAAATGGGCTTGTCAATGCATCACCACAAAAACAGAAAGATGGATTAACCCATCTCAAGCAGAGTTGGTCATTTGTAGGCCTCCCATAGACAATGAGAGCAGCTCAGAACCACTCTGTAGTCAGGCTGATTCACCAGAGTGAAAAGGAAGGGCCAGCCAAGCATGTCCATCTCCTTTTTGCAAACTCACCAGCCAAGGAAGAGACTGTTCCTCTCAGGAAGAGTGAGTGAGGGGCACAAGGAGCCAGAGTGCTACTCTAATGGAAATTCTTTCACATGGAAACAGGAGTGGAGATTAACTACCACTCTCAATGATATACAGATACTGTATGTACACATTAAATGAAGGAAAATGATGACGATTACTCCATACAAATGTTTGAAACATTCATACTAGAAGATTCAGATTTATAATCATCCTGTGAAAATTTCCTGGCTGTTATATGAATAGATTAGAACTTTTCAATCACACTGAATAAAAGGAAATAAAATGTCAGTGTGAATTTTCTTTGAATTCTTATGTTTGTTCATAGAAGGCACTGAAAGACTGATGTATTACTTCATGTCTAATCTAATTACTGGAGAGAATATTTAAGTATAATGAATTAGCTTTTAGCCTAATTGTTGACACAGTAAATGAGATTTTTTTTTTTTTTAGAAAAAGAATCTCCTCCCCACTCCTGCCAGCAAATGCTATTTCTAGGCAAGATAGATTCATCTGTTTATTGCCATTTGTATTTTTAAACAAATAGTTTGTAGAAGAAAATAGAATAGAGCATCACTGAAATGAACTGTCGTAGGACTGGACTGGAGTGGATTGCAGGGAGACCAGCCATATCACATAATGGACTTCCTAAACAGATAAGAAAAATGAAGCTACAAGATTACATTATCTGCCTAAGGTCATTCCCCTTATTAGTAAAATCTCTAGAGAAGGAATCTGGATTGACTGACCTCAGCAACACACTCTTCCCTCTGTTTTGCCTCTGATAATTTGCTCAATACCAAAGCAATGTTTTCCTTTGGTTGTTGCTAGCTTTATTGCTTTTATGCCAGACCTTTCACCTTCACTTAGTTCCATGATAGAAATCAGAAAAGGAAAGAGAAATGTAAAAATTAAGAGACACTTTTCCTGAAAAAAAAATTGATTTTTCTCACACCTTTATAAATTTGCACAGCCAGTTTCTGATTCACCAATAGGGGGCACCACACTATGAGAAAAGAAGATACTGCCCAAGGGCTAAGAAACCCAAGGATTAGCATTCAGTATTTCAAATGCATTTTTTAAAACTTTACATAATGGAAAAGTTCAAACATGTACAAAAGAAGAATACAAAGAACTCCCATATGCCCAACGCTCAGTTTCTACCTTTACCAACACATGGCCAATCTTATTTCATCTATGCCCCTGCCCTCTGCTACTTTGAAGCAAATCTTAAGATATCAAAGTGTTTCAGTATGTATTCTAAAAGGACTCTTTCCTTTTTTTTCTTTTAACACATTCACAATATCATATCACACTTAGAATGTTAATAATTGCTTTAAATTGTCAAATTACCTGAGTGTCTAATACATGTTTTAGTGGTTTGTTTGGTCTAATCAGCATTCAAATAAGATCTACTACAATTGGTTATCTCTCTTCTAAACTACTGGTTTTCTTCTCTCTCTCCCTTACCTTGAAATACATGTTTTAAAAAACAAAGATCAGGTCATTTGTCCTGTAGCATTTCTTATAGTCTGGAATTTGCCTATTGTATCCCATAATTAATGTGTTGCTCTGTCCCTGTACTTCCTGTAAAATGATAGTTAGCTCTATATATGATCAAATTCAGGTTTGAATTTTTGGCAAGAATGCTTCATAGGTAGCAGTGTATACTTCCATCAGAAGGCATATAAAATCAGACTGTCTCTGTTCGTGATGTTACAGTCATTGATGGTCACTGCTTAGACCCATTATTGATGACATTCTACTTCGATAATTTTTCTTCACTTATTATTATATATTTATAAACCTTCTTAGGATTTATTTGTTTACCCTGAGATACAGGTCGTACAGATAAAGCAGAATAAAGTCGGATTCTTTCCTGTTAGATTACAGTTATCTGTGACAGCATAATAAAACATTCCAAACTTAGTACATTAAAATGATAACAATTATTTTATTACTATCTCTCACAATTCTTGGAGTTGGTTGCACTCAGCTAGTCCACATTTGGAATTTCTTGTGTGATTGCAGACAGACAGTGAGTGAAGTCTGGGGCTGGTGTCATCTTAAAAACATATCCTCACTCACATGTATGGTGGTTAATGACGGCTAACTACTGGGACTTCAGATGGGTCTGGAAGGTTCTACACCTGAAACACCTACATATGTCCACTGCACATGGTCTGAGCCTTCTCTAGCATGGTGGTTGATTTCTAAAGGTGAGAGCTATAACCTCTTTTATGACCTAACCTTGGAAATCACAGATTATAGTCACAGACTCATCAGATTGTTGGGAGGGAACATGGATCCCACATCTCAATGGGAGGAATGTCCACATCATATTGTAAGATCACGTGAAATGATAGATGCTGCTGCCATCATCTTGGACAATACAATTTGCTACATTTTATTTATGCTTTCTGCTATAATTATTACAGCACCTGCCAAACCTGATCCACTCAGTTATTGTTATCATTATGAACTCATGGAAGTAAATGCATTTAATATATTCTAATTCACTGCAGGTTTTTTTATTCTTATGTAAATTAATTTATCTTTGCCAACTGAGAATCTCTTTAAATGGACTCCTTAGTTCTTACAGTTCCAATAGTCTTTGAAAGGTTCTTTGTTTTCAGGTTTGGTGGGACATTTCAGGCTTGTCTTGAATAGTTCATCCCAGAACTGGAATCAGCCATTTCTCAAAAAGTTCTGTTGTTTTTAGGTAAAATACAATGAGTTCCTTCTGGTACTTCAAATTCAAAACTACAGAGTTTTTACTAAACTCTTTGATATTTTATCTCCATCTCCTTTCCTCCATGCCAAAAATCCTAATACCTAATAATACCAACCTAGTTATGTGTATGCTCTATTCCACAAATATACCAATATTGGAATAAATACTCACAATAAAATTACTGTCATTTTTATACCCAAATTTCTGGTACTCAAAATTTTATTTTGGGGGGCATGTCTCATACTGGAAGCATAATCAAATTCTTGTGTTTTAAAGTCACCTAGGATGATTCTTCTCTGTGTGATTATGTGACCACCTCAATATAGAGCTAGGTTCACATGCTTTCTCTTTTTTGGGATTGCATTTTTTAAAGTTTAATTAGTTGTATAAAACATTCACGTAATGCCAAAATCAAATCAGATTTTGCAAAAGAAGGTATATAATGGGAAAACTAACTTTTATTTCTGTCATTCCATTGCTGCCTCCTCCCCGTCGATTGACAACTGTTATTAGGTTATATTTTTAATAGGAGGAAACATATATGTATTTTTTTAATCTCATCCTCCTCTTTCTTAGATAAATAGATGCACACAACACATGCTTTCTCCTTTTTTTTTCACTTAAGACTTCAGAGATCATTGCACAGCAATATAAAAAACATTCCTTTTTTTTTTTTTTTTTTTACAACTGCAGACCCCTCCCTTTGTTTGCCTGCGCCTTTGTTTATTGAACTGGGACCCCATGGAGGACATTTGTGTTGTTTCCAGTCTTTTGCTATTACAAATAGGCCTGCAGTGCCTAGCCTATTAATTATGTGTTTTTTGCATTTTTGCCAGTGTTTTTTTAAGGATAACTAGAAATGAGATCTTACATTCATATGTAATTTGGAAGCTGACATTCATATTTAATTTTTCTGGATAGTGCCAAATACCCTTCCATAGGTGATGTGACACATTGCTTTCCCACAAGCAATATGAGAGTGCTTATTTTCCATAGCTTTACCAAACATATTATGTTGTCAAACTTTTGCATTTTTGCCAATCAGATAGGTTGTTAATTTTTTTAAAACTGCCTTGTGCTTCAAAGAGACAATTTAAATATCGAACATGAAAATAAGTTATCATCTTAACTGAAGGAAATTCAATATTGTGTATTTATAAAAAAGAAAAAACAAATAATTTTCTTCCTGTTCCCATGACTATTCCACAGCAACTATTTTCTTGTGTTTCATTGCACATTATCTAGTTAAACTAATCACCATTGTCTTCTGCAGTTAACAGAACAGAAAAAGAATGTATTTCTGGGATACATTCAACTAGACTTTATCCTCCTATGTACATCTTGTCAGATAACTCCTAGTTTGAGATATTACTTAGTAAAACCAGGTTAACCCTAGGCCAGTGGCTAAATCAGCTGATTGTCATCCAGCTTCAGGGGGTGTGACCTCCTGCCTGCCTGGTACCCTCTGAGTCAGTGTGTGCAGCCACCAGGAGGGACCTAACAACCTGTGCCAGCCAGCCTCACAGCCTTATCCTGACAAGTTAATTTTCCTCCCATTTTACTACTTAACCTTCCCATAACCCCAATCTGTGTTAGGCTTGATGATCAGAACTTCAGTGACTCCAAAGTGATACAGCTTCCCTACCTAGTTTGTCTTCCATTTTTAATGAATGACAACAGAGGGAAGAACAAGAAGAGGTGGGGGAAATACATTTTCATTGCATGTATTTTTAGTTGCTTAGCCAGCCATGCACCTTTTGTACAGTGGTATCAAAGAGTTCTGATTTAAACTATAGTTTCCTACTTGTAATTAAGCTTAAAGTTGAAAAATAAAAAGTTTTTCCTTCCTAATCTCCCCTTGCTTTTTGTCCAGCATTGATTATTACCCCATTCCTCACTTGTCTATTCCCAATTAAACTCAGGCAAGAATTTTCTTTATTTTGTATTTTATTTTATTTTTTAAACTATTGAATAGTATACTACCTAATGAGGGTAAGCTGAGTCACATCTTTCTTTAAATGTCTTTTTAAAACAATAGAAGGTATTTGTTCAGGTATGAGCTTTTTGAGGTTCCTCTTTTAAAATATGGATTTCCTTTAAATAAGCCTTTTTCAGGAGATATGAATGTACAATATAATAAGAGATCGTAATTAGGGATGGAAAATGCATTAGCAAGTTTTACAACTCACTCATAATTCTTATTGGATTCTGAACTTAAAATTGATGCTAGTTGCCCCGATATTGCAGTCTCTTATGTCATATAACATGCAACTTTTTACTTTAGTTATTACCAGTTCTAAACAAATCCAAATAGAGAAATATAAACGAACATATCCCAAATCTTTTTCTTACAGAATTTGTTGATACGGGAAAGAGTTGGCTAACATCTTATAAACTTGCCTTCTTGTGAAACCTGTTTTAATGACAAAAAAAAAAAAAAAAATCTACTGAATTCTGAAATTCTCAAATCAGTCAAATAAACAAACAAAATATTTAATCTTCCATAGGGGTCCATTGCCACACATTGCTCAACCAGTCACTTTCAAGAAATATCATCTACTATGCCCTTTTCTGAAAAGGAAACTGATACTTTAACGTATGTGTCTTTGAGAATATGGTATAAAATACAGTTGGCTTTTACTGTTGGCTTACCAGGATTTAAAAAAATATTTACAGCCTGACTGAGGAGAATAAACTTTATTCAGCCAGATAAAAGTCATGGAGAGTAGTATCAGTCAGGTGTTGTGCTCCACTAGATTCAGGATGAGTATTTTATCTGTTCAAATCCCTTTCCTCATGTGTTCCGATGAGAGATATAGTGTGGATTAAACAGGTCATTTAGTTTGTAAGTTATTTATTTCCCCACATACCTGAAAACACTTGTGAATTATAACTCATTTCAGAATAAACTACATATTTCTACTCTTTCTCCACCCTGGTAAACATACATACATCTACAGACAGATAAAATATCATTGAGGTTAGAAGCAAGGTCCTTAAAGTAAAGTGCAAGCTAAGGGTTTTATGCTGTAAAGAAGGTTATGGAAGCGTAAGGAAAAAAGTCACTTTGGTTTCCGAGGAAATGGAAAATTTTCACAAATATGAAAAACAATAAAGAATGGGAACACTCAAGCTCTTGAACGGAGGTTGTTATATCAGCCCATCATATTGAGGGTTTGTCTAACAAACACTTAAGCAAATGCTAAAATCTATCTACCATATCAGTTTCGACAAGTTAAGGAACTGGAGCAACAGCACTTGAAAAATGACCTTCCCCAAACACTGACAATCTTAATTTGACATTGTCACCACATGAGCAGTTGAAAATGTGAAAACAATTTCTCTCAGGAAATTTGTTTCTCAAAAACCTTTACCTTTTCCTATTTACTTTTTTTACATCTTGAAGTTAACCAACATTTAGAATAAATTTACAGTTTAAAAATGTTAATGTATTTTTTAAAGGGGAGATTAAAATTCTGTTAGAATAACTCAAGTAGAAATTAACTAAACACAGGAAAAAATATATTTAGATGAAATTTATTTTGTGTGTATTTTATCAAATAAGTTTGCATGTAGACAATTGAATGACTATGGTACTTGCATTTACTTGGTTTGGTAATAAGATGGCCACCTCCCTTTTATGTGCTATGATTGCAATTACACTCCCCCCACCCCACAGAATACTCTCCATCCCCATTTTCCTCTGCCAAGACACACACATACATATATACTTCCTTACTGGCTTCCATTCAATGTTTGTTATTGTTGTTCTCTAGTGGCTTAGAAATAGATTTTCTTCTCTGTCCCATACATATGCTCTGACTTTGGTATGTATACACTTATTAAAATAGTGAAAGCCACTCTGATTTCCATATTCACAGGGTTTTTTGTGGTTCGTGTTTGTTTTAGGCTTTTTTTAAACTTGTGATTCAAAAGACAAAAAGAAAAAAGAAAAAAAGACATTTATCAATAGTCTTCTCATCAGTAGATACATAAAATGATACTGAAGATGCAATACTTCAGGAGGATGGGATGAGGTATTTGAAGTAGGACTTTCATGGAGAGCTCTCAGTTGACGGAGTAAACATAAAAGTGATTTACTGAAAGCACTTTAACTCAAACATGTATATTCAGATGTAGATTCTGCTAATAAATATTCATAAGATTTGATTTAATATTATTTCAATGCTTTTTAAATGGGCTCTCAGAACATAGGTTAATGAAGTTCCTAAGTATAACTACATTTCATCAAATCTGAATAATAATAAGTCATATTTTTGAGGATTCCAATGTGTACTCCAAAGTGTTCATTTCTTCACGTGCATTATCTCAATCAATTCTATTTACCTGCCTTTTAGTCTTTTTCTTTCCCCCTTTTCCTCCTAAAATCACAATATATGTTTGTTCTCCAGGAGAAAGATTACTCTCTGTACAAGTCCAGGCAAATGTGGCAGATTTGCAGATCATAAAACGATTGAATTGCTTAATTCGAAGACGATTTAGAGCCTGGGATGTTTCAGGGTATTGAAATGGAACAAGTCATGGGATGGGGTAGGAGACGTAGCAGTGCCTCAAGCAACAGCGTAGCAATCATCTTCACCCAAAAAGTCATTATTGTAACTTTTATTTGGACCAACTAATGTTATTAATTTATATTCCAAATCCTTGATTTATAACAACCTGTTCTTATAGTGCTGATATTGTACTTCACATAACCATGTAATATTATCTTTGCAAATTGTAATAATTTGTTATATTAGGTGTCTAAAGATTTTTATCACATGCAAACTTGTGTTAAATGCCATCTATATTTTGGTATGAATAACTTCCATTCAATTCTTTGCAAACATTACTTTTGCTCAAATGTTTAATATTTTTTAATGACAAATTTCTTCAATTTGTCTACCTATGCTTCTTGATTATTCAGTAGATAACAGGCAGTTCTTTCACTTTGGAATATAAACAAATTAATAATTTATATAACATGTTTTTATTTTTAAATTAATAATAAAACTAATCTTAAAATAAATGTTAAAATTTGACTCACTTTTATGTTTTCTGTACCTATAGAGTTAGAAGTTTTTATTAGGGAAATATCTGCCCTGAAAATTGTTTGGATCATCTAGTCTTTATAATCTCATCTAAAAATAATATGTGTTAGGGAGGAAAAAAGTCCTCTTTCACCTTACAGTCTGTACTTTTTATAAAATCCTGAGGATAAATTCAATGGAATAACTGCTATTGATAAGGATAACTGCTATAGATAACTAATGGATCCTTTTGTCCCTATTTTGTTATAAAAAGGCCATGTTGATTTGCAGAGGGAATTATTTTCTATGCATTATATCATTAAGCATGTTTGAAAAATAAGAGACTATTGGTATTCCTAAATGCTTCCAAAATTCAATGAAATAATCACCTTGCTCTGTACATTTTCCATTAGGCACAGTACAAGCTATTAAATACAGTACTTCACTCTAAAGTGGGCAGTCTACATCCTGAGAACATTATGTGTCAAGGTAGGCAAAACATAATTTATGCTGCTCAAGAATTTATTTGGTTTGATTAAGCTGAAATTTCATTTGTACAATTTAATCAAATATTTTAAAGAAGGATTAATTTTATCAAGTCAGCAGTTATGTTACTAAGCTGGTCTCTGATTGCTTGCTTTATTGACTTTCCAATAGTGATCCAGAGAGACAGTCTTTATCCTTCTTTGTCTTTCAATTTAATGTAGCTTTATCTCTCTCAGAGGGAGACTATGTGTTAATAGCAAATATTTTCAAATAGTAAATTTTCACTTTTAATGTATTTGCTAATCAGCTCTATTTCTTTATTTATTCTCCCAATCTCTATGTATACTACTTTCCCCAGTCACAATTAACATAGTTTTTTATTGCAATGTATTTTTTTCCTCTCAGATAAAGAATTAAACAAAAATAAAGAAAAACTATTTAAAACTCCAACAACCTTAAATAAAACAACAAACAAAAAATCTTCCTATAAATATGTTTTCTATTCAAGAAAGTAGTGATAAGTTTATCTTGATTGAATTCCAATTAAATTCTTAACCTATTTTAATGTACCCTAACGTAATGGTCTACTTATCAATCCATCACTTGGTGCATCTGCTTAGAAATGGGCAGGTGGTCCCCTTCAGAAATACCATTAGATAATGATAATGATTGCAATTAGATGATAATGATCTTGGTCATTTACAACACGCAGAGTTGTTTGTATAAATGATTTTTTGTAACTATGGCATGGAGTTGGTAGGGAATCAAAAGATATAATAACTTCTTTCTTAGGTTATAATCTTCTAAGTAGATGAGATTAGTTAATTCTATGGGTGTGAAAGTTTCTTGCATTTACCTATTTAATAAGGCAAATTATGTAATTCTGTTTGAAGGAGGGTGCAAATACCAAATAAAGGATATATTTTCACCTCCCATCCAGGGCTCTGCCATATGCCTTGCTTCCTGGTTGGCTACAGGGTCCCAGTGACTGTTCAACATGTTATCAGGGTAATAAAGCCCTGGCAAACACAACAACTTCATCTCCTAACAACACTACCTCAAGCCTCTTCAGGGGTGAGATCTGATCATTTCCACCACAGTCTCTGGTTTCCCCAACAGCTGCCCTGAGAGTCCATGCAAAACAAGCCAGGTGTTCACAGGTGTTAACATTTAGTGCAGGGGTGTCAAAACTGCGGCCCATAGGCCAAATGCGGTCCACAATCCATTGTTAATTGGCCCACAGCAAATTCCAAAAATATATTTAGTTTACTTAAATAAACCAGGTGAGGCAATACGTACTTCACCTCTAGTGAGTGGCCTGGCTGTTTGTGTATTTTACCACATATGGCCCTTGGTAAAAAACGTTGAAAATGTTCAGACACCCCTGATCTAGTGGATCAAACTTAGATTAATGAAAAACAAGAGACAGGAAGGAGGAGGAATCAGCAAGTAAATTTTAATCCTTTCTCTCCTTAGAGGTCATGTGTGACCCAGGAACCCATTGTGCTTTCTTGAGAAGCTGTGGTCAGTTTGGCAATGCCCCACTGTGTCTTTGTTGTCCCTTCTTTTTTGTCTCATTTCCCTTTTCCCTCACTTCTTTTTTCCTGAGATAGCATCACCCAATACATTTTTAGCATTCAATGAGTTCTAAGGAACTCAGACTGGGAGTTCTTTAAATAACTGCCCACATGTGTTCCTATTTGCTTATCCTAAAAATTGTGACATTTCCTGTTTTCTTAAAATGACCAATCCCAATCTCCAGTACTCTCCATCAGAAATAACACCAATGAATAGACATGGTCCAATAACTAGCGGTTGTCTAGTCCCCAGATTTTCCAAAATGAACTCCTGAGAAAATAATGCCAGGCCAGAGGTTCGTTTTTAATTTATCATATGTTATGATTTATAGCATGGCTAGGTTACCCAGGTTACACCTGAGTTTTAAAAATATAATACAAATTTTAAATAAGCTCAATGTTCTCATGTGTTATCTGAAAGATATGTGGCATTCTGATTAAATAACTATGTTTCTTTGTTTCATGTGCATCAATTCCACAGCATGTACTTTAAAAATATATTGTAGTTTCTTTATTAAACATATTAAATAAAATGTTTCATATTTTCCAAAGGATATTCACATACAAGATCCATACAATTATCCTGAGACATTGATAACATATTAATGTTATTACTCTTATAATTTACATAAAGATAAACTGTGGCTGAGAGTGGTTAATCAAGAGAGCAGGAAGATGGAAGATTAGGTAAATACTATGTCTGCCACATCCCATGATCACAAAAATTACAAATAAATTATAGAACAATTGACCTTGAGAAACACTTGAAGACTAGCTGAACAGAACTCTATAACTAAGGGTATAAAGAAGAGGCTACATCGAGACTGGGGCAAAGACGCGAAACAGGCTGACCTGAAAACTACAGGTAGTGGTTGAACACCGGGAAGGACACCTTGGCAGTGGAGGACCCACTGAAGAATGAGGAGTCCCAGCCCCACACCGGGATCCCCAGCCAGGAGTCTTGTGCTGGAAAGATGAGTCCCCACAACATCTGGCAGTGAATATCAGTGAGGATTCTGTTAATTTGTCCTGGTGAGATGGCAGGCAGCTCGAAACACAGATGTCCTCTTAAAGGGCCTATGCAGACTCACTCACTTGCAAGCACTCACCTGGGCTCCAGTGGAGGCGCAGCAACTGAAGAGGCACCAGAGACACACAGGGAAAGTTTGAGTTATGTGGCTTCAGGGAGAGGGCTAGAGGGACATCTGCATTATCCCTGTGTGGAGCCTGCCTTATGTGTAACATACAGGAGGGCACCATCTTTCCTGTGTTGAACCCATCCCCAAAGGGCCAAATCTGAGACCCCATTGGTCTGGTAAAATCCATGCGAGTGCGCTCCACCTTGGTTAACTCCCTTGAACCCCACCCTACCCAGCTAGTGCGGCATAACCTGGGGCACTCTCAGATTCTGTGTGGCCAGCCCCGTCCAACAAGCTATGGAAGGCTTGTACAACAGTCGACAGCCTGTGGTGGCCTGAGAAACTTTCAGTGGCAGGCAGTAAGCCCTAGCTTGCTCTGCAGCCCTCCTTAGATGGCTCTCCAGGATCTGCAGGCCTGAGGTAAGAAGTGCCTCGCCATGGTGTACTCAGGGAATTTTTGTGGAATGGCCATATGCTCAGCACTGACACAAGAACTGAATCTGCATTAATTTTGTACAAACCACTGGCCATACTCTGTGACTCCATGAGACTCCACCCTGCCCAATTCTGGTGGCATTGGTGGGGGCACTGTCAACAGTAGGTCAACCAGCAGGTGGCAACAGGCCTAGAGGGGACTGGGGCCTTTTGCTAAGCTGCCCAAAGCCCAATACTGGTGGCAGCTGGCCTCAGTTCACAGTGAGGCCACACCCACATGTCTCCAGATACAAAAGAGACATATAGCTTTGTAGTTCCTACCAGATAGCCCTAGGGGCCAGGCTGAAATTGGCCTGCATGGGAGTCCCTTCCAAAAGTCACCAGAAACAACACACCCAGAGACCAGTCTCAGAACACACCAGAGCACTACCAGATTAGACCAAAAAGTGGCATACCAAAAGGATGGTATCAACAAGCACAAGAGCCAAATCGGGTGAACCCCTCTGAGGGGTCAGCCCCCCCACACAGCAGCTCAAACACTATGGGCATTGCCAAGCCTCACAGCCTGTCAGCCTGAGAGTCAATCCCAACCACTAACATGTCAAAAGCAATTAAGGCTCAACTACAGCAGGAGAATACACACTACTCACACTACTGGCACACATACACTGGTGATCACGGGGACTGTGCCACTGGACCACATAGGACAACTACTACAAAAGGCCACCCAGAAGAGACTGAGAGACATAGGAGATCTACCTAATACATAGAAGCAAACACAGAGAGGCAGCCAGAACGAGGAAAGAAAGCAACACGTTCCAAATAATAGAAGAAAACTCTAGGAAAAGAACTGAATGAACAAGAGGCAACCAACTGACCAGAGACAGAGTTTAAAACACTGGATAAAAGAATGCTTAAGGAACTTAGCGAGAACTTCAACAAAAAGATAGTAAACACAAAAAAGGACATAGAAACCATAAAAACAAGTCAGAAATAAAGAATACAATACACTAGAAAGAATCACTGACAGATTAGATGAAGCAGAGAATCAAATCAATGATTTTGAAGACAAGGTAGCATAAAACACCCAATCAGAGCAACAAAAAGAGAAAAATAAAAAAATACCAAAGATAGTTTAAGGGACCTTTGAAACAACATCAAGCATAACAACAATATTAGCAGCATAGGAGTATTAGAAGGAAAAGAGAAGAAGCAATGGATTGAGAACCTATTGGAAGAAATAGTGACTGAAAACTTCTCTAAACTGGTGAAGGACACAGACATAAAAGCTCAGGAAGTGCAGAGAGTCTCAAACAAGATGAACCCAAACAGGCCCACACCAAGACACATTATATTTAGAATGGAAAAGGTTAAAGACAAAGAGAGAATCCTAAAAGCAGTAAGAAAAAGACAACTAGTTACTTACAAGGAAGCTCCCATAAGACTTCCCAACAGAAACTTTGCAGGCCCAAAAGGAGTGGCAGGAAATATTCAAACTGATGAAAAGAAAGGACCTACAACTAAGAATACTCTACCCAGCAAAGCCATCATTTAAAATTGAATGAGAGATAGCGAGATTCCCAGACAAGAAAAAGCTAAAGGAGTTCATTACCATCAAGTAAATATTACAAGAAATGTCAAAGGGACTTCTTTAAGAAGAAGGGGAAAACAAACAAACAAAAGATCAAAAATATGAATAATAAAATGGCAATAACTATGTACCTATCAATAATCACTTTAAATGTAAATGGATTAAATGTTCCAATCAAAACACATAGGGTAGCTGAATGGATAGCAAAACAAGACACATACATATATTATCTGCAAGAGACCCACCTCAGACTGAAAGACACATGTAGACTGAAAGTAAAGGGATGGAAAAAGATTATTTCATGCAAATGGAAACAAACAAACAAAAATCTGGAGTAGCAATAATTATATCAGAAAAATAGACTTTAAAATGAAGACAATAATAAAATCATTATTATTAAATAATGATAAAGGGATCAATCCAAAAAGAAGACATAACCCTAGTAAACATCTATGCACCTACATATATAAAATAAATATTGACCAACATAAAGGGAGAGAATGACAGTAACACAGTAATGGTAGGGGACTGTAACACCAATGGACAGATCTTCCAGACAGAAAATCAACAAGGAAATAGCAGCCTTAAATGACACACTAGACCAGAAGGATTTGATATTTTTAGAGCATTTCACCCCAAAGCAGCAGAATATATTCTTTTCAAGTGCATAGGGAACAGTTTCCAAGACAGATCACATGTCTGGTTTCAAAACAAATCTCAACAAATTTAGAAGACTGAAGTCATACCAAGCGTGTTCTCTGACCACAATGGTATGAAACTAGTAATCAATTACAAACAAACAAATAATAACAAAAACCTGAAAGACACACAAACACAAGAAGGCCAAATAACATGCTACTAAACAATAAATAGGTTAACAATAACATCAAGGAAGAAATCAAAAGATACCATGAAACAAATGAAAATGAAAATACAACAACCCCAAAGCTATGGGACTCAATGAAAGCGATCCTCAGAGAGAAAGTCATAGCAATGCAGGCCTACCATAAGAAACAAGAAAAATCTCAAATGAACAGTCTAACTTTACACCTAAGGGAAATGGAAAAAGAACAGCAAACAAAGCCCAAAGTGAGTGGAAGGAAGGAAATCATAAAAAGATCAGGCAAAAATATATGAAATAGAGGCTAAAAAATAAAAATAAAAAAGATAAATGAAACCAAGAGCTGGTTCTTTGAAAAGATAGGCAAAATTGATAAACCTTTAGCCAAATTCATTAAGAAAAAGAGAGAGGACCCAAATAAATCAAATCAGAAGTGAAAGAGGACAAGTGACAACAGACACCACAGAAATACAAAAAAAAAAAAAAAAAAAAATTGTAAGAAAATACTATAAGCAACTATACACCAACAAATTGGACAATATGGAAGAAATGGATAAATTCCTAGAAGCATACAATCTTCCAAGGCTGAATCAAGAAGAAACAGAAAATCTGAACCGACTGATTACTACTAATAAAATCAAATCAGTAATCAACAAGCTCCCAACAAACAAAAGTCCTGGACCAGATGGATTCACAGGTGAATTTTACCAAACATTCAAAAAGAATGAATACCTATTCTTCTCAAACTATTCCAAAGAATTCAAGAAAAGGGGAGGCTCCCAAACTCATTCTATAAGGCCACTATAACCCTGATTCCAAAACGAGGCAAAAACATTAAAAAAAAATTATAGGCCAATATCCTTAATGAGCATAGATGCAAAAATCCTCAGCAAAACATTAGCAAACAAATTTCTACAATACATTAAGAAGATCATACACCACAATCAAGTGGGATTTATTCCTGGTATGCAGGGTTGGTTCAATATCCACAAATCAATCAACATGATACACCTCATAAACAAACTGAAAAATAAAAACATATGATCATATCAGTACATGCAGAAAGACTCTTTGAAAAAATCCAGAATCCATTTATGATAAAAACTCTCAGCAAAGTGGGAACAGAGGGAACGTATCTCAACATAATAAAGGCCATATATGACAAACCCACAGATGACATCATACTCAACAGGGAAAAGCTGAAAGCATTCCCCTTAAGATCAGGTACAAGACACGTATATCCACTTTCAGCACTTTTATTCAACATGGTATTGGAAGCCCTAGCCACAGCAACTAGAAAAAAAAAGAAAGAAAAATAAAAGGCATCCAAATGAGAATGGAAGAAGTAAAACTGTCATTATTTGCAGATGACATGATATTATACAGAGAGAACCCAAAGATTCCACCAAAAACTGTTAGAACTGGATTTTGCAAAGTATAAAATTAATATTCAGAAATTGGCTGCATTTTTATACAAATAAAAAACTATCAGAAAGAGAAATTAATAAAATAATCCCATTTATAATTGCATCAAAAACAAAATACCTAGAAATAAGTTTAACCAAGGAAGTAAAAGACCTGTACTCAGAAAATTATAAGACATTGAAAAGAGAAATTAAAAAAGATACAAATACATGGAAGCATATGCCATGCTCATGAATAGGAAGAAATAACATAGTAGTTAAAATGTCCACACTACCCAAAGCAATCTATAGATTCAATACAATCCCGATCAAAATACCAATGGAATTTTTCACAGAACTGGAAAAAATATTCCTAAAAAGATTTTACTATAAAAGACCCTAAATAGCTATGGCAATCTTGAATAAAAAAGAACAAAGCTGGAAGTATCACACTACCTGTTATCAAACTATATTACAAAGCTATAGCAATAAAAAAAGCATGGCACTGGCATACAAAGAGATATACATATCAATGGAACAGAATAAAGATCCCAGAAATTAATCCATGTCTATATGGTCATTAAATCTATGACAAAGGAAGCAAGAATATACAATGGGGTAAAGACAGTCTATTCAATAAATGATGCTGGGAAAACAGGACAGAGACATGCAAAAAATGAAATTGGATCACCTTCTTGTGACATAGACAAGAATAAACTCAAAATGCATTAAAGACTTAAATGTAAGACCTGAAACAATAAAACTCCTAGAAGAAAACATAGGAAGTAAACTCTTAGTACCCTTTTTTATACCCATTTTTTACTGATATATCTTTGTGGGCCAGAGGGAAAAAAAGGAAAAGTAAACAGATGGAACTACATCAAACTAAAAAGTTTTTGCACAGCAAAGGAAACCATCAACAAAACAAAAAGACATCCTCCTGAATGGGAGAAGATATTTGCCAATGATATAGCTGATAGGGGTTAATATCTAAAATCTATGGAAAAAAAATTATACAACTCAACACCAAAAAAAAACAAAAAAAAAAACAACACACCAAAAAAAGCAATCCAATTAACAAACGAGCAGAGAACCTGAATAGCATTTCTCCAAAGAGGACATACAGATGGCCAATAGACATATGAAAAGATGCTCAACATCACTAATCATCAGAGAAATGCAAATAAAAACCACGATATATCACCTCACACCTGCTAGAATGTCTATCATCAATAAATCAACAATCAACAAGTTTTGGCAAGGATGTGGAGAAAAGGGAACCCTTGTGCACTGTTGGTGGGATTGCAAATTGGTGCAGCCACTATGGAAATTAGTATGGAGGTTCCTCCAAAAATTAAAAATAGAACTACCTGATGACCCAGCAATTCCACTGTTGGGTATTTATCCAAAGAAATCCAAAATACTAATTTGAAAAGATATATGCACCCCTATGTTCACTGCAGCACTATTTACAATAGCCAAGATACGGAAACAACTGAAATGCCCATCAATAGACAATTGGATAAAGAAGATGTGGTACTTATAGACAATGGAAAATTACTCTGCCATAGAAAAGAATGAAATCTTACCATTTGCAACAACCTAGAGGGTATTATGCTAAATGAAAGTAGACTAAGAAAGACAAATACCATATGATCTCACTTATATGTGGAATCTAAAGAACAAAATAAACAAACAAACAAAACACAAACAGACCCATAAATACAGAGAACAAACTGATAGTTACTCGATGGGAAGGGCATTGGGCAGTTGGGTGAGAAAGGGGAAGGGATTAAAAAGTACAAATTGGTAGTTACAAAATAGTCACAATGATGTGAAGTACAGTATGTGGAACATAGTCACTAATATTGTAAAAATTATGTAGTGTCAGATGGGTACTAGAATCATCAAGGGATCACTTCATAAATTATATAAATGTCTAATCACTACACTGTACATCTAAAACTATTAGGCTTGTGCAAAAGTAATTGCAGTTTTTGCAATTATTTTTAAACTTTTAAACCGCTATTATTTTTGCACCAACCTAATAATATAAAATAATACTGAATGTCAACTACTATTTTTAAAAATTGTCATGGGGATATATATTACAGTATAGGGAATACAGTTAATAATATTCTAATAACAATGTACAGTGCCAGATGGGGTTATTACTTTGTGAAGTATATAAATGTTTAATCATTATGTTGTTTTGCAGGCCTGAAACTAATAAAAAATATTTTTAAAAAAATTTTTTTAAAAGAGTGGTTAACCAATTTTCCAGAATTGACCAGTACCAAAAATGGGATATAAATTTAGTTTTTATTCTGGACTTTTGTCCTTTATACTCTGTTTATAGCTCACTAAATATAGAGAAAAGATAGACTGTTCTAAAGAATAATTTGGACATAACACGATACCTGAATAGAAATATATTGTATACCTGCAAAGAAATGAGATTTTCTCACAAACCACATTGTAACTGATATCATTTAAGACTTACACAAGTATATGCAAATTTAATTCCTATGTTTTTCCCTGACATATAAGAAAATGTAACTAAAGAAAATCTGTGGTAAACTCTTTGGTAATATCTCCTTTGCTAATACTACCTTGGAAGACAATACTGTCCAAAGGTAAAATGGTTTGCCTCAGAGAGAAAGCTTTATTTAAGGTTTCCTTATATTTCAGCTGAATCCGATCATTGGGCAAATACTAAAACAAATAACTTCTAAAGTCCTAAGATCAATTGGTTCTATTTTGAGAAAAATGTATATTCTTAGGTGAACATTTGTTTACATCTGAAAAATGACAAGAAATTAGAACAAAAGGGCACTTCCCTGAACAGAGAACAGTTAATGCTGGGCCTCCTCAACAAATAAATTTACTTAACTCTTTTACAATCTAAAAAGGAATTACATGAAATCTATATTATTTCAGGTTCATATACAGCCCTTCCAGGTGGTCAAATGTGAAGCAGTAGAAGAAAAGAACATGTGAGTGTTAGTTTGGGCAAAACTAAAATAATACTTTTTTGGAAAACTGACCCAAAGAATTAGAAGGAGAATTGGTTTAATACCATTAGTTATGTTTCATATTGAAAATCCACTGTAAATTATTCTCTGAAAAATGAGATGCATGTACAGCTGAAGTAAAGCATAACAACCAAACACTAGTTTTTTTTTCCAAGAAAGAAAACGAAAAACAGGCAGAAAATTTCAGATCCTTAGAAGAACCTCCACCCCCACCCCGCCCCATGAAATATGTGTTTGACTACTTCCTAAAATTCTGCTCCCCTTTCCTAGCAAAGTACACAATCTAGTTTACATGTTCAGAAAAACAACTGTAAGTTATCTGAGGAATAGACAAATTTTTAATGCAAAGAATGAAAACCAAGTGATAGGATGATATTTCTTAAATCACAAAGTGTATTACTTTGCAGAAGATAGACTTTTTGACCAAGTCCTAGATCTTAGAAACAAAAAGTATCCATTAGAGAAGCAGCTATACCATCAATATGCGGTGGTTCTACTTTAAATGGTTGTAATCACCAAAAATGATGTAAGCTAGAACTTTAAAAATATATGACATTTAAAGATTATCATTAGGCTTTAGGTATTTTCAGAACCTTTTCCACATAACCGCAAGGATCACTGAGTCTTATGACAATGATAGTAAGTCAGGTACCAGAAACAGTTTCCTCCAAAAAATGGCCACATAGCTTTCTGATGTAGGAAAGTAGAGACATGCAGAAATTATGTAGCAGAAATTTTACTCATCCACAGTGAGTACTGGTATCTCAGAGGCAGAGTTATTTTTAAAGTTGTCCTAACTTTCTATAATGAATAGATATATAATTATAAAACTAAATAAAATATTAAACTTAGTTATATCTCTTGGGAATAGTTAATATACAAACACATTGGGGAATAAACTTTAAATTTTAAAATATCTCAATAACTCTGCACATGCACCATGAAATGTAATGAGCACAAATGCCAATTTCTGTATTGCTTCAACACGTAGACTGAAAAAATTTTCAAACAATGGCATAAGCCAAAAGATGAAAGTTACAAATTTTGACAGAAGCTTATAGAATAAGATCCTCAGGTGTTCACTTGAACATTCTTTCACAAAGAGCCTCCTACATACTGTATATGCTTCAGAAGCAAGTGTAAACTTAGGTGGCAAACAAAGAGCTACTCTTACTGCCAAGGCTGGTAATAAGCTACCTTCACCCTTATGGCAGCAGGCTATTCTGAAAAACCGTTCCCTGTCTGGGCTGCTATATATTACCTATATCTATATCTAATCTATATCTATCTATCTATCTATCATCTATCTATCTATCTATCTATCTATCTATCTATCTATCTATCTATCTATAAAGTGTGTGTGTGTGTCTGAGAGAGAGAGAGAGAGAGAACTCACATTTATTCTTTATTGAATTAAATTAAATTTATTGAGGAGACATTGGTTAATACATTATAGAGGTTTCAAGGTACAATTCTATAATACATCATCTGCATATTGCATTCTGTGCTCACCACCCAAAGTCTAGTCTGGGATGCTATATTTTAAGGAAGGTTCTTATTATTAACTATAATATATCCCATGTAATGTAATACAAATCCTAAGAAACCTGGGACGGAATAAGACTATTTTAAAAAGTTGCACTCTGCTCTAGTAAATAATCTTTTCTCAACAATGAGAGGCCTGGGACTGGCTCTACCATTAATCACCACAGAAAGCAGAAGAGTGTTATTACTTAACTTTTCTATACTCATTTCTTCCCCTATAAAATTAAGACAGCAATAGAACATGTGAAACATTAAGGATCAGTGGAAGATTACATGAAATAAACCAGCTATACCATTTAGTACACTGTCTGAAAATATTCAGCTCTTACAAAATATTAACTATTACAAATATGCAAAGAAGAAATAACTTTTTAAAGGAGAAATTAGACAAAATAGCTACCACCTAATATTTGTCCAACTCTTTAGTAAATATCATGTGTGGCTAAGGAAAGAACTGGGACCACATGATGGCTTTTTGAGACAGGTTTAATATGACATAAAGAATAACAACATTCTAAAATCTAGGTCTATCCAGACATGGAAAAATAGGACAGGCTTATTCAGCCAAAGCTGCATCAGGATGCATCCAAGCACAGGTTAGGTGACTGTTGGTCAGACAGATTACAGAAGCTATTCTGATTAAAAAGCCTGAGCTGCCGGATGACGAATACACATTTGTCTCCAAATACATGAAGGAAAAGAAACACATCTCCTTATTTTTATGCATTCCCCTATAAAAGTATTGTTTAAGAAAATAAATACCTGTTAAAAACTCAATTTCAATGGCAAGTATACCTTACAATGGTTACATTTTTTTTGGATAGAACAACAGTCTGGTAAAAGAGATCATCACGGTATTTGATATCTTGTAATACACACATATTTTTCGCATGTTAACATTTCTGAAATGGAGATGCCTCTCCATGGTATCATAATTTTCAGTCGTTTTCTTTACCTGTGGTACATAAAGTAATGGTGCATTTGACAATGATGGCACCTTAAATTTGATGAAATAGAGTCTTTTGTGCATGTATTATGTATCAGGTACTAAGTGCTTCACATGCACTGTCTCATTTAATTATCACAATAACCTTTAGGCGGGTAATGTCATCACCATTTTATAGGTCTGATTTAGAGAAAGGTAAATGCCTATGAACACGCAGCTAGCTAGTAAAGACGGAGTCAATTCAACAGCAATTTGTCTGATTGCAAACTTCATGCTCTTAGTCTCTACACCAACATGCTCTCCTAAGAAAGGTTTGGATAAAGACATTTTTTTAAGAAGACAAAATTTTAAAGTCTCAAAGATGCTTCTACTTATTGACTAATGCTTCTCATGCTCCTTGTATATCCCTCTGCTGGGTCAGATCGTGAAGCCTCAGAGCCAAACTGCACTGCGAGAGGCCGTGTCATTTAGTGTTTGAGTTACTCCAAAATTAAAACACAGTTTAATGTAGAGGTGAATCTAAGAAGCCAGAGCACTGTTGAAGAAGACTGTCTTCTCTTTAAAAACGAGATATGATATTTGTTCAATCCCTTTTTGACAATATTTGCTTATAGTAAAATTCCTGATGGTATCCTTCATGGAAAAATAATTACTCCCAAATGCAAATACTTTTATATCTCAACACAATAACTTTGCCACACAGCCTTAAAACTCCCAAATTGACAAGATTATGTTTACAATAGAATTTTTAAATTAACTAGAAATGTCTTTTTTTAATATTTGTATTCACATGACAATCTTTTAAAACTATTAAACCTCAATATTTTGAGGAATATTTGACATAATAAAATAACAAAGCTACAGGATTATGCAGTTTCTCTCTAACTGCCTAACACTTGCCATTGTGAGGACGATGATATCATCTGATTTTTACAGCTATTTCAATATCAAATTGAGGCAATAACAAATAAACTGAACTAAATTTAGGACCAAAATGAAGACCTCATGAAAAAATACCACAGTAGGAGTGTGACTAATAAAAATCTATTTGGTGAAGCTACAAAATACTGCTATTTTAACATGTACAATCATTATATTCGTGGTTGTTCCCAAATTACTAGTTTGAGGTATATTGAAGGGCTGAAAATTACTGTACTTGAATGGCAACTTAATATGAAGTGAACAAAATACAACAGTCAATTTTAGTGGCCTCTTGTCCTCACGTTAGTTGCTAAAGTTGAAATGTGTACTAGTATCAAAATGCTAAACCATCTTGGAATAAGGATAGGACCTATGCTTCTCTAGTCTGTGACTGATTGCTGCCGGAACTTTTAACTCTTTCAATTTAACTCCATGTGAATTCTAATTTAGAAGGCTTTTCTTTCATAGCTCCTCCCTAATCTCTGGTGGCCAGAGTGATGTCACTCTTTTGTCCATCTCTAATAAATTAAAAATATTATAGCTGAAAAGAACTTAAGAATTTTTAATCTTATAAAACTATACAAATAAGAGATATAGCTATAAATATAACATACAAGTATATTTTATATATTTGTAGATTATAAAATGTAAATATATTTACTATATTATATAAATAAAATATTTCATATTTATATATGTAACAAAGAATGCACACACGCATATGTATTATATATAATACATGCATTATTTTCTGTTCAATATTTAATTTTATATTGTTTATATTGCCAAAATAAATATTGTAATATTGTCAGATACCGTGCTTTTCTTGCTCCTGACTTTATGAGACCTAACTTTAAGAGGTAGTGCTTATGTACATCGATGCTATGTCAAAGGCTAAACTTAAATCTAGACTTCACCAATTACTAGCTGCATGCCCTTGAGCAAGTTTTTATCTCTCTGTGCCTCAAGAAAAATAATAATACCTATTTCATAGGATTGTTGTGAGGATTAAGTGAATGAATATATGAACAGTGCTTAAAACAGTGCCCGGCACATAGTAAGTGCTATGTAAATGTAAGTTATTATTCCTATTTTGACATTAAATATATTGTGTGATATAAGAGTCGATGCCCTCAGGTATAGACGCAGATAATGGAATTTGGACCATCTATTATGAAATATTAGCAGAAAGAATTACATAGGTTTAGCATTAGATTCCAGATAGTACCTTGAATGGAATGCACTGAAGTAGAGTGCACTGAACAGAGTGCATCGGAGTGGGATCTAAAAGAAAAGGGAAAAGGTGCTTGATCTGGTTACTGAATATCAAATATGTCCCAAGAACTGTACTAGATCAATGCAATTACTCCTCATAACAACTGTTTAAAAACCACAATTTTACTTTTAAAGTGAAGGTAAAGTAACTTGACCAAGGTTATACATGAAGTTGACACAATATTCAAATTCTGGTTGTAGTTCTACAAATTCGAGTAAATCCTAAGAGGTTCCAGTAGCCTCACAGATGGCCCTACAGCTCTGTGGGTATTTCTCCTTCTCTGTGTTTACTGCAGGGAGAACAGGGCTGAAAAGACAGGTGCTCATCCCGGTGAGGAGAATCTGAGTGGGTCTCAAAATGCAGTGCCCAGAATAGTGCAAGCTGTGAAGTATCAAAAACATGTTTTATATTGGTTGATAAGGAAACACGTTTGTCCCACTCAAACGGAATATTCTTATATACTGAGCTACCAAAATAGCTCTGTATATACAGTTTCCTTTCCGTCTGAAAGATTATCTCGGTGTAATTTCATGTTGTATAACAGTTTTATATTTTAAATTCTTCAGCTCTGTGTAGCTAAGAAAGCTGTCAAAAACACAGGCAACCAGACAAGGAATTTTTCTAAGCTTAGAGTTTGAGACTTGTAGTTATGTACAGCTCTGTCTTAAATTTAGGTAGTTAACTTCCACTCTTTTTTGGAGGGGGAAGCAGAAAAATTGTAGTTGCCTCTTTCTGGAAACTAAAGTTTCATTAAAGTTGTTTTTGTAAGACAAAAGATTAAGTAAATATAAAATATTGGAATGATTAAATAAAATTCTGGTGACAATGTGCTATTTATTTAATAATAAAATTTCAGCAACATTTGTTGAGCACAACAAATCATTGAGATTAGCAGTTTCAGTTATTCCAATTTGACAAAGGAAAAAATTGAAGCACAGAGTTGTTAGATAATTTCCCCAAGGTCACTCAGCAGTAAATGACAGACGCAATTCAAACCCAGAGGGGTTGGCTCCAGAATCACCATTCTTAACCTCTATGTTTGCTCTCTCATGTGAGAGTTAAAATATCTTAATTATGTTTTCTTCCTAAATATATATTTAACACATAGAAGGGTGTATCTCAAATCACTACTAGTAACGCTACTTTTCTTCCATAAGAATGGCTAAAAATTCAGAGAGAAAAGATACTATTCCACAAATTTGCTGCTGTACACCCACAGCAGACTTAGAGTAGATATGGTTAGCCTATTAAATTGTACTTCAAAGGGCTTCCATCTAAGCAACTCCCACCTCCAATAACGCTCATTAAAAAATTGAAATAAAAAAATAAGTTTAGTTTTAGAATTTTCAGTTTTAGCATTTTCGGTGTATGGTCCAGCTACTATGTTAGTTTCCCTGCCTAACAAAATTCCTTCAAAATGTATATGCTGCTGCTTTTGTAAAAAAGCACGGAGGAAATTGAGTTCCCCTCTTGGAGTGAGCAATCACTTGGCAGCATAAGTTATTTTAATGGACATCTCTTTACACTGAGCCTTTGCCATCTGTTTCACCCTCTAATTAGAAATGCAGGAAGAACACAATTCACAATTGTGTCTATAAAGACAAATATAAGGGACTTAAATGCAGGTTTATATCACTGCATCTGTTCACTGATTTTAAAACCAGGAGGAACAAAAGGGCAGGAAACTTTTCTTTCCTTTCTCAATACAATTAGCATAGACAAGTAAGAATTCATAGCACCAAGTTACCAAGATTGGTTCATGTGGCAAAAAATAGGAAACTACCATATTTATCTTGATCTTGTGTTTTACTTTCTATTCCATTTTTTCCTCTGATTCCAATAACGGTACAAAAATTAGCAGGGTTTTTTAGAGAGGTAAAACATTCACATGATTTTTAACTACAAGTGTGACTCCTGGAAGTGTGACTCCTTGTCATTTAGATGTAATTAACTTATCAAGAGAAAAGGCAAAAGTGTTTCCTTACCTATCCATAACGTTTTGTTTGAGAAACCTCACCAATCTATGACTGGTTGAGAAACTTAAATCCTTGCCACTTGGCAACAGAGTAATCATGCTTCCTTAGCCTGGTGCCTAAGGCTAGATTCCCACTAACAAGGAAGAGATATTAAATAAAACAAGATTGCATATGCATAACTAGGCCACTCACTTCACATTTTGTAGGTTCATTTTATTACAGCAGTATCTTGTGTCTATGGTGGCTTAAATGTCTTTACTGCTTAATTATGACAGCTGCATTCTCTTGCTACATCAATTAGTCTCTGAAATGCAGAATTTGCTCATACTCCTAACCAGCCCAGCTATTATCAATGTCAAATCAGTTCAAAATATACTGAGCTACTACCGGTATGTAGAAACAACTTAAATTGCCCAAGCCTGCAGACACCACTAATCACTAAGGCACTAGGTAGGATATCCTAAACTCTTTGGGACGACTAGAGCAATATTATGGAACACTATCATTTATCCAGGGGCAATCTCACTCACCAGGAAATAACTTAAGTATATTCTAGGAGACTCTAAGTAAAACATAGAGAATTACAGCAATTATATACTATTTTCTCACTATTACACTAAAATTAAAACCAATAAACCACCAAAGATTAGGGAAATGAGCAAAATTGAACAATAATCTGTGCCTGTACACACAAATTTTAATTTGTCATCCTGTTAATGTCCCGACTAAACAGAGAAAATAAAGAGAAAATGTAAAAATTCTGTTTTTATCTACATTTTCATATTTTTTTCTCTTTTTCTCATGCACATAAATGCATCTTCCTTCTAAATCCCTCACACACAAGAGGGTCACTCTTATGAGCCAATAATGTAGGGATTATTACCCCATGTTTGGTGGCCATTATCTATTGTACTAATGCTGTGAAATGGAGAGGGGAGAGGTGCATTCATTCACCCTGTTAAAGTTAATGACCAATGATTTACAAGACATGACACATTTTAAGTCAACTGAATTCACTGTCTCATTAAACAATGCAAACAGGGTTAAAAATAGTATCCTTCAGTACTTTGAACTCGCATCTGCCCCATTACAGTTGCATTAATAGGGCTTCAAAAAAGTCATATGCAGATAGCTAATTGATGCTTTTAGAAGACGATATCGACACTTAGTTTTTATAATATTAGTGAGATAGGATGAGAAGTCAACTGGGCACATTTCACTTACTTGCAGAAAATTTTGCAAACAATAATTTGTATTTTATCTTTCCAAATTTAGCTAAATTGGTATACATATATAACTTCTTCCCAATAAATGTAACGTGCTCACCCACCCTAAATTCACTACTCCAGCCCCCAGTCTGCTCTCTCCATACACCAAGATCCCTGACAAAAACAGTCCATTAAGTAGCCTGGGAAAAAATGGTCTATTACTAGAGACTATAAGGCAGAACTTCCTCTTCCCATACCCTGGAAAGGTGCAAAGTAATAGATGACGATGAAGAAGCAATGCTTTCAAAACTCAGTCAAAGAGTCACTTCTATTAAATTTGTTCTGCTCTCTCATTTTATTCATGATTTTTTAAAAGTATATATTAGATCATGTTACTATTCTATTTGAAATTCTTCAATAGCTTTTCACTGTAGCCCAAAGAAAACCCAAACTATTAGGCCAACTTCTCTGATTTTATCTCCCAACATTATCCTTTTCACTAATCTCTTCACACTGGCCTTTTGTCTGTACCTAAAACATGTCAACTTTTTTCTGTCTTGGGCCATTGCACTTATTGCTTTATCTGCTTATACACTATTCCTCAAGATTTTTGTGTTCTATTACCTTGTTACCATTCAACAGATGACTTAGAAAGCCTTTGTTAATAAATCTACATAGAAAGCAGCCCTCCAGTCACTATAATATTATCCTATTCTATCTTTGTCATTACATATCAATACCTAAAATGTCTTTTATTCAGTTATGTATATTTTCTCCTTTCCCTGACTAGAGCATAGCTCCTTAGGGTAGGGGTTCTGTCTCATTAATGTCAATGATTACAACAGTGTCTGATACATAGCAGGTGTTCAATACAGCAGTCATGAACACATGTAGCAATTGAGCACTCAAAATATGGCTGGTATAACTAAAGAATTAAAAGTTCAATTTACTTCATATAATTAATTTAAATTTCAATAGCCACATGTGGCCAGTAGCTATAATGAAAAGCATAGTTCTTTTTTTTTCTTTTTCTTTAATAAGTTTCAATGAACAGCATAGTTCTTGATAATCAGTTCTAGTGTTCTAAAACAAAATACCTTCTACCTTAGATGGTGCTAGAAATGCACAAAAAGATTTTTGTCCTTGGATATCTTTTTCTTCCCCCATGACTATATGCCAACCACTGCCCTTTTTGCAGGAAATCATCAGCTCATAAATGTTACAATCTAATGAGAATACACTCTGATCATTTTGATTAATGCTCATGGACAATTTCAGACATGGACTTACAGAAGAATGCAAAAAGAAAATGACTTGGATCATGACCTCACTAACTACAAGTCAAAAAATTTTAAAACAAAATTTTACCATTTTATGAATGTAAAATAATGAAAGTAAATTCCACATGTGCTAGAAATGAAGAAAGAAAAAAATGGAGAGTGATAAATGAGAGCTGATACCGTGTTTTCCCGAAAATAAGACCGATATGGACAATCAGCCGGACAATATAAGACCTGGTATTATATATTATATTATATTATATTATATTATATTATATTATATTATATTATATTATATCTGGTCTTATATTATAGTGTAATAAGACTGGGTCTTATATTAATTTTTGCTCCGAAAGACGCATTAGTCCAGCTAGGTATTATTTTCAGGGAAACATGGTGGAGCCCTTAAGATTGCAGACCCTGATATAAGGTTTTAAAGGCAGGGGGCTAAGATTTTAAATCCAATGTCTGGCAAAGGAGTTTTGTAAATGCCAGAGTCTGAAAAACCTGTATAGTCTGTAGAAAATGGACAGAATAAAATTTATGTTTCAAGAGAGTTTGCCATTATTCTGGAGTCTTGAGTACAAGTTAAAGAAAAACAAAAACAAAAAAAACAAGCACTAGAAATCAAATCTCAGACTCTCAGTGCAGATTGGTGAAGATTACAAAATTATACAACTATGGGTAATGGGCACATTAGCTCATAAATTAATATATACAGTCAGATTTAAGATCATTGAAAACCTAAGATCCTAAAGGAAGACCTTTAATGGAGACTTAGAAAACATACTCTACTGTTGAGGTCCTTGTTACAGAAAACAGAATCTCCTTTAGCTCAGTTAAGAAGAAAGGGCATCATTTCAGGGTATTAAGGTAACAAAGAGTTTCTTCTAGGGCCAGGAAAACAAGCTTGGTTGCTCTATAGCCAGGAAGAGGCACACAAGGAGACATGTACAACCACATCACAGGAACAGTCCAATGAAAAGCGTACTGCAACCAATGTCCACTGCTTAGTTCCTGTGTTGCTAGGAACACTAGAACTTGCACCACTACTGCCAGAGCTAGGATTTCCCCAGCTGTTACCTCAGATTGCCAACTTTTGCCTTTCTAATATCACTTGGGTGCATCTTCAAATGGAATCTAGTTTATGAGGGGTGCCCCAGATCTAAGAAGGCTGAAAAATGTAGATTTTAGCTTTGTAGACTCTAAAGTACAGAAAGGAAGCCTAGAAGGAGTTATGACTGGGTATTGAATGAGCCAATCTGAAAAATATGCCTCTTTTATCTTCCTAAATGTGACCTCCATATTATGGCTATGCAGCATAACATATCATACAATATGTTGTAATAATTTTTGAACTCTATGAATTCCATTAGGACAGATCATTCTCTGTGTTGATTCTTGAGTTTTAGTACTGGCAAAAAACACAGAATTTGTTAAATGAATAAATTCTAAATAATCAATTATAAAACTCTAGAAGTCAAGAGACTATATAACTCCTTATTTTAACATAAACAGGAAAAAAATGGAATTTATGGTAATAAATATTCCATAGGAGATTAAGGCATGAATCTGACTTTTAGGAAAAGTGTATTATATTTTATGCCTAGAGTTTATATTCTATTGACAATCTGGCATTCCAAGTTGTTTGGGTATAGACCCCCAATAGGAATACATATTAGAGCAACTGAAAGCAAAGCAGACTAATGAGTATTTTTTAAAAGATAACTAGAATTCTAGGACATAAATAATAGAGACTTAAAAAACGCAATATAGCTAGTTAGAGAACCAGCCATTTAAACCTTAAATGCTGGCTTTGGATGCACGAAAATCATTGATTATGTAGACCAGGGAAGCTCCTTCCTCTTCAACTATGACCACCTTTAATTACTAGAGTCAGGTTTTAAGGGTTTTTAGTATTTCTATAACTTGAGGGTCATATATATGTGTACATATGTACATATATATACATATATATGTGTATATATATATATATATATATATATATATATGATTAGATTGTCAAGATCATTAATCTTTTTTTACATAGACAACCTAAGAGAATATTTAATTATTCTGTATTATTAGGGAAAAGTTAAACAAAATTTTTTAAATGTGTAAGATAGACTTCTGGTTTCCGGTTCTGAACACAAGGATCTTGTAAGCCACCACTCTATCCAAGCAACAAGTAAGAAGTTGAATTTACTGAAAAACCAATAATCCTTCTAGAAACCATGAGAGGTAAAAACACAGGGCAAGCCACTGTCCCCAAGATTGGAGAGACTCACGTTCAAATAAAGAAAATAACTTACCGGAGCAGAGATTCCAGAGCTAAGACCACCAGGGAACCAGTGCTGGGGTAGGAAAACCAGAATTGTGACTGACAAATTGCTGGGGGCTCAATGTGGACAACTCTGAGAGCTAAAACTCTGGAGACCCCCTCATAGGGAAGCACCACAATTTTGTGAGGTTTATCTCCAGCAGCTCCATCAGGTTCCCACAAGGCTTTGGAGAAAAATCCTCTCATGCTTCCGGCAGGGGAGGGAAAAGGAACCATTTTGAAATCTTCCAGAGCACTCTGCTCTCCTTAAAAATGCCTGACCGCAGGAGGAACTAATTAACAAAAGCCTAACCTGTTGGGGTTTCATCAGAGCCTAGCTCAGCTGGGTGAAAGGAAATACCCAACTCCAGCCCACTCTAGCCATCCACTCCCATCTAAGAAGGGATAAAATATTCAAAACACTTGTGAGGTTCACAGTCCGGAGGCATAAGTTCACTAAAAGACTGAGATCGAATCCCAAGAGTATAGAACCTTCCCCTCCCCTCACCCCACTTTACAACCACATGACTAAAGGCCTATTCACGGCAATTCCTTTGACCTGGCATATCATGTCTGGTTATCAAGAAAAAAATTACAAGGCATACCAAAAGGCAAAAAAAAATTTGAAAAGACAGAGTAAGCAGTAGAAAAAACATGGGAGGGATTTTGAAATGATCAGACTGGGAATTTGAAACAATTGTGATTTATATGTTAAGGGCACTAATGGATAAAATAGACAGCACACAAGAACAAATAGGTAATGTAAGCAGAGAGATGGAAATTCTAAGAAAGAACTAAATAGAAATGTAACAAAACACTGTAACAGCAATAAAGAATCCCTTTGATGGGCTTCCTAGTGGACTGGACACAGCTGAGAAGAGAATCTCTGAACTTGAGGATATCGCAATAGAAACCTCCAAGACTGAAAAGCAAGAGAACAAAGACTGGGGGGAAAAAACAAAAAACAAAAAAAAAACACAACAGAATATCCAAGGACCTAGGGACAATTAAAAAAAAATGTAGCACACATTTAATGGGAATAGCAGAAGGAGAAAAAAGAAAGAAAGGAATAGAAAGAATATTTGAAATAATTACCAGGAAATCAATGTCAAACACCAAACTACAGATTCAGGAAGCTCAGAGAACAACAAGCAAAATAAATGCAAAACAGAACGAACAAAAAAATGCTGCACCTAGGAATATCATTTTCAAATTACAGACAATCAAAGATCAAGAAAAAATCTTGAAGCCAGAGGGGGAAAATCACTTTACCTATACAGGAACAAAGATAAGAATTACATCTAAATTCTCTTCAGAAAGCATGTAAGAAAGAAGAGAATTAAATTAAACATTTTGAAGTGCTGAGAGAGAAAACAAAACAAAACAACACCAACCTAGAATTATGTACTCTCGAAAGTACTCTTGTGAAATTATTATTCAACAGTGAAAGAGAAATAAAGACTTTCCCAAACAAAAATTGAAGGAATTTATTGCCAGTAGACCTGCCTTGTAAAAAACAAAACAGTAAAAGAAGTTTGTTAGAGAGAAAGAAAATAATATAGTCCAGAAACTCTATCTACATAAAGAAAGGAAGAGCACCAAAGAAGGAGTAAGGATTAAGTGAAAGTGAAAAAAAGAAACTTTTATTTTTCTTATTTTTAATTGGTAGTTTGTTCAAAATAATAATAGTAACAATGGATTTTATGGTGTATTTTTATGTATATATTACATATACACATAAATGTATACATATATACATATATATATTTATGTATGTTTATGTATGCTTGCTTATAAGTGAAGTAAATGACAGCAATGATACAAGGGATAGGAGGGAGGAATTAGGAATATTTCATTATTATAAGGTACTCACAATACCAGTAAAGTGGTATTGTGTTAATTAATAGTAGACTTGTATTAGTTATAAATGTGTATTCAAATTCTAGAGTAACCACTAAAAAAGACAAAAAAGAAAAATGTATGATTGATGTGTTAAGAAAGGAGAGAAAATGGAATCATTTAAAATGCTCAGTTAAAGCCACAAAAGACAGAAAAAGAGTGGAAGACAAAAATAAGAATAAAGAACAAAGGCAACAAATAGAACACAGTAACAAACTAGATATTAATGCAACTATATCAATATCACTTTGAACGTTAATGGTCTAAATGAACCAATGAAAAGACAGAGATTACCAGAGTGATTCAAAAGACAGGTCCCACCTGTATGTCCATTTTGAGTTAATTTTAGAGATGGATGTAAGGTTTACATCTAGATTTGATTTTTTGCATATGAATGTCCAGTTGTTCCAGCACCATTTGTTCAAGAGACTATCTTTGCTCCCTTGTATTGCCTTTGCTCCTTTATCAAAGACTGGCTGACTATTTTTATGCAGGTCTATTTCTCAGCTCTCTATTATGTTTCATTGACCTATTTATTTATTGGTTTGCTCACACAACACTGTCTTAATAACTGTAGCTTTATTGAAAGTCTTGGAAGTTAGAGAGTATCAATCCTCCAACTTCGTACTTCTTCAACATTTTGTTCACTATTCCTCGTCTTTCGTCTTTCTATATAAAATTTAGAATCAATTTTTCAATATCCACAAAATAACTTGCTGGGATTTTTGATTGGGATTATGTTGAATCTGTAGATTAAATTGGGAATACTGAGTTAGTATTTAGTCTTCCTATCCAATATTGAGTCTACCTATCCATGAACATGCAATTTTTCTTCATTTATTTCGTTCTTTAATTTCATCCATCAAAAATTTGTAGTTTTCCTTATATAGATCTTATACATACTTTATTAGCTTTATACCTAAGTGTAAGTACTTCCACTTTGGAAGACAGTTTGGCAGTTTCTTGCAAAATTAAACATATTTTTACCATATAACCCAGCAATCACACTCCTTTGACATTTACCCAAAGAAGTTGGAAACACGTCCACACAAAATCCTGCACACAAATGTTTACAGCAGCTTAACTCATAATTGCCAAAACTTGGAAGTAATCAAAATATCTGTCAGTTGGTGAACGGATAAACTGCATATTCAGACAAGGAAATATGATACAGTGCCAAAAAAGAAAGGAGCTATGGAGCCATGAAAACACATGGAGGAAACTTAAATATTACTAAGTGAAAGAAACCAACCAGAAAAGTCTACATATGGGTACTCTATGATTCAAGCTATATAACATTCTGGAAAGGGCAAAATATGAAGACAATAAAAGAATCGATGGTTGCCATAGGGGAAAAGGAGAGGGGATGAACCGGCAAAGCACAAAGGATATTTAGAGCAGCAAAAATACTCTGTATGATATAATTATAGATACATTGTCATTATACATTTTTCCAAATCCATAGACTGTACAACATGAAGAGTGAACCCTAATGCAAACTATGAACTTTGGTTACTTGTGAATTGTCACTGTAGGTTCATGAATTGTAATAAATGAACCACTCAGGTGAGTAATGTTGAGAGGGGAGGCTATGCATATTTCAGAACAGGTAAATATGGGAAATCTTTGTACCTTCCTCTTAATTTTGCCATGAATTTAAAAGTGCTATAAAACAATAAATTCCTTTTAAAAATAAAGTATAAAGAAACAGATAGAAGGAATCTGTTTCTAAATATTTAAATGGCAATTTTACAATAAGTTCCATTCAATGTCTTTTGATAATAAAAGCATTTAAGTAAATATATGCAATTATTAGTAGTAAAAATGAGATATTCTTTGGAGTTTTTTCTTACACAATTACTTTGAATCAATCTTTCATAAGACACTACATTTTTTATATTAATATGCTCCTCTTATCCCATACCCAAAAGGTGTCACTCTTTTGTTTGCACTTAGAATGAAACAGAATAAAAGTAAAGATAGATGGATGAATGAGCAGAGCAAACCTTATCACTCTAAAATACACTGTACATTTTCACCTAAATGGTAAAATTAATATAGAAGTCTGTGAACCCAGCAGATATTCCAAACTTAAAGCTGAAGCAATCCTGTTGTTGACAATAATATAGGTCACTGGGACACCTGGGAAATGGAATAACTGGGTTGTCTGATCAGACAGGAAATTATTGCAGAGCTCTGTGGTGTTTCAATGCCTCAGGCCCTAGGACAAATTGTAGCTGCTCTGAGAATAAGTTCAAGAGTCAAGATGATGCCAAGTTATAAATTTTTTATTCAATCCTCCACTGAAGCTATAAGAAAATAACAGTGATTTAAGCTTTTAATCTCTTTTCATTTTTCAATTTGAATGTCATGGAGATTTGACAATAAGCAGCAAAATGAAAAAAAAAAATTAGAGATGAAAAATAGCAAAGAGTAAGTGCCACACACTGCCTCTTGAAGAGTTTAAAGCTCATTTATGGACATCATCTCATACTGGGTGATGATATTTAATTTTTCAAAGCCTTAGCAAGTAAAGTCAACAGGATTTGAGATATATACGTTGTGGATTTTTCTTTCAAAAAAAGTCAACATTCTTCTCATCATCTTTTTCTTTCCGAGTATTTTCTTTGTCTATCTCCACTTCAGACTCAGTTGGGTTGCAGTTTATACTTTGGAAGAAGAATTGCATATTTATTACTACCTTTGTAAGGCTTATTTTTTATTTTTCCTTAACACCCCAGATTCCATATTTGTGTCATTGTGTCTACTTCATTCCTAAAACATTCTTTCTGGAATAAGATAAGGTAAAAATCAATAAATCAACCAGTGTGGACAGATGGCTTACCAGACTTTAATTCCCAACACATTGATCACACAAATCCTTCTCTTTGTGTACTTAGTTTTTTATTATCGTTCACTAGACCATGACTGTGAGTACCCCCAGGCAAGAGACATGTTTTATTCATCTTTATTCTACTTGTAAGGCCCAGGACAACACTTACACGTGGTAGGTATTCATGCAACATTTATTTAATGATGGAGCAAATTAAAGAATTAATTACATCCAATTTCACTGTCCTTTAGGCTTATGCCACATAGACTTTCTAACATTAATTCCCATAAACATAAGAATTTATTTCCATACTTCAGTAACTTTTCTACTCTTTCTAGTTTTATTAACTCCAAAATGTTTCTGGTAACAGTAAAGCCCAATCCCTTAACTTGTTTTTATAGTCCATCCCTACTACTATTAAAAAATAAAATAAAATCCAACAAGTAAATGTATGTTTTTTTGTGAATTTTACCACAGCTCATGTTACTCTTTGTTCACATACTGGCCCCAAGTGGTTGCTGGGAGAAGAAAGGAGAGGCGATGGAGAAAACAGGGCTTTATTCTATTGATATTATCAACGGCCCTGTCCTATGGGACCTGTTGCATTGTCAGAGAGACATTTCATGATTACAATTCAAGTTCCCAAATTATCCTATATTAGAAGTGCAGATAAAAATTTCTATAAATACAAAACTGAATTTCAAAGCTACATTCTCAATGTTCAAAGAAAATTGATGTTATTATTATTGAGTCCAAGAACAACCTATCCTTCTGATTATCTTATTGAAGTTCTCACTAAGTTTTCACTGACAAACAGGATTTATTTGTCTGATTTAACCTTAAAACATGCCTTCTGTAAATTTAGTATTAAGAATGATTACCATTAGAAATATTTCATTTTTACTCAATCTTCACATGGTTTATTTGATGTATGATCAGACTCTATAGATAGAAAACTATGTATGGTCTTCTATAGATATCACTCTAGCTTCAAGTGTATAGGAAGTAATCCCAGCTTTGTAGATAAGTTTTCAGTTCTTTTTTTTTTAATCACAAAAACGTTATGTTTAATTTAACATTTTTTTTTTTTTTTTGGCACCTTTGGTAGTGTTTAATTCTAGCCTTGACACTGCCATTGGGATCCTGTGTTAGTTTAAATAAAAATGCTTTCTGGCTATTTGTTTATTTTCTTAATAATTTAAAAACATTTTTCAATTACAGTTGGCATACTATATCACATTAGTTTCAGGTGTACAACATAGTGATTAAACATTTATATAACTTATGAAGTGATCACCCTGAGAAATCTAGTACCCATCTGACACCATATATCGTTAGTACAATGTTATTGACTATATTCCTTATGCTATCCTTTACATCCCCTTGACTATTTTGTAATTACCAATTTGTACTTCTTAATTGAGTATTTGTTTTTTCATCTTGGTCTGTCTCCAGATTACTAAACTTCGCTCTATTTCTGTTTGCTATCTATAAAGAAGTGAATTAAACAATAAAAAATTCAAGGGAAATATCTTAAGTATATTATGTCACATATAGAAAGAATTCAGGAAGTATTATAGGATTCAGATGCAACACATTTATTGAACTACTGCAGATGAGCAGTGCCTTTAATCACCATTTCTATGGAGATGATTACTGCAAATTTCTCTCCTGGTTGCTAGTCTCCCTTTCCCAAAGTTTCTCAGATAGTTATGCAAATTAGTTTCCACTGCGTTCATCTTTTTTGGGCTATGGGCTACATAGATTTGGAACAGTTGGGTACAGTATTTAGATTTCTTTTTTTAATTTAAGTATAGGTAGCATATGATATTATATTAGTTATATTATTTTCAGGTGTATAATATAGTCATTTGACATTTTCATACCTTACAATTTGATCACCCCACTGATTCTAGTCATCATCTGTCACTGTGCAAACTTGTCACAATAGTATTGACTACATTCCCCTTCGCCTTTTTCACCCATTCCCCTCACTTCTGGCAACCATCCCTTTGGTCTCTATTTCTATGAGTCCATTTTTGTTTTGTTTTGTTTACACAATACGGTTGTATTTTATAATTTTGATTATAATTTGTGAAAATAAACTTCAAACTTTTTTTAAAAATAAAGATGACTCAAATTGAGGCAAAGACAGGAGAAACAATCCCAACTGTTATGATATAGCCACATAGAAGAGATTAGACTTTCAAACTCAATTTTTATAATTATTTCAAGCACGAAGATGTGTTTATAGAAAACCATAACACAAAATGTCATTTTCAGGTAATTAAGGCAACTTTCAGTACTTACAGATAGTCCTTTCTGAAACTTTTCACTATAATCGACTCTCACGGTTTATATACAACCCCCAAAAACCACTTTGGTCACTTTTCTAGGCACAATGACATCCTTCAATAATCTTCTCATCAATAGCAAAACTACAGCTATACTGTATTTTATCAGCAACCATATTCATTATTTAGAGAAGAGTTAAAGGACTTATTGGGTGACTTTATTATTTTATGTTTCATTTTTCATTAATATTTGGAGTTTCTGCTGAACAATAATTTAAATAATAGGAAGGTTCTAAAACAATGCTAGTCAACTAATGAGTTGCTCTTATTGTTTCTTCTAAACCATTGCTTCTGGTAGAGAATTTCCACTGTCTGAATAAGAATGCAGATGATGTTAAGAAGTATTAATTCCATAGCTTTTTCTGATTTTATAGAAAATATTGGTAGAAAATGTATACTTGTACCCAATGTTACCTAAATGATCTGGTAGGAAAATGTTATTACTTTTAGGAAAATAAATTTAATGGAGTGTTGGTTAAGAGATAAGGCTTAAATAATTTAAGTTTATCTCTGCTGTTTCTATAACCCCACTAATATGAAAGTAAGTATACTTTTTAAGGAGTATAAATCTAGAAGGACAAGGAAAATGAGTTACTAACATGTTACAGCAGAAGATAGATGTCAGGAATTTCTGTCAACAAGAAAGTAGATGACTTAGCAGAGTGGAGAAAGCTTAGAAAACTTAGATTAATATAAGGAAGCCAATAAGTGCTGAAGAGGCCTGGATCCGTTCTTAGAAGTACAATTTCTCTTGAAGACAAATGCTACAGTCTGACTGTACTTTATAAAAAAGTTGAGGATAGGCATCGTGATATAGCATATGTGCTAGTTTATCTGTAATCAAGGGACTAACCAAAAATGTCCAAGCCAGGGCTGGTCAGCTAAAATACTGATCAAGAATGCATAGTTGAGTTGTGTGATCAGATAGCATTCTAAGGAAGCCCCTACACCAGATGTGGCTAATATATTGTTTCTGTTATCCATATCTTAATTAGCATCTAAAGCTTGCCGGTTAATATACTAAATGTTGTTAAAATATGTTGACTAGCCTGATAAATATTAGATATGAATTCTCATTAGTGAAATTAAAATTATTTGATAGGGTATTGTATGAAATATTTTAGAGGCTCTCCTTACTCTTGTATAAATTAGGTATGAAAAGCCAGATAGGTTTATTCCCTTTATCTTGATGGATTCTTTGGGCTGAATCCCTAAGTGTTCCTGTGTCCAGCTGTGAACTCTTGGATATTTTTTGCTGAATTCCAACTATATGGGTTACAGAATTCTGCCCTGAAATCTCAGTGTTTGCCCAAATCTGCCACTCAAGCAAAGCGGTGATAAAAACATCTAAAGGGACCAAGAGCTGGTATTCCTTGATTCATCAGAAAAGATCATATATACAGTTTCTTTTGCATGTGTAGGTGGGGCAAAATGTGGTTTGAGACTTCCATTTTTTATAATCTGTTAGGAAGGTAGTGGATGGGTTAGCTAATGTCATTCACCTCAGAATTTCTTCAGTGGGCATTTATTACCTACCAAAAAGAACTTAAGAGTTGTGCATAACCAAATCGTATTAGGTGAGACAGTAGTTATTAAGAATGGGGATAAAAACAAAAGGATCAGCAGAAGGAGTAAATAGGGCCCACATTCCCTCCTTTACCTTCACAACTTAAATAATCTCCTTCCTTACGTTTACAAAAGAGAAAATTTTCTCAAGAAATTGAACCAGAGAGTCTCAGGCTTCCGGAACAAGAAGGAGGCCAAGTATAAGACCTGTGCTTACAAAATAAGGAAATGAATGTCTACATGCTGAATGAAGATGCCGAGTGCTTTTCTAGGATTCTCCAGTGCTTGGATATTCCATACTGCGCACTAGGAGGCTGAGAACCAGCTTACAACTCCAGGTGTGAGGTCTTTCCTTGGGTATGCTGCCTGTCCCAAAGAAAAGACTTCCAGACTTCGATATTTGGGGTCTCAAAGTCAGGTTCCTAACCCCATAATCCTAATACGAAGCCTAACAGTCCATAAGCCAACAGAGCTTAATCTCCATTTCTTAATGCCTCATTCTTAGAAATTACTAGACAATGAAACATCTCCAGGTAAGTTTATAACATTTCCAAAATGAATGAAGAGACTAACACAAACAGATAAAAATGAACCTCAGAAAAATTAGAGAAAGTCAGAAAAAATGCAGAGAGTAGATAGAAGGCATTTTGAAAAAATATTGCTTTTGGATAAGAGAGATTTTGCATCTATGAAATGAGAACAGGATGCTTTTTTTAAAGTAATGATGAGATTATAAAAATAACTATCAGTATTAAAATTGCAATGTATCTTAAACATCGAAAGATGTTTTGAAGAAATCATTTAGAAAATAAGACAAAGGACAAAGATATTAAAAAAAAAAAAAAAGATTTTAAGATCCCAAAGTTTAACATCTAGCTAATAGAAATTCTTGGAGACAGAGAGAAAGAAAGATAGATTAGATAGATAGATAGATAGATAGATAGATAGATAGATAGATAGATAGATAGATAGATAGATAGATAAAGGAATATGTAAGGAACACATGAAAAAGAAATAAATTATTTATCTCAGAACTGAAAGGCTGGGCTGAGAAACTGTCCAGCACAATATAAGTGTAAAAACACCTAAACCAAGTGACATCGTCTTGAAATTTCAAAGTTAATTAGATAAAGAGATTTCAAATGCTTCCAGAGAGTTAAAAGAAATAGGAGCCACGGATATAATAGATGCAATGTCAGGAATCAGAATGGTACGGGACTTTACAGCATAAACATTGGAGATTGGAAGACAATGGTATAATTACATAAAAATCTAAATGAACATTATTTCTAACTTAAGAGTTGTATACTCTAACACAATTCAATCACAAATGAGGGTAGAATAAACCATGTCAAACATTCAAGGGCACAAAAATATTTTCAAAACCTGCTTCTCAGAAAAAGAAGCCACAGGAGGATGTGCTCCAACAAAAACCAGCCCTTGTGTCCAAAAGGAGGCATGGAGCATTGAACAAAGGAGAAATGCCAGAGGAATGATACTAAAAGTGAAGGGAATGCTACTCAAGGGGAGTGCCAAGGTGCCAGTGATGTAGCAGGCTGAGGGATCAACCAATTAAGACTGGCCTATGAAGAAATTAACCTGGGATGGTGCACAGCCAGTGGAAATGATATGATCATTCAGGCTGCAATGACTGATCAGGGCTGCTACAGAGGCCCGAACCCTGAGATGCAGACAGCTAACATGGGAGCAAAATGTATCGTCACAGTGGCATCAAGGTAGTTTCTCTGTTAAAGCACTAGGTATAATGTTCTCAGTCACTTATATGCTTGGGGGTGGCATATATTTTAAAACACTGAATATCAAATTATGTAATTTATATTATAAATCGTGTGGCTAACTAAGGGTGTAGAAAGAGGAAATAATGGATTTAAAATTATTACATTCTGGAAATATTAATCCAAATCTGGTTAATTTCAGAACATTACAGGTACATAACTGACTTTTTTGTTGAACTTCGGTTTAAAAAATCCATGAACCTATGTAAGACCAATTGAGTCTTAAGAAAAAAATATGGATAGCCATAACTTTCTTTGTTTCTAATATACTAAAGGTTAGTTATCATATTTACAATGTAATAAGGAATAATATTCTTCTGTATGTATTTTACAAGTTTAAACAACTCTATTGTACATTACTTCATTGGTTCCATTTTCTGGGTTTTTATATGTGAAAAATATCTGGAATAAAGTAATTTCTAAAATGCATTCTAACTGAAATATTTGAATAAGAATAATAATGTAACTTTTCAGGCAACAATTCATTGTCAATTTATCTAATTGTATCTCCCTGCGCTTACTACCCTCTTTTTCAATATATTTTGCTCATTAATAACTGTATCTTAAAATAGGGTGTTATATGAATATCTATTTTATACCACTTAATTTAATTTTTATTTTATTTTTTACTTTTATTTTATTTGAAATAATTCATTGTTACCAGTTTTGGGAGAAATATCAGGTATCAGAGATTCATATAAGTTCTTGGTCAAAATGATGCTTTTGGATTATCTCTGAATCCAGCGATCCTTCCTTTCTCTGTATTATTTTCCTTATTTGTCACCCTCATACCCTCAAATTGGGAATTTATTATAATAGGCATTGATGTGTTTATACAGCATCTTCTATCCTTGTAAGAGTATGAGGATGTATTTCCTCTTTATAGAGATGGATTGAATTAATCTTTTTGAATTATCAAGCAAAGGCTATTTCAAAACCATAGATAGGATCTTTGCAGGCTTCTTACAATAACTCTTATTATTCATGAAATCACAAGCCTCAAAAACCAGGAGAACTCACACTGACCCTGTTATTACCCCTAGACAGATATAGTGCTCTTTTGCAATGAGGTGCCTCCCAACCAAGAAAAAAAAAAAGCATCATAAAACAAGGACAGATAACACAGTTTTCCTAGTTTTCCTAGTTTTTTACAGATTAGTAAAAACTAAAATGGGCTTTGATACCCTGGTTTAGCCTAAGTGTGACAAAGGGAGGAAGATTCTAATTCACTGTGGGTAGGGGCATAAACTTGTCTTAAGGGAATTTCGGCAATATCTATAATCATAATATATATGCATAGGGTTTACATTATACTGTTGTTTATAGAAGCAAAGAATGGAAACAAAATATCTATTTAGACAGATTAAATAAACTGTAGGGCATCCAAACAATGGAATACTATGATATAATTTAAAACCAAAAGTTAGGTCTGTATTTACTCTCGTGAAAGGACATTCATAATATGTTGATAATCAAAACAGTCAAAGAATATATATTTATTCCAAAAGTATATACACCAAAATCGTATCACTGATGTGCTGGGTAGTGGTATTTCATGTAAATTTTGTTTTATCTAATTTTTCTAATTTATGTTAAAATTGTCATTTATTTTTTTAAATAATTTATAATAACAAAGAAAATTACATTATAAAAAATGAAGAAACTTGAAAATTGTCATAAAGTCCTGACAATAGTGATACTTTTCATAAAGCCATGATAATTTTATACAAACTAGTATGATTTCTAAAAATTGTTCAAGATTTTACAATAGTTTTTATAAACAGTACTGATGTATTTGTCAGTGAAGGCAAAATTCCCACTGACTTGATCCCATCCTTTGTTACTTTTAAGTATGGTGATTTAACATTACAGCTTAGGGAGAATTCCCTGTATTATTTTGATCATCCCACTTCTTCAGAAAGACAATAACCTCTAGTTCCCATCATTTAGAGTGTACTGAATTAATTGTTTTGTTTTATAATTGACCCCTTTTTATTTATGGGTAATGGACATAAACAGATTTATAATAATTTGAGATTGAATTATTTAAAATGTGAATCCTTTTCAAATAGCCACAGTATCATGCTATTTAACGACTTTGAAGCCTTCATTGTATAAATATAAATAAATATAAATATAAATATAAAAATGGATTATAGTTACTCTTGGATATTTGGAGAACTGCCAGAAATTAAAGGAAGCCAGCGTTCTCAGTACTGTTTTCTGACCAGTGACTTTTAACCTTTTGTTTGTTTATAGAAGGTTAAGTTGAGAATACGTATAATGAAACCTATGAACCCTTTTCCCAGAAAAATGTTCTATGCACATATAAAAATTATTTTTATATACAATTTCAAGTGTTCAAAGAATCTCTTGAAGCACATGTTTTTAATGGATAAATTAGAATTAGTGGGTGAAACTAAGAGAGAAGCTGAATTCATTTCTATATTAGAAGGGTTTTCTAACAAAGCAGAATTTTCCAATGATTTGTACTTCATTAAGTACTCAGTAAGGATGGTTAAGTATATTCTGGAAGCAGGTGGAATGGTACAGAAGGAATTCCAACCTCCAAATTGAAGTTTGACAAGATGGCCTTAGAAAGTACTTTAACTCTAATATTTTATTATTGGATTCAAATAAAGATAGCATATTTAATCCAACAGGTAGGCTTTAAAAACATGAAGGGAATTAAAATAGTACTGTTGTACTACTTTCTGCCACTCCATTTTCTCCTCACAAAGACGTGTTTGGTGTTCTCTCTTTTTGTCCTTCTTAGGATTTCTCTTTCAAATAGGTGACTGATCACAGGCATGTATCTCTTTCCATCCCTACAACCTCTTAAATTTATATTTTAAAAAAATAAAGAGGTATAAAGTCCACAACAATGAAGAAAATGGTGAAGATGCAATCAACGGGCAAGAACCATACATTTTGGAAATAGAGAAAAGGAAAAAGGATGAGCCAAAAGTGCCACTAAATTACAGACTGGAATAAGTGGGAAGGAAACTGCAGAAGACAAAGTCAAGGAGAGATGTAACCTGCTCAAGGAGATGCTTTAGCAACTTCAATTACCACACCTCAAGGTCAGCAGAGAGTAGAAATCACCCACTACAACCCTTGCTACCAGGCATTTAGCTACGGACAAAAATCACAGGGGTCTTCTCTAAAAAAAAAAAAAAAAAATTGCATCATCTGTCTCAGCACAACTCTTTGAATGGAAAACCATAGAGCAAAGCTCTCCTTATTTTGGCCTTTAAATGCTTTCTAGTTTAATGGCTACTACCACCCATTCACTCTAATGTGAAGTCTGCTGAGCTTCACACACAGACACACACACAGAGCTTTCTACTCATTCATTCTTAAATATGAACACAAAACCAGTATTCAAAATAGTTTGTAGGATATCGTAACATGATAGAGAAAAAACAACACATAATTTGTGTTATCATGTTGATGAGAATTTGTTTAAAATCAAATTTTTTTTCAGAGAGACTAAAGAAAATATAGTAGTATCTTAAAATACAAATACTATACTATGAAAAAGAATCTGTGGATAAGAAATAGCTTTTAGAAATTAAAAAAGTTATTGAAAGATTATTTAATTAATTTAAAGATGAAAGTTCATATATTTTTTTAAAAAAAACTAGAATGTATAGGAAGAACATATCAAAGATAAAATGTAAAAGGATGTAGTCAGAATTGGTAATATCTGATTTAAAAAGTGATCCAAAAAAGAATGAAAAGTAAAAAATTTAAAGTGCAAGTTTAACAATTATTTTTTAATTAAAAAACAACATACATAGTCAAATTTTCTCAGTGCTCAGGAATAAGCTGAACAATAATAAGCCCTTTAATAGGGTTTTTATAAAGTACACAAATGAAGTTGTGATCAACTCTATCCTGGAGTTTTTAGAAGTCACCAATAACATACGCGTATGTAGTCTACTGGTCTAATATAGCTGAGAATTCAGTAGTAGAGGAGAGAAAAATGAGTGATTCTAGAAAGAGGGAGCAGTGATTCTGGAAAGCTGTAGCATGGACGAATGGAAACTTCCTATTGCCCTATGTTGATCATTAAAATATTTAATAAGCTCAGCTCGTCATGACAGATACAACAATCAACTAGGATAGATACCAGCTCTGCACAGCCAGTAAAACCACGCCTGGCTGAGTGTCATTCCTGTTGATAGATGGCAACAGTAAGGGCAAGTTCTTAGGCAAAATTGGAAAGTTCAAGTTTGGTGTCCAAACCAAAGTTTTAAAATGAATAAATATGAGCTGGGAAAAATGAAAATGATAACTACTAGGGGGAAAAAAATAGATGAGGTAGCTTTGCTGTTTTAAGGCATATGGTCTTATGAAGTGAGAAGACCTTTTTTTATCCTTTTTAAAGAAAGAATACAAATATCTACATGGTAATCTCTTTCATTGGGTTAGAAATAGCTGTCCTTTCTCCTCCAGTATATCTAGTCTTTATCTATGTATGTGTGTGTATGTATACATATGAGTACATATACATATGTATTCATATTAATGGGAAAGAAATGGTTGACTATTTTAAGGCAATAGATGGCTGATTTAGTTATTAGTGGAGGTTTTGATGATAGGGTCTCAGGGTTTCTTGGACACCAGAGGAAGCAAGAGACGAGTAAAATAAGGTTTAGATGAGGTGCTAGAAACAAAATTTATTAAAGGCCCTTTAGGGTTCAGGAACTATATTCTACCCTTAGGATTCAGAGATGAGTTATTGAGATGATAAACAAGAAAACAATCACTTCCTAAGAGACATGAAAGGGGTAAATTTAGGGCGATGGAACAAATGGGGAAAAAAATTACTATATCCTAAGAAATAAGATTCAACTCTGCCAGAATCTTCAAATCTGATTACTGTAGGCTACAAAAGATCAAGAGTTTTATTTATTTCTTATTTACTTGAGAGCTGGCAAAAATAGGCTATGGTCAATTAATTTAGAATGAATTAAATAAAAGAGTGACTATGAAGTTTATGTTTAAACTAAGTTTAAAGGGTAGTAAATTCAACACAGGCAACTTAATTTTCATATTTTAAGTCACAAACATTTTTTCTTCAAAAATGAGGTTTTTCTTAATTTAAAACCTCTTTTGTATGAGATTTCTTCAATTATCAAAATCTCACCCATAGTGAATGAAATTCATTCCAGTTCAAGAAATTCCATTTTTAAAAAGTGACCTTTTAGAAGTTTCCAATTAAAGAAGTGATAAATTGAGTTGTGTATAAAAAGTAAATTCATAATCCTTACCTAACACATTCATTTAATTTAACTTAATGATTCTATTGATTTATTCATAAATAAAATTTGAGGTATAATCAAGGTTATTTCTTACTTTTAAAATATAGTTATTATTAAATCAGGCTTTTGGTTGAATTTTGTTATTTAAAAGTAAAGAAATAATCACCTGATCCTTTACGCAATGTTTTCCAGTGTCCTCATTACTATCCTCTGCCCAAACCACTAGAGGGCAAGACAATCTAACATATTTGAGCAGGTCTAATTTTATCCAACAGAGGGCAATCACACATGTGCTAGGCAAACAAGTCAGCATATTCCATTACATTTCAGCTATTCACATCTGCCATTTCCTTTGGGGATTATAAAAGGGAGCTGAGGAGGGAACGAAAGAAAGAAAGGACACAACCCTCTCAGTAAACAATCCATTGGCAGACTTCTCTGAAACTGTTAAGCAAGTAAGTTTAATAAACAACTTGCTTTTTTTCTAGATTTAAATAGTTTAAAGTGAAAAAACCACAAGTCAGAAGATAAATCTTAACAAAATGAGAAAACATGCAAAAAATCATTTCCAATCAAAGGGACCAAGTGTTAACAGCTTTATTTTTATGTACAAACACAATATCGGGTTACCTTTAGAGGCTAAGACATGAATCAGCAGCATAAATAATTCTTTATTAAACGAAAACTAGAGAAAGCTGTAAGTGAAGTGACAGATGGGATTAGCTATTTCTCATAAAACATCTTGAAGAAGAAACCTGGGTTAATAGAAAGAGTCAAGAATCAGGAAGCCTGGATTTTATCTTTAACTACATCTGTTGGCTGTATGACAATTGGTAGATAGACCAATCTATTAATACATAGCCTTCAGTTGCCTCATACACAAAATTATGGAAATTGTGACATAAGTGATTTCTAAATCTGGCTGGTCATCTTCGGAAACCTTGCTTTGCTCGTCTCCTGACCTACTAAGAATTCAATCTCCAGAAATGAAGTTCAACCACTATATACATGTATATGTCTAACTTGTATACATATATATATACACATTATATTTGTATAACTTAATATGTATACATATATACATATGCATGTGTTACAGTTCTAGGTATTTCTGATGATCTGTTATTATTGTAATCTGTCATTATTGAAAACAGGCGAAATTATGGCTATTTTCTCTTTTACTTTAAAATTCTATGACTTTATGATAACTTATACATTACTAAGTTGGTATTTTAAGATATAAAATATTTTTCTGGCCTAACACTAAAAAAAGAACAGAAACTCCATCACATTTAAAAAAACTGAACTGGAAAAAACCAATATCGACTAAGAGTTCAGTCGATACCTTGTTTTTGTTTTGTTTTTCTTTGTTCCTCAGAACTTTCTTTTTTTTTTAACTCAGTATTTATCATACTTTTGGTATCACATGGCTGCAATTGATGATGTGTATTTCATGTTGACTTGTTGTTGTAGCTGTTACAACTTGAATCTGTAATGGCTAATTGCCTTGGGAATGAGTTTAGTGTATATGTTTTGGTTCTGGGGAACGTGGAAGAACTTCTCTCTTATGAATTATGATGTCATCATCACAAATAAATTCTACTTTAGGATAAGGCAAGAGAAACCAGACTGAACCCAGTAACAATATCTGAAGAAAGAGAAACAAATTCTGGAAATTATTGGTAAATTACTTTCTGTGTAAACCTTATTTTTTTACAATCTCACTCCCAGTAGGAGTATTCACAAGTTTAACTTTATCTTACATCTTTCAAAGAAAATTTTCTTGTAGGTCACTTAACTACAAGAAAAGTCCAGTGACAGAAGATGTAAAATGACTTCATTTTGGTGACTGTATTGTATTTTTGGTACACAACTTGATCACAAGGGCCTGTCAATCTTTGTGTCATGTTGGTGCTCTGGAAGCAATATAGATTCTTGTGGGATTTTAATGTGGTAACTGATGCTCGTAGGAGATGAGATGCCTCATTACAAATGAGTGACTAATAACCTTAGAATCAGAGGTGATATTCAAGGACAATCAAAGACAATGATATTCTCTGCTAATCTCCTGTTTAGGTTATCACATTATTTTTTAATCAGATTCTACATAATTTTCCCTCAAGAAGATATGAGAATTTATGATTTTGGTAATTTCATGTGACACAGCACTTCCTGTTTCCATGGAAGAACAAAGCAGAATAATTCAGAAATCAGATGCTATATAAATGGCTTCCCTTTGCTTATCAAATTTATCTAATTGTCATTCGCTATCCCTTCCCCTTGTAGTCTCAGTTTCTCTCGTTCTTTCTCTCTGTCTTTTTCTGATGGTGTTAAAAAGTGATCTTCTTTTAATTTTTATACTAGCACCTAAAAATACATATTGTTATTTCAAGAGAACACTTTAAAAATTACTCTAAGAGAACACTTTAAAAATTACTCTCAAATATTATATAGTGGCAGCAAAAAAATAGAATTCTGCAAAAGAGCTAAACTGAAATCAACAGTAATTCAGTTATTCTCATGTTTTATTTTAAAGTCACTATTTTAAAATAAAAACAATTATGCAGCTCTTTTGCCAGCGGTTCAGGTTCATTTTAAGATATACACATTTTTGTTTTAGATGAGCAAGCTACAATGTTACATTCCATGCACCTTTCTGAAAGCATTCTTCAAGAGCCAACCACCCCTAGAAAATGAAGCACTCAACCAATCCAGAAGATGAGCAGAAAAAAGTTGAATTAATTGGGCTAAATAGCACTCCCACACAACGTCCAATTCATGCCATATCCTGCAGCAACCGGAAACACAACTAAATTTTTATAACTAATTTCATAATAAGAGATTAAGAATGTGGACATCTGACCACTATCAAACAAATTTGTGAGGCATGCTCATTTTATGCTAACATGACTCAACTGAATTACGTAGTTAGTAAACTAGGTGCTATTAATTTGACCATTAAGAAAATCAAGCTTTCAGGAAAGGACTTTAATTTAGAAGATTATGTCATTGTCTGAACTATATACTGCATACTAGAATTGCTCAAATAATTTATTTTCAACATCAACATATACCCTCAATATAAGGTGTCTGATTATATCAACTACCACCCCAAGCCAATGGTGGTCTACTGTCTTCTTAGTTTGTTTTATTCTTTGTTCCTGATTCATAAAAGAGCTCATATACACTTAGGCTGCCACCCTCATGTGTAACACAGGCATGGCATTCTTGATATTTCCTCTGCCTTTCAATTTCTCTTTAATCCATATACTATAATTGCTAAAAATCTGGCTTTCCAATTGCGACAAATGGTGCCTCTTCAGTTTTTCAGCTATGGTTAGATCCCTGACCTTCATCACGTGAATAAAGAGAAACAACCTAGTAACTGGTTGAAGAATCGTCACAGCACATCTTACTCCCTCAGCCTCCTACCCGCTTCTCTAATCATCCCTGGATATTTCACATCAGTATGATGCTAAGAAAACGGAACTTATCAAATATAAACATTTTACACTATATTCTAAAAATAATTTTAGAACACATATTCTGGAAGTCTATTCTAAGAATCAGAGTGTTTATATTTTGTTTTTTTGTTTGATTTAACGGACAAGAACCAGAGCACTAAGTGGTGCACTAAATGGCTGGCTTCTCCACAGAAATTCTTTTCATCACCACTTTTTAGGAGTGTGTGATCTACCGCTCAACCATAATGTTCCTCTGAGGATTCAGACAGCTGTAACTCTACCAGATGACACACTCTGATTTAGGACTCCATGGAACCCAATTCATAGTGATGAATAAAGAAAAGGCACACTGATTCTCAGTCTCCTGGAATTTATAGTCTCTCTTACTTTTCTTCTTTCTCTCCCCTTTTTTCCTTTTTCCTACATGCTTTGGAGAGAAAAATCCAGAAGCCCTTCTAAGACAAAGAAATACAAACAAATTTGAATCTGTTCAAAAGACAGGTTCTCCTAGTTCTTGGCCAAATTTAGAAGGTGAGTCAGAGTGACAGGAAGATGGAATTGCAAGGCATCACTGTTTCTGAGAAAGCACTTCTCGGACACTGTGGGCAGAGGGATGGCTGTAAGACCATCCAGAACACCCTATGTTCACTGCTTGGCTGTCTAGAAAGCCATCATGAATATGCAAATGTGTTACGCATAAATACGAAGCTGTTATACCATCTTATGTTTTAAAGCAGATATAAGGTGGTGAATGGGGGACAAGCACAGTGTAGGTTTCCCAATCCCACATCTTTTCTGCTTTCCCTTCAGGTGTGTACAGTAGAAAAATCTTGTATTTTTAGAAGTTTGGAAAGGGTCTCCAGATAGTTTGGATCATCTATTTCATTAATTCTTGAACTACCATAAGGTGGACTAAATTTATTTGAACATAGTGGTGAATGAAGTTCCTGAGTTCTGTAATAAGACTGTAATTCCTACAAACTCAGGACTAAATCAAAGTCATTCTATATGCTAAATATGCAACTTTGGGCAAGTTACTCCATTACTGCAGATTCAGTTTGCTTACCTGTAAAATGGAAATGAAGTAGCTGCATCATAAGATTATTGTGAGCTAAACCACTCAAGTACAAATGCTGTGCCTGGCATTTAATAATTACTCGACAAACATTATTACTTGTATAATTTTTCTTTGTTCTAATGCTTGAAGCAAAAGCAAGGGGAAATTCTTTAGCATTTGGATCAACCAAAATCAAATTGGATAATCAGTTGTGAACTGACTTTAAGTCAGAAAAGATGGTTATGAAGTCAAAATACCATCAAATAGATGCAATATGTTGGTGAAAAAAGCAGAGAATTGATGCCAAAGGAGTATTTTTAGATCCAGTTTCTCCAATTACCTGCTATGTGACCTTGAGTAAGTCACTTAATCTTTGAGGGTCAACTTTCTCATATGTATAAAGGAATAACACACACATACCAGACATTTGTTGTGGGAATTAAAAGAAATCATTTATATAATGTTAAAACTATGAATGTTAAATTAAGTAAGGTAAATTTCCTTCATTCTAAGAGACAATAAAAAACAGGAACAAATTAATAAATCAAAAACGCCACAAGTTTAGCCCAAACCCGTCTCCTCTGTGGAGCCTTCCCTGCTTCTACAGTTTTCTCTCCCAGAGCGATGCTATTTACTCTCCCCTCTTTTGTTATCCTCAGGCATACCCTGCTCATCTGTCTTATACTTTTTACAAGTACATGCCCTATAGAAATGAAACATGTTTTAATGGCTTCCGTATCCCCAGCAACTAGCACAGAGACAAACACAGTGAATGGTGCTCTGCAAATGATATTTTAATAACTGATTGCATGCTTAAATGAAAGAATGTATTCTCCTGACATTAAAGACAGGATATATCATCTCTTAGGATGGGTGGCCAAGAAAAAATAATTCCATACCACTATTAACCTAACAAGATTGCCTTCTACATATATATTTCTAATTGCATGACTCTTGGAATTGTTATCATTAGAAATGCCATGCCAACATTCCACAGTCAAGCAGACGTCTCTTTTGTTGGGTGGATAAAGACTCCAGCCTGTTGGTGGGGCTGAAGTTGCACAGCCATCTGGAAAGAAAACTTGGAATCCTGTAGTAGGGCAAGAAAAGGAGCATTAGCTTCAGGAATGTGGCACTCATACAACTGTGTTGGAACAAAGCTGGCCGTGAACCAAACCCTGTGCTTGTCTGCCTGTCCTCCTGGAAGAGTTTACGTGTTACATCAGCTACATTAGACAGGCAAGGGTTTTAAGAGACAAGTAGAAAAGAAGATAGAATGTCATTTAAAATACATTTCCAGGCTCCTTCTCAAGTGAAAACCCAGTAACGTTGCGTGGATCCATCCCAACAATGTTTAAGCATTTCTAGACATGATCAGATCACTCTCATCTACTCTTGGCTTCAGTCACATATGAACTGTAGAAGCCTGTATTGTCTAGGAGACTGTAAGCAGAGAGCCAGCCCTTACACTGAAGCAGAACAGACTTGGGTGGAGGGTCCTAGTTAACTCATAAACAATTTATAAACTGAAGCATTTAGCAATTCTTGATTAAAGGTTCAAGTTCTTATAGCTAGCTCTTTGCCAGAGAAATACAGGGTTTCACCGTTTTCGGTAACCATGCTTTGAAAATCTTGGGAAAATATCCTATTTTGCAGCTTAACAAAATTTTAATATTAAATCAGCTAACTTAAAACATGCTTATGACAAAAACTTTAGTATTGATATGTGTATGAAATGCTTTATCTAAATCTCTTCAAAATATTGTCCCTCTGAACTAAGAAGAGACAGGCTTTGTTATGATAGCAGCTAGGAAATTCAAACCCATTTTGGAAAAAAGAGAAAAACAGGAATAAACCAGTCAGATGGAATATCAGAAAATGAGTCATAATTTGTCTTTAATACAGTTAATTATGGCTCTTCAAACTCTCACTTCCACATTTGAATACTGTATCCGTGTAAGCAATTAATTCTTTCTAAGGTTGCTTTCATTATCCAAGAAGCCTTAGTGATCTCTATGTAACCCAACCCTTTCCTTACAATTTAATGTAGCCAATAAAATTCCATTGCATGGAGGGTCAGAGTCAGAGTGAAGGCTAAATCAAAAACCTAACACAAATTCTGGTAAGAATCTGGAAATAGGAAAAAGAAAAAGAAAAAACACACACCAATATACTCAACTGGAAGATTTTACTCAACGCAAGGCTTCTCAAGATCAAGGACTGAGTCCTAACCATCTCTTAATTCCCTGCACTTAGGATAGACCTCTACACTTAGTAAAATCTCAAAAGATTTTGGCCAAGAACATGAAGGAACTGATTAAAATTTCACTAAAATATTTTTTTCTTCAAATCAATATATACTTATAAAGGCAGAATCCATACTGGAAGAATGTTAAGGGTATTACTCTGTTCTGTACATTTTTACTTTAAATACCCTACCACACAGTTAAAATGTATGAGTATCTTTGCAGTAACTCTCTCTTAAGTGAGCAGAAAAGAGATTCAAGGTTGGAAAGAATGAGGAAAAGCTACTTGGGGGTTATAGAAGAAGTAAAAGTAGACATGAAGAGGAAGAAAATTCCAAGTACTCCAGGGGAGGAAAAAAGTAAGTAGCAGAACTTTGTTTTATCACAAAATCAGCCTTATTCATTTATAAAGAATTTCCTAAGGGAGTTTTTTAAATAATCAATGAAAAGATCTTTAAAGAAGAAAAAAATAAATGAATCACTTTAATTCAATTCAATAAAAGCTTTCCTTTATTTTCTGAGTAATAGATTCCCTTTTCCGGCCTTCCAAGACCAGGTCTCTGTAGTCAGCATAAAATGAAATTGAGCAATAATTTTAATTTAAACAGTTGTAGATCCAAATAATTTAGATCAATTATGATCAAGGATTTATGTAGCATGATAGCCTGCAGTATTTGAGTTAATGATCCCCTCCCTCAGTGTGGTAGTGAAAATAACATTCAATAAGAGGTCAGGAGAGTTGGATGCTGTTTTCAAATTCACCATTTAACTGGCAACTGAGAAGCTCTCTGGGCCACAGTGTTATCATTTGATCACTGTAAAAAATATTTGCACAACTGAGTTGTTTTGATGAGCAGTGAAACACTGTATGTAAATAACTTTGTGAATATAAAGTGCTATTATAAATAGAACAAATTCATTGTAAAAACTCATTCCCCACTTCATACTATCACACTCTGTAAAGGTTGTATGAACTTTTCTTTAGTAAGACATTATAAGAGATATGACTGGAAAGCAAAGTAGCTTGATACTAAAATATCAAAGTAAATGTATTGGAGAGAAAAAAAAATGCTCTAATGCACATGCGTTAATATAAAACAAAGCACTTTCCGGAAAAATCCTCAATAGTATTCAGATTATTTTAGGGCATATAAATATATGTATGATTTAACATTTTATGATAATAGTGTATAATTTTCATTTATCCATAACAGGTGGCCTTCTTTTTTCAATGGGACTAAAATTGTTTATTTCCATTTTACTAATGCTACAATTTTATAAAATTTTAGTTCAGTATGTTCAAATTCACATAGCATAAAAGCAGCTCTTTCAAAAGTTGAAAATGTCATTAGGCATTTGGTGTGCAATGAGTGCTTAGAAATGCATAATGCTTGCTTTGTTATCATTAGAGCTAATAATAATTTATACTCTAAACTATGCAAATATTGGCAGCAATATCAGAGCTTCTTTAGAAATTTTTGATTCATTTGAAACCTAAACTAAATAAAACTAAAGTGGGTAAATTCGAATGAACCAAACCCCCAAACCCTATGAATTTTCTCCCCAAATTAACATCACTTTAAATCTCTCCTAAATGCATGTGACTTAAACAATAAAAACGTTATAACAGATGACAAGAAACTAAAACAGAAATTTTTACCAGTTCCTTTAGTGAGAAACAGCTATTTTACTTTTTGCTCTTTGCTGCTGCTTTTTGTGTTTGCTTTTAGTGAGGGATTTATTTAAATTTTCTTTAGATTTAATCGCTAAACATAGTAACAAAATGGGAATACATGAAAAATAAACCTAACATTGTCCAGATATAGCAAAATTGTCTTTTTATAACCGAGGTATAGGGATATTTTTGGACAGTAAAAATCATTTCATTATTAAAATGAAAAATTAAGATTAAGATGAAAAGTTATAATTAACATGAAAAATTATTTTCTACTTGGCTTTTATATATTATAAGTCTTTTGTTTTTTACTCCTCCTATATTGGTATAGCCAAATAAAAAACTATGACTTCTGTGTGTGCAATAATAATAGCTATCTTCAGCACTGGGTTTGGCTTCAAAAACACATTCTACAATACATTGACAAATTTTTATTAGCAATTCAATATAGACCCTTTGCTTATTTAAAAAACACAAACATATTTTGAAAGATGCATATTATTCTATCCCAGTCAACCTGAAATTACAGAATTTTACTTTTAAAAAAGAAAAAGAAAGGTAAACCTTTGAACAGAATGGGAATTTTCTCTTTTACTATGAAATCAGAGAAAGACTCAGAGATTCTGTATATCAGCTATTTAGTTTTCATCATGATATATTTTTCTAGCTGTTAGGCCTGAGAACTAGGGCTGCTGGATCATCAGTTTAGTGATTTTTAGATTCTATTATGGTTGTACTTGAGTGCTGTGAAACTTCAACTGAATATAAAGAAACTATTCAAAAGAGGTCTTACGTGTACGTAGGAAATATATTTTAAAATAATTTCAATAGTTTTACAAGAAAAATATGAAAAGAAAATTTATATTTATACCATCCAAAAAAAGGTATATAACTATTAAATATAGAATTCTTTCTGTTCTCTAAATAGAAAATGTATACTCTGGCATCTATGAGTCTCTAGCATACCCATATTCATTTGTATATTTCTTTATAATGTAAAATAGTTGGTTAAAAACTATTCTTTCTTAATCCAAAACACTAATTCGAGAGATATATGTACTCCTGTGTTCATTACAGCATTATTTACAATAGCCAAGACATGAAAGCAACCTAAGTGTCCATCGATAGACAAATGGATAAAGAAGAGGTGGTACATATGTGCAATAGAATATTACTCAGCCATAAAAAACGGAATCTTGCCCTATGAAACAACATGGATGGAACTATAAGGTATTATACTAAATGGAATAAGTGAGACAGAGAAAGACAAATACCATATGATTTTACTTATATGTGAAATCTAAAAACAACAAATGAACAAACAAAACAGAAACAAACTCAGATACAGAGAACAGATGGTCGCCAGATGGGAGTGGGGTTGAAAGGATGAGTGAAAAAGGTAAAGGGATTAAGAAGTACAAATGGCCAGTTATAAAATTAGTCACAAGGTTGAAAATTACAGCATAGGGAATATAGTCAATAATATTGCAATAACTATGTATGTTGTCAGATGGGTACTCGACTCATCAGGGTGAGTACTTCATAAGGTACATAAATGTTAAATCACTATGTTGTATGCCTGAAACTAACATAATATTGTATCTCAACTGTAATTGAAAAATACATTTTTTTAAAAAACTGTTCTTTCTTGCTATCAATGGTTTTTGAAACAGTATTTCTGAATCTCAGAAATAAAATATCATAAGAAAGGTTTAAGAATGTGGACTTGTAATTCTAATAACACCGAGAATCATGGACCACTAATAAACAAGGGTGGTGGCAACTAGAGACAAAAATTAGTGGCGACTAGAGGTCAAAATAGGAGCAAGGAAAGAAAGGTATGAAGAGGCAGCAAATCCCACAGAATAGACCAGACCACAGAAAGTGGGAAAGATGGCTTTTAACCCACCATTTCTCGACTTCCTATTTCTTCCTTTCCCAAATTACAGAAGCTTGCAACTATAGATACTCAAACAGGCAAATAGTAAGAGTGATTCACAGCATCCTCTGAATGGTAGTCTATCAAAGTCCTACACCATAATATATTCAAATTATTTCCTATTGTTTGGCATTAATGTATTACACAACTCTTTCAGTATATGTCTGAGTATTTTCTATATGATTGAGGTAAATTGGCTAAATTAACAAGTATAAAAATTTTAAGCCAAACTGCTTGTCAGGAAAATTGCACTAATACCTGTACTAGTAACACATAAGCAACACCTTGCTTTGAACTCTTGCCAATATTGACTGTAAAAATAAAACACATGTATATTTTCTAATTTTAGAAACAAAATAGACTTTCATTCCTCCCCAAAAATAAATAGCTTTATTGTTTTCTCTGACTATAAAAATTTATACATGCTTCTATTAACAAAAACTAAGCAATCAAAATATTACAAAGAGAAACAAAAGCCCCCAAATCTCTCAACCTAGAGATATTTCTCATTAACATTTTGAAGAATTTCCTTCAAAACTGTATCTGTCTATCTATGCCAATGTGTGTACACAAAAATCCTATAAATGTGACCATGCCATAATGCAGCTTTATAAAAAAAATTTCACTCCCCAATAGAGCCTGCACATCTTTTCCTGAAATTAAATGCACACACATGCACCCCCACACAATATTTTAATGGGTGTAAAACAATCTGGTGTTTTGTATTCCCACACTTTATTTAACAAGTTATCTATTAAGGAAAATCTAAGCTATTTCCAATCTTTCTTTATTATAAAGAATGCTTTGACAAATATCTTTGTGCTCATATTTTTACATGTGTTTTACATACTTGTACAATGATCGCTTTTGAGAAAATACATTTTTGTAGGCTCCCTGGGTCTAATGGCACATACGTGTGTGTTTTTTAAATTAAAGTTTATTGGAGTGACAATTGTTAGTAAAGTTACATAGATTTCAGGTGTACAATTCTGTAATACATCATCTATATCTCACATTGTGTGTTCACCACCCAAAGTCAGTTCTTCCATCACCATATATTTGACCCCATTTACCCTCTTCTAGAACCCCCTCCCATCTTACCCTCTGGTAACCACTAAACTATTGTCTATGTCTATGAGTTTTTTGTTTCTTCATTTGTTTGTCTTGTTCTTTTGTAGATTTCAGTTTTTATAACCCACATATCAGTGAAATCATATGCTTCTCGACTTTTTCTGATTTGTTTCGCTTAGTATCATAATCTCAGGATCCATCCATGCTGTCGCAAATGGTACTCATTCTTTTTTTCTTATGGCCAAATAGTATTCCATTGTGTATATATACCACATCTTCTTTATCCATTCATCTATCGAAGGACATTTTGGTTGTTTCCATGTCTTGGCCACCATAAATAAAGCTGCAATGAACATTGGAGCACATATGTCTTTATGGATAAATGTTTTCAGACTTTTCAGGTAGATACCCAGGAGAGGGACTGCTGGGTCATATGGTAATTCTATTCTTAATTTTTTTAGGAACCTCCACACTGCCTTCCATAGCGGCTGCATCAATCTGCCTTCCCACCAACAGTGTATGAGGGTTCCTTTTTCTCCACAACCTCTCCAATTTTTGTTATTATTTGTCTTATTGATGATAGCCATTCTGACTGGGGTGAGGTGCTATCTCACTGTGGTTTTTACTTGCATTTCTCGGATGATTAGTGGTGTTGAATATCTTTTCATATGTCTATAGGCCATCTGGATGTCCTCTTTGGAGAAATGTCTATTCATGTCCTCTGCCCATTTTTTTAATTGGATTGTTTGTTTTGTTGTTGTTGAGTTGTTTGAGTTCCTTACATATTTTGGATATTAGCCCCTTATCGGAGGCATTGTTCGCAAAACTCTTCTCCCATTCGGTTGGTTGCCTCTTTATTCTGTCGATGGTTTATTTTGCTGTGCAGCAGCTTCTTAGTTTGATATAGTCCCATTCATTTATTTTAGCTCTTATTTCCCTTGCCTTTGGAGTCAAATTCATAAAATGCTCTTTAAACCCAAACTCCATGAGTTTAGTATCTATGTTTTCTTCTATGCATCTTATTGTTTCACATCCTAAGAAAAAAGAACAATACTGGAAGTATCACACTCCCTGACTTTAGCTTGTACTACAGGCCAACAATAATCAAAACAGTATGGTACTGGCAGAAAAACAGACACACAGACCAATGGAATAGAACTGAGAACCCACTAATATACCAACATCAATATGGACAGATAATTTTTGACAAAGAAGCCAAAAACATACAATGGAGAAAAGACAGCCTCTTCAATAAATGGTGCTGGGAATATTAGAAAGCTACGTGCAAAAGAATGAAACTAGACTGCTGTCACCATGTACCAAAATGGCACATACATTTTAAAGTCATTCTCCAAACAACAATAAATGTGTTCTTCCCTTAGACCATCTTATTTTTTTAAATGGCTGATGAGATCAACAAATATGAATAAATTTGATTTTTTTTAAATATTGTGTATCAAATGTATCAACATTTAGAAAATCTGCTTGTATCAACAAACCAATATTTTCCAAAAGACCAAAGCACAATGTTATATAGTCAAACATAGATACATGATCCATTCAAAGTGCAAGATAGGACAATGAATTTAAAAGAAACAATTTGAAAAGTTCAAATTGTATGGTTTCAGATTTTACACTGCAACTAACCTTTAAGAAACTACCACTTGTCAACCACTGGTATATTTTCAATGAAGAACATGCACAATTACATGAAAAGGATCTTAAAATACTCCTCCCTTTCTGACTACATATCTGTGTGGGGCTGGATTTTGTTTTATATACTTGCATCAAAACAACAGACTGCAACCAAAGGAAAGCAGAAGCAAACATGAGAATACAGGGGTCTTCTATCAAGCCTGACAGTAAAGAAATTTGCAAAATTGTAAAGTAATGTTGCTCTTCCCCCAAACATTTTATTTTGGAAAATATAATTTTTTTATAGCAATAAGCAAGTGCCTATGTTAACAGGTGATGGGTTTATTACTGTTATTAAAGATGAATTAACAAATACGTATTTTAATTTCTCAGTTTTAATGTATAATATGATACATATCAATGGATGATACCCATACAAATGAAAGTTTTACATGGGGTCCTCAATTTTTAATAATGTAATGGGATTCCGAGGTAAAATGTTTGTAAACACATGACTGAATCAATAGAAAGTTACTCAAAAGTGCACACCCATTAAGAGTCCGATAATCATTGAAGAGTCTCATAGACAACACCCAGCACTCCATTTGAAGGCTGTCCAGTAGTCTTTTTTCCCATTTCCAAATCCTAGACAATTTTTCCTGGCAGTATTTACTATGTAAAGAGATCACATTTTATTATTTAAATTCAGTACTTAAGAGAAGATTTAAAACGTGGGTTGGAGCTCAGCCTTTAAAAAAAGGATTCTGCCTGCTTTAAATGATTAATTTATATGACTACATAGGCAGGATGAGAATTCTGATATAAATTTTTTTATATAATAAACAACAGAGCCACAAAGGGGCAACAAACTTTATTTTCCTTAAGTCCCAACTACAAAAGCAGTAGGTCATCAACTATGATGCTCTCAGAGCAAGGCATGAGTAAGAATTGTGAGCAGGGCCAGTGAGGACACAAAATGTATGCATGATAGACTTTTTGAAGGAAATAGTCAGAGAGGGAAAAAAAAGAAAACACAATTATCCATCCCCTTTGACAAATGCAGGACATCTGGCTATTTTAATGGAGCATATGGATATTAAACATTAGCTGAGTGGTCCTTCTGTTGTTCTTCCAGAAACTCTAGAACTGAAGAGACTACAATTTGTTATTTTACAACAAACAGGAGAAAAAGGGATCTATTTGTACTACAAAAATTTATGGTACATTGAACATACAAACCTGACTTTTAGGGCAAATCTATCATATTTATATGTCTGGAGTTTATATTTCATGATAGGTTTGTGTCCCAAGTTACTGGAGTATGGATCCCCATAGGCGTAACATTGGGGCTTTGAAAACAAAGGGGCGAATGCATATTCTTTAAGGATAATCAGTATTCTATGGAGTAAATAATGAGAGACAATGCAATAGAGCCAGCCATTTAAATCTTAAAATTAAAGGTGAAATTGAGCAATCAATCTCTGGTAGACTCCCTGGTACACACAAATAAAGCAAGGAAAAATTATTTATTTGACACATAGCTTGGGCAAAACTTTAGGATTTATTGAATAAGGTATGTTCATCCTTTCTACAAGTAACAAACCACATGAAAAGACACATCTGGAGAATCAATAGAGACCTGTGGGATGTTTAGGATTCTTTCAGTTCCTCTTCACTGGTGACTAAAAAGGTACCTCAGGGGAAATAGTTCAAGACATAGAAAAATAACTGAAAATGTCATTTTATTCAAGAAAGCCATCTCTGTCTTGTCTTCTTTATTAAACATCTTTACCTTTAGAGCAATCTTCTTTGTTTGTTTTTCACACATACCTCGAATTATAAATAGTTACCTAATTTTAAATTGTCCCAGCTGAGGTTGCCAGTTAGCACAGATAAACAAAGCCCTGTCTGAGGAAAACAAAACAGAGACCACAGGCAGGTTTGCCAGAGGGATGAAAAAAATTTCAATTCAGTGGGTGTTTTCTCAGGTGCTAACCGTTAAGTGAAAAGATCTCTCTCTCTTTCTCTCTCCCCCTTTTCCTCCTCCTTCTTCCCTCCTCCCTCCTTCTCTCTACTCTTCTTCCCTCTCCCCTTTCTATTTATCTTCTAGTGTATGTGGCATGATAAAGAAGATAAGAAAGGGCTTATTGTTTTCCCATGACCAGTTCCCTCTTGCACCCTCTAATAGCATTAGCACAAAGAGGGAATTATAAACCACAAAGTTGGCAGTCCCCGCCTGACTTGTGTGAGCTGTTTTAAAATGTGAGAGTAGAGAGAAAAATCTCATTCCTAAGCAGCAGTTCAACCTTAAAGTGATCCTGAGGGACACACACACACACATACACACATGCACGCGTGCATTTTGGGGGACAAAATTTTAATTTAGTCAATTTAAATGCTAAATTAGGAAATGTATCCGTATGAGTAAAAAGTACAGTTCCGGGGGCGGGGGGTGAATATAATATATATATATATATATATATATATATATATATATATATATATATATATATATATATATATATTCCGCATAGACTTTGGTATTTCCAGTGTAACATTAATTGACAGACATTTCCTTCATAATTGATAACTGGCCTGTGCAAAGTATCAACTCTTCTTTCCCTCCCCAACTCCTTCCTCCAGAAACAATTTAAATGATCTAATTAATAAAAAGTTGATCTTTTAAGCATGGGAATGGCAGGACTTTCTCCAAAAATAATATGAAATATCATTTTAGTTTACATTAAAATCTAATTGTTCATAATAAAAATAAAAAGTGCACTGCTTTTTCTGTGCCTGCTCTTCCATTTTAAACTTTTTTAATTTTAGTGAATCTAAGCTCACAAGGTTGTATCTGCAATACAAATTAGACCAAATCAAGCCTGCTACTCTCTGCAAATACCTACCCATTTCCCCACTAGATGCAAGACATATAAACTTAGTGAAATATATATATATATATATATATATATATATATATATATATAATAGAAAATTACATATATGTGTAATTTTCTCCTCCATACTCACTCAAATCCTAGAAATACAGAAAATACTCCAATGGGAAAAAAAATAAATAATTAGAAAATGATATACGAACTTCTTTTCTAATGTCTAATTCTCTCTAACATGTCCCTTATTCCAGATTTATATAATTCCCTGTCCATTTTCATATCATATTTGTATTATTGGGTATTTTTTAATTATACACAAATTTTTTCTTTAGATGTTAGTAAAAACTACAAGGTGTGATAAAAAACTATGGTGAATGTTTAAATTAAAAACAAACATTACAGTAGAAGACACATTGCCTTTAATCCCTCTCCAAATACTCCCCCTCACTTCAAACACACTTATCCCATTGTTCTTGCCACTTTCTGAAGCAGTTCTGGAAGTCCTCTTTTGTGAATGTCTTTAGTTGCACTGTCGTGGCTGCCTCAATGTCCTGAATTGATTCAAAACATTTATCTTTTATGATCATTTTGACTTTGGGGAAGAGCCAGAAGTTGCACGGTGCCAGATCCAGTAAATAAGGTGGGTGAGGGCACACTGTAATGTTTTTATTTGACAGAAATTGCCATATACCAGAAGCGATGTGTGACACGGAGCATTGTCATGATGGAGGATGAAGACACTCACAAAAGAGGACTTCCAGAACTGCTTCAGAAAGTGGCAAGAACAGTGGGATAAGTGTGTTCAAAGCATGGAGGAGTATTTTGAGGGGGATCAATGGCAATGTGTCTTTTACTGTAATAATTGTTTTTTTTAATTTAAACATTCACTGTATTTTTCTATCACAACTCATATACCAGTTTTACTAAGGTAAAAGAAATCTTAAACAAGTTTCTATGTGTGGATTCCAGCTAAAACAGTAAGTGCTAGTTAAAAAATAGACTTATTAAAAAAAAAAAAAAATACTTGTTTAGATTTCACTAAATTAGAGTGCCAAGCTAAACTAACTGATTCTGAAAGGGGTTGTATGGACCACCTTGTGTTGTTAGCAGAGGACACTTATCAGCAGTTTTACCCCTAATGGCCCCACTTCTGTGAGCACAGTCCCATAAGCCACACAGGTACAGCTGCCAAGGCTTCTATTTCAAGCCTTCAGACCCTCAAGGCTACTCCTAGGCCAAGTCTCAGATTGGAACAAAATTACAAATCACCTTCCTAGACTTGAATAGCCACACTTTAAAATGAGGTTTGTTCCTTCATTTAACCTACTTTGCAGGGAGATTATGAGAAAAAAACAGTTAATTTGTCAATAGTTCCAAGATCTTTAGAAATAAGTAGTATATAGATAGAGATTACAATAATTACTTTCATGCGATTGTTCCTTACATATTACGATACATGTCAAGTTTTTCTTCAAAGTAAAATTTAAAATGCTTGGGAAACTGAAATCTGATGGTTTGGAAGTTAGTAGACCTGAAGCTTTGATACTTTACAATATATTATGGGCTTTACCAGGCATTTTTAAGATTTTTCTGACTATAAAAAATTAATCATAATGTTTTGCATTCTGCCTTTTTACGGAGAATTTGTTAGGATTAAGCAGTGAGTAGTGTAGATTATGTGAAAACACTTTAAGCAAACTAAGCAAATACCATCATATAAAATATAAGAATTATCTAAATTGACAATGTGGACCAAATTGTCATGCACAATTTTTGTAAAGTTGGTAGAATTTTTGCACCATTAAATTCATGCATCAGTCCTTGGTTCCATCTGTGAAACCATTTATCTTTTATCATGACAGAGTATATTAATGATCTGATCATTTAAAGATTCTCAAGTTGTGAGATAGACTCTAATACTGCCTCTTTAAGGAAAATAGATATTTTTTTCTTTATAATTTTTCATCTAAAAAAATAAAGACTGCAATATATACCCCTCTCATAATATTTTAAAGTCAGGTAATACTGAAATATGATATTTACTAGATCACAATGAAGGCTGGTTTATTCTAGGCAAAAAGCATACTACTTGCAAAATAAAAACATTATCCATACACTTAGTGTTGATAAAAAGTAAATAGAAGGGAAAGGATTCATTGTTGAAAGAAGACCTTTAAAAATTCTAGTGCTGGAGGAGATCCAAGATGGCAGAATAGATAAACGCTGTGCTTACCTCCTCCCATGCCCACATTAAAATTACAACTAAATTATATAACAATCAACCTGGAGAACCATCTGAAGTCTAACTGAACAGAAGTTTTATAACTAAGGGTATAAAGAAAAGGCCACGTTGAGACTGGATAACACAAGGAAACATATACCAACTCTTTGGACAATGTTTCCATGCTGCCCTGATCAACAACAGAGAATCCTCTGTGCAATTTTCATTGGAATACCTATGGATTACTTGCCTCATAATCTAAAGAGTTCTGTATTTTTTGTGTGGGGGAAGGGGTACAAAAGCCACTTTCATACCATGATCATTCTTTGGAAAAATCTTCAGCTGCCTTTATACCAACTTCCCTGGAATTTACATGATTTTCCAGAAAATTTTCAATATATATATATATTTGTCTCTAAGTCCTAAGAATGTATAGAATTTTGTGTCTCTTGTTTGAAATAGTAATTTTGTGTAAAAATAATTCTAGTGCTAGAAAATCATCCTTTAATTGCATGAGGTAGTTTGAACTCTATTCAGCTGGACGTGAGGAAGGAGTTTCATGAGGACGTAGACCATGGGATTTGCCATGTGCAGGTTAGGTGGCCTGGCCAATATCTGTAAGGCTGGAGCAAGAATCCATTTTGGTGAGTTTGTGAAAACTCTTCTGACCAAATTATTCTTTGGATAACTACATCCTAGAGTCTACACTCTTTGAGAATTGATGCCCAAAATCAAGCCTACCTATATGGAATTATTATCTCTTACTTTTTAAGAATTTATTTTTAAAGATTTACATTGCAAAATGTCTAGGTATCATTTTCTGATTTTCACTCTTCATTTCTTTTCTATAACATCAATGTTTTTCAATATGTTTTCTTGCTTTATGCTATATATTTGATAGTCCTTATAAATCCTCATACTTGGAGAGTCCAGAAACTTTAAGATATAATAAACTTCAAGATACAACGTGGCCAGAATTTAAGTTCTCAATAATCCCTTGTTTGAAAATGAAAGGCACAAAATCTCCCTCAAAATACCTAAAGAAGAATATTTATTAAAGGAGCTTGGATAAGAACAAGTCATGAATATCCTTTAAATTTCTCAGGTCCCTATATTTTCCAGTCCCTCTATGTTCATAGGTAGAATCCAGGGTTAATAACCCAGGAGGTGGGATTAGGCTGGATTGATTACTTCCTCTTTAATTTAAATATGCATCTAAATATTGGTAGTGAATATGTGAAGTTAACAGTAAGATAATCAATAATACTATTTACATTTTCTCCTAGATTCATTTTATGCACCACTATTTCACACTTTCAGCTTCTGGACAGTAATGCATTTGGTGAGAATTTTTTTTACATAGGTTTGTATATCTGCCTTCAGAATAATGGAAACAGGAAAACAACCTCTCCAAGCCTCAATAAAACAAAGTAGGGTCTGATATAGTCCAAGATGCCGAATCACCAATATTGAGTGACTTTTGAGTTCCCATGGAAAATTAAATTTTTCTGTGAGAAAAGACTAAATAAAGAAGGTAGCATGTGTTTTAACAGAGAATATAAAAATATTAAAACAAAACGTTGTTCAGGTATAATTAAAGAACAATAAACTCCACGTAATTAGAGTACAACTTGATAAGCTTTGGCATAAGGATTCACCCTTGAAACTATTGCCATACCAATGTAACAAATATTTTCATCACCTCCAAGTTTCCTCTTGCTCTTTGTAGCCTCTCCCTCATACTCTTACCTGCTGTCCCTCACCAAGTAACTGCTGATTTACTTTTTGTTACCATAGATTAATTTATAATTTATATAATTTTATATAAATGCAATGACATAGTATACAGTTGTATTTCCTGCATCTTTCCCTCATTGAGATTCATCCATGTCATTGAGTGTATTAATAATTTGTTCATTTTTGTAGTCAACTAGTGCTCCATTGCATGAACATACCACAACTTGTTTATTCATTCCCAAGTTAGACAGTTAGGTTGTTTCTAGTTTGTGGCTATTAAAAATAAAGCTGCCGTGGGGGTGGCCAGATGACTCAGTTGGTTAGAGTGCCAGCTCTGAACAACAGTGTTGCCGGTTCGATTCCCACATGGACAAGTGAAGCGCCCTCCACAACTAGATTGAAGACAATGCTGAGCTGCCAGGGGGGTGGCCAGATGCTCAGTTGGTTAGAGCACGAGCTTTTAACAATTCCTGCATGGGATGGTTCAATTCCTGCATGGGATGGTGGGCTGCGCTCCCTGCAACTAAGATTGAAAACGGTGACTGGACTTGGAGCTGAGGCACATCCTCCACAACTAGATTGAAGGAAAACAACTTGGAGACAATGGGCCCTGGATTAACACACTGTTCCCCAACATTCCCCAATAAAATAAATGAATAAAAATAAAAATAAAGCTGCTGTGAACATTCACGTGCAAGTCTTCATATGAACATATGTTTCATTTTGTTTTGGCAAATACCTAGGAGTGAAATGGCTGAGTTGTATATCAGATGTTTAACATTACAAAAACTACCAAACGTTTCCAAAACAGTTTACCATTTTGCATTGTCATCAGAAGTGTGCAAAATTTACAATTCTTCCAAAACATTTGGTATGGTCAACCATTTTTATTATTTTTAGCCAATCTAATTTAGCAGCTGCTAAAATCTCTATTCAGTATTTTCACCCATGTAGCTGTTGCTATCCATGAACTCTTTGCAGACTCCTGAGTGCCTTTGCAATCCAACAGCAGTTTATATGAAGATTTGGGGGGATATGAAAAATCGGTGGACTCATTTTTTTCAGAATCTCCTCCTCAATCCCCAGCCGCTCTGTAAGCCTCAAGCCCTCTCCTCTGATACCACAAACCAATAAGACTACGGTTTTCTGCTTAAGTTCTACCCGCCCCCTTGCTTAAGAATAAATGTAAACATGAATTTCACCTATATTTCAAGGGTTAACTTCCCACCAGATTCTGCCTGTTTTTGCTTGCTCTCCAGTACCTTCTAATAAATAAATGAATTAATTATGAAGAAAAATCATTTTATTTAACCATGATGCCTTCCTACCCCTTTCATCAGTATCATTTTTTTCCCTTCCAGTTTTGTTAAAATATGTTTTAAGTACAGTGGACTTATTCTTCTTGCCATCCATTACCTACTTCATCTACTATAGAATGGCTTACATTTGTACCAATCTAGTAAAACTGTTCATGTAAGTCACTAACAAGTAATTCCTCACTAGGCTAAAAGGCCAGTTCACTCTAATTTACATGTGAAATTCTTGACTTTGCTTGTCTTTTACTAACTGGGTCAACTCCAAATTTCTAAACTTGATTTCAAATTTCTGACCTTCACCATTAAAATTTTTATTTTTTAGTATTAATAAAGGTAAATGTTTATGATATTTTTCTAAAAGATGGTTCTTTTAACAACTTACAAAAGATTTAAAATTTTGCGTTGAGATGTTAATACTTAAGACTATGTCAAATAAGCAATAGGCATTAATCTGCATTTTAAAAGTCAAATTTTTGTAAACCTTTTATAAGAGCTAAAAAATATTAGTCAGAGGTTGTAAGTAAAAGAGTAAAGTTAACAACTTTTATGTATTTCTTCAAATTTTAGCTCAACTACCCCTTGAAAACATTTTTTACCGTCAATTTCCTGATATTGTTTAAAGAGACGCTGTTAGGAAAAACAAAAGTCCTGGTTAAGAGAACAGAACTAGGGATCTGCTCTGCATCTGGCTTCATCTCTGGAAAAGTAATCCTTTTGCCAATTAGATCCTGGAATTTACAGTGTTTTTACAAGGCAAAGTGGTCACGTTGGCTCAGTGAAAGCTGCAGCCAAATTTATAGGAAAATGTGTCACACAGGCTTTCCAAGTACATGTCAGAAGAGCTAACATGAAGTCAAGCTACAGGTGAGCAAAGAATTTTCTCCAGGGCAGGAAACAGATGTGCTGATTTTGGGGAGCAGAAATAGCTCCGGAATCCATAATATGAACAACTGTCTCATGCCTTCTTAACACCTAGAAGAAACCCAGACATTTCTCCATACCTTAAAAATGATCACAAATTGTACTGCTTTCTTTAGTTATCAATACACTGAAACTGATCAAGAGTTGCATCTCAGATATATATATACTAAAAATCACATTTTCCTGCTCCTGTAATTTTCAGTGATTTCTGGATATACCAAAAAGATGTTGAAAATTGAGGATACGTGTAGTTCAATCCCAAATAAAAATTACTGAAATGCTCACAACTCAACATATACAGAGGGTGCCAAAAAAATGTATACACATTTTAAGAAAGCAAAAAACTGTATTAAAATTGTAATACTCAATAGATACCAATAACAAAAGATGAATACAAGTCATGCATAGACATTTTTTTGGCACCCCTGGTATTTATTGACCACCCATTACCTGCAAGGCACTGTGCCCAGGGCTGAAAGAGACAGACATATAAAAAAATTAAGTATAAGACAATGGGATAAGTGCTACAATAGAGGCAGATACCAAGCATGGTGAGGACAGAGAAGGAAAAGATCGACTCCCTGAAGGGATTTCAGAGGAAAAAATGTTTGATACGTTTCAAGAATGAGTAGGAGCGTGTTTGTGCACAAAGTCCGAGGGGGTTCTCGCTACATTCAGGGAATGCTGCCGTAGCTAGGGGATGAGACGGTGGGGGAAAGTGGCCTGAGATGAAGCTATGGAAAGTCATTGAAAGCCACATCAGGTAGAATTATCTACAGCAGACTGAAAAAGGACAGTGTCACACTGGCATTTTAGATTCATTACTCAGGCCATTTTTTGACAATGACTTTGGGGATGACAATACTGGAAGTACAGAGACTTGCTCGAGAGTACAGTATTCTGGGTAAAATGAATCAGTCTAAACTGGGACACAAAGAAGGTCCTCAATAAATGTGCAAAGAAGGAAGGAGAAAGAGCTTAGGAAGAAAGGGAGGGATAGAGGAAGTCAAGTCGTACCCTCTCATTCCTCAGATGAGGACACTGAGATCCTGAGAGACAAAAGTGCCTTATCCAGTCTACAGAAATAGCATGTTAGAGCTTCCAGGCCAGAGCATCTTGTATGGGGGAAGGGAGTTTGACTTCGAGCATTAAGAAGAAACTTAAAAAATAATAGCATCTGCAGAAATTTTACTGTCTCTGCTGACTTATTTAAAATAGTAATTTTAACCTCAAGAAAAGTATGTGTTACTGATTGGGATGTAATGTTTCTGGCAATGTCGTTGTCCATATTTTCCAAGACTTCATGGAGTTTTCTTTCCTTAGACCAAAGTTCATGTTTGCTGAAGTTCTGTTGCCGTACAATATGAGATTCCTCTTTTCATGTCTATGTTTCTATGTATGTCTTGATGATTATCATATTTTTCAGGGGTTGTAGTTACAATTTTCAAGGTTATAGTTAAATTTTTATCTCTACAGTGCCTCCAAAACTTTCCAAAAGGGAAGATACTACAGATGGTTTGTAAGATAATATATTTTTAGCAAAGCTGTGTGCTCACATTTTCCAGAACACACCAGTTACATCCAACAAGGACCAAATGGGGATACATTTCCTCATTCTTTACTCATTTAAATAGCAACACTATTTGAGTTAAACATCTTGAGATTAATGATGATAACTCTTAAAAACAAATGTGTTATGTTTTATAACCAGGCCATGGAACTTAGAACTGAATCAAAAAAGTTTAGTTGGCTCATCACAACCCATATCAATTATGAAATGGATGCAAAGTTAATATTATCATGATTTCCAGGTTTTTATTTCTGTTAGTGTCAATACCACTATCCAGTCTCCTGGACTAAAAAGTTTTAACATCATTTTTGATTCTGCCCTCTTTCTGCCCATTATGAGTAATTTACTAGCAAGCCCATTTGCAACCTCTTACATAAAACTGCCTCAATCCACCTAGTAGTAATTAATTTCTCCATCATCTTTAATCTCTTAATTCTTTTACATTTATTATAGCAGTTATTAATGTATAACTTGTATTACAGCTCTAAAAATGTCTGTTGTGCTTTACTGAGAGAAAAGACAAGATCTTATTCAAATATTTAACTCCTGTAATGCTTAACTCTCCATTAATATGATTATAACTACCAAGCGCAGGGTTTGGCATGTAATAGACATATGATAGGCATTTAAACATGTTTTTCAAACTCTTAAGACCTCAACTGACTCTCATCATAAGACAGATCCTCATAAATCATTATTTTCATTATGATTTATACAAACTCTCCACTGCCTATTCCATCAAGTGTAAACTTCTCTGTCACTCTTTGAATGTTTTTGGCAGTATTTCTCACTGTTCATTGCTAACATATTGATCACCAATTTATAAACAAATCCTCTCTTCCAGGTGTACAGGAATCCCAATTGACCGCTATCCCCACCCTTCCACAATGCTTATACCAGTAGTTTTTGCCCAAATTGGGGTGCCCTCTTCTGCTCCTTTCCAAATCCTACCCACAATTCTATATCCAGCTTTGGCCCACCTCATCTATGACACCTTAAGGGGTCGCTTTCATCTCCAATGCTAAACTCCTTCTTTAGATTTAATTCTTTTACTTATAAGATATAGCATTATTAATGGTGCTGGGAGAACTGGAAAGCCACAAATGAAACAAGACTGCCATCTGTCACCATGTACCAAAATTAATTCAAAATGGATCAAAGACTTAAACATAAGACCTGAAACAATAAATTGCATAGAAGAAAACGTAGGTACTAAACTTATGGACGTTGCATTCAAAGAGGATTTTATGAATTTGACCTCAAAATCAAGGGAAGTGAAAGCTAAAATAAATGAGTGGGACTATATCAAACTAAAAAGCTTCTGCACAGCAAAAGAAACCATCAACAAAACAAAGAGGCAACCACGGAATGAGAGAAGATATTTGTAAACAATGCCACTGATAAGGAGCTAATATTCAAAATATATAAGGAACTCATAAACTAAATAACAAAAAGATAAACAATCCAATTGAAAAAATGGGCAGAGGACATGAACAGAAACTTCTTCCAAGAAGACATACAAACAGCCAACAGATATATGAAAAACGCTCAACTTCACTAGCTATTAGGGAAATGCCAATCAAAACCACAACGAGATATCACCTCGCACCTGTTAGAATGGCAATCATCAACAACACAAATATTTACCAGTGTTGGAGAGGCTGTGGAGAAAAAGGAACCCTGAAACACTGTTGGTGGAATATAGATTGGTGCAGCCGCTATGGAAAGCAGTGTGGAGGTTCCTCAAAAAGTTAAGAATAGAAATGCCATATGACCCAGCAATCCCTCTCCTGGATATCTACCAAAAAAATTCTGAAAATATTTATCTGTAAAGATATATGTACATTCATTGCAGCATTATTTACAGCCAAGACATGGAAACAATCAAAGTGTCCTTTGATAGATAATTGGATAAAGAAGATGTGGTATATATACACAATGGAATACTTCTCTGCCATAAGAAAAGATGAAATCCTGCCATCTGCAACAACATGGATGGATCTTGAGATTATTATACTAAGTGAAATAAGTCAGACAGAAAAAGTTGAGAACCATATGACTTCACTCATATGTGGGATATAAAAATAAAACAACAAAGATACAAGACAAACAAATAAAGAAACAAAAACTCATAGACACAGACAATAGTTTAGTGGTTACCAGAGGGTAAGGGGGAAAGAAGGATGGTAGAAGCGGGAAAGAGGGTGATATATACGATGATGGAAGGAGAACTGACTCTGGGTGGTGAGCACACAATGTGATATATAGATGATGTATTATAGAATTGTACACTTGAAGCCTATGTAATTTTACTAACCATTTTCACTTTAATAAATTTAATTTTTTTAAGATATAGCATTATTAGATTTAAATGAGACTGTATGTATACGATACCTGGAAAATAGGAGGTACTCAATAATGAACTACACAAAAATGCAAGAATTGCTACATTAAAGCAATATATTACAATTACAATAAGCATTATTAATAAGTTCTTCATGAGATAGAATTGTTGCAAAAACAGTGTTATCAACAAATCACTAACTTTCTGATAAGGGTTATTCTACAATTTTACAATTTCCTATAAATTAATTAGTTCCCAAAAAGGAAAAGGAAATATTTATCGGGACACCATCATGCCAGCCACCATTCCGAGAACTTTTACACATTTTTTTATCTTGTGATCATAGTTTGCTATTTATTAAACAGCTCTAACTTGTAAGAAGTCCTTAAATCAACTAAGGAGCCAAAGGTGTAAGCTGCATAGCAAACCACTTCCAAACTCAGTAACTCACAAGTCTCCAGGTCAACTGTGGTTCTCCCAAACTAGGAGGAACCCTGCTGGGTTGTTCTGCTCCAGGTTGTAGAACATGTCCCATGCATCTATTCTAGGGCTGAGGTTAGAAAAACCATGTTCTTCTCATGGTTTAACTCCACAGCACCAGAGGCTAGCTAAATCTGGCAGGCACAGTTACGGCATCTGTATTCACTATCATGTCCACCAACATTCTATCAGCCAAAGCACATCAGACAGCCAAACCCGACATCAATGGGGATGAAAAATAAATCAAACTAGCACAAAAAGCTAAAACATTAGTGGATTCCTAGACACTGGGGGTGAGTAGGTAGAGGGGCATCCATTAAAAACAGAAGTACAAGGAAACTGAGGGAGAAGGAAGATAATTTCCACGAGAATACTAAGGTAAAAATTAGAAAAAACAAATAAGACTTCAAGAACCGGGGGCAATGCAATCATTGTGGTGAAGAGCCTAGTTTTTTGAAATTGGAGAGTTCCAGATTTAAATTATGATTTTGCCACATACTCTGCCACATACTGTCACATATTTGGGCATGCAAATTACCTCTTATACTTCAGTATCCTCTTATGTTAAGCAGAAAGTAGTAACAACCATTTCATTGGATGATTGTAATATGGAACAGTATCATGTACATAGAGATCACTGAACTGTTCTGGAATAAACGTAATTAATATATGCAGCTATTTTTATTTTATTGGGCGTTATTTCCTATTGTTATGCAACACCCCTATCTTCCACAGAGAGCAGTCTTCTAAACCTATTTCAAATAGGAGGGCTGCTAATTATAGTACCCAGACCCCTAGGCACATTCATTGGTCCGAAAGACATTTAACCTAGGTAAAGCCAGCTGCAGCAGTATGAATTCTGTTTTATTTCACTGCTAATCTTCCTAAGTCCCCAGGAAATTATGAACAGCCCCATTATGCAATGAAAAAGGAGTGAGGACATCTTGCTATGACAAAAAGTATGGGCCCAACATCGTAGAATGGATACCAGCTATAAAACAGGGTAGTGGTGGAACTGAATGGTTCAAGGTATTTGTCTGTATTGAGAATATTTTGCTCTCTTGTATCCCTACCCTTGCCTTTGAATAAACAAACCCAGGCAAGCCCACTGGTCCCATGAGAAGAGTGAGAGACACTGAAAGCAGAGCCAGACTATCCTTGCTGAGGCCAGCCTAGTTTTGAGGGTCCCAGACTGCCCTCAGATGTGTGAGTCAGTGGAGCCGCTAAGCTGACCATGGCCTAGATCAGTAACTGACCAACTCGGGTCTGTGAGAATAAGTACGTGTTGTTATAAGCCTCTGAGTTTTGTGCTGTTTGTTTTGCTGCTTCTTTTTGGTTTTGGTTTTGGAGCGGGGAGGGCAGTAACTAACAAACACATTTACTTATCAATTTTTATCCCTTTTTCTGATGGTTGTAGAAGCACAGAAGATATGGAGGACAGAAATTTTCATTAGCTGTCCCAGTATTTGAACTCATAAGAAAAACATCACACAGAATTTCTAGTCGTTCACTGTATATGTGATCTAGAATAGAGGTCAGCAAACCAGAGTCCTCAAGCCAAATCCAGTCTGTGAACATTTTTGTATGGTCCACAAACTAAAAACGATTTTTTACTTTTTAAGGGGCCATAAAAAACAAAGACAAATATGCAACAGACACCTGCAAATCCTAAAATATTTACTATCCAGACCTTTACAGAAAGAGTTTGTCAACCTCTAATCTAGAACACAAACCTCTGAAGAACAGAATATACCAAATTTAGCAGGGACTACACTTCCTGTTGTCCCTAGTCCTTCCAGGTTATATCGTGCAAATCCAGACAGGGTTTCCTCAGTCATGGCCCAACGAAAAACACCAACGGGTCCATCGCTCTTCTCAGAGGTCTGGATCTCAGCTCCGTAGGATCCTTTTATGTGCTTCCTGGTTGTGAAAACACCAACCTCTTCCCTCTTTTCCTGCTGCTCTCAGGGTAGTGGTGCTCCTTGCAGTTACTATCTCCATCATCTCAGAAAGTTCTATTGGGCCATGCTTCACTAGTCCTTGAATTCAAAGGTCAACTTAGAGCAATGGTTCCCAAACTTGTCTGCACATTTCAATGACAGGAGGAGCTTTTTCAAACTTCCAAAGCCGAGGCCACACCGCAGACCAATTAAGTCACAATCTCTTAGGGTGACTTATATATTATAACAATAATAATATAGGCATTATTATTATCATTATTTATTATTATTATTTAAGCTCCCCAAGTGATTACAATGTGCAAACAAGTTTGAGAACCACTAACCGAAGGGTTGGTTTAAGCAAAAATGACAGGATCATTAACATTATATATTTTTCTATAAGCTTGCTATGAAGGAATAATCAGCGCTCTCCTCTTCTCTCAAGTCCCTACAGCCAATAACAATAGAAACTACTTTTATCTTTTCAATGTTGGGCTACCTACGTTTCTGTCTTTGAGTGCGGCCTAGAAAGAAAATGCATTCCTTGAATTCATTTGGTGCATTAAAGGAAACTCTTCATCCTTCATGGGGGAAAAAAAGTGCTAACAGGTATTTTGGTTTCCTGGTAGGCAGGTTGGTTTGTTTAGAATGGCTTATAAGTGGCATTTAAAGGTGCTGAAACACCTGCAGTGCTCAAAAAAGTGTGAAATTCTTTTCTGCTTTTGTAAACAGTAGAGAAAATATCACCGGCATCTAAAGTTTCCTGCTGAATGAAGGCAGAACTATCCACTGCAAAGGGGTCCTCTGAGCCCACAGGAAGATTGTGATAAGCATGGCAAAATGCTGACCTGAAGAGGGTAAAATAAAACATAAATTTTTGTTTGACTTACCTGGCAAAGGCTAATTTCTGCTCACAAACAGGTCTGAATGTTTGGGAAACAAGAAATCAGAATTTAGAGTGCCCTGATTTGGTTTGTGTGCTTCACATTACTCCAAATGAAAGAAGAATAAATGTAGAGAAAAGGAAGGGAGAGAAAAGCAAAAGGGCAAACTGTAGCCTTCTTCCACATAAATGAGTCATTCTTCTTAATAAGTACTGTTCCTGCAAGTAATTAACCGAATATGGAATCTGAATGAATAATGCTAAATAAAATAGAAATTGACCCCAGTCCACAACTGTTTATTGAAGCGAACCCAGTATGAACCTCTCTGGTTTGCATGGCTGTGGCCTCACATGCAAAGTCAAGTAACTGGTTTAGCTCAGCTAATTCACACCACCAAAAATGCAGTGCTTATCTCAATTATCAAAATGTTTCAGGAGAAAATTATTTTCCTGCATTTTCCACTTCATTTGCATGTATAGCTTGAGATAATGTATTCACAGACACATCTCCTTTCTTTATATATTTCCCATAATTTTCATACAGAGCAAATATTTGAGGGAAAAAAAGTATCTATAGGCTTACCTGCATTTTATTATTTGTCGTTTCTTTGCATTGAAAGAAAAATTCTACCTATAGGGTGTTTTCAGTTTTTCTTGTATCATTCATATGCTCATTTCATTTAGTAAATTCTTACTATGTGCTAGGTATCTGGATTTCTTTCAAGTGTAACAAATGAATAAGGTATGGATGAGGTAAGGTAATGTATTGATATAATTAACTTATGATTGTTCTCTCTCTCTCTCTCTCTCTCTCTCTCTCTCTCTCTCTCTCTCTTTCTTGGCCTTTCCCACTTTGCAGGAAGTAGTCAGACCCATAGTACTTCCTTGCCTTGGGGAGTTTGTTGGTCTCCCCAAAGTAGTAGCTGCTGCATTGCCAAATTGAAATGATACCAATTCTAAGGGTTGTAACACCTAGAGGGGTATTAATAGGTAGTGAATGAATCAGAAAGGTCTAATTAGGAGATGGAAATCGCATAATAATTTGAACAAGCGCATTTTAATATAAAGAATTATGAACTGTAACAATGGAGTAACTATAAAAGAGAAAGGAGAACTCCAAGGCAGGAGTTGGCAAACTTTTTCTGTTAAAGGGCCAGAGAGTAAATATTGTAGGTTTTGTGGCCCACTAAAGTCTCTGTTGCAATTATTCAATTATGCCACTGCATTGTCAAAGCAGCCAGAGACAAATATAAATGAATGAGCATGGCTGTGTTCTAATAAATCTTTATTTACAAAAACCAACAACAGGTCAAAGTTGCTGACCCCTGTTCTAAAGAACACTTTAGTGTTGTTCAGGAGAAAACCACAGGTCCAAAACGGCATCACTTGTGATGAAGTCCACGATACCAAACCTAGATTTAGTACCTGACCTAATTTGAACCTCTCCCAGAAACATAACCAAAAACAACCAGCCTGGAATATTCTGGTCAAGCAGAAGGGTAATCTGTCAGGAGGGCCCTCTCCATCTCCCACAGAAAGAAGAGGCAACCTGCATGATAAAAACCCTTGCTTGCCACTCCTTTCCCCCTCAAAAGAAGATGTCCTGGTCTAAAACTAATCCTTTCTTTTCTTTTGTTAATAGCTTCCTTGCCCTACCCTTCTTCCTATAAAAACCTTTCATTTTGTACAACTACCTTTAAGCACCCTTCTACTTGCTAGATGGGATGGTGCTTGATTCACGAATTGCTTAATATCTTCACGATCTTCAAATTTACTTTGTTGAATTTTGTTCGCTAACAGGGCTGAGGCAGAAAAACCAAGGAAAGAACAATGTGGAAAGAGGGCCATCTTCCTAAGGCTTGGATCCAGACTTCTTGCAGATGGTGTACTTGGGAATCGTTGGATGGTGAAGTTCGTTGCATTGTCCAGGCTAGAGCTGGTTCAGGCTCAGCGCAAGGAGAAACCGTCTCCCAGGTGTGGCACTGGGAGCCCATTTACTGCAGGGCAGTGGGAGGCCTGGGCACAAGGGGTGCACACCAGGAGAGTCAATCAGTGAGGTGGTCACCAGGCGGAGACTGAGGCTGAGAGTTTGTTGGAAGCCTCTGTGTGCAGGGAGCACAGATGGGCAGAGCGCCTCTAGCAGCAATACAGGAGTAGAACCCAAAAGACTGACAGCACAGGAGAACCAGAAAGACAAACTCTTTCCTCCGACAATGTCCCTCCAGCGCCCTCTACTGACAAGTTTAGCATCATGCTTGCTGCAAAGAAAGTGATGAAAGAGTAGATTGGGAGCTGAGAGGTAAGACACTGGTAATTGTCACAGTGCATAAGAATTCTTCGTAATACCAGACAAATCCTATCATGGAACAGGTATGCATCTCAAGCCATAATTTCAGGAGGACTTTCTACAACTGTAAATATTTTGTTCACCTCCCTCCTTCCCCCACTCACTGCTGGCTGGCAAGAAACTCAAACCCCATTTATTTGGCATAGGCAGCCTCTCCAAGCTTATGTCAAGCATCCAGAGGCCAAAGGTACTGGGAAGGGAGAAGTCATCTATCTGATCTTCCAGTTGTCTATCCACATAGGTTTCCATGGAAAATGGCCAGTGTATCTATCTGCAGAGCCATTCAGCTCTGGTCATACTTATTTTTTACTATCATTGCCAAATTTCCCCGACTGTGTCTATGATTGGTTCCACATTTTGTTATCATATTTTGAAACTTTGGACCTATGCTTTAAATAAACGTAAACACAGTTTATAGAATGGGATTCATTTTCATAAACATATCTATTTTCATTTTTAAAAATAAACACATTTCAGTAGACTGTGGAAGACTTGGGGAAAATGGCAAGGCCAAATCTCATTCTAGAATCATTAGGGTGCTGGATTACCTGCTTCCAGTTCCAACATATGGCCTCTGCATGCCTTCCCTTTCTCCCTCTTCCACGGCCGCCCACTCACATGACTAATAGGAGTACTGCCCTAACAGCCACAGCAAAACGCACATCTTTTTCTCTCTCCATTTGGTCCCATATTCACAACGCCAGACTAGGTGGATTGAGCTCCTTCTAGGAATAAACCCAGATTGAGAGTCAGATCAGAACCCCTAGAAACAAAGACCCAAGTTACCTAGTAGCAAGAACTACATGAGGGCATGTTTGTTGTGTGGCAAGCACTGTCCTTATGGCTTTACCTATACACCTAAGTCATTTAATCTTCATAGCATGCCTATGAGGAAGATAGTTAATATCCTTATGAGGTACTAAAGCACAGAGGTTTGGTGACTGGCCCAAAGGAAGTGGCAAAGATGCATAGAATTGAAGCATCTAAGCTTTAACAATCTTGCAGATGATTCATTTTTCAGCTTTACTGAGGTATAATTGAAAAAAATGTATAAAGCTTCAGAGATGATTCTGATATGCAAATAGGATTGGAAGCCTATTATAAAGAAATATGTTTATTTCAGCTGTACATTTAATTTTATTACATGACCTTATATTCAGTTCTACCATAGAGTTAGAGGTTTTGTGTTGTTTTTTTTTCCAGTTCTACAAAATCATACAGATGGAAAAAATAATGTCCATTTGAGGTTTCACAAAAATCTTACCTTTAGTAACTGTTTTGCTTCTGGGTTAAAAATAAAAATGTCTGTGATGGTTTTCTTCTTACATTTGGTATCCCCTTAGGTCCCCAGAGCTCTCAAGTTGGGTATTGCTATTACAAGAGTTGCCTGAAGCAGAATATCCAGAATATCCAGGAGGGGTTAGTACTGAAGTTGCTGTGGGCATTCTTTTTTTATTTTTTTAAACTTTTATCTATTTTAACTGTGTTTTTCCAGGACCCATCAGCTCCAAGTCAAGTAGTTGTTTCAATCTAGTTGTGGAGGGCATAGCTCACAGTGGCCCATGTGGGGATCGAACCAACAACCTTGTTGTTAACAGCACTGTGCTCTAACCAGCTGAGCTAACTGGCCACCCCTGCTGTGGGCATTCTTGAAGCCAAGTCAATCAACAGCAGTATTCCAGGAGCCATAATAGAATAATAGGTATCCCAGGATACTGTATCATTTATATATATATATATATATATATATATATATATATATATATATACACAATTCATATATATATATGATATATATATATGTATTTCTATAGATGGTGTATACACATATGGTGCCAAAAAATCCATACACATTTTAAGAAAGCAAAACTGTATTAAAATTGTAATACTCAATATATACTGATAACAAAAGATGAATACAAGTCACATTTGACTCCTGCAATTGCAAGAAGTGCTCAAAGTGGTTACATCAGCATCCAGATACTTCTGATTACAGTGAACTACTGCTTGAGCAACATTGACCAAAGTGTGCACCTGTATACATTTTTTTGGCACTCCCGGTACATATGGTCATGCACTGCTTAATGCTGGGGATATGTTCTGAAAAATGCATCGTTAGGTGACTTTGTTATTGTGCAGACATGGACTGTACTTACCCAAACCTAGATGGTATAGCCCACTACACACCCAGGCTCTACAGTTTAGCCTATTATTCCTAAGCTATAAGCTTGTATACATCTTACCATACTGACTACTGTAAGCAACTGTAACACAATGGTAAGTATTTGTGTGCCTAAACATTTAAACATTGAAAAGATACAGTGAAAATCCAGTATAAAAGATAAAAATGGTGCACCTGTATAGGTCACTTACCATTCGTAGAGTTTGCAGGACTGGAAGTTGCACTGGGTGAGTCAGTGAGGGATGAGTGAATATAAAGACCTAGGATATTACTGTACTCTACTGTAGACATAATAAGCACTGTAAGCACAGGCTACATTAAATTTACAAAACACGAGATTAAATCAAACATAAGAGAAAATGATGCAATCAAAAAACATGGTATACCTAAGACGTATGAGGCTGCTGCCGGGGTATTGCATACTGTTTTACGGCAAACTATTTTTTCACTAAGTAGAATACACTGTAAAATAATGATAAAAAGGATAGTATAGTAAATACATAAGCCAGTAACACAGTCTTTTATTATCATTATCAGGTGTTATGTACTGTACATAATTGTATGTGCTACACTTTTATACAACTGGCAGTGCAGTAGGTGTATTTACACCAGCATCACCGCAAACACACAAGTAATGCGTTGCACTGCCATGTTACCATGGCTATGACATCACTACACCATAGGAATTTTTTAGCTCCATTATAATCTTATGGAACCACAGTCATATAGTGGTCTACCCTTGACCAAAATGTTGTTATGGGTTGCATGACCCTATATATTTCCAGATGATTGTAATTTATCCCTCAAGAGTAAAATTCCTGCAATATTCCATTGTCCAACTCCAAAACTGAACAATAATTATTCTATTAATCAGTGGTAAATCTTTTAAAGCATTAACTCTCAGTACCGTATTACCTCAGATGTTATTAAATGATAGTTTTCTTTGTACTTCTAAACCAAATTGTAAGAAATAATATATACCTAGTAGAGCTTCTACTATTTTATAAAGCCTAGTTAAAGATGTTACGAGTTTAAGGAAGAATGCAGATGCCAAAAGGAAACTTGGGATGGCTTTACTTTTCAAAGATGTATTTTTGTCTAAAAGAAGTATTCAGGGCAAAATAATCACAGACTGATTTTTAAATGTGCATATTTTATCCTCCATTATTTATCAAACAGCATTTGCACACAACCTCTAATCAAGCCACAAGCAAGCAAGCCCGACAGGATCACCACTGTCGTTGTGTCACAGCTCAGAGGGGACAAATATAAAATTGCAATAGAAACTGTAACCTAACTGCATAATTAACAATAGTTTGTATGACCATACCAGTAAACCATCCATCAATTAATAAATGATTTAAAAAAAAAATCCTGTTTTTATGGAAACCATAATAAATGAAATAAATAATTGTGAAGGCCATTTTAAGAAGGCCGCCCTGTGCCCAGGTAGGCTCACCACCTGTGGTCCTAGTTATAGACCCCCAAAGTTATAGTCCCCTCTGGACTCAACTACAGCCCTGTTTCACCTTGGTCCTGCCACCAGCACCATCCACCAAGGGACCTGGGAGGAGTCACCACCACCTGTTTCTACTGATCTCAGTCCAGGCTGTGGAATCTGAAGTGGCATGTGACCTGGCTTCAGCCAGTCCTAATCACCCAGGGACCCAGAGGGAGACATGCCCATCCATGCCCCTGAGGCAAATTCACTGACATTGATCTAACTGTGAATCTTGACGCAACCTCGTAATCTGCCTCCACCCCTCAAAGCCATGGTCCACAAGCAGTCATGCCTGCCCAGGTCCAGGCACCTGCAGGAAGACGTGCCCATCAATGTCCCCAACAGGCAGGCCCACCAGTATTGGTTTGACTGCAGATCCTGAAGTGGCTCAGTGACACAGTTTCAGCCCCTGTCAGCTTCAGACCAGGGGTAGATCAGTCTGCCCAGGAATCTGATGGGAGACACACCTGTCTGTGCCTCTGAAGGCAGGCCTACTAACCTCTGTCCAGCTGCCGGTTCTGCAGAAGCCTTGCGGCTCAGTTATAGGCCCTCTCAGCTGTAGTCTGGGGCCAATCTTGCCTACTCAAGGATCTGCCCAGTGAAACTGTCAGGAGCCCTCCCACAGATCCAGAGGGAATCACACACATCCATGCACCTGGATGTACATGGATGCCGCAATCTCTTCAAAAACTTTAGCTTCCTACAATTGTAACCCTCCATATAGTCTCCCATTGAGAAGGTTGAACAATCTCATTCACCTTCTCTCTCACCATCATATCCAGATGGACACCAAATCTAAGGTGTCTCAGAAATTACTCTTAAACTGCATTCTTTTCCCATCTTTTTGGCCACTGTTTTTTTAATTCAAACCTGCATCACATCTCTCCAAAACTATTGCCAATAGTGTCCTGATTTTTTTCCACTTAAATTTCTTACGTTACTTCCAGATAAATCTTAATTTTTTTTTATTTAGAAAATAAAGCTGATCCTCTCACTCCCAAATTACAAAACCCCCAAAACTCTTGTTTCTTGTTGATTATTGAATAAACATTCCAACTTTTCAGATTGGCAAGCAAAGCTCTTCACTCTCCGGCCCATCCGATCTTTCTAATCATCTCTACCTCCTCCCTCGCCTGCTTACTGGATTTTTCTTGGGTGTTGGACATACCAGGTCCTTTCGTAACACTGCCCATGCATAAGCTCCTCCCACTTCTTCAATACTCACACCCCGTTTTCTAATTTGATAAACTATAACCCAGTATTGCTCAGTACTCAGCTCAGTATTATAATGTTAGGTCCTCAGTGAAACTTCTCTGGCACTTTTGGAAAAATGCTTTGCACTGGTCTCTCTGCCCCAAAGTCTTTTTTTGTATCTCTGTAATATTATTACATCATGATATTACAATTTATCTGTTTCTGTTGGATGCCCAAAATAGACTGTGAGCTCCTCAAGAATAGAGGTGCTAGTGTAGTCATTTTTTTCTTTCTTTTTTTTTTTTTTTTTTTACTGTCTCCTCGCTGTCACTAGCAATGGCAAAATATTTTTTCTAAGTGTCTTACAAGTATTTTTCAAATGAACAATTTGATATGGTAACACAGGCAAGAAAATGTAGTTTGCAGCAGTTAAGCTTGCTTTGTAGAAATATTCATACATTGGAAACGATCAGAGTCTCCAAAAATACCCTTTCTACACCACTTATATTAAGCCAGATTCCAATTATTTCGTCAATAGTGGGCTATAGTCATTTAATTCTGTTAGAGGATGGATTCTCTCCCTAAGTTCCATTTGCTTCTTTCTTCCATTATTCTCCTTTCTCCCTTCTGCCAGCCCTTCTTAATCCCTTTCTGAGGCTCTTGGAGCATTTGCTGTTCTATTTCTCAGGGATTCCGATCTACCCACTCTGCCTGTGAATTTAACAGGACAGAACAGGATACACAGGTGTAGATCAGGGATGATGTGTCTGGGTCCCGCGCCTGGAAGCACGGCCTCTCTTCTTTCCCCACTGCCTCTACCCTCATAGCTGCCAGATCCCTAAGCACCATCAAATCCGGGGCAACTCCCTGCACCTCAACTCCCCTGCCAGCAATGGCAACTCCTTTAAAGAATCATCTATGAGATCACATATAACAACATGTCTAGAGTTATGACAACAGTCCTTATATATATATGACAGGTTGTCAGATGAAAAGGGGGGTGGGCTTCTGTGGGGTCCCAAAGAACAGAACTACAACTGATATTTGAAAAATATAGAGGAAAAAAAACAAACACCCTATCAATGAAAACTAACAGACAGTGGAAGAAGAGGCTTTGTGAGGAGGTGAATTGCCCTCACAAAATGAATTTAAGTAGAGACAAACATTTGTTGCAAAATTAGTCAAGGAGATTCAGGAAGAAGTGATTTCTGAAGTCACTTCCAACAGGAGAATCTATGAACTCTACATAATATAAAAAACTTCTCTTTATCTTTATTTTTGTGGGTTTTTTTTTGTTTTTGTTTTTGCTCTTTTCTCACCAGAGTTCCAAGAGCTTCAGGCAAGATTATGAGGGCTACTGAAACTGACAGTAAATGCTTCAGTTAGTTCATGTTCACATTCTTTAATCCACCTTGCTGCAATAAAAATGCAAACTTTAGTAGGGATGGCTAGAATAATTGAAACTTGACTGCTCCCCATGACTTTGAGTACTAATCCACTAGTAAACTTAAAGGGTTAATATATGTCTTCCTACCGGCCATAATTTATTAACAAGGAAAGAATGGACCTGTGAATAAAAGAGTAAGATATTTATTTTAATCATTCAATTAGAGTTCTTAGACTAAATGACACATTCCTTTCTTATGCCTTACTTGGACACAATATTTTCTTCCTAAGTATTAAGGCATAGTACTAAAATCCCATGAAATCATTCCTAGAGGGTTTTACAAAGTGAAAACTGTAGTAAGTTATTTGGGGAAATTAGGTTTTGAATAAATTTGGCCTTTACATAACATTTGAATTATTTAATTGTCAAGCTATTTTGAGCTCCTTTCTCATTAGTGCTAACTGGTATGGCTTTGATTTTACCCCAAAGAAAAATGCTTGCTAATTTGCAATGTCTGTTACAATAATAAAATATTTCAGAAATTAGATGTGCAACCCAGATTTATGTGTGAATCCTCCAATGGTCCAACATGGCACTTTTCCTTTGTTTATGAAACACTTGCAAGACTGTAATGTTACATTACCATGAAAATAGTTCAAGTTGTGTGTTTTTGAAATTGAATCACATATGTGAGAAATTGGACACCAGAAGGATTGGACCCATGAATAAATGGTTTATTGTGCATGACTTCAAATGGTGGGTTTAAATGATGCCTAGAAGAAATGCTCACATTTTACTTCCTTTGCCCAGTTGGAACGTACATGGAATGCTTGTTTGGAAAAGTGAGGGTAGGTTAAAATTTACAATTGGAAATACGTTGTTACATTTTCAGATTTCAGCCACTATAAGTCAAAAAATTATAAAGCTGAATTGACTGGGACGTGAGGTAGGGAGAATCAAGAGAAAATTACCTGATTAAAAGGGAAGAGCCTTCGATGTGGCCCCAGTTGTACTGCTAATTAACTGTGATCTTGTGTAAAACCTTTAGCTTAACCTCTAAAATGATGGAGGAAAAAGAAAGGATTACATACGTTCTAAGATTTTTTCAGAAGGTTTATGACTAAAAAAAAAATCTACATTGTTCATGTGCAATTGCCCCTTGGGCTCCTTTTATATTCCTCTATTTCCTCCTTAATTAATATTTACTCTAATATTAATTTATACCTAAATATAAAAATATAAAATAGTGCACAAAGTCAACATACAGTAAATAGCCATTCAATTAAAAACGGACAATCATAAGTGCGCCATGTTTGCATTACTCACATTTTCACACTTTGTGAAAATGGTATTAATGCTCTCTATGTTACAAAAAAAATTGGCATGTGCTTTAGTTATTCATTCATCCATTTATTCATCATGTATTTAATAATTAATTATTATGTTTCAGTAACTAGTCTAAGTGACATATATGGTGATAAACAAAACAGATGTGGTTCCTGTCGTGTGGAGTTTATCATCTGATTGTGGTGACAATTAATGGAAACTATTTAAATATTGAAGTACAAAGTGTGACAAAAGCTATAAAAAATCAAAGAGAGCTCTTAGAGAGATTTACAGGGTGAGGCTGGGGTGTTACTTTAGATTGGTAGTAGCTTAGACATAATAAATTACCACATGGAACTACCTTGCAATTGAGACCACCTTGTAAGAGGTAGTTTTTTTACGGGCGGTATTTTTATCAGGAATGTCTGATTCCAGAGCCATGGTTTTAGGCAACTTACAGAATGCAAAGGAGAGAGGTGCAGCTGAATGCTTCTTTGCCGATACCCCATCTACATTCTCCTCCATTCTCATCACACTTATGGGCTTCCCTGACTGCAGACACTCTCCCACCACCCTCTGCTAAATTACCAATCTTGGTCATTCTGAAGCTTCAATGGCTCAACCACCCTGCTTCTCTTCAAAAAGCATCGCAGGCCCCTGATCTAAAGTACTGTGTTCTAGACAAGAGCCATATAACTATTTCAGTTGGGATCTCAGTCATATCAATAGACCGCTGTTACTGACTCTTCAATTTCTGAAAAGAATAGGATGTGGAGTCAGCAGACAGGATCCAGAGCCAGTTCTATCAGTTTCAACAAGTCTCGACCTCTCTCTATACATTCAAGATGGCTATGATAGCTACCTCATGGGTTATTAAGAAAAGCAAATAAGATGAATGAAAACACATTTTTGAAACTATTTAGTGCTATATAATTGTATTATTTTTTCTCCCTCTCATGTAGTCTCAATAACACACACCATCCTCCTTTCCTTTCCTTTCCTTTCCTTTCCTTTCCTTTCCTTTCCTTTCCTTTCCTTTCCTTTCCTTTCCTTTCCTTTCCTTTCCCTTTCTTCCTCCCTCTTCCTCTCTCTCTCTCTCTCTCTCTCTCTCTCTCTCTCTCTCTCTCTCTCTCTCCTTCTCCCTTCATTCTCTTCTTTCCTTTCCTTCCTTCCTGCCTCCTTCTCTCTCCTTTTTTCCATCACTCTTGTCCTTCTTTAATTCTTTCTTCCTTCAAGACTTTTTTGAGTTTCCATTATGTATCAGGTACTTTGCTAGTAAGTTCAGTACAAAGATAAATTAAAATGGTGAAAAGCATAGACTCTAGAATCAAACTGAGTCTAAAACATATTTATCTATGCTAAGTGTTTAGCACGGTTCCTAGCACACTGTCAGTGTCAAAACATTTAGAATTTACAGCAGTGGAATAAAATTAGAAGTAATAAGTTTTACTTAGGAACATGATTTTCACGAAAAAAGAGACACTGGGGATGGGTTTTGAAAGCTAAAGAGGAGCAACAATAATCTGGAAGTAGTGACATTTTGTTCTTGAATTGTTGAATAAGTGGAAAGAAGTTTCACTCATTCATTCATTCAGACTTTTTCTGAGCACTGCTATGTAAGGACCAGGCTTGGCATTGAAGATATAAAAATGAAAATAATGTTATTAAGGAAGTATTGATTGTTTTAGGAATGGCAATGATATAGCTATCATGTTGCTAGGAGTGTGCGTGCGTGAGTGTGTGCGCGCGTGTGTGTGTGCGTGTGTGTGTGTGTGTGCATGTGTGTGTGTGTGTGTGTGTGTGTGTGTAGTATATTAATATATATCTTTTAGATCTACATACTATCTAGATATATGGGATGAGCTTCAACATAATCCAGAATACAAGTGGACTGAGTGGGTATATAGAAGAAATAAGATTGGACATGTGTTCATAAGCTGGATAATAGGTACGTGGGAGTCTTTCGAACTATTTTTCTATACTTTTATATGTCTTAAATTTTCCTCAAAATAAATATTATAAAATAAACATGGGACAGTTAGTCCTCCCTTTATAGTCAAGTGTGGAACATAATCACTGGATACCAATACTTACCTTGCAATGTGATGTTTGCATAAGGCCATTTGTAACTACATAGGGGATAAGAACCCCAAAGTTAATGAAGGATGTTGAGGTTCTGGGTGATTCTATAAATGAGTGCTCTTCTTATTCATCACATTAGTGGCTCCCTTAATAAAGACCTTGGTAAGTTTCCTTTTTCAGTGTGAAATAAATGGGAGAAGTAAGGTGGAGATCTTGTAATATAATACGAGGCAGTTTCCTCATTCTGGTAATTATATGGCACTTCCGTTGAAGCTTCTGGAATACTAAAGTCCTTTCAAGAGAAACACAATCTATTACTTTTCTGTAGAGGGATTCAAAATTGGAGACACAAAGTGAATGAGTCATTATGTTGCCACTAGATAATGAAATAGCTGATGTGCTATTACCTCAGCATCGCTCTCTCAGAGCGTTTATGATTTTACCTGCCTCCTGAATGTCTGCATTTAATACCTCTCTCCAGATGTCTTAATCTGCATTTAATTCCAGCTTGAATCTAGTTTTCTCTTTTGCTCAGAGTCCTAAATTCTTTGGGCTCATTCATGTACTTTCTCTATCCCTATGGTTGCTTGCCAAGCCACCACATTTAATGTCATTAAAATGTTCATTGCTGTTGTGCTTTCTATTCTAGATCATTAAATGGAAATAAATGTGTGGGAGGACAAATAGTGTTCCATTAATTAATCAACTAAAAATAAACTTTTTGATGTTAAAAGGCATAAATATCTCTTTAGCTGATGATATTCATGTATTTACTTGTTATATCCTACCTCTTTCCAAAAGAGACATCAGTTAGGGTATATTTATCATATGGTTCATTCAAATAAATAAAAAGGTAGAATCAAGGCCATTAAAAAAAGAAGCAGCAAATATTAACAGGGCCTAATTCAGTTGTTTTAATATTAAGCATAAAATTTGACTACCCTAGAGTTGCACATTGGTGTCTGACAATCTTCTTATTATCTATCTATCACTAGTTATCAAAAAGAAGATGAGCTTTTATATATGAAAAAATTGAGACATTTTACCTCCGTAGTTTACAAGGCTGATATCCTAATTACGATGCCAATTTAATTGTTGGATATTGAAACATTTACATAAAAATCATTGTATTTCTTTATTTTGTAATTATCAAATTCAACTGAGGTAAAATACATATTGATAATTTTTAGGTTCTAGACTGAAAATGATAAAAGGGGGAATTGCAAGGTAATATTTGATCTACACATATAATTCTGTATATAAAATGCAATCAATGTGATGAGTTCTATAATAAAAGGATGGATAAAATATTATGGGAACGCAGATTAAAGGAGATTTGCATTCTTCCTTGTGTAATTAAGTATGAGGAAGACAAGTAAGGAGACATTTTGGACATTCCTGCCCCAGCAGTAGAAGCAAAGCCACAGACAGAAGGCCCAGTGGAGCCTCACATGCGTGTCTGAGAGGCCAGTCATCAAACAGCAGACAAGTCATCTCCCTGTGCCCTGTGCAAATTCTTTACTCTCGAAAACTGTAATCGTCAACTATTTTATGTTGCTGTTTTAGCCACTTTTATTTTATTTTATTTGGAGGAAGAGGGAAATGTTATGTAACAATACATAACCAAGACACTAGTCAAGTTCAGATCACTCTTCTTTTGGCCTGGATTTCTCTAAGATCTTCCTAACCACTCTCCCCGCCCTTTGTATTTGTAGGTTTCCACACTATTTTCTCTACATGAGAGAGGAACCTTTCTAAATAGCTCTCTGATTACAAAACTTTCTTGGTTAACAGCTTTCAGGGGGTTTCCACTGCCTTCAAAATGAACTTTAAACCTCTTTACATAATTTTCCAAATCTTTCCATAAGTTATTTTCACAATCTATCCTCATCTCTATCCTCATCTCTATGTATTCTCCCTCAATTATATACTGTAACCCATCCATACTGATAACTTGCAGTTCTGCCAAATATGCCACAGACCTCTCAACCTGTGAACACACTCTTGCCTCTACCTGGAATGTTCTTGTCCATTCATCTCAAATTTCCTACCATCCCTTTAATCTGGGTAAGTCTTATTTATTCTTCAGATTTCAGTTTAAGTATCTTTTCCTCCAGATATTGCTACCTCAGAAATAACACGCATAATATTTATTTTCTGAGCATCCCTAAAACCCTCCTGCACCTTAAATGCTCCTGAAACGTCACCATCATAAATGTAATCTTCAACTTGTCACCCATCCAGTGGGCAAGACTCAATTCTATCAGTGGTTAACACCCAAGTCAGCATGCTTCAACCATTATGTCAACTTCTACCATCCACTTGGGAAAATATTTCCACAGAAGTCTTACGAACTTCAAACCATAATTGACAGTTTATCTACTATTTTTGGAAACTGCTACTCAAGAATATTGAAGTTTGTGAGGCAATTCTATAGGATGCATTATGCATTAGAAACTAGGGATAAAATGGCTAATTCTTTGTGAGTTGTTATGGAGAAAAAGGTGTCCCAAATTTCTGCTGAATGAAAAGCTTTGGATCCATGAGATAGCCTTCACATTCAAAGCTATCAGTGCCACCTCTTTATTACAAGATGGTAGCTCACAATTCCTCCTCAAACTTACAAGAGCATAGTATTGAGGAAGAAGAAACGGAGACAGTGAGAACCTGTGACAGGAAAGGGTGATGGCTTAAAGACAAGGAAGGATCGATATGATGACTTAGCAGTTCTATGTAACAGCTCTGGACAGAGGTACCACATCCAGTCCTTGCTAGAAGAACCTTAGGAAAAGACACTAGACAGAGCCAGGGAGAAGCTCTGAGAAGCTGAGAAGCATAGGTCATGATTTGTTTAGCCTGAATTTATTTTCTATGGAGTACCTACTGACAGAATCTAAATCTGCAACCCTCCCCCACTAAAATGCCTAACTACCTTATTAATCTTGACAGGTTAACTCTATACTTTTGTAATTTTATACTAACACTCCATTGCACAGTTGTTATGGTTAGTTTTTATTTTTCTGATTCTTATGGCAAAGCTTATTTACATCTAGGCCTTTCTCTGGGTCTCTGTATGTTTCCTTTTTGCCAATAAATAATTTATAGCTTCGTTCTCCTCTCCCCACCATGCATGTTCCCTCCTGGACTATTTCCCCAGTTTCTTTTTAATCTGTTTTCCCCAGATATCACTTTCAACTTTGACAATTTTACATGAAGTCCTGTGGCCTCCACTGGAGTTCTGACTCCTTTCTGGAAAGGACTGTTTCAGAGATCTGGTCTCATGGCTCCTTGTCATACTGCATTTCAAAACAAGATTACTTGCTGTGACACAGCATGAGACAAAGGCAGAAAATGCATCATAAATAAAGAACAAAACTATTGGGAAACTTGCTATGCCAGTATAATTGAGGAGTACCCAATGAGAAAAATATCTACAGATCACATTCAACTGTTTCAGAATTTCTAAGAAATGAATATATATATATATATATATTTTTTTATTATTGTGTTTCTTGGCAGTTGATAGGTCCTCAGGAGGCAGGGGAACCATATACATAAACATTTCCCTGTAATCATGCAGAAATCTGAATCATAAAATTATATGTCATGCATTCTATTCTACTGTGTCACAATAATCAACAGTTGCTACATTTTGTTTGAACTTCCAAAAACATCAACTGATCTACTGATAAATAGGATCAGAATAGTTTTAAGTGATGGTAGAAATGAATGTTCTGATTCTTTTCACAGTAGAAATGCTTACCTCAATACTTTTCATGAATCCCTAGTTTTATATTACATGTATATCAGTGACAATAAATATTGTCCATCTACCATACATAAATATTACATTAAATACTTTGAAGAATCCAGGGATATATTAGACATGACCCCCTACTTTAATGACCTTAGTTCTTGATAAATCAAACTGTAAAAGAAATTCTCAGGAAAGAAAAAAATTACAAGATTAATGTTAAGGATAATCAAAGATTAAATATCTGATAGGCATGAATGAAATTATACCCAGAAAAATTAATATAAGTTTCATACCTCAAATTAAACAAGTTAAATAATTATCACTTCTGCCATTGTACAAACATTTGTTGATTGCTTAACACATACCTGGTGCACAGTAAATATTAAGAAAGAGATAATCAACAGCTAAGTTAAAGATTAACAGTTGGGGAAGGGCAGGGAAAATCTTTAGGTGGAGAGACGGGGAAAATCTCCCTGAGAAGGCATTTAACACTGAGGAGGAGCAATGAAGGAACTGGAAAGGAGAGAATAGAAGGCAGTGGAAAGGAGATGTGCAGGGAGGGGCTGGGGGAGGGAAACTAAGACAGAGCTTCCTCAGTGTCAAGTTGCTTTTGGTCCCTAACATGCACCATGTGTTTTCACCTCAATGCCTGAAATAAATTTTCCCTTCCTTCAGCATACCTTTTATTCAACTTTTTATTCTAAGTTCAGATGCCTCCTCCCCCAGGAAGACCTCTCCACTTCTCTCAGGCTAAGTTTCAGTGCCATGCCTTCCTCTCTGTGACTATCCCTGTTATTCTGCAAAGCCCATAAGGTTGTCTCTTCTAGTTAACTCTGAGTGGCTTAAGAGTAGAAACTGTGCCCTGAGGAGATCTGTACCCCAGTATCCTAGCAGAGCTCATTGACTATGGCAGACATTCCAGAACAGCAATTCTGCCTTAATTTTTTTTATTTTAAATTAAAAAAAAAAAAGTATTGAACAAGATCCCCAGTCCCTCTTGCAACTGACAATAACATATTAACAGAAGGCTGGTAGAAATTGGGGGGAAGTTTGCTTTCCTGCTATTTGTGACACCCTGTCTCCTTTATGACTACCTTCCCCTCCTCCCCAGAATATATACATGAGGCAGGATTATAAGAGAAATAGCCATAGACTTAAGACAAAGGAGAACAAATCTAGGAGTTTGAGTCCTTGATTATTTCCTGGATCAGCCACACAAACCCCAGTATGTTTTACATGAGAAAAATGAACCCCAACAATTGTAGTTGGTTTTCGATTATATGCAGATGAATGCAACCCTACCTGATAAAGTGTCTAAAAGCACAGAGAGCATGGGCAGGCTGTTTGTAGTCATACCTTGGCTCTGCAATTTAGTCAAATAACCTTTGACAAGCTTTTAGCTCCTCTAAGCCTCGGTTTTCTCATCTGTAAAATAAGGACAATAATAACAGGAAGTTCAAAATGTTGGTGTACAAACGGAATTAGATGACACAAACCAAGAGTCAAGTACATTGTTTGAGAAATAATAAATGCATAATAAAGATTAGCTATTATTATTCATGTTAATATTGTTCAATGATGCTTATTAAAAGACTGAATGAATAAGCACATTTTTTCTTCAGGCTGTCTCATGAAGTTACCACATTTGGAAAAGAAATAAAGAAACACATGACTGTATAGGCTCCAAAATCAACAGATGTTTAAATGAGGGTTACTGATTTTTCCAAGTCTTTTTTTTTTTTTTGGTTTAATAAACTTTGATTTGATAAGTTTTAGTTTTTTACAGAAAAAAAATGCAAAGTAGAGAGAGTTTCCCACATACCACACATCTAGTTCCCCTTATTATTAACTTCTTACACCAATACAGGACATTTGCCACAATTGATGAATCAATATTGACACATTATTATTAACTAAAGTCCATATTTTATTCAGATTCCCGTAGCTTTTATCTAATGTCCTTTTTCTGTTCCAGGATCCCATTCAGGATAACACGTCACATTTAGCTATCATGTCTGCCTAGGCTCCTCTTGACTGTGACAGCTTTTCAGACTTTCTTTGTTTTTTGAACAGCTTGACAGTTTTGAGGTGTACTAGTCAGGTATTTTGTAAAATGTCCCTCAACTGGGATTTTTCTGATACTTAGTCTGGGGTAATGTGTTTTCAGAAGAAAATCGCAGCGGTAAAGTGCCATTTTCATCATATCATATCAAGGGCACATACTATCAGCAGGACTTATCCCTGATGTTGACCTTGATCACCTGGCTGAGGTGGTGTCTGTCAGGATTCTCCACGGTAAAGTGACTCTTTTTCCCTCCCTTTCCTGACTGAGCTCTTTGGAAGGAAGTCAATATGCACAGCGCACACTTAAGGAGTCGGGCATTATGCTCCACCTCCATGAGTTGCCTGGAGGTGGGCAAATTGAGTTTATTATGTTTAGGATGATTTTTTTATGATGATTGTTCACTAAAGTTCCAGACTGTCTTCATCGAGACTATGGAAAAAAAGTGACAAACCAAGAAAGGAAAAAGTGGATAGTTAATAATTGTTGACTAAGTGAATAACTAGAAGTTACTTGTCATTCAACAAAGAATTTGAGAATAAATAATGATCTGGATCGCTTTTTTTTTCCCCTAGTACTCAAAAAGATGACCTCCTGAAAGTTAGAAAATAGCCCCTGTATTTGAATCCTATGTATCATATCACCAAATGATTTCTAGGGCAACAAAGCCTAGAAGTTAGACTTTGGGTTTCTACCATTAAACACACATGTTCAAATCCAAGGAGCACTTGGTGACTCGATGTCTCCTCTCTAAATCAGTAGCAGCACCCACCTCCCGGGAGAGCTGTGTAGAACACTTAGAAAGCTCATAGCATACTTCCCAGCACCCAGGAATTGCTGTAAAATGTTTCCCTTTTCACCATTTTTGCACATATTACAATATTTTTGAACTCTTTACTTCAAAAATTAAAATTAAAAATCTCCAGGAAGATGGGGTAATAGCTTAAGCATATGTAGTTTTTGAAAAGCAGTTAATTAGAAGTGAAAACATATTTTAAAGAATGACAAACATCTTCAAGGCAAGCATTCTATTTATTCTGCCCCTATAGAAAGAGCTTATTTTGACTCTAAGTATAGTTGGCACAATTTGTGTTTGAACTCTTTCTTTTCTAATTAGTTTTCTTCTTTAGCTATTTCATCCCTCCTCTTATGCAGAACTTCCCTGAAGGATTGCTGGTGATTAAGACCTTAAACATGAGATCCAATCCATACACTAGATCTCACTATTTGTTTCAATGTGTCACTTTTCCCACTTTGTACTTTTGTGCCTAAAGTATTCTAAATTTGACTGCCTGAGAGCCACCTGCAAAGAGTAGATACAGTATGGGTAACTGTACTTGCCTGACTTTTGCCATCAGGAGTACTATAAAAACAGAGCAAGTTAAAGGTTTCTTTCTTCTCAAAACAATATTCTCCACGGAGTCAGATAGGTGTTCAAATAGCTATCAAACTCCCCCACTTTGATAGATATTCCCAAATATCTATCAAACTCTTCAACTTTGGGTTCAGCCCCATCAGGAGTCACGAAACGCTGGAACTTTCTGGGTTAAGATTCAGGCATCTTAAGGAATTCTACCACCAGACGCAAAAGAAAAATGAGTCATTGTTTCTGATGGAGTACTAGTTAGAAACTCCAGAGGGAAAAATTTGACAGGAATTAATATCTTTTCCACAGAGCCCTTAGCCAGCTGGAGATATAGCTGAGTCATCAGTGGTATCAAAACACAGGCATGGCCTCCTCCTGAGGCCCAACTCAACAAAGGCCCTTTATGGACCTAGAGTCAGCCAAGGAGGAGGACTTACTGCTTCATGTCTAGGCTACAACCATTTCCATGAGTATCAAATAAAGACAGAAACTAAAGAAAATATGGTATCAATTTGTCATCTCTTTCTATTTGCAATGTTTTCCATTTGACTCTGCTACCTGCCAAGTGACGCTAATTCACTAATATTATGAAGGCCCTAAAATGTGTGATAAGGAAAGAAATTATGAAGCATGACTGACCTTCTGTGCTCTGACCTCCACACATGGCACATCTTTCTGTACCCAGAGGCGAGCTTTGAGTTGCACCCCCCCACCTCCCACCCCACAACTGAAGCCATGACTTGGAGACTCTAAACCTACCTTTACTTGAAATGAATCTAGAAAAGAATCGATTAGCTCATTTTCGTAGGTTAAAAGTGGTTGAACCTAATAATCACTGTCACCAACACAATTAAAGGCATAAAGAAATCTAAAATGCGAGAAGTTAATATTGGTATATAGGAAGTTTCAGCATTTGTTATTTTTAGGCAATAGGGAGGAATTTTTTTAGGTTACTGAAGGGGACCAAAGTTTTGCCACCCTAAGAATGCTTTTTCAGATATTGATGTTAAGCTAATTATTAAGAAACAAAAGGCTCAGAAAGAACCTTTGACCATCACCCTTTCCTGCCTAACAGTTTCAGATAGAAAGACCTGCTCTAAGAGGGAATCTTAGTGTAATAAACCGAAAGGCTCCAAGCAGGGGCCTGTGAACTACATCACATCCTGTGCCCCATTGTCTCTGGGTTGCATAGCCGAGAATGTGCCTGCCATGTATGTTCCATTCTTCCCCACCTACCTGTAAATTGCCTATTTCCTTGGAAATGTCAGGCCCCTGTCCCCCTTTCTCTTTTGCCCATCATGGTATATAAACCTCAATTGCTCAATATGTTCTGGGTCTCATTTTTATACGACACCCCTGAATGTGCATTCATGTAATAAACTTTGTGCATTTTCTCCTGTTAATCTTTGTTAATTTGATGATTGGCCCAGCTAGAAGAACTTAGAAGGTGGGAGGAAAAGTACGTTTTTTTTTAGCCCCCCCAGTATGCCTCACAGAAAAAGCTTTTCTCTTCCCAACACAAAGCATGCAATTGTAAACTCTTTCCGTCACTGAAACACAATTCATATTCACATGCAACACCCAAACACAAACGCACGCACACACACATACATACACACATACCTGCGGTTCTTAAGAAAAGATTTATCATATTCCTTTTTTTGTACAATAAGAACTGGAGCTAGTTTTCAGAATATATTAGAAACATGTAAACCTGCTTTAAAAATATCATTGATGAAGACTCTATGGAAAACAATGAACTTTGAATAAATGCAGTGAGAAGTCCAGAGACTCTTCTGCAATATTTGTTAAAAGTCTTGCCCAGGGAAACAACCACTGCATGCAGACCTCGTGGGGGCATGAACGATAGGGGATGTGAAAAAGGAGTAAGTTATATCAAACCAATGGTGGAAAAAAGAATACAGACCAGACTAGGGATTTTTTTCCTTTGATTAGTCCTGGCTAAGGGTCTCACTAATTCCTTTTTGAGAAGTTTTTAGGCGTTAAGACATGATCTATATTGAATATAGTTGATAAATTATTGCATGGGCTTCATAAGATAAAGAATACATGAAGTCCTACTGAAGATAGATATACAGGTCAGGTAACTCCATTTTATTTCCATCAAGATTCTAGTAGTTGCCAAAGACTTGTTGCTGTTTAGGTATACAGTATGTTAAGATTACCTGCCTATCAGGGTAAACAAGATGTTATTAACCCATGTTCCTAGCCACAAAGCTAATTGGGCTTAACGGGGCAATTTAATAAAAATGGCAGCACACTTACGTGTTATATTTTATTTCCTGTAGATTATAGGAGGCCAGAAGAGAGAATAGAATTTGCATGATCACGGTCAGCCCTTCATGTGTGTAGGAGAATGCTGATAGAGGAAAAATAAGACATAGTTTTCACTCCCACAGTCCACTCCATAAACGCAAGTGAGTTTCTTTACCCCAGCAGAGCAGACAGGAGGGGGCATTGCAGCTCTGTAGAACACATTCTGGATTTGTTTTGTTGTTGTTAAATTTAGGAGGACTGAGTTATCACCAATTGCAAATTTGAGAGGGTCTGTGGTTTAACTCCAGCCATAACAAAAATATGAAACTCTATATGCTACAGAATGAATTTAGTGAAAGCAGAAGTGATTTAAGAGCTATATCAAGACACCTTTGCCTAAAGGATTTAAGAGAGCAGCCAACAGAGCTTTGGTGACTTAAATTTGATTTGGAGGTATACAAACTCCACCCTTTCTGTGTTTCTGGTACAAGTGCTTACTACTCCTTTGAAAAGTGAAAGCGATTTGCCTCAAGCAATTTGCAACTATAATGATTTCATTTCATTCTCCTTGGACATTATTCATTGGGGTGAGAGTTGCAGGCAAGGAGAACAAAAGTAAAATATCCTGAGACAGGCAGCTTCAGTGATGTGGTTCCAACAATGAACATTCCAGAGATCTCATGGCAAGGCCTATTATTATGATAGTTCCTGCCCAATGCGAAGTTTGGAAAGTCAATATATGCGCTGAAACCATTGATTGCGAAAGACACTCAAGCAAAGGTTCCTCAATCTCTTTCTAACCCTAGGTTGAGCAGTTTAATCAGATGTATCAGAACAGACAGCTGCAGTTCCTTTTTTATCCTGAAAATAATGAGTCCAAGAGTCTGTGAATTCCTCCAACAGAGGAGACACCTCCTCCATTGATGGACATCTCTTTGCAGCTGCTTTTAACAATTTGAAATTGATTGAACCTGTAGCCTTAGAGGGATAATAACCCCTCTTAACATTTTGAGAGGCGCACAACTTGAAATGACTCATGGTATTTCATTTCAGTGTTTCACACCACTCTTCATTTAACCATCCAGGCAATGTAAACAGGACACTGCCTCACACTCCTGAGAGCTTGTAATGTTCACTTGTTTGCATGACACTTGCTGAGTAGCCTAATTAATTATCTGTGGGCAGCAGATTACATGCGGTCACATTAGTCACTTAAGTAGGCATTGCCTGTATGGACAGATACTCTGAAAATGTGTGTTCTTGGAGGTGGTGGTTAAAGTGTCTGTCTTACTCTTACTTTTTAATGTTTGAATATTTAGTGTTTATGTTTTATTTGACTGTTAAAATTTCAAAATTTCCATAAGCAAATGTAAACATAAAACGTCGTACCTAAAGAACAGTTTAAATTAGAATCATGCCCTAATTATAAGATATTTCTCAAAGGCAAAGAGTATTACTTTAGACTGTTTCAAAGGCAATATCAAGATCCATGTTCATCATTTAGACGTGTATAATCATCAGTGGTCCTTACATGGCTACCTGCCAAGGAATATACTTTGTTCATTACAAATTCTTTAGACAAGGTTTCCTAAGGGCCACCTATGAGCTGAGAACATTAATTATGGGATTTCAGTTCACGAAGTGTCATTATTTTACTGTCTTGTATTTGTTTCTAATTGCATCTCAAAAATTAACTGGTTAAATGTTTTTACACTCATCCCAAATAGATTCTGCAGTATTCGATTCCACAGAAAGGGAATCCGTTAAACTTTTTGGGTGCTAACGCACAAAGAAACAAAACAATAGACCATCAGCTCTCCCCCAGTTCCAGATCCCTGCTCATAATTTTATAATATGGGCATATTTTGTGCTTCAGACAACGGAACTTCATAGAAAAAAAAAAAAGGGTTCATAGAATGCCACCCTTATTCTGATAATTAGACAAAAAGAGACCACAGCTATGCCAGCATAAATAACTGGTGAGAATTATGAAAAACCTTTTTTTTTAAAAAAAATCTACCAATTGCACATGCATTTCTGACTTTTTAGAAAGGTTAGAGCTATATGAGATCTGGAATCAAAACCTGATGTGACCTACATAAAAGAAACGCTGATTCCCTAATTAAACCAAGCTGTGGCTGCAGGCTGTGCAAAGAGCTGCCAAAAAATCATCCAATCAATCTTTCGACTATCCTCCAGGAATGCGGTGCGGAGGGTGGAGAGGAGAAGGATGGTTATGAGGAAGCGGAGGCTGGGGAATGTTCTTCATATACTTGCTCCACGCCGAGGGTCCTGCTTTTCCGGCACATAAGCTGGAGGATAGAAAAGATCATGTGGAGGTGGGGGCAGGGAAACTGGGGAATGGCAGGGCTTGAGGAGAAAAACAGACTAAATATTTAAACAGCTGCCCTTTTTTTCTTCACCTATTTTGCCCAAGGATCTGATTTAAGGGGTGGGCTTTCTACGGGCCAAAGGCTCTGCTCAGCGGGGCCTGTTTACTCTGAGAAGCTGAGTCTCTTTCCCTCTTTATATAAGTACTTGCTTTTGAGGAGAAGGAAGGAGTGGTGAGAAGAAAATGGAATATTTTACAGAGTTCATGTTAAAGTAAAACCAGTCAAAGAAAATGCAGTTCATCTGAATTTGAAGTAGAGACTGGCAACAAATGAAGAGAAAAAAAAAAAAAAAAAAAAACTCACATTCTTCCTCTTGCATTTTTAACAGGAAAATTGTTCTTCAGGAAAGATGGAATGTCATTCCCACGTAACTTCCTCTTTCATTTCAGTTCCTCGATGATGGAGAAGGCATGTTAATTGAGAGGGATTAGAAAAATACTTCAGCTGCTAAAATTGGAGGCAAATAACTTGCAGAGAGGCAATAAAACAAATGGCAAGGTTGCTTCCTGTAAGCCAAACATTTGGGGCTGCCAATATCAGATAATGGGTAAATTTTGTGAAAAGAGCAGTTATTTATTTTCTTTGCTGAAACTTCTTTAATCTAGCATTTTGGTTTTACTATAGAGTATTTCACCACCCAAGACATTTCATGATAGATATTATCTCTCCGACTTACAGCACAATGGTCATTCCATTTAAACATGTGTGAGCATTAGTAACACATATGTTGGTTTATTCTACGAGACACATAGATTCTCCTTTTGAGGAAATGGAGCAACCAAATGTAAATCTTAATTGCAGCCAACTGTCAATTATTCAAACAAATGTTGGAAGGCCAGACAACAGTTACCACTTGCCAGACTTCATTTCAGTTTGTATTCACAACACGCATGTCTGCACCACCCTGTCTCACCCCACCAACCCCAGGTCAGGCTGTTGCATTTCTTACTCTTTCATACTCACACCTCCTCCTTCCCCCACTCACTGCTGGCTGGCAAGAAACTCAAACCCCATTTATTTGGCATAGGCAGCCTCTCCAAGCTTATGTCAAGCATCCAGAGGCCAAAGGTACTGGGAAGGGAGAAGTCATCTATCTGATCTTCCAGTTGTCTATCCACATAGGTTTCCATGGAAAATGGCCAGTGTATCTATCTGCAGAGCCATTCAGCTCTGGTCGTACTTATTTTTTACTATCATTGCCAAATTTCCCCGACTGTGTCTATGATTGGTTCCACATTTTGTTATCATATTTTGAAACTTTGGACCTATGCTTTAAATAAACGTAAACACAGTTTATAGAATGGGATTCATTTTCATAAACATATCTATTTTCATTTTTAAAAATAAACACATTTCAGTAGACTGTGGAAGACTTGGGGAAAATGGCAAGGCCAAATCTCATTCTAGAATCATTAGGGTGCTGGATTACCTGCTTCCAGTTCCAACATATGGCCTCTGCATGCCTTCCCTTTCTCCCTCTTCCACGGCCGCCCACTCACATGACTAATAGGAGTACTGCCCTAACAGCCACAGCAAAACGCACATCTTTTTCTCTCTCCATTTGGTCCCATATTCACAACGCCAGACTAGGTGGATTGAGCTCCTTCTAGGAATAAACCCAGATTGAGAGTCAGATCAGAACCCCTAGAAACAAAGACCCAAGTTACCTAGTAGCAAGAACTACATGAGGGCATGTTTGTTGTGTGGCAAGCACTGTCCTTATGGCTTTACCTATACACCTAAGTCATTTAATCTTCATAGCATGCCTATGAGGAAGATAGTTAATATCCTTATGAGGTACTAAAGCACAGAGGTTTGGTGACTGGCCCAAAGGAAGTGGCAAAGAGGCATAGAATTGAAGCATCTAAGCTTTAACAATCTTGCAGATGATTCATTTTTCAGCTTTACTGAGGTATAATTGAAAAAAATGTATAAAGCTTCAGAGATGATTCTGATATGCAAATAGGATTGGAAGCCTATTATAAAGAAATATGTTTATTTCAGCTGTACATTTAATTTTATTACATGACCTTATATTCAGTTCTACCATAGAGTTAGAGGTTTTTTGCTTTTTTTTTCCAGTTCTACAAAATCATACAGATGGAAAAAATAATGCCCATTTGAGGTTTCACAAAAATCTTACCTTTAGTAACTGTTTTGCTTCTGGGTTAAAAATAAAAATGTCTGTGATGGTTTTCTTCTTACATTTGGTATCCCCTTATGTCCCCAGAGCTCTCAAGTTGGGTATTGCTATTACAAGAGTTGCCTGAAGCAGAATATCCAGAATATCCAGGAGGGGTTAGTACTGAAGTTGCTGTGGGCATTCTTTTTTCATTTTTTTAAACTTTTATCTATTTTAACTATGTTTTTCCAGGACCCATCAGCTCCAAGTCAAGTAGTTGTTTCAATCTAGTTGTAGAGGGCATAGCTCACAGTGGCCCATGCGGGGATCGAACCAACAACCTTGTTGTTAAGAGCACTGCACTCTAACCAGCTGAGCTAACTGGCCACCCCTGCTGTGGGCATTCTTGAAGCCAAGTCAATCAACAGCAGTATTCCAGGAGCCATAATAGAATAATAGGTATCCCAGGATACTGTATCATTTATATATGTATATATACTAAAATCACATTTTCCTGCTCCTGTAATTTTCAGTGATTTCTGGATATACCAAAAGATGTTGAAAATTGAGGATACGTGTAGTTCAATCCCAAATAAAAATTACTGAAATGCTCACAACTCAACATATATAGAGGGTGCCAAAAAATGTATACACATTTTAAGAAAGCAAAACTGTATTAAAATTGTAATACTCAATATATACTGATAACAAAAGATGAATACAAGTCACATTTGACTCCTGCAATTGCAAGAAGTGCTCAAAGTGGTTACCATCAGCGTCCAGACACTTCTGATTACAGTGAACTACTGATTGAGCAACACTGACCAAAGTGTGCACCTGTATACATTTTTTTGGCACTCCCGGTACATATGGTCATGCACTGCTTAATGCTGGGGATATGTTCTGAAAAATGCATCGTTAGGTGACTTTGTTATTGTGCAGACATGGACTGTACTTACCCAAACCTAGATGGTATAGCCTACTACACACCCAGGCTCTACAGTTTAGCCTATTATTCCTAAGCTATAAGCTTGTATACATCTTACCATACTGACTACTGTAAGCAACTGTAACACAATGGTAAGTATTTGTGTGCCTAAACATTTAAACATTGAAAAGATACAGTGAAAATCCAGTATAAAAGATAAAAATGGTGCACCTGTATAGGTCACTTACCATTCGTAGAGTTTGCAGGACTGGAAGTTGCACTGGGTGAGTCAGTGAGGGATGAGTGAATATAAAGACCTAGGATATTACTGTACTCTACTGTAGACATAATAAGCACTGTAAGCACAGGCTACATTAAATTTACAAAACACGAGATTAAATCAAACATAAGAGAAAATGATGCAATCAAAAGACATGGTATACACAAGATGTATGAGGCTGCTGCCGGGGTATTGCATACTGTTTTACGGCAAACTATTTTTTCACTAAGTAGAATACACTGTAAAATAATGATAAAAAGGATAGTATAGTAAATACATAAGCCAGTAACACAGTCTTTTATTATCATTATCAGGTGTTATGTACTGTACATAATTGTATGTGCTACACTTTTATACAACTGGCAGTGCAGTAGGTGTATTTACACCAGCATCACCGCAAACACACGAGTAATGTGTTGCACTGCCATGTTACCATGGCTATGACATCACTACACCATAGGAATTTTTTAGCTCCATTATAATCTTATGGAACCACAGTCGTATAGTGGTCTACCCTTGACCAAAATGTTGTTATGGGTTGCATGACCCTATATATTTCCAGATGATTGTAATTTATCCCTCAAGAGTAAAATTCCTGCAATATTCCATTGTCCAACTCCAAAACTGAACAATAATTATTCTATTAATCAGTGGTAAATCTTTTAAAGCATTAACTCTCAGTACCGTATTACCTCAGATGTTATTAAATGATAGTTTTCTTTGTACTTCTAAACCAAATTGTAAGAAATAATATATACCTAGTAGAGCTTCTACTATTTTATAAAGCCTAGTTAAAGATGTTACGAGTTTAAGGAAGAATGCAGATGCCAAAAGGAAACTTGGGATGGCTTTACTTTTCAAAGATGTATTTTTGTCTAAAAGTATTCAGGGCAAAATAATCACAGACTGATTTTTAAATGTGCATATTTTATCCTCCATTATTTATCAAACAGCATTTGCACACAACCTCTAATCAAGCCACAAGCAAGCCCGACAGGATCACCACTGTCGTTGTGTCACAGCTCAGAGGGGACAAATATAAAATCGCAATAGAAACTGTAACCTAACTGCATAATTAACAATAGTTTGTATGACCATACCAGTAAACCATCCATCAATTAATAAATGATCAAAAAAAAAAAAAAAAATCCTGTTTTTATGGAAACCATAATAAATGAAATAAATAATTGTGAAGGCCATTTTAAGAAGGCCGCCCTGTGCCCAGGTAGGCTCACCACCTGTGGTCCTAGTTATAGACCCCCAAAGTTATAGTCCCCTCTGGACTCAACTACAGCCCTGTTTCACCTTGGTCCTGCCACCAGCACCATCCACCAAGGGACCTGGGAGGAGTCACCACCACCTGTTTCTACTGATCTCAGTCCAGGCTGTGGAATCTGAAGTGGCATGTGACCTGGCTTCAGCCAGTCCTAATCACCCAGGGACCCAGAGGGAGACATGCCCATCCATGCCCCTGAGGCAAATTCACTGACATTGATCTAACTGTGAATCTTGAAGCAACCTCGTAATCTGCCTCCACCCCTCAAAGCCATGGTCCACAAGCAGTCATACCTGCCCAGGTCCAGGCACCTGCAGGAAGACGTGCCCATCAATGTCCCCAACAGGCAGGCCCACCAGTATTGGTTTGAATGCAGATCCTGAAGTGGCTCAGTGACACAGTTTCAGCCCCTGTCAGCTTCAGACCAGGGGTAGATCAGTCTGCCCAGGAATCTGATGGGAGACACACCTGTCTGTGCCTCTGAAGGCAGGCCTACTAACCTCTGTCCAGCTGCCGGTTCTGCAGAAGCCTTGCGCTCAGTTATAGGCCCTCTCAGCTGTAGTCTGGGGCCAATCTTGCCTACTCAAGGATCTGCTCAGTGAAACTGTCAGGAGCCCTCCCACAGATCCAGAGGGAATCACACACATCCATGCACCTGGATGTACATGGATGCCGCAATCTCTTCAAAAACTTTAGCTTCCTACAATTGTAACCCTCCATATAGCCTCCCATTGAGAAGGTTGAACAATCTCATTCACCTTCTCTCTCACCATCATATCCAGATGGACACCAAATCTAAGGTGTCTCAGAAATTACTCTTAAACTGCATTCTTTTCCCATCTTTTTGGCCACTGTTTTTTAATTCAAACCTGCATCACATCTCTCCAAAACTATTGCCAATAGTGTCCTGATTTTTTTCCACTTAAATTTCTTACGTTACTTCCAGAGAAATCTTAATTTTTTTTTATTTAGAAAATAAAGCTGATCCTCTCACTCTCAAATTACAAAACCCCCAAAACTCTTGTTTCTTGTTGATTATTGAATAAACATTCCAACTTTTCAGATTGGCAAGCAAAGCTCTTCACTCTCCGGCCCATCCGATCTTTCTAATCATCTCTACCTCCTCCCTCGCCTGCTTACTGGATTTTTCTTGGGTGTTGGACATACCAGGTCCTTTCGTAACACTGCCCATGCATAAGCTCCTCCCACTTCTTCAATACTCACACCCCGTTTTCTAATTTGATAAACTATAACCCAGTATTGCTCAGTACTCAGCTCAGTATTATAATGTTAGGTCCTCAGTGAAACTTCTCTGGCACTTTTGGAAAAATGCTTTGCACTGGTCTCTCTGCCCCAAAGTCTTTTTTTGTATCTCTGTAATATTATTACATCATGATATTACAATTTATCTGTTTCTGTTGGATGCCCAAAATAGACTGTGAGCTCCTCAAGAATAGAGGTGCTAGTGTAGTCATTTTTTTCTTTCTTTTTTTTTTTTTTTTACTGTCTCCTCACTGTCACTAGCAATGGCAAAATATTTTTTCTAAGTGTCTTACAAGTATTTTTCAAATGAACAATTTGATATGGTAACACAGGCAAGAAAATGTAGTTTGCAGCAGTTAAGCTTGCTTTGTAGAAATATTCATACATTGGAAACGATCAGAGTCTCCAAAAATACCCTTTCTACACCACTTATATTAAGCCAGATTCCAATTATTTCGTCAATAGTGGGCTATAGTCATTTAATTCTGTTAGAGGATGGATTCTCTCCCTAAGTTCCATATGCTTCTTTCTTCCATTATTCTCCTTTCTCCCTTCTGCCAGCCCTTCTTAATCCCTTTCTGAGGCTCTTGGAGCATTTGCTGTTCTATTTCTCAGGGATTCCGATCTACCCACTCTGCCTGTGAATTTAACAGGACAGAACAGGATACACAGGTGTAGATCAGGGATGATGTGTCTGGGTCCCGCGCCTGGAAGCACAGCCTCTCTTCTTTCCCCACTGCCTCTACCCTGATAGCTGCCAGATCCCTAAGCACCATCAAATCCGGGGCAACTCCCTGCACCTCAACTCCCCTGCCAGCAATGGCAACTCCTTTAAAGAATCATCTATGAGATCACATATAACAACATGTCTAGAGTTATGACAACAGTCCTTATATATATATGACAGGTTGTCAGATGAAAAGGGGGGTGGGCTTCTGTGGGGTCCCAAAGAACAGAACTACAACTGATATTTGAAAAATATAGAGGAAAAAAAACAAACACCCTATCAATGAAAACTAACAGACAGTGGAAGAAGAGGCTTTGTGAGGAGGTGAATTGCCCTCACAAAATGAATTTAAGTAGAGACAAACATTTGTTGCAAAATTAGTCAAGGAGATTCAGGAAGAAGTGATTTCTGAAGTCACTTCCAACAGGAGAATCTATGAACTCTACATAATATAAAAAACTTCTCTTTATCTTTATTTTTGTGGGTTTTTTTTGTTTTTGTTTTTGCTCTTTTCTCACCAGAGTTCCAAGAGCTTCAGGCAAGATTATGAGGGCTACTGAAACTGACAGTAAATGCTTCAGTTAGTTCATGTTCACATTCTTTAATCCACCTTGCTGCAATAAAAATGCAAACTTTAGTAGGGATGGCTAGAATAATTGAAACTTGACTGCTCCCCATGACTTTGAGTACTAATCCACTAGTAAACTTAAAGGGTTAATATATGTCTTCCTACCGGCCATAATTTATTAACAAGGAAAGAATGGACCTGTGAATAAAAGAGTAAGATATTTATTTTAATCATTCAATTAGAGTTCTTAGACTAAATGACACATTCCTTTCTTATGCCTTACTTGGACACAATATTTTCTTCCTAAGTATTAAGGCATAGTACTAAAATCCCATGAAATCATTCCTAGAGGGTTTTACAAAGTGAAAACTGTAGTAAGTTATTTGGGGAAATTAGGTTTTGAATAAATTTGGCCTTTACATAACATTTGAATTATTTAATTGTCAAGCTATTTTGAGCTCCTTTCTCATTAGTGCTAACTGGTATGGCTTTGATTTTACCCCAAAGAAAAATGCTTGCTAATTTGCAATGTCTGTTACAATAATAAAATATTTCAGAAATTAGATGTGCAACCCAGATTTATGTGTGAATCCTCCAATGGTCCAACATGGCACTTTTCCTTTGTTTATGAAACACTTGCAAGACTGTAATGTTACATTACCATGAAAATAGTTCAAGTTGTGTGTTTTTGAAATTGAATCACATATGTGAGAAATTGGACACCAGAAGGATTGGACCCATGAATAAATGGTTTATTGTGCATGACTTCAAATGGTGGGTTTAAATGATGCCTAGAAGAAATGCTCACATTTTACTTCCTTTGCCCAGTTGGAACGTACATGGAATGCTTGTTTGGAAAAGTGAGGGTAGGTTAAAATTTACAATTGGAAATACGTTGTTACATTTTCAGATTTCAGCCACTATAAGTCAAAAAATTATAAAGCTGAATTGACTGGGACGTGAGGTAGGGAGAATCAAGAGAAAATTACCTGATTAAAAGGGAAGAGCCTTCGATGTGGCCCCAGTTGTACTGCTAATTAACTGTGATCTTGTGTAAAACCTTTAGCTTAACCTCTAAAATGATGGAGGAAAAAGAAAGGATTACATACGTTCTAAGATTTTTTCAGAAGGTTTATGACTAAAAAAAAAATCTACATTGTTCATGTGCAATTGCCCCTTGGGCTCCTTTTATATTCCTCTATTTCCTCCTTAATTAATATTTACTCTAATATTAATTTATACCTAAATATAAAAATATAAAATATCTCAATAATATATCAACACTAGATAAAAGTGTAAAGTATTTTTCGCATAACCCCATATCTTATAGAAGCAAAAGTAACAAATACATTAAAGCTAGGCATACAGAAATCTTACATCTTCTGAACTTTTAACAAAATGATTGAGCCAAAAATCCAAGGTTCAGTAATATTGAATCAACTCTTCAATGGACGTCATAAAAAGGAACCACATGTAAAATCACAGTGAAGCCATTCCCCAAAGCTTATATAACTCTTTGGAGGGAGGCCATCGGGAACCAATCCCCAGCTTTAAAGAGACTCCATCACTATTTCTGCTTGTGCTACAGACAGATGTGAGCAGCTAATACTGTGTGTGTTGAGTTAAATAGAGTCCTTTGCCCACTCTTATGAAGACCTCCCACATTCCCAAGGCTTTTAAAGCTTTATCTCATCAGCGAGCATTACCTTGTCTCCATCACCTCAATAAATGGATGAGCATGGCCCCAAACACTGCCCTAATCTTTTGCATGACTCTGAAAAGTCCCTGTTGTAAGCTAATTATAAACAATATATTTTCCACCTAAAAATCAAATGTTATTGTTTCCATAAGCACGACTGTGTGAACGCAGCTGATTCCCTATAGAGTCGGAACAATGTTTATGAAATGAAATGACCCCTAAAAAGCCACGGTTCAAGGCATCATGGAAACATAAGCTCGTCATATACAAACAAGCTGGGAACTTTTCTTCTCAGAAAGCCTCTACAGGAAATACTAAATCTGCTGCTAGATTTCAGCAGCTCCATCTGGCAGGCTGCAGCATGCTCTCCCTTGCTTTTGCTGGCAGCACTGCTCACTTTCTGGGTTGCAGGGCCCTAAGCAGGATGCTAGCAGCCAAGCAGGTTTGAGCTATGAAACTATGAGTTCATGTTAAACATAGAATTTGTTTAACATGAGAGGCACAGTAAATGGAAGGATTTATCACTTGGGAAGGGACTGTGTGTCTCAGTTTTATTTTTCCCCCCAATATTATCTCCCTGAATATTTAAATCTTGACTCTTTTCCCATATATCACATACCTACACCCTTTCTCATATGGACAATATTACACCTTCACAGCTCAACTATTTACTCCCTCTTTTGTTAGGCAGGCAATATCTCTGTATTTTTATTATTAATATCAATTAGATCTGGAGGGGTAGCAAAGCATGGTGATTAAAGGTGAGCATTTAAAGCCAGAAAAACTTGCACTACTTACTAGGTGTGAGACTTTGGGCAAGTTATTTAAACTCTAAACCTCAATTTTTCCACCTATAAAATGGGAGTGATGATATTATTTGTCTCAAATATCTGTTGAGAGGATTATGAGATAATGCCCATGGCATGTAGCATACTTCCTGGCACTTGAGACAGATTTAAGAGGTCTGCTTTCTTTTTGAAGGATTCACTTGTGGATGATTGCAGATGGGGTATCTCCATGTGGTTCTAAGTACATGAATACATTTGGAAGCAAGAAGCAGTAGGTATGTATGTATACATATTTATCAAACTGAAAGCAGTTTTTAATATCTTAATATGTGCTGCTCACACACTGCATCTGAATCTCTTCATCTTTGAGAATATGAAATTGTGTGATGTGTGTAGCTGTGGGTGTGTGTAAATATAAGTGGATTTAACATGGAATGGATATGATCCCAAATGAGAGAGCCATTTGGTTTTCTTCTAAGAGCCCCTTTGTATTTTCTGACCCCATGTGTACACGGATGACAGTTGGAAATTCCCTTTACATCCTACTTATCCCTCAACAATTCCACCTTTTGTTTTGCTTGTAAATTTCAGGCACAGTTTCATCCTTGACCCAAGCAAACCACTCTTTTACTTGCACCCATTCTCCAGTTAGAGCTGGCTTTTAAAACAAGCTCCAGGAGATGTCAGCTGGTTCAGGAACGCTCTCTAAGCCAAGGGAAGGCTGGCTTTAATTATTTTAGATCATTATCAAAGTGGTCCATCACCAGGCACCTATAAAAGGCATTTGAAATATATGCTCCTGATGCCAGGTATATCTATTTTTATCCTGGGTTGCAGGTTGAACAATTCAATTTATTTAAAAAAAAAATACTTATTCAGTATCTGCTTTGTTCAAAAAACATATTCCATTAGGACTGTGAGGACATAATGGAATTTATAGTTACAGAATATTTTGACTAGAAGGGAGATCATCCTTTTTAATCTGTGTGAATGAGAACTATCCCTCTAGTAGGTGACAGAAAGCCAAATGAAACTAGTGTAAGGAAAAAAAGGTATTTTATTGAATCACAAAACTGAAAAGTACAGAGGCATGCTGACTTCAGATACTGCTGAATCGGGTACCAAAATAATTATCATAATGCTCATTCTTGCCATTCATATCCTCTCTCTATCTCTCTGCAAAACTCAGTTGCACATCTCTTCTTTCTTTATGTTGGATTTAATCCTAAACAGATTCTCTCCACCCAGTGGGAGCGATGGTCCCTGGCAGCTTAATGCCTTCATGATCATTTCAGCTTCTATATTTTGAAAGTTAGAAAGAGCTTTCCCCTGGTTCCATACAGCTTACACACACAAAATGTTTGAACCCTGTTTAGTTTATATGTTCAGCCCTGGACCCATCACCGTGTCTGGTGATATGGAAAACTCTGGAGGCCCTGCAGTGGGGAAGCTGGTGGCCATGTGACTGATGGTCCCTCTAGAATAGGTTGGGGGAGGGGCAATTCCCTAAAGAAAAGGATGCTGGGAAGACAAAAAGAGGTTGTTTGTCTCACAATTCTTTTGTTTTATAGGTTACAATACAGGATTAAGTCCTAAAGAGAATTAAGTGACTTGCCCATGAGTAAATAGATTCTAATAATCTAGGAGCAAAATTCAGGTTTATGACTCTTCCTAACAATAAGGATGAGAAAACAATACAAAAGCCCTGAGAGGCTGCACAGCAAAGTGCAGAAGCCAAACACCCTGGTGTGACACTGACTCTGAGATCTCCCTAGCTCTATGTCCTTAAAAAGATAATTAACCCTTCTGTGCCTTAGTTTCCTAATATGCAAAACAGGGAGAACAGTGCTTGTTCCATTGTGGTGTTGTGAGAAATAAATGAGTTAACAAATTGCAAAGAATTTAAAACAGTACCTGGAACAAAAGTGTTAGATAAGCCTTAGTTCTACTTCTCACTGAAAGCAAAGGACTTTGCATCTATACTATGCTATGTAATCTGCATACAAACTCGATAGGGTAGGTAGATATGCTATGTAATCTGCATACAAACTCGATAGGGTAAGTACGATCATCCTCACTTGACAAAAGGAACTGGGTTCTTGAGAGATTAAACAATTTGCTCAAGATTATATAGGTAAGTAGGAGCCAGGGTTTGAACTCCCATCTGTCTGACAACAAGCCTGCATTTGTACATACTCAGGGATAAATGTCACGAGACAGGTTCAAAGAAAAGTGCTATGTGAGTTTAAAGGAGACAGCAATCTCATCCGACTGAAGTGTTAAGAAGTACCCATAAAGAAAGAAGCAACTGGCCCAGCTCTTGGCAGATTGTATTTCAATAATTCAAGTCAACAAACATTTATTTGAGAACCTACCCTACCCGAATATAGCAGTGAACATAATTAATTACAGCTTCAAATGTGAATTGAAAAAGAGTAATTGGGCAATTGAGACAAAAGGCTCTAGATGAAAAGATAAGAATAAAGGAAAGGGATGTGGTGTAAGAGAAGTGACCCGGGAGCGTGGTCTACTCTGACTTATAGGATGTTCTGTGTAGAGGAGGAAGGTGAAAAGGAGGTGGGAAATTACTAGGTACAACAATATTGGGGAGGCATCTGAGACTAGATGCTCTAGAGAGTCCAATGCAATAAACCCAGAGGATGATGACAGATTACTTGAAGGGATGGAAGAGGAAGGAGAATAATAACCACACATGCGTCCACGTGCGTGCGCGCACGCGCATACACACACACACACACACACACACACACACACACACACACACCTCCTGGGAAAATCTACCCCACCCTGAAAATTGGAATGATGTGAGTTGAACAGCTTTTTGAACGATATGCATGTTTAACTAGAAGGTGAACATTAGTATATTTTACTTTTTCGGTAATGTTACCAGCTTTTCCCCAAATAATTCACTTTTAATGCCATTTCCATTACTAGGAAAATATCTTTACTTAATTTTTTCGTACTTTGCATTTGGTTTTGACCTTTTCATGGAAAAGAGATTGGACCATATCACTAAAATACCTGCAATATGTATGTATAATGTTTTTGTTATGAGTAAGAATGAGTTAGGTTTCACCATATACAAAAGTGCAGGAAACGGAGACAACTTTCACTGTATTCTCCTACAGATGAAAGGTTGCTAGGTCTTCTGACTGTACAAAAGAGAAAATGAATGTTGCCACGGTTCCTCATAAAGGTGACATGGAAATAAATGAAGTTTTTGGCTAAAGCATATTCTGTAGCTGGCAGGTTGAATTCCAGAACATTTTTATAAATACTGAAGAAACACTATGGCCATAGAAGGGGACTTTTTCAAACACCAATGTGTATGTTTAAAGGTGGGAAATATTCAAGGGATGATGCTTGTGGGGGTGTCCAAATTGAATTTTAAAACTAACACATTTAGCACCTGTCCTCTCATGTAATCAGTAGTCAGTTTTCACATGCTAGCAACACGGGTCTAGATATAAGAACGGGATGCTACAGTGCCCTCAGTTCCTTTACAGTTGTTACATTTCATTAGAATACTTAATCCAGAACAATTCCAAGTCATTTTGCAATTGAGAAAAACTGAAACTCACAGAGATTAAATGATTCCCTGTAGTTCACACAACTGGTAAATGGCCAAATCAAGACCCAGCTTCTCTGACCCATCTCCCTCCCGTGCTGCTGTCCAATTTCATCAGCAAACATTCATTTTTCACATTAAGTGCTTGTTTCCACATATTTAACATTAATACAGAGTCTGAAAGAAAGATCTAAATAACTGCTACTCAAAGTAGCCTTCCAACTCTTTATTACCAGTACTCCAGGAACAGTCAAGAAAGTCTTACTACGTTAAAAAAAAAAAAAAAAAAATCAGGTGAACTAAACAGTGTGCTTAGCAACTTGGTTGACTGACATTTTGACCCCAACTTCTTGTCTCATTCTGAATTAGTAACAAATAGTTCTAGCACCCACCTGGGTCATTAGACTCCAAGTTGAGTGACACGCATGTAAATTCTTACAGAGTTTACCTGGAAATGTGGGTACACAAAATATTTTGCAATATCTATACAACAAGGCAAAACTTACCCAAATAACCAGTATAAATTGTAACATCAGAAGGTTCAGGGGCACTCACCTAATCAATGAACTGTTTTCTCCTTTTAGGTTGAGGAAACACACATATTCTAGGAATGAGGTTAATTTTCCTATACCTGGTAACTTGTTTCTCTTTCTTACACATGAAGACTCCATTCCCTACCAGCTCCCTCTTTGGCCCTGCCACTGCCACACACTTTTCACACATATTGTGCACCAATAGCTGGGAGCATGAAACAAAAGAAAGAGGAAATAATTTTGCTTCAGCCACGTGTCACCCACAATTTTAAGGTTAGCTTCAAAAAAGGATATGGAAGAGAAGATTTTATGCCTAATGAAAGATTCTGCTTGAGGATTTTGCTTTCTCTAGTTTTAGGAAAATTAATGAATAATAAATAGAAAAAATACCAAGGTCACTCACCTGTATAAATTGCCCTTGACCAGAGTATGTACAGCATAGGAAGCAAAGATATACAAGATAAGGAATACTTAGAACTGATTACAAAGAGAATTTACCCTTTGTCTAACTAATGCCAGAATATTCTGAACATTAAATCATTTCAAAAACAAAACAAAACTAGTATAATTTAAACACCTAGCTGAATACTTCCCTTGAAAGAGTCTATAAAAACCACAAGTGTATTCTTAAATTATATGTGCTCACTCTAAAACTCCTTTGGGAATTCCATGAAACTTTGTTTGGGTCATAACATATTTGTTTAGGGAGTGTTTCAGGAATTCCTAAAAAGTACATTTTGATACAATGTAAAATCAAATACCTCTCCCCTCAAATGACACGAAAGTTTTTATTCAAGTATTGCCCATTTTCCATTCCATACACTAACAGGACAAATTCTGAAGGTTAAATTTTACCTAATATGGAACATGCACTTTAACAAGAAAATAAATAAGGTCACAAAATTTCGGGGACCTCAATCACAGAAGAAAAGAGCTAATCTACTTAAGAAAGGGAGGAAAAGGAAAGTATCTCTCTTTGTGATGAATTAACATGGATGGCTGAATTACTACCAAACTGCTTATATAATATATCAATAAGAAAAAATTACTTATAAGGGAAAATCTCATTATTTAAATATTTTCTTTGCATATCAATTTAATTAAAACTGAATTATTAGACTGAAAATGAATGAGATCTGTATGAAATATTACTCACCCTTGTTCTGATATCAGGGTTAATTTCTAATAGGTCTCAATATTTATAACTTCTTTTAATCAACAATGAAATTTTAGCACAAGTAAAAAAATGACATTATTTATTTTACCAACACTTCAGATTTCAATACAAATAAATTCTGGTATTATTCGTAATAGAGAAAGATAACTGGAGTAGTTGAGTAAATGATGGTAATACACTTCATGGCATGTTATACAGGAATAGGATTATATTTATGCATAATAAGGAACGATGTGAAGAAAAACTTTACAAATAATCTTAACTGAAAAAGATACTAACTTGGATGTCTACTACATTAAAACATCATGAATGCTAAATGTTTATGTAAGGTCGATGAGATTTTTTATTATTTTCTTTTTTCTTTTTTAATACGTAATTTATAAATTACAATGTGTAATATAAATTGAAAGATAATATATATTATCTTAACAAATAGATTAACTAATAAAATTGGCTTAAACACATTTTAACCCAACTTACGTTTTCTCAATAAAATGGAGTAAGTTTTAAATGTGTTTGGTTTAAGGAACATTTTCTAATGAAGCTGTGTTATATTTATATTTAGTGGCCATTTTATGGCCTACACCAGCACATAGTGTTTTTACTTATAAAACAGATGAGCACTTTTTACTAAGAGTGTTTCAAGTTCTAGAACAATGTTTACATTATCCCACTGGAAATAACATATTCTCTATTTAGCTTCACTCTGCTGAGATAAATAAGTGAATAATAAAAAGCCCACCCAAACTGCCCCATAGTTAATCAATATACTTTAAATTTACCTATTGAGGACTACAGAAATCATCAATTTTTACATTATTCTAAGTAAGTGTAAATCTATTTTTCCTAAGCATGCTTGTTAAACTGTAAAAGAGCAAGAGCTACCAAATATTCATTCCAGCAAACAAACCCATGAAGAGTGTAATTATTTTTTTCTTTCTTTAAATCTCCTTGCCAAGAATCCGAACTGGATTAAGTATTCAACACCAAGAGATTAAAGATGTATATCCCTGTAGCTACTACTGCACACATCTCCACATAATCACTGGGATTAACTTTCCAAGGAAGTAGATCAAAGCTTTATTTCCTTGTGGGTATCTGATAATAAAGCCAAAGCTAAATCAAACTCTCATCACTTTTGCATCTATCCTTAAGCTACTGGTTCAAGAATAATCAGAATATGTAAAAGATAAGGTCAGTGAGAAGAAGGGAGAGAAAAAAAAACACTCCATTCCACATTTAGCAGTGATAACCCTAGTCAAATAACAAAAAATAAACAAAATAATTTGAATATTTTCAGAGCATAATAATGGTATAATAATAATAATAATGCATGAATAATCAATCTTTGATAAAAGGTGAATGGACATAATAAAATGATATCAAAATACATACCTATATAAAACTACAAATAAATCAGTCCAGCTATTGTATATCAATTCTTGGCAATGAATTATGAGAAATATTTGCAATCAGCATCTTGAACTTTGCATTAAGTTTTTTTGCTAACTAGACAATATGGTATTTTCAGTTCTAGCCCAAGTTAGAAAAACAGGCTGCTGAATTGAATAACTTGGATTCTAAGCATTGATAAATTAATTGACTTATTGTACTTATTAGTAAAATATTTGGGTCTCTCTCTCTCTCTCTCTCTCTCTCTCTATATATATATATATATATACACCTCCAAGTTCTGGAGTAGAGGTTTACTTTGACAAAGTCTGTATTTGTACTCCTGGATTCCACTTCCTCCCTGGTGCTTGACAGAGACACAGGGAGAATTCAAAGGAGAAGAATCTGGCCTTTTGTCATTATTATTCCTATATGTCTACCAGAAAGACTGGAGCTCTCTGCTGTTAAGCACATCATAAACATTAATCCACATTTGATGAATCAACCTTCTGTTACCTGTTAAGGAATAGATTTATTTTTCCATTGTCTCAGTTCCCTTACTTGAAATAGCTTTATCAGCAACATTTGTAAGCAATAACAAAAATATACCAATATTGAAGATACAGAAATATTCTAGGAATAAACTCCCCAAAAGACAATTGTTTCCTCTGGGCATGTTTAAAGACCAAATCTTCAAAAGATTCATCTCTTGTGTAGACTAAACATTCTAACTTAGTAAAAAATGACCTATGCTTTTCAAAATCCCCTTCAAAGCTTGGAAACATTAGGATCAATATTTATGAAATTGTGATGTCTTGTGAAAGAACAGGAAAGTCTTCCAAACTTTGGCTACATTTTTATCTGTATCTAATGAAAAGATGGTGAAAAACTATCAATATAAGCCCAGTTTTTGAGGAAAATGTATTGTTTTCTAGTAATGTTATTATCATGGTCCTTTATAAGCATGTAATTATATTTTTCAATAATGCTTGAGATGTTTGGAAAATTTATTTCACTCAATCACATCTACTCTGCAATACAGTAATTATATAATGCATATTTATTTTATACTTCCAAATGTCTTATTTGCTAGTCTTTAAATCAGCCTTTTGTTTTAATCAATTAAAAATATATTTAAATTAATATTACGAGAGAAAAGGATTACATTTATCTTTTTCTGGAGGTATATTAACCCTTTCATGCTGAGAAACATATGAAAAAATGTACTTCACTCATAAACTTTGTAAGATAAAAATGTGCCCTAATTGTGTATCTCAGATAATCTTACATTGCTAGAAATTGTAACTACCAGTCTGGGGACAACGCAAAGAGAAATTCAATTATTTGCAACACCATTAAACTCTTAAAATAAGAAAAAAAATACATAATCAGTTTATGGTTCATGGTTTCTCAAATCATAACTTAATAAATGAATGTACTTTATCAGATTTCTACATGGTGATCCACACTCTACAAGGTCATGGAGACTAACATGGCCTCTGGATAGCATCATGTTTACTAAGAAGTTCAACCACATGATCATGAAATTATTTGCTTTCTGGGGAAAGCAAATCATTCAATTTCTCAGGACATAGAAAAGAAAAGAAGCACTTGGCTTCTCTCTAGGATTTGATCTATGTCTTATTTCTCTGCCCCTTGGTTTGAGGTAACAACTTGCTGGAAAATAGGAGCTTAGAAAAGGTACAGAACTAGGTCAATGTGCTAAAGGACTAGGAAACAAAAATGTTGCTGAAATTTTTCACTTGTGAAATGAAAAACTGCATAATAAAAAGGCACAACCATCTTCAGATATACCATCTTTTATGTTGGCAATTCACACCCTACCTTTTCCTGCCTTCTCCAGCCAGTAATTCTCCACCCTCCTTAAAGTGTAGATTATATGGAGAAAACAGCAAAGCCAAAAAACATCGCTCCAGAAAGAAAAAGTATTCTAGTCTCTATGATCATGTCTCTGTAACAATGAACAACAAGTCTACCATTGTAATCACACGCACATGAAGGACAGATTTCAATTACTGGGCAAACCCCACTAGCAATAATACCAACACCACTGACAACTACCCATCGCTGAGTGTCTACTTTATCCCAGGCACTGAGCTAAGCTCTTTCCCTCCAGTATCCCATTTCATGTCTCACCAGTGCAACAGTGCAAATTGTACAGTTTCTCTTTAAAGATAAATATCCAGAATGCATAGACAACTTTCTAATGTTGCAGCTGGTATTCCATGGAGTCCATTGAACCCAGCGGTGCATACTCATGTCACTGGGCTATGCTGTCTCTTAAAGTAGTCACTATTAAATCCATTAAACACATGGGACACAAAAATAATCACTTGTAGATTCTGCCATAAGCATCTGTTCATAGTTTCTTCAGATTTTAAAAAACTACACACACACACACACACACACACACACACACACATTGTGTACTAATATTTGTTTGATTACTCTTCATTTACCCATTTACCCTTTGGATAGGCCCTCTCAGAAATATAGTATAATGTTTAAAAGAACACTTTATTTGTGATAGCTGCTTTTATGTTATTCAAAGAAATGCTTCCAAGTCTATCTTTCAAATTGCCTTTTCCCATTTTCCAAACCAGCTCACCTTTGTGTATGCCCTTATAACCGTGTCATTAGCTATAATAATGATTGATCTATCCTCCTTCCAGCCTTTAGCCATCTGTGCAAGCAAAACTTTCAAGCCAGACATTTTAAGCATTAAACATATACTGGAACTCTTTTCAATAGATCTTTCATAAATCCCCAGCCCCCAGCCCCAGAGAGTAAGAAAAGTCAGGTCATGAGCAGGAAGTAATGGAGACAAGGCAGTTTCTGAGCTGAAACTCAGACTCAAAGCTGGTTTATTGTTGTCATGACGACGAGTTCCACATGCCTAAAGTCACTGGTTTCTGAAAAGAATGATGCACTGTCTAGCCTTACAGCTGGACATATAAACCAAATTAGTCTGCCATGCCTCTACCTGCTTTGTGGTTATTAGTGAAAAGAGCAATATATCACACAATCAGTCATGCAACAGTTAAGCTCTGCACACACTGCCTTTCTCAGATCTGTAACTCATTTTTTTTTAGCTCCCCAGAATAATAGCTTAAAACCTGGGAAGGTGGGGGGAGGAATCAAACCAATTTTGATAGATATTTTAACTTCTTGAATCAATGATAAACCCAAAAGCAATTTATAGTGCTTTTACAAATTAACACTATCCTAATTTTACATCACACTAATAGTCAGAAGGTTTCATAAATTCTCAGTAAAAGAGCTCAAAACTTTATTGATTTGCAAAAGATTTTTTTTTTTTTTTTTTTTTTTTTTTTAATGAAGAGGGTGTTTCAGGAAGGAGAAGCCTGGTTTGCCGGCTCCAGATGTGAAATGAGAGCCTTGAGAGCTGAATTCTATTCCTTGCTCTCCAAGTGATTAATTGGATGACCTAGGGGAAGTAATTTAACCCAGCCATGTAAAAAGAAAATATGCACTTACCCAACAGAACAGGGTGTCTAAATTGAATCCACACCTGCGCCATTGAATCACTGCTTCCTCCCAAAAGCTATTCAGACCCCCTCTTGTGTTCATACCCTCCCCCTCAGTCTACCCTCACTTGTCTCCATGGCCTGCTTTAAATTCTTCAAGTCTTATCACATCCATAAATAATTTAGATCCCGTCTCTCTTTCCTCCACCTGGTTCTGTTATATCTCTAATGTCTACTGAAAGAAAGCTCAAAACTACGAAGTAGGTCCAGGCTGTCTTTGGCATATCCCTCTCTCTGTCCAATACACTTGGGGCTCCTCTTTCAGGCATTTGGGCATTGTCATGCTGTCCACACAACTGTTTGGGGTTTCACTCTATAGTATCTAACTTGGGCTTCCCCTCTCTAAGCAGGTGTCTGTGGTCTAAAACTTCCCTACGTGCTCTCTCTTCCTCCTGTCAAGATTTACAGATCTCCTGCCCTTTGGGTGGCGACTACCATTCCAATGAGCAGTCAAAGGCAGCAAGACCAGAACTGCTTCATAGCAAGGATCGCATGAAATTGGGGGGAGGGGCGAGGGGCCAGCCCATACCAGGGAATAATCCCATATAGATAATGAACTTAATATGCTAACTCGCAACCCTTTCCAGATAATATATTCACATTTTAAAAGGAAAATTTAGCTTGCCCTAAAGAAATGAGTGTAATGATAGAAATTTCAGGTACTAGCGCAGCCAGTGAGAGACACATTTTTGAGCCTGGGAGTCTTAGGCAGTTGGACTAGATCAGGTCTGGAAGTATTTGAATCCTGGTGTGGCAGAATTATTTGCAACTGGGATGTATGCAGGATAAAAGACAATTAAAAGCACTGTGCATGGTCATCGATTCAGCAAGAATATGAGTCAAACTACATCTCATAGTATAAGCCATAAAGCGTCTAACACGTTAGGTACCTGCTCTTTGACTGGTGGGCACAGCATAGAACACTAGATCTCCTGAGGATCCCTGTATACTGTTGATTGCATTCATATTCAGGATATTTTGCTAGAATAATTTTCATATTCAAAAAGCTTTTCATTAAAATGACCCATCTGACTTATATTTATGTTATTTTTCCCCCAAGTACTAAGAAACAATTTAATTTACGATACCTCCAGGATACTGCAGCACACATTAGGTTTTTGATGGTACTATAGGGTTTTAATGGGTTATAGAACCCTTGAGAACATATCTGTTTTAGTAGCATAGCTTCCAAAGACAAAGAGATTTTGAACTGTACACAAAGTTAGTGATATCTAGAGTTACAGTATTACTTGTATGATTCTATACATTAATGTGAATATGCATATGTGAAAATTTATCTACATGACATAAAAATACAATTTCATTTTATTTTAAAGTAATTGATCACTAACTAGTCACTTAATAATAAAGATCATGGTATATAGAGAGTGCAGTGGTATGTAAAGGAGAGTTATAATAAATCATGTTTCTTACAGGACTAATATTTTTTCTTAACATTAATTACCCTAATTATGGCCTTAAACATGATTTTGAAAGACAGAAGGGCAAAAGAGGCAACCAGAAGTGGAAAGTGCAATAGTAAGGAAGCATACTTATAACCTTACAGGTGGGAATATTTTTGTTCTTCACTTTCATTTATGGAAAACAAATAAAAACTCATAGATCCATCTCATGGAGCCTGACACAGGAGGGTATAGATGGCTCGAGAACTGAAAAATAACTGTTGGAAAGGTTAGCAAGGGGTAAGACTGCCTGTGAATGGGAGGGCTGATAGAGTCTGCCCAGAGAATTAAAGCACCTTCATTTCCTGAGAGTTCATCTTCAGTCAATCTCACAATACACTAGGGAAGACATGACAATGGTTAGGGTTTCTTTTTCTTTCTTTCTTTCTTTCTTTCTTTCTTTCTTTCTTTCTTTCTTTCTTTCTTTCTTTCTTTCTTTCTTTCTTTTTTAATGATTTTCAGGTTAAATTTCTGCTGATAAAAATCATTTTTATTACCATTTTCAACATCAATACACCATACACATCAGCATCCTTAGAGATATACTAGGCTACCGGTACTTCATGGCTATTCAGACACTGAGAAACTGAGATCCTGTGGGTTTATTCCAAAAATTAAATCATTAGAACTATAATCCTTCAAGATGTCTTCCCTTGCATCAAAGTGGAAGTAGGTAGGTGGGGTGGTCTATGTTGTATTCCACAAACTTTCATCCCCCATTTTCCCACCCAATCTCATGTCTCAGTTGCTATGTATGAGGTGTGATAAAAAATTACAGTGAATGTTTAAATTTTTAAAAAATGTTTTAGTAAAAGACACATTGCCATTAACCCCCTTCAAAATAATCTCCCTCACTTTGAACACACTTATCCCATCGTTCTTGCCACTTTCTGAAGTAGTTCTGGAAATCCTGTTTTGTGAGTATCTTTACTTGTGCTGTCATGGCTGCCTCGATGTCCTGAATTGATTCAAAACATTTACCTTTCATAATTATTTTGACTTTGGGGAAGAACCAGAAGTCAGTCACATGGTGCCAGATCCAGTGAATAACGTGGATGAGGATACATCATAATGTTTTTATTTACAGAAATTGCCATATACCAGAAGTGATGTGTGACACAGAGCATTGTCATGATGGAGGATGATTTATGGCACACTTTAAAACACACCTTCTTTCAACCGTAGCTCACACCCAACTGACTGCACCGAACAAGTTGAAACTTGTCACACACTGTTACTAAGGTGCAATGCACCACATCCCATATTGAAGATCCCTGCCTTTCCATTGGATAGCACTCAGCAGCAGCATTTACCATATATTTCGATCACAATGGAAAGGCTCCGTGTCACACATCGCTTCTGGTACAGCAATTTCTGTCAAACAAAAACATTATGGTGTCTTCATCTACCTTATTCACTGGATCTGCACCATGCAACTTCTGTCTCTTCCCCAAAGTCAAAATGACCATGACAGGTAAATGTTTTGAATCAATTCACAACATCAAGGCAGCCATGACAGTGCAACTAAGACACTCACGAAAGAAGACTTCCAGAACTGCTTCAGAAAGTGGCAAGAATGATGGGATAAGAGTGTTTGAGGCGTGGGCAGTTTTTGAGGGGCATTACTGGCAACGTGTCTTTTACATTTTATATATATTTAAATTTAAGCCTTCCCATATTGTTTGATCATACCTCGTATTCCATCTGATGCCTGCCAATCCATATTAGGACACAGGACCGTGTGGATAAGCAAGTCAGTATCAACACCTGAGTAATCTACATACATCAGTGAAATGCTTTTCTTTTTTCCACTCTAGCTAATCAATTTTCCTTTCCAATACTCTGAATCTCAGACAGCAGAAACACACTTTACAGATCAGGTTTAGCCTCTATGAAACTGTCCTCTTCTTGCCTTCACAGAGAAATTGTGACTTAGTTATTATTATTGCTGCTGTGGTTGATTTCTTAGCTCCTTTCCCTGTATGTCTCAGACACAGATTCAAAGAGAATGGGGGGAGAAACTTTAAGCACTGCCTCAAGGCAGCCAATTGTCCTTCACCTACATATCCCATTCTGTTCAAATCAAGCTTCTCTCTCTCTCTCTCTCTCTCTCTCTCTCTCTCTCTCTCTCACACACACACACACACACACACACACACACACACACAAGCATTTCCCAAGAGCTAAGGGATCTTACTTTTCTAGTGCAGAGCCAGACAAAGCCAGTCATTTGTTTTTCCTGTCAAACTCTCCCAGTCCTGAGATACATGATATAAACTGCAGTTTAGCCCTAATTTGGGAGCCTAATATGACAGAAAGGATTAATTGTAGGTAGGCAGAGTGGAAAGAACAGCGGAATTAAGAGTCAGAAAACCTAGGCTTCCCCTTGCCAATTCTGTCCATAACCCTACATTTAAGCAAATTCACCTACCTCTGTTTCTTAATACAAAATTGAGACTTTTCTCTAAAACCTCCAAAATATTTTGAATCAGATAATTTTTTTAGAAAATAAAGATAAATAAATTCCCTTACTTACCTCAGAGGACTTATGGGAGTATCAACTGTATTAGCTGTGCGATAACTAATAAAGTTATTGAGCTTCTCATCATCTCAGATCAAAACTTTAGGGAAAAAAGGAGAATGGAACTACACTAGATGTTGGCTAAAACGTCTTCTTAATCTACAATTCTGTGAGTCAATTAAGCTACTAAATATGCAAGCACTTTGAAATTTATACCAGTGTATTACAAATATGCATACCATGATTTTATCTGAATTGACTAAACGTCTCAGAAATCATCTACGTGAGTGTAAAACCAAATTTTCATCTCTTAAGGTATATTTTAAAAAGTATTCTGGGATTCCCTATTTGGAGCATGGTCATTCCCATTTTGAAGGAATTGGGATTTGGATCTATCTAAATTTTTCAAAGTTTGACAAGCCTATAATTTTCACAGAGAAGATATTTATCTCGTACCAAGATATGCACCTCGCAGGCAATGAATATCCCTATGATGACATTAGGTTGACAACATAATCTCAATCCAGTTAAGTTATCCAGTCTCAGACAATAATCCAAAATATTAACATCATTAGATACCAATCATCTCCATCTTGCCAAAGCTTCCAGAATGGGAAGCTAGTTACCATAGAGAATTGTTTTATAATCCATTGGGAATAGTCTTACCTTCTTTATGCTGCAGTCTTTTGTGTAAAATCAAAAAATCATTCTATTTGATGACGGAAATGAGAAATTCTAAGGGTTGTTAGCACACTGAATTTTTATCACAAGGAAAAACCTGCATAAAGTTATATGGCACAGGTCTCTCTGTAATTATGATGCATTCAGAAAATATGTAGTATGTGGTATTCCAGCCTGGTACTAGAAAAACACAAAGTTATAAGTGGCAAGAGGAGGAAAGGGTATACTCCAGGACACAGGGATATTATTTTAAAACAAATGTTTATCTGTGGGAGAGGGAATGAAGAAAATGAGTTTATGTAGCTCTATTTCTTTATTTTTATATTAGATGAAGAGTGTACTATATATGAAGTGAATAAAGGAGGTCAAGCCACAAAACTTCAACGCTTTGATGAAAACTGCCCAGTATGTGGAAGCATCCTGTAAAAAGCATTACGATAAGTTGCCAGTGCTTACTCTACCTCAGGACCAGGCAGCAAAAGTAAATAAATAATGTGCATAGAACATATAATGACATTCTTCTGATTAAGTACCTGTTGCTGCACCTGTAGTGGTTTTTTGTTGTTGTTGTTTGTTTGTTTTTTTGTTCTGGGTGCATGAAATGAGTAAATCATTTAAGAAAAATGAGCTGGAAATTTGCCATATTTCATAGCATAGTTAATGCTATATAAATGCTAAGTCATGTTACTGAAGGAACAAAATGTTTTATAAAAGAGGAAGAGTACCTAAACTGGTGGAGATGGCATTGACATGACAAGTAATAACGCTGTCCTCTTAACTCTGCTTTCTGCTTTGCCTCTGTGACACGTTTGCATGTGTTTTCAGAGGCGACAGAAGTCAGGAATGAAGCTGCTGGAATTTTAGGTCCATTGTGCACCAAATGGGTCCTAGTCCATGTCACAAGCCTGAAATTGTGTCATGAAAAACTATGCCTATATTTGAATCACTTGATCTTTAAAACAATAAAGATAAAATGATCTGGATTTTGTTTTTCATATTCTTAGAAATTCCTACTTTTCATGACATATAGTCTTAATATATAGGAGAGATTGAAGTAAAAGGTCATTGAAAGTGCTTTAGAAGGTACAGATGTCAGAAACATTCCAAGTCCAATAGGGCTTAAGTAAAAAGAGAAAACAAAAATCGTAAAAAATATTAATAGATCCTAATTTTGATTCTGGATAAAAACAGTAGAGTATTAAACATCTCATAATATTCACCAAATCATTATTAGAATCAAGGCCTCAGAAAAACAGAAAATTTATATAATATGTGGGTGGATTGTGGGTATGTTGGTAGGCACAGTTTAAGCTTGTTTTCTTGTGTTTTTTTTTTTTAGTCTGTCTCACCACCAGCAGAAGAGAAAATTACACTGAATTTGTATCCTAATCCAACCTAATTCCTTTTCTTTACCAGTAAACTGTATTAATTGGTTTTCTGAACCCTAAATATTAGGACTACTAAGTGGAAAATAATTTGCCGTAAGCCTCCCAAACACTGTGGTGTCTCCAGTGCTTTTCCTTATGAGAGAGAGCGCCATAAGACTGTCTGGACTCCAAACACAGCCTGTAAAATTTGTCCTGTCCTGGCCAAGATGGGATGGACAATTAGCAAGTGGGGGTGACTTCCAATGAAAAATCAACACCAAATAGATTAGAACCTACAATATGAGTTAGTCTTCCTGCAAATATACTCCACTGTGCAACACTAAGGGAGCATATTATTAAGCTCTCCCCTGTGAATGAACTCACATCTATTGCTTTAGAGAGGAAGAGTGTTTTTATTGCCAGACTTATTGCCAGACTTATTGTCATAGCCGGTGGTGGTAACTGCTAGTCCCTCTCTTCTCTGTGTTTTTCATAGACTTATGTCTTAGGCATTCAGAAGAGAGAATAAAGGAAGCACTAGTGACAGGGAGTAAATAACACGGACAGATTTTCCTCTGTCTCCATGATACGGTTAAATGTAACAAAATTCTCTGAAAGAAGAAGCAGCGATCATTAGTATCAACCAAATCCATTCCAGGCAGGGTAATATTTCAAACTACACCTGTTATTGATGAATAGTGCTCATTTTTCTATTATAATTTTTAATTAAAATAATGTATATTATACATACATATATTTTGCCTATATGTATATAAATGTTTATGAAATAGGGTAAAAAATAGTAGGTTCCAGTTGATCAGTGCCCACTGTACATCAGGCACTGTATCAGTCACTTTATAGAAGCTACCCTATTATCATTAAGAATTCCATGAGCAACAGTTTCTTTGTGCATCTTATAAATGATGAAACTGAGACCCCAAGAAATAAATAGGTTTCCCAACACTCAGTAAGCTTTGGAATGTATTCGAGTCAGGGAGCTTGGATTTCAAATCCTGTGATTTTAAAGTTCAATATTATTTATATTGCAGCATTTCGGAGATTAAAATATATACTATTTGCATGTCAAATACTTTTGAAAGGGTCTATTGAAGATATGATGATTCTGATGAACATGAAGAAGGGTTCCCTTTTCCATCTTGTCCACATTTATCTAATGTTCCTCAAGTTGTGCTTACCTCCATGAAGAAGCAAAGGAACTGCTCACAAACTGTAATTCATGCCAGTTAGTTACCTCCTTCACCAGTCTACCAAAAATATTTCCCCAAAAATAAGACCTAACCGAAAAATAAGCCCTAGCATGATTTTTCAGGATGCTCGTAATATAAGCCTTATCCCCCCCCAAAAAAAAACCTTTAAGATCGTCAGCCAGACGGACACATATAGTACATCCATTGCAACACACAACGGATGTATTGAATTATAAAATAATAATATAAATATATAATTAAATATAAATAAATAATATTATTGACATTAATACTTAAAATAAATATAATATAAATTATAATTAAGTATTTGTAAATACCCAAGTGGGCGCCTTTGGACAAGAGGTAAACGCCTATGTAAACAGATGAATTCCAGACTTATTGCCAAATGACCAATCGGAGTACAGACACAACACACGAATAACATGCACACTTGATAATGAACGGACCTGGTTGTGTCTAATATGAATCTTCATAATTCAGTACATCCTGGGTTGTAACAGATGTACTTAATGCTCTCGTATGAAACAAATGTTTTCTGAATTTGGTGCCTGCAATTATTCATCACTTTCGTGCGGACCGTCATTCTTAACTGTCATCATTTGTGTTGCCACTTCTGTCTTGTAAGTCTTCAATTAACGCTTGATTTAATGGTAGATTTAAAGGGAATAACATTTCGACCCCCAGGAAAGATGAGTGAAAAAAGAAAGAGCTATTCCATCGAGTACAAGAAAGGAATCGTGGAGGACTCCCAGGGCAAGAATCTTACGGCTTTCTGCAAAGAGAATAAGTTGGATCTCCGAATGGTCCGAAACTGGCGAGCAGAGCATGATAACCTCAGTCAATAGGTGGACAAGGGAAATGCAAAGAAGCACAAGTGTGGATCAGGTCAGCAACCATTGTTTCCTGAGCTGGAAGACATCATCTGTGAATGGATTGCTGACAGGAGAGCAAAGGCTTTGGTTGTGTGCAGGGCTGATATTCAAGCATTTGCTCTTGCAATGGCACCACAGTTAGAAATATCCCCAGAAGAATTCTAAGCCTCACAACACTGGTTAGATGGCTTCTTTCAGCAATATGAACTGTCTCTAAGATCGACAATACTGTTCAAGCTGGAAGATACTGAAGTTATTAAATGTGCACTTGCATTCAAGTCCTTTGTTGATGGGATCGACTTTTCTAAATACCAACTCTCCAGCATGATTGCTGTGGATGAAACTGCAGTGGTTACGGGCCAAGGATCTCAAATGACAATTGATCAGAAGGGTGCCTCGTCAATCTACATTCCCGCCACTGGTTATGAAAGTACACGTGTTACTGGTATTTTGGCAATTTGTCTGGATGGAAAGAAAGCCCCACCTCTAATCACCACTAAGGGCAAGAAAGATAAGGTTGAACGTGTTTCAGGCATTTATGTTCTTGAAACTGAAAAAGCCTGGTGCACACAAGCAGTTATAAGGAAGTGGGTTGATTAATGCTGCCACTTGTTTTGCGAGGTGGCCAAAGAGGTCTGTTAGTCTGGGATTCAGCCAGCACTCACCACACTAAAGACATGAAGAACTTCCTTGCAGAGAGAAGAATAGATCAAATAATGATTCCTGCAGGAATAACTACCTATCTCCAAACTTTTGATGTTGCAATAAACAAGCCAGTCAAGGACCATTTGCGCGTGGAAATCAATGACTACATTGAAAATAGAATGGAGAGAAATCAGCGTGGAAACTTTGTGAAGCCTAGCCTGCAAGAAGTCATGTCTTGGGTGAAGAATTCATGGGATAAAACCACTGACAGCTGTGCTGCCAATGCACTACAAGCAGGATACATGGACAAGAAGTGCTCATTTGAGGAGAGCTCTATTGCTGGACATGAGAGATTGGGGCTAATGGTTCTGTAGGAAACAGAGTCGCAAGAAATTCAAGCTGGAATTCGGGGTTTGGAGAGTTATGACGATGTTCCAGAAGAAGATGACATGACTGTATACATGATTTGAATAAATGTAGGTTTTTGTACATGAATAAATGAATAAATGTAGATTGTTGTACACAAATAAGTGTAGATTGGTGTACATGAAAAAATAAGACATCCCCTGAAAATAAGCCCTAATGCATCTTTTGGAGCAAAAATTAATATAAGACCCCATCTTATTTTGGGGGAAATACAGCATCATACAGATTTGTTCAAAGAGCATCCCCTCTCCAACCTCTTAAAAAGGGGGAGGGGAGTTAAAACATAGGCTACATGTGACAAGCCAATTTTACAAACTTTTATTATATAGTGCAAGATTTTTCAACCATTTGAGAGTATTTTCTTTTTTTTTAATTAGTACTAAATCCTTTACTGTAATAAACCAAATATACTTACAATTTATACAAATGTCTAGTCTTCAAAAAAACATATTGCAAGATGCAAAAACAGAAAACAAGTTCATTGGAAACACCCCTGGTCTACTAAGGACTGAACATGAGGGGAACCACAAGGAACAGAGAGGCAGTCAGGGCAGTCAAACAGAAAAGAACGGGTTCTGCCCGGGGCAGGAGGCTCTGTTCTTCTAGCCCACCACCCTCGGCCCCTCTGTCCATCTTGCCTCGGTGCTCCATTTGGTCTGGGTAGATAGGTGACCTTCTGTTGATGGACTCATCGTGTCCTCTTTGTAGACTCCAAATAGTTTTGTGTTAAGGTTTGGAAACAGGTTTTCATATTTTTAAAGTTACAGCTTTTCTATTTCTACAAAAGGTGTATTTGTTTTTTCCTCATAAATTTTCCCTTGTAAACATTATAGCCTAAGAATAGTATAAAGAAAGAAACTTTTGAGAACTATGCCTACCTATTTCATTTAGTCTCACAATATAGCGAGAATATGGAAATAACTGTTCATCAACTTGACCAACATCAGTGGCAGAGTCCAAAATTGCTTGACTCTCTGGATTATATCATTTTAGTCAGTTTGGAAATGAGTATTTGAATGTTCACAGAGTGGGTCTAGAATATGATATTCAGTTCATGGACTACTTAGTAATGATATTCTGTTCCTAGATAGTAGTGACTAAATACAGTGCACCTGGGTGTTTTATTAGGTAGGGGATTGACAGATGACAGATATAAGATAGGTAGGTAGGTAGGTAGGTAGGTAGGTAGACAGACAGACAGATAGATATAGATGGAAGGAAGGAAGGAAGGAAGGAAGGAAGGAAGGAAGGAAGGAAGGAAGGAAGGAAGGAAGGAAAAAAGAATCTTACTGTGAGAAGGGTGGGATACTAGGCTGACAGAGAGTCACAGACTCATATTTCAAACCTAAAATTCATTCTGAATGGCATACGTGCTAATTGAGTGGTGAACACCATCGTTTGCTGATATTGTTGAAGTTATCATTTTCCTCTTCCCTTATTCTTTTATGAAAAGTTGGATTTGATTACATCAAATCAATCCATAATAGGATCCCATCATGTTGATATAATAATCACTAGAGTACAGTGAGAGAAAACATTTCTTGGATTATTCTTACTGATTAAAAGAACTTAAGAGTCAATGTCCAGAGGAGATCCATCATAACCAGTACCACCCTACATTGTTTACCTAGGACTACTGTAGCACAAGACAACAATTAGGTGCCTGAAAATAACAAGACATTTATCTTCTCATAGTTCTGGAGTCTAGAAGTCTGAAATCAAGGTGTCAGCAAAGCCATGCTGTTTCTGAAGGGTCTAGAAGTGAATCCTTTCTTTCGAGCTTCTGGTAGTAGGCCAGGCATTCCCACATAACCCTAGTCTTCATGTGGCCTTTTTCCTTGTGTACGTGCCTGGGTTCTCCACTCTTATAAGGACACCAGTCACAAATTTAGCGCCTACCCTAAATCTAGGATGGTTTCTTCTTAAGATCCTTAACTAATTGCATCTGCAAATACCCTACATCCAAATAATGTCCATTCTGAGGTTCTGGGTAGACATGAATTTTGGAGGATCACTATTCAACCTACAACACACGCTCAGGCATGGGCAGGAGCAGTGAGCTCCTACCCTGGTCCTCACTTTTTAGAGGTCCTCACAGATAACAAACAAAACAATATGACCCCACATGCCACAGACACACACACACAAAAATATGCTTATTTAAAGATGCTGGAGTGCCTCTATAACTCAAGGTCTTGCAGTCAGCACCGTCACAGCCCACCCTGTAAACCCAAATACTGACTCTGTGACTAACACAAATCACGTCTCAGGGGAATGCTTCTCCTCATTTATTGCTAATGTCCTTAGACCAAAAGGCATCCATATATGAATACCGTAAACATGCGGGTTGATATTATAGCAGTGGTTCTGAGTGCAGGAAGAGTACAAGTGGTAGAAACACTTAAGAAAGAAAGAAGACCATTTCATTTGCCAAATATATTCTCTCAAGTAGCACGAATAAAACGGACTGTTGCATAATATTGTTTCCCAGTAGTGCTAAGTGTCCATTTACTTGCTTCTTTTCATGTTCTAAGTTGTGGATCTATGACCCAAAATGTATAAAGTGGCAGAGTATTCACCACAGTTTTCCTTGACAGTTGAGAAACATTTTGCAATATTGAACTATTGATATTTCTGTTAAACTTGTATATATATATTTACATCTATCTATCTCTACCTATGCCATATCTGACATGCATTAATTGTGATATTCTTTAGTCGGTCAACTAGGTGAACACTGAACATGGGAACTATGAACAGTTTTATTTTTAAATATTTAAGTAGTTAAATAAATTTTTAAACGTTAGCTTTAAATAGTTGAGATTTAGATTTTTTATTTTTACTGATTTTAACTTGGTCTGAATTTTAATTTTAGCACATGTTATTGCATATTTTAGAACTATACTGTGAAAAAAATTTTAAGCTTCACATTCTATTTAATTTATATTTTAATGATAATGTATCAAATTATATACACTTTGAAAATAATTACACTTTATATTGTAATGAAGACATATGCATGTACTTTAAAATTAATTACAATAGAACATAACTCAGAGAAAAATCCTTGATTACAGTTACATAACTAGTGGTTGAACTGAAATGAAGACAAAAATAAATTTGATGTAATATATATGTAATAATTTACAAATTATGTATCTTTATTTTATTACCCCAAATTTTGCCAGCTCATCCACAGAATATCCATATCTGCACAATAATTAAATTCATTTCTCTGACACTTGGGCTACTTTCAATCATATTAAAACCATAGCTGAAACATAGTTTCAAATTATTATTATTGTAAAGCTATGTAAATACAAAAGGATAAAACATGATTTTGCAGCTTGTTAGCTTGATTAATAATGGTCAAATATTTAAATTACTGGAAAACAATATTTTATTATGCAACAATCTATTTTATTCACGTTGTATGAGAGAATGATTTGATCAATTAACTAGTATTTTCTCTTCCTTAAGTGATATGAGTATGTGGGCCTCCATTTGTTCTCTTTCATCTGGCCCCACAAATATTAGCAATGGGCAGGGACTGAACCTGCTTTCAAAAGGCAGGAAGCAAGCTGGTTGGCAGGTGGACAGCTAATTTTCAGGCATTCCAATTATATTCATTTGCTAGGTCAGCTGTAACAAAATAGTACAGACTGCATGGTTTAAACAACAGAAAGTTATTGTCTCACAGTTCTGTAGGCTACAAGTTCAAGATAAGGTGTCAGCCAGGTTGGTTTCTTCTGAGAGTTGAGGAAGAACCTTTCCTTGGCTTGTAGATGGCTATCTTTTCCCTGTGTCTTCACACGTCTTCCCTAGGTATGTCTTTGTCCAAATTCCCTCTTCTTATTGGATTAAAGCCAGTCATATTGCTTAGGGCCCACCCTAATTACTTTATTTTAACTTAATTATAGCTGTAAAGATGCTATCTCTAAATACAGTCACATTCTGAGATACTGAGAGTTAGAACTTCTACATATGAATTTTGTGAGGAAAGAGGAGGACAAAATTCTGCCCAAAACACCTACACTCAGACATGAAGATGTTTGCTCTTTGTTTTACTTCTGTTGGTGGAACTTTGTTGTCCATAAATACTTGGGCATTTTCTGCAAGACAATTAATATATGCCAGCTTGTTTTTAGGCAAAAAGGTTGCCTAAAAATTGAATCATTATTCTGGATTCAATTTTGACTCTAATTTCCTTAAAATCATCAACAAAATTTTACATGATAATAGCTCGGCTAATAGATAGAATGTGGCATTCTCCCAAAAATCTATTTTTGCTGTGCTTGACAGAGGAAGTAGCTCTCTTCAACTTTATTAAGTTTTAGTTAGCAATGCTTCATTTTTTTAGTTTTATGCAATTACTCTTCAAGGTAATAAACATGAGTCATTCTTTTATGATTGGTAATCTATTTTTATGTATCTGCATAATATGTACTTGATGAACTTTAATAAAATCTGAAGTGAGGTCCCCTTGAGGCCATTTTCAGACTGATTTTGCTGCAAATTTCAATGAGCAGAAATTCAGTTAGCTCGGTATACAGTGTATTTCCCTTTAAAATAGATGAGCTAATGAGAAGCATGTCTGTGCTGGCCTGGTATAATAGTCTGGCCTCAAATACTTGTTAAAACAAACTACACACCATCCGAGACCTAACTGCCAGTGATTCGATGGTGTAACATAACTTAATTGAATAGACTTTCAGCTTGAAAAAGGTAAATAGGAAACAAGGCAGCAAGAATAAGCATGTCTGCAAATATGTCATTTAACTCTATTTCTGGAAGAAATCCAGGAGATTACAGGAGTAAACTAAATCAAATAATTCAGTCAGTTTTCTCTCTTGAAGAAATGTTCTATCCCAAGTAATCCGTAAATGATGGAATGACTTATGGGTTCTACCTAGAATCTAAGCACAAAACTGACAGTTCTGGTAGCAATGAAATTTGGTCTATACAACGGAATCCCAAATACTTCTTTTTGAAGGGCATGCTCTAGGGTCTTTCTCTTTTATACTTCCACCAAATGCACCACTTCTCTTCAAATCTTAATTTATTTCACATTAGATTCTATTTTATTATGTACATGTTTATTTCCCCTATATATGGTAAATTATTATAGGTAGACCAGAAACCCTGCCCCCCCTTTTTTTCACATTTACAATCATAATGTGTTATACAATTTAAAAGTTGAATGGGAATGGAATAAAAATGAATTTTAAATTCTAAAATCAAAGAATGAAAAGGCTCTTCAAGAAGTCAGTTTGCTGAATTCCCCATTTCAGGTAACTAGATGTTTATACCAGTGACAAGAAACCCACACAAACCCACGAACATGGCAGGGAAGGGCTGAAAGACCTTAAAAAAATTTTTTTTTAATGCATAATCCAGTTGTTAACGCCACACTTTCTCTCAAGGGTGACATTCACTGCAGCTACAAGTGTGTCAATACATATTTCTCTTACAGCCAGAAAATGGAGAGTTGGTAGCTGGGTATCAGTTCTCTGTCATTTGACTCGCACCCCGCAGAGAAACCCCCACACCCACCAGTTCAAGTCCTGTGCATCAGCGGCCAGTTTTCAGAAACACTATGCTGACAGGCACTCAAATCCTGCAGTGTGCTTTGAAATTAAGACATTAAAAGTGGACATTTTACTTTACTGACTTTCTTCACAATTACTGAATATTACCATGGGCTCATGCTGATTAAGACATATATTCAGATATTCAGATTCAGGTTCAAATTTTGTATATGTATGTGTGTGTATCAATTTTCCATATGCTTGTGATTCTGCTGAAAACTTTCATGTCTCCTTAAGAGCAAAGATTATTTTCCATATTATTTCCAAAGTCCCAGAAAAAAGATCTGGCACATAATATATATGTGTCACATATATCTAACTGAATTTGGCAATCCTTAAAAAAAAAATGTTCTCAATGACACTTCATCAAGCTTAGTTTACTTTCTTACTGTGAGGGTTTTACATTCCACTTTCCCTGTTTTGTAAGAGATTCTTCTTCATTTATTTATAGCCAACTTAAATTCCCTTTGCTTTAATATAAACCACTCTTCTCATTTACATATTTCTCAACAAAGAAAACATTAATGTGACATCCTTCATTTATGCATAACACTTTTTGACCATCAATTCTTATTTCTAGAGTTTTTGACCTTTCCTCCATAACTCTGCCGTCTGTTATCACCAGAAAGTAGCTTCAATTGCAGTTAAGTGTGCGTATGTACATCTGTGTGTAGCAGGGGGCGCTGTATTAAATGGAGATGGCAAATTGATTATTACCTTAATTCTGCTCAAGAAACCCATGAGTTATGCATCACTGTTCTATGCTCAGCATGGGCACAGACCATTTTTAGAAAGAGAGAAGGGGGTGCTGGCAAACCTCAGGGCCCTTTCAAATGAAGCCCAGCAGCCAAAACATTAAAAAAAATAATAAGGGTAGAAAACAAAAATAGGCGCATAAAACAAAATTCCTACTGAAGTTTACCAGAATCTTACTAAACTGTCAACCAAATAGATATGTGTAACTTTTTTTTTTAACTGGATGCTAGGAAACTATACCAGGAATCATTTGGGGGACGGGGATGTGGGAGTGAGGAGCAGGGGATTGGAAATTCCTGGCTACTAAACAGATGTATATTTGTTTGATGCCGAATTATGTTTTCCCACTATAGCTGCTGGTAATTATCATATCCTTAAATCTTTGGAAAAATACTGCCTCCCATTAGAAAGGGAGTTATCACCTCACCTGTAAAGGCTAGTTATCACCTACAAAACATGTAACACTTCTGCAGTGCTCTGCTACTTACTGATTTGGGGAAGCTCGGTAAGATTCTCTGAATTTTGGTTTTGTTTTAAAGGGGAGACACAATATCTCCTAAGACTGCTTTAAAGATTATACAGAATAATGTCTATAAGTACCTGGCAATTAGCAGGAGTTCAATAAATATGGGTTAATATTTTCTTAGCACAGTACCTTAGCATTGTAAAAACCTCCAACTTATTGGTGGAATGTGTGACTAAAGGAAAATATACTGAAGAATATCCTTTTTTAAAGAATAATTTAAGAACAAACCTTTACATAGGAGCTAATCTGAAAGAACTCCTAATAATCAAATATAGAATGATTTGAGCAGTAAAATAAAGAACATGATATCGGACTGTAACCCAAAGTATACAATAAATATATATGAGTCTATACTGATATAAATAATAATTGAGTAAATAAGCAAAAGGAGGAGAAAGGGCAGATCTTCCTTATGAAAGAATTCCAAGTAATATATGTAGATATTCTCCCTCTGTCCTGTTTAATCTTCCCTCCCATCTTGAGTGTGAGCTGGATTTTGGACTGAGTGACTCTCTTTTAAAGAACACAGTGGAGAAAGGGGAACAATAGTAATTTCACAATGGGGCAACCTGGCAAACACTACCTTAACCCAGTGACCAAGGTTAACTTTGCCAGTGTCACACTGATACCGGTATCCCATAATATAATGTGATGAAAAGAACACTTCACAACTGTGGTGTTCTTCGTAAAGTCCTGTAACCCCAGTCTGACCATGAGGAAAATGTGAGAGACGTTTTTCCGAATGCCTGACTAACACTCTTCAAAACTACCAGTTTATAAAACGAAAGTCTGAGAAACTGTCACAAACAGAGGAGGCTGAGAAGACATGACAATTAAATGCCATGTAGTATCCTGGATTCGATCCTGGAACACAAAAAGGGCATTGATGAAAAACTGGTGAAATCCAAATAAAGTCTGTCAGTTAGTTAACAGTAACAGATCAATGTTCATTTCTTAGTTTTGACAGGAGTGCCATGCGGTGTCAGGTTTGACAGGTGTTCTATGCGGTGTCAACATTAGGAGAAACTGAGTAAAGGGTATGGAAATTCAGTACTATCTTTGCAACTTTTCTGTAAATCAAAACTATTCCAAAATAAAAATTTTACTTAAAAAGCCCTATATATGTGGCATCACTTTCTTTATTAACTAATTGCAAACACAAAGAAAATCCACACAAGAAAGTGAAATACTGCCTCTTTCTCTGGTTCATCTGTAATACTGTAATAAAGTATTTAGTTGTGGGGTTTAATCAACTCAAAAAAAGCAACATTATAAAGCTCTTTGAAATTCCAAGATGAAAGAAAATTATATAAGTATATAACTAAAGTCTTAGTTTGACCATTCAAAAATGTTCTTGGGTACATAAGGCCTAAATAAGCGATGAACTTTTGCAAGCTGCTTTCTCTAATAAAATCCATTCTGCCTCTATTACTGTGAGTGCACAAGGCTGAAATAAGTCATTGAAAATTGAAAAATCAAATCAATTTGATCATTTTACATTATGTATCACGATCATGACACATGGCAGTTCCCACCAAGAAAGGAATTTTTCTTGCTGATTTCATCTGTGTTTTTGCTTTTTGCTCTTTAAAATACTGAAATTTAGATCACGTTCAGAAACGGAAAGAAAGATATTTCACCATCCATGTGATAACAGTGAGCAGATGAAAACGGGGAAACTGTCCTCGTGTTGCTTACAGTCTAGTGAGAAAGATATTTAGGAAAAAATGTATTATTTGAGATAAGGCCCCTGAAGATGAAATAAGTGACAGTGCTGGAAACAAGAATTTCCTTCAATGATGGAACAGGAGGAAGGTGAGAGGAGGAAATGAGACATCAACTTACAGAGGCCGTGTGTTTATATATGTGAGAATGATCTACGGGATGAAATATTAACTGAGTTGTGATTGGTGAAAACAAGAGTGAGAGGGTTTGTTCATGCTTCCCATAAGGGAATGAGCCAGGAGGGGGAAAGAATGATGAGATACTGTTTCCCCTCCTTGGTGGCTGACCACGTGAGGGGGCTGAGTGCAACCAGCTGTTTCCATGTAGAGATGGGGGTTCATGCCACTGAGACATGAATACAAGGTAGTTGATCCCAGAACAATACAACTTGTTTTGGAAAATGTAAAAGTAAATGCAACTTGCCTGGACAGCAAGAACGCTGACAACAGGGCCACACCCAAAACTGTGAGCTTCAGGAAAGATAGTTTAAAGACAACAACCTGAAAGGTTTTTTTTGTTTTTTCTATACGTAACAAATGCTTCAAACCTGTGTGAGCAATCCTGGAATTTTCAATAAGCCCTATTGATATAAGGAATGACTCACTCTTGCCTAATAAATGAAAGAATGAAGTTTTAGAAACACTATCACCATTCCCCAATGTGACTGGTATATTTCACAACTTAAAGTTTAACATTAAGCAAATATAACTCAAGTCACAATGCAACGATGATTGATGTTTTTCATCAACATCCAATTATCATTCCATCAAGCACTGTTGCCGGGGCCAAGTAAAACACAGAGTATGCATCTAGAAAGGGGTATTCTCTATGTATTTTCAAAATAACTTGCAGGATATAACTACACGTACTGCATTTCTGACTTGTTAGATCATGTCACAGGGAACCCACCTCTGCAAGTGAATCTGGGTGTAGTATTATCACCTGTGCTTTCTGAAGACTATTAATTGCTTTTGCTATTTGAAGTTAAAAAGAAAACACCTTTCATTTCTTTAACTTATTCCATTAGACCAATCTGCATGTGTGTGCTCTTTGGCTTTTGTGAGCTGTGAAGGCAGCCACTTAGGCATTGAGCACGATGTCAGGCTGTGGTGTGAGGTTTTGGAGGAGGTGAGACAAACCGAAGGGATTTCAGAAAAACAAAAACAACATAAAAATATCCCTGTGACAGGGCTTCAAAGGAGGCCATCACATTCAGGAACAGCTCTTCAAGAAAACACAATCACTTCCCATTTTGTTCTGGGCTAAGCAGTGGTTCAAAAGAGGAGTGATGGATAGCTTGGAGGCCGCTGTTGTAAAACCTCATTCACGGGGATGTCTTTTGTCCCGGATCACTTTGCAAGCAGCTCCCTCAAAGAAACAGGAAGCTTTCTCACCACTTCTGAAACGACTCTCCTCTGGGGAGGCAGCCACAGCTGCTTCACCATCAGCAGTTACTTGCTGAGGAAGACAAAGAACGCACCTTCCCTGTCTGAAACTGCAGGGAGGGCTGAGAATTGAAACGTAATTAATTGCTCAAATTGGAATTTGGCCAGAACCCCAAGGCTAACAACATACACTTACAGGGGAGAAAAAAAAAAGAAAAAGCTTTAATGAACTAAGAAAGAAGAGATCTAAAAATTATATTAAAACAGACAACACAGCATATCCTGCCGTGGTTTATTTCAGAAGGGAATGATTTGGCTGGGAGGGAAGGAGGGAAGGAAGCTGTGTCTCTCTGAATTCTGGCTATCCAGAGTGTGAGTATTATCTCTAAGATGACTTTGTCCCACTTCCAAAAACTTGTCTCAACCTAGAATGATAATTAGGCAGCAGATCTGGCTTGAATTTATTATTAATTAAATCTTAACTTCAGTAAAAATTGATAAATTCCTATTAAGGACAGGGGTTCCTGTGTAAGTGGCCTACTCCAAAGCTCATGAAAAGTCTGGAAGAATGTCAGAACAGCACTTAGAGGCTTGAACCTGTGCCAGGTTCTTCTCTCCTGTCATTAAAGGGCCACTCACGGTGCATAGTACATGAGAACACAGAAAAGGGGGCACCCAGCCATGGAAATATAAATTTAATTCAATGCAGCCAACATTTCTGGGCAAAGTGAGTGCTAAGAGCTGTACAGCATCATAACAGGTATTACAGATAAAAGATGTTAATGGGCCACGCTGGGCTCATGGGGAAAGTGGAAGGGAAAAGTTAGCTAGCTTTTGACTTGAAACCCAGCACCACCGAGGGGAACCAATCCAGAGCGCACGGACTGCTCTAAGGAAATGTGCTCAGAAAGCACAGCCAGATGCCCCAGACACAGCACACAACATCCAGAAATGGTGTGTATGCATGGGTAGGACACCGTATCTGCCAAGTGGGATAGTTATTTCCCAATGGGTGGCCATCATCTATGACAGGATTTGGGAGAGGAGATATGAGGCAGGCAAGAACCCTGGAGGTCATCATGCAGTCTTTCAACAAATACATATTGGGCGTTTACTGTGTTATGGATGTTATGCTTGACGTTGGGGGTATAAGTGATCAACATGACAGACACTACCATCTAAGGACTTCGTTCACCGTGACAGTAAGCCAGCATGGGATCGCAGTCATGGGCCAGACTCTGGTTCTCCTTGGCAGAAGAACAAGAGATCAGAGTCCCCCTTCTAGACAGTGACAGATGACAAGTAACGAGGAAATTTGAAAATCAAGTCTCCTTGACAAATATTTTTCAAAGTACTTTCCCAGAGTATTTGTGAAAGGGGACTTTCACAAATACCCTTGCACTGGTGAAGAGCAGAGAGACAAGGAGGAGGTCTTCACTCTGACCATATATCTACATGCTTTCATCTGGCCTCCTTATAAACAAACCTACTTTGTCCTGATTGAAGAAGAAATTGTCTCATAGAAGGGTTAAAATATAAAAGTAATATTATGCTCTAAGTTTACCATTCACATATACTTTATTCTACAAACATGAGTGAGCAACTTCTATGTACTAGGCTCTGTACTAGGTCCTTTAGATGCCAAGATAAACATAATGTAAGTCCTGCCGTCAAGGAACTTGCAGTCATTTGGAGAAAACGGTCAAGTAAACTAGCTATCATGAAACAAAATAATAAATGCTTTAACTGTCTTCTCCCCCTCCACTTGCATCCTACTGGGGTTCTGGTCCAGTGGACCCAAGATGGAATTCGGGTACTAGAGGTGAGAGCACAGATTAGGCCCGGAAATCATAATAGAGATGGAATGACACAGAAAGATCAATTCAGAGTGAAATAGAGTCAAAATGCTTCAAGTGATTCAAAAACTAAATGGGACACTAAGATGAAGCAATAAGTCCAAAGCCTGCAGTACTGGGTAGATCTAGAATGAGGTGATGTTAGTTAGGACTGACGGAGAGAATGCTGTGTGATAGTAACAAAGAGAAGAAAGTGAAAATATAGCTATTGATCTCTGGCTTTATAGCAAGAGGGAGGCCAAGTAAATTTAAAATCAATATAGGATAAAATAAAAGCAAATGCATAAAGCTTTGAGAACAGTGGGTGAGGATGGGACCTCATTTGTGGTGCAACAGAGATGGGGAGAGTGGGTTTGTGGAGTCAGTAACAGAAGGAGTGAAGATGATTTGATTCTGTAAGAATGAGCAGGAGTTAACCAGATGGGGGGAGCAAAGAGCCTTCCAGGGAGAGGCGCCCCCTAACCATACACACAAACTCCGGCAGACATGGCAGCTTCCAAGACCCTGTCACAGTTGTCTTGATGACTAGGCTTCTTTGGAGCAACTACAGGAGATGATCTTAAACCAGAAGACAGGAGTCAGATTAATGTTATTTTCATCTTAACTCTTTCATGGAATAAACATAGGGAGAAAATGGTCCTGCTCATATTTTTTAGATAGCTGACCTATAGATCACAAACATAGATTCCGGGATATTGTAGAAATTACCCAATAAAAATTATTTTTATTGACTCCTTCAAAAATTAGTTTCTACTTAGCCCACCATAAGTCAACTAGAATTATTTCTGGCTTGCTAACAGTTCAATTTCTTCTTCCTTTCTTAGGGAAGCACTAAATCTGCTTTGTTCACTTAAAAATGAACACTTAGCCATTTCCATGCCTCCTGATGAAATTACAGCCCCTTGTATGTTCCCAGTACTTAATCACTGTTAAATATAAATTTAACTGCTGAGGGCTTAAGTTGCATGGCTTTTATTTTCAGGTCTTCACCTCTCATAGATTTATTTTCTCAGATTTTCTGACTTAGAAATTACATGAGATAGATTCAGTCATTAGCCACAAATTAAATATGTGCCACAAGATACCTCAACCCTTTGCAGGCTAACATTCTGTTGCTGGCTAGTTATGGGATCAATCTTTAAACTCAACAATCCAACATCAGGTGGCACTCGGTTGCTGTCCCACTGTTTAATCAATGATTTGGTCTTTTGTGGTGGTGGTGATGTGTTCTTAATTACAAAAATCTTATCCTTCGATCAATCTGTCCCCAGATAACATTAGTTTCAACTTTACGCACATTCTTTTAAACATTACCAAATGGGCGATCGCATAAAATTACTGATTAAACTTTTGGAACAAGTAGCTGGGATCATTTGGTGCTAATTGCAGCCAAGGCAGAGAGAGATGTGTGTTATGCAGAGCAGGAAACTGTGAGCACTTTCATCAGGTCTATTTATTGTTCAGCTTGGTTTATAGTCTTTATTCTGGGTGCATTAATAATAATCCTTTAGAATCACAGAGCAGCTTTCTTAGGAGAACACAAAGCATTCTCTCATACCTTCTCTAATTCATTTTGCAACATCCCTGTAAAAAAGGAAGGGTCAGGTATTCAGACAGGAAACCAAAGCAGACGCTAAATGACTTTCCCCGGGACATATGGTTAGCCACAGACAGAGCCATAACAAGAATGAGAGTCCCTTGACATCAAGGTCAGTGTGGATGCCATCAGAATGGTGGTTCTCAAAGGATGATCTGTGAAGACTCTCAGCGTATCCACAGGCTGGGGGCTATGAAGTTCAAGTCAGCAGCCATGCCTAAAACATTTCCACTCACTGTTACCATGAATTCTATACAATGCACGTCTGGGATGTGACAATAGCTATAATGTCACTGGTGTGAGGGCTCCTATTTTTAAAAACATGAAAACAGTCCTTTCCCTGAACCTTTCTTCTTTGGCTCCTATTCTATTTCTCTCTCTCTCTCTCTCTCTCTCTCTCTCCTCCCCACATTGAGAACAGGACTGTGACATGCAAGCCACAATGCTTGCACATCTTCAAACAAATAATTTAAATATTTGTTCAACACTAATGTGGAATGGGAGACACTGATTTGTATTAGCAAAAATATTCTAGAAAAACAGATACACAGTAATTCACTTCAACTGACTGACAAGGGTTTAGTTCTTGTCCTCTAGTTTTATTTTTGTAATAATTTTCCAAATCAGATGAGTTCTTAGGAGACATATTAAAGGATTTAAAATTGAGACAATAAGATAAATCACTTGTTCCCCAGTAAACAGCACCACACCCATGCATTATTCAGTTTCAGAATTTAGCCGACTGTAAATGCTAAATTCAAAGACCAGTGAACTTTCTTATGTGTGCTACAAAAATACGAGAACAAAATAAACAAACAAAAAAACCCCAGAGATTAGTTAGTATATATCAGGCAAAAGTTTGAGTTTTTCACTGAAGGAAACAGTCTACTTTGGTGAGAGGAAAATGGGACCAGTTTTCATTTTGCTAGTTATGTAAAAAGCGCTGTGGACAGCCTCGAAATCACTGACACCAAATTTCTGATTTTTTTTCCCCACATCTACATATCTACAAGAACCCTAACCTTTCTCAGAGCTCCAGGCTTACTTTCTAATTGCCTGATTGAACAATTCATGTGAAGGGCACTTCTCTACATCAAACTCTGTAGGTGCAGACCAACTCAACATTTCTGCTTCAGAGTCTGACTTCCAATTTATGTCATGAGGTTCAAAAATACTTCATTGAAACCTCCTTCTGCATGTCTATGGTTAGTAACCTTCATTTGTTTACTTATTCATTCAATAGTTCATTCAACAGTCCGTTAGCACAATTCTAGGCACTAGAAACCATAGAACATAAGAAAATTGCCTAGTGAACAATGATAGTTATAACCCAGAAATTAAGATTATTACAGGGCCACATCCTAGCTCTTACTTCTTCCTTGAACAACTGTAACAATCCTTTACAGGTTCATTATCTTCTGACTCCATCTATCCTATTCCTCTCCTTAATCTAGCCTCTATAGCAGATTACTTTTCTTTTTTTTTAATTAAATTTATTGGGGTAACATTAGTTAATAATATTATGTAAATTTCAGGTCTGTATATTCTATTGTGTACTCATCACCCGAAGTCTAGTCTCCTTCTGTCACCTTGTATTTGACCCCCTTTACCTTCTTCGGCTGCCCCCCACCCTCTTCCCCTCTGATAACCACCATTCTGTTGCCTATATCTATGAGTTTTTATTTGTTTGTTTGCTGATTTTTGTTTTGTATCCCACACATGTGAGTGAAAGTGTATGGTTCTTGTCCTTCTCCATATGATTTATTTCACTTGGCATTATAGTCTTATGATCCATCCATGTTATCACAAATGGCAATATTTCATCTATTTGTATTGCTGAGTAGTATTCCCTTATGTATATGTGCCATATCTTTCAGTCATCCATCAAAGAACATGTGTTGTTTCCATATCTTGGCTATGCTGCCATATGACTCAGCAATTTCTCTTCTGGGTACCTACCCCAAAATTTTGAAAACACTTATTTGAAAAGATATGTGTACCTCTATGTTCAGTGCAGCATTATTTACAATAGCCAAGCTATGGATTACTTTTCTTAATGTACTCTCCTCAAAAACAGTCCGTGAATTTCCACAGCCAATGAAAAGGCCCAGATTATGATTCTCTGCAATTCTGGCAGGATGTTGTAGAGAACAGAGCACTCACTGTGCCTAGGGGACCAGGATTCAAGACCAAGCCCCACCACTGGTGTGAGGGTGACAGAAGCATTTATTACACCTGTGCTTTAGTTGTATCACTTGTAAAATGAGAGGGCGAGATTAAAAATATATACACTTCATAGACTGTGTAGATGCATGACCAATGCGCTTACACCTAAAGCTGAAGTAGAATAATATTGTATGTCAGCTATAATTTTATATATATATATATATATATATATATATATATATATATATATTCACGGGATGTAGAGTACAGCATAAGGAAGATAGTCAACGGTATTGTAACAGTTATATACAATGTCAGAGGGGTAGTAGCTTGGGGGAGGGGAGTTATCACTTTGTGAGGGGTGTAAATATCTAACTATTAGGTTGCTTTGTACACCTGAAAGTAAAAAATAAAATAAAATAAAGAAAATCTCTAATATATATATATATATATATATATACACATTTCTAAAAATTTTTCTAATTCTGGAAATTTATGCTTCAGTCAACGTGGAGATACTCTGTCTAACAGACAACTCACTTTTCCCATGCAGGCTCTGTTCCTCTGCCCCAGCCTCCTGCTTCTAAAATATCACTCTTTTCTTTCTCATCCATTAAAAAACATGCACATCCTTCATAGTTTTTTCAAGTGTCACTTTTTTCAAATGGTTAATCCTCTCACTAAAAATGAGATCCTTCTTGGAACTCTTATGTGACTTTGTACATACCACTTTCTTAACTTAAATCAAGTATCCCATACTTAAGGTGGCCTTAAAACTCACACACTATAAATTAGATGTAAAGAAATGTAATTTAATCACAAGCTTCTACTTCTCTGAATAGCAATGAAAAAAATACCCATTCTAGGTAACAGTCAATTTCTGTTTAAAGCTTAGTCTCTTGCAGATTATAACTGAGTCTATTTTGGGGTACATGCTTCTTGGTTTTCCATACCCCTACATTATCTCTTTTTTCCCCAGGTACCTTCTGATCCAACCAGAGATCCCCAGAAAACATCATGGTGGCAGGGGTAGGAAGTCCCTGCCACATGTAGTCCTTGGCTCCTCATGGTCTCATTGAGCCATGTCACTTTATCGGATCAGGTTAGGGACCTCTTTCCCCTCTACATCTCCTGGTTCTCCCCTGGTCTGGATGCACTGGCCCAGACCTGTTGCTGATGCCCACAATGCTCACCATGCCTCCTGACCCAGCACTGCCCATTTGGTCTCTTCCTGCCCTGACATTAGGTCTCCATGGTTCCCCTTTCTGGGCCTAGGAATTTCTGCATCTCCCATGCCACATATACTCATATGCTGCAGGGAACCCAAGTTAGGAGGCGCCCTGTCTCAAGCTCTCTATAAACTGAACAGACACAACATAATTTCTAATCTACTGGTGTCACTCCATGTTATTGTAGGATAGGAGTCGCAGAGCAGTAAAAATGTATGGGCATTAAAATTATACCTATGATTATTTCAGAACCTGAAAGTCTGCACTCATTCTGCTTTATGCTTTACTTATTTGAGACTATGCTTTACTGTCCCTACTATAAGAAACTTATGTTCAGATTGTGGTTTACTCTTTTCTTTATCCTACTCTACAATCTAGCCTTACAAGTTTGCAAATATTCTGCCATATTTGTTATATCAATTTATCAGATGTTGATTTTCCTCTTCTTTTTTTTCTTATAAAAGAAGGAAAGCAGGTGAGGCTTAGGAAATAAAGTTAACTTCTTTCTATGTTTATAGCCAGGAATTATAAATATTTATCACCAAAACTAAATTTGAAAATTAGAAGAAATTTCATCAGGATTGAATGAACCACAGTGTTTATATGCTAAGGGAGATTTAAAAGTCAATAGAAGCTTAAATCATATTTACAAAAATATCATATCCAGGCCTTAGAAGTTTATCAATTAAGATTTGTATGCAAGCTACAGAAATATGTGCTACATTGCTTTAAGCAAAAAAGGCTCTTACTGTCTTATGCAACATGGCAGTCCATGGAGGGTCTGCTAGCTCAATGAAAGAATCTAGGAACCGGGCTCCTCTAATTCTCCAGTGTCAGTATCCTTGCCACATATAGTTGCATGAGGGATGCTACACTTCCAGGCATCTTATCCTCATCCTAGACAAGAGAAAGATATAGGATTCTCCCCTTTTGCCTCTTTATTCAGGAAGAAATCTTCTTACTAGAGACCTCTACCTATATATCATTAGCTAAGAATATTTTACAAATCCTCTTTAACTCCTCATAACTGAAAGAGAGTTTGGAACAGTGAATGCTTAATTTTCTTGCCACTGTAGTCAAGAGATGCAAGAAAAAAAGGTGTGAAGCCATAGCCTGTGTTTTGTACTGGTCAGAACATTTGAAATAAGGTGGTCAGTTTTGAGTACCATCTTTAACAAGAAACAGATGATAGAATATCTGCTGCTGAAGAGAGAAATATTTAGTCTGAAGAAGAGGAAACTGTATAAAACAACAATGTCTGTCTTAAAATATTTGAAGGGCTACTATGAGAAGAAGGAGAGTTGTTTTGTGTTGTTCAAAAAGGCTGATCCAGAATCAACGGGTGGGTCTCACTGGGAACCATTCCCTACTTTATCTTAGTTGGAGCACATTTGTTTTCAAGAAAAATAAACCTAATCAAATTAGATTAAAATTAATCTAATTAGTTTATTGTAATAATACATACGAATATCATGGAACAAGGTACACCAGGTATCACAGGACCTCAAAACCATCAGGCAGCAGCTCTCTTCCTTCCCTCCCCTCCCATCTCCTCTCCTCAATCTTCCTCCCCCCACCTCTCCCTTGTTCTCGTTCTCTCTCTCTCTCTCTCTCTCTCTCACACACACACACACACACAGACACACACGGTCTTTCCTCTGCTTCACTTTGCACATCTGCAGCATTGATCTCTCTCCACATACCAATTCTCCCCTAAACTTATCATTCCAAAAGCATGAATCCCTATAGCTTAAAATCATGGTTTCTGATCTCAACTCCAAATTTCTGAGAGGAAAATATCTCATTGGATAAGTAAAAGTCATATATGTCCACACCTGGTTCTATCAGATGTAATCAAGAAAAATCAGGATACATGGAACATAGGGCCATCCTTATTTAAATGGTGACACAGCAAATTCTCTAAGGAGACTTGTAGATAAAAAAGAAATCATGGGCACATCAAGTAAATATTCCACTGTCTGCCCTCTGTTATTCATTTTACTCTCCATTGTCAAATTAATCTTTCTGAAAGACTGTTTATATCATGTATCCACCTATTCACTAATTTTCAATGACTAGACTGTCTATAAAATACCTCCTAGCACTCAAGGTCCTTTGCAATGTAGTCCCAATGCACTTGTATAGTTTGATTTTTTTACTATTTTCCTCTCTTGCTCTAGCCAAATAGAGCTTTTTTATCCTAAGTTTTGGGTGGCCATACATTGCCAGTCTGCCCAGAACAGTTCCAGTCTGGTCTGCCGCTTGGGTGTAATAATTAAAAGTGTCCCTTTTTATTCTCCAGTATGTACTGATTTAAATGACAAAGGAATGGTCCCTCTAGAGGCCCATCCCATTATTAACTAAATTCCCAAAGCCTAACAATTATTCAACATCCAACAAAAAGGTCAACTTATTTTTACATCAAGCCTTCTCTGATATAGAAAATCAAATTAATGCCTCCCTTCTCTTAACTCCTATTTTATTTGTTTTTATCCTTGACACTTCCTTTATTTTATCATAATTAAAACTTCTGACTGTCCGTGTTTACTTAGACATATGATTATCTTGCTTTGATTAGGAGTTAAATCACGGAATGTGTTCAGCTAACCTAGGTGATTATCATACCACAGAAATTTACCTTGAAAGCACGAAGAAAACAAAATGGTATGGGTGAGTGAAATCAACTAAAAGTCAAATTTTAACATTAACACAGTAGCTGCTCTAGGAAACTGAAATAAAATATTGTTCTTTCTTTCTTTCTTTCTTTCTTTCTTTCTTTCTTTCTTTCTTTCTTTCTTTCTTTCTTTCTTTCTTTCTTTTTTTTTTTGTGGGGTTGGTTCCCTTCACTGTTGTGTTCCCTGTAGCTTGGGAGAATGGCTGTCACATCAATTAACACAACAGAAGTGGATGGGCTGGGCACGGTGGTAATTCTGGATGTAGTTCTTACAGTCAACCATCTCAGACTCTTATATTTACCTACAACCCCTGCCCTGATGTCTGATTGTAATGTCATAGAGCAGGGCCCTCAGGACAGACAGGCCTGGGGTCAAACCCCAGCTTTGTCACCTCTAGTTCTATGTCCATTCTCTGGAAGCCTTGATCCCCTCATCCATAAAATACAGCATGACAGTACAGATCCCATGGAGTGGTTCTGAGGACTAAAAGAGTTAGCACGTGTAATCGGCTTTGCACAGTACGATTCTATATTTTTATCATTATATGGTTCAAATTCCATGAAACATGTACCCCTGGGAGCCCATGGAATTATTGCCAGAGTTTAATAAAGCTACAAATATATCAAGTATGGCTGACAGTTGGAGTAAACATGTCCCACAGGCATAAATGCCATTAAATTTTTAAAATATTAAAATTAATAAAATAGGAAATAATCTAAAAGTATTTTGAATACAGTCAATTATTACTTTCTTTATCAATAGAGACTAATAGTATCAGATGACTGGGCATGAGATTTTTGGATGTTAAAAGTAACATCCATAAATGAAAATGTTGGTAATTGCTATCTTCCCCAATTCCTCTCTTTCCAATTCCTAATAAAGCCTTTCAAAAGAGAATTTTCAGTTAGTTTCGCCAAATCTCTGTGGCTGGCTATTCTCCACGACATATGTACTTGGCTCCACTGGCTCCAGTGGGGCTGGGGCACTGAGGCTGGGTTGGTACCTGTGCCCAAGTGCTCTGGAATATTATATTGGATGTGAGGGTGGGGACTACTTGCCCATGAATTGTGAAACAGAAACTGAAAATATTGTCAGGCAAATAGCTGCTAGGAAGTCCAAATCAAATTCCCAGATGCCTATGCAAATATGTCAATTAAAAGTTGCTGGGCAGGAAGGAAAAGTTCAGGAACAAACTGAAGGAGATGCAGCGTAGGGGACCAAAGAGAGATAACATTTCAAAGCAGAGGCTACAAAGCATGGCATGGAGTCATCTTGCCTAATGAGCAGGCAATTGCCTCAACTATCAAGTGGAAGTCACAGCATCTAAAACATAAAGTGAACACAGTTCCTACAATATGGCCCAATCAATCCATTTTTCATGTACAGGTGTTATGTCCTCTATTTGAGCATCAGCACTTTATGTGCAAAAGTAAAGTTTGACTCAAATTTCTATCCCATGTAATATCTAGAACAGTGTCCTGCATATATTAGGCACTCAAGAGGAAACAGCTAATCATTAGCACCATTCACCATTGGATCAGCCTGCCTTCTCTGATGGTACACAGTACAACCCCGGAAGTATTTAAGTAATGTCTCGTTAATAACTGTGTACGTACGGTAAATTAGAAAAGGTTTAATAAAACATCTATTCATGAGGCCATAGAAAAATTGAACTTGAAGACTAGAAAATTTTTTTAATTTCCTATGGATTTTAAAAATTGTATAATTGCAAATGTTCATCAGGATATAATTAAATACTACTCTTTTCCTAGTTACTAATATGTGCCAGGGTGCCACAACCATACAAATAATTATGAAAGGAAAATGTATGCCTTCAAAATCCAATTTATTTCATTTCTCTTAGGAAAAATACTTTGGTAAACCTACAAAAATTATTATAGATACACAGAAGCTCCATTATGGGGAAAAGACATTAAAGTAGGGTAGGGAGAAGAAGAAAATCACATAATAGATGGAAATGTTACATAATAATATTCCATACATGAAAATGCCTGTTCTCATTTTCGTAGAAATAATAGAATGCAATAAAATCTGTTCACCATCCATGGAGGTCCAAGTGTTTGAACATATTTTATGTACCTCATCTTTTTATTGTACCTCCAATTTTCATTAGTTTATGGCTCTGCTTCAAGTTTACTTTTATGGAGATTAATGCAATTTATACAGTATGTTTTGTTTTATGATATACTTAACAATAAGTGGATAGTAATTAAGGCTGTGTGAGATCGAGGAAAAATGCCCGGGAACTAAACACCTTTGAAAAAAAAAAAAAAAGCGTTATTTGAGTTTAATAGCATTTGAACTATTTAAATAGCTTAAATTAAATTAAAGTTAATAGAGTTTAATTAAAGTTATTGTCAAAGGAGAAATATTCTCTCATACAAAAAGGAAGTGTTGTTCTTGGGTCATGGCCTTTTTTCCTGATTCTCAGTGAAGAAACAACTTTTGGTTATAGGAGGTCTTCAGGCTAACAGTCTAGTGAAAGGCTCACGGGTTAACTACATTGTGTGAGAGCTAAAGAATATTTCATTTCCACAGGTAATATTTCTTACGAAAAACAAAACATTACGCGTGTGCAGAAAACTTTAACATGTCAGGCTAACCAAAATTCTACTACATTCCACATTTAAGCATGTAGCAAAAATGGCTGATGTAAAGTGAAAATGGAGAATAGTCCCTCTCGCCAATCTTGCATTGGGGGACACTCAGAAGCTACTTCCTAAATCAGACAAGTGAGGACTTGTTTAGGGTTTTTTGTTTGTGTTTCATTCAAATTGTGCAATGATGAACTTAGTTTTTAAGTTGAACGGCAGCCTGCTTTTAAAAGGCGGGGTCAGGAGAAGAGTTGATGAGATGGTAGGGAGCCTTGTAGAGCTGAATGAGCCAACAGAAATTGGCTGATGGTGTGCCATCCTGGCCTCTGATGGGACTCAGTCTTAATACCATCACATACACTGACAGGCTCTCTTTCTGTTAACCTGCATTGGTATGTTTTTTCCAGACGTACGATTGGCATCTGGCATATGGGCCAAATACCCACTCCCATTCCCTTAATAAATCAAATTCTGAATGTTCTTAAAAAATTAAATTCTAAATATCTAAAGCAACAATGTGGAATTAATTTTTCAAATGCAATTTCATTTAATGTTTATCTTTATCCTTACAGGTAAAATACAGATTTTTAAAATGAAAATAAACCCCCAAACTCGTAGATACAGAGAACATTTTGATGGTTGCCAGGTGGGAGGATGGGTGAGAAAGGTGAAGGCATTAGGAAGACAGTTACAAAATAGTCACGGGGATGTAAAGTACAGCATAGCGAATATAGTCAATAATACTGTAGTAACTATGTATCGTGTCAGATGGGTACTAGATTTCTCAGGGTGATCACTTCATAAGGTACATAAATGTTGAAATCACCATGTTGTATGCCTAAAACTAATATAATATTGTATGTCGAATGTAATTGAAAAATAAAAAAATACTTTAAAACATGAAAATAAACCACAAATTTCTCTCTCTCTCTCTCTCTCTCTCTCTCTCTCTCTCTCAGAGCAAGGTTGGGAGAAAAGAAAAGAAACCTGCAAAATAGAAGAATAAGGACTGTTCAACTATAAACTGAATTCCTTTTTCTTCCCTCTTGGCTTGGATGAAATAAAACTGTAGTGATGCTAACCTACACTGTCATTTCCATGGAAATAATAAAAGAATAATATAAAGTCTAATCTTCTTTGCATGGAGGCCAAACTATTTAACTCTACTTTTGATTTTGGTTTGTTTACAAAAAAGTACGTTAAATATTTTTATGCTTTTTAACCCAGCAAATGAAGCACAGCACTTGGCACAATGCAGCTGAATAATGAATGAAAGAATTAATTAATTAGTAAAAGCATATAAATGTCAGATGTCTTCAGTCATTTGCTTAACTAAGATCTCAATCAAAACCAAAGACCTCTACTGGATTATCTTGTGAGTACAATAATAGCACAATTCTCTCATTTCTGAAAAGAAAAGGGGCCTGATTTCTTTTTAAATTATTAACTTAAACCCATATCACTCTTAAATTGTAAAATAGATTTTTAAAAGAACCCCTTCGACTACTTTAAAAGAAAAAAAAAAAGACAATTTCAAATGTGATTCTGGTGACTTGGGTTCTTGATATCATTCTTTGGTTTGCTTACCCTTTCTATAAATGAGTGGTGATTCAAGTACCTTATTATCCAAGTCACTATCCGTAGTGTGGTAAATTATAAAAAAAAAAATGAAGAGATATATTTTTGGCTATATGACTGATTAACTTTGTGAATTCTGGCAAGTGATTTGCCTTTTTGAACCTTAGTTTCCTCATTTGTGCAAGAGTCTCACTCAAGGACTGCTGTGAAGACAAACGAGATATGAGTGCATTATAAATCACCATACCTATGTAAGGCATTTCTGCAATAATTATGTTAAGTCACACTTTGCAAGTTAGACCAGTTAGCGGTTAGGACATATCTAGGGAGAGTGTATAATAAAGAGAATACTAGACTTGCTATCGAGAGATGTATATTCAAGTCCAACGGCTCTACCTGTGTGACCAGAGCCCTTAACCACTCTCAACCTCAGCTTCCTCATCTACAAAGTGCAAGTAATAATACTTCACAGCGTTGTTGTGACCTAAGATACAGAGAAAATTAAGGAGAGATAGGAGTGCGTCTTTTCTATAAAGAAACTAAATAGTTCAGCCTTCTTCATTCCATGAAGATGAAGGGCACGGCTTCAGGCCCGCAGTGGGTTCTGTCCCGCACTAAGAAGAATCCAGAGCTTTCAATGAAGGCAAAGTTTGGGCATGTAACAGGTACCTAGTTTTGTGTTTACACTCTAGGGATTTTCCCACTCACTGTGAAAGCCTCCATCATGTTTTTCCAACACCAGGTCCAATATCTCCATGGAAGAGTCATGACCAAGAGAACAGAATGACTTGGCCAGAAGGGATCTTAGAGGTCATTGGGTACTGGTCAAATGTTTGCTCTTTGGCATCAGTGTTCCTGGTTTCCAGTTCCAGTTCTGCAACTCTCTGGGTCTCAGACCTTGAGTAAGTTACTTGGCTTTGCCAAACCTTTGTTTTCACATGTTATGAAAGAGGAATTATGATATCTATTTCAGCAGATTTTGTGAGGATTAAGTGAGAGGATTAAATGCCTGTAACATAGTAAATTGTAAATAAACATTTGCTATTATTTGGTTTAATTCCTTCATTTTATGGATTCAGAGAAAATAATAACAATAAATATAAGTAATGCCTAGTATAGCTCCTTGCCTTTTGAGTGTATTTTCCCATGAGTTTCCTTATCTAATCCTTTTGCTGCCCATGGAATGGGTTATTATAAGTACCATTTTGTAGAGCAGGAAACTGAAGTACAGGCAAATGACGTAATCCCCCCAAGATCTGTTCCAGAACCCTTAACACAGGTCTCTTGGCTCCCAGAACAATGAACTTTCAGTTGGATCAGGCTAACCTGAGGCAGAAACATTAATAATAGCTAACAATCACTATGGGTTAGGCCCTGGCTGGGCATGTGCATATGTTATCTTACTTAAGCCTCACAATAACTTTACAGGAAAGATAATATTTGAGTTCCCTTTTCAAAAAAGTTGAAGTAACATGCACAGGGTCACTGAGTTATTAACTAGGGGAGCCAAGTTTAAACCCAATCAGTTTTGTGTTTTATCATTAAACTACTCTGTGTACAGCTAGAAAACTGTGCAAGAGCACAATGTTCAGAAAATAATGCGATCATCCAACAAATAATGTTCAGCTTCTCTTTACCCAGCATTATGAGAGGCGTGGGAAGACACAGAATAATACCAATACACAAAACCTTTGTATACAAGTTATTGTGCCAGGCATTTATATACATATTATCTTCACAGCAACTTCAAAAGGTGTACGTTATTACCCCCACTGAAACTGGCACTCGGAGATGTCATTCTTTGCTGAAAATTACAAAGCGAATGGCAGAGCTAAGATTTGAACCCAAGCACGAGAATGAAGCTCCTGACCTTTCTACATCAATGACACTGTGGGCTTTTAGAGACTAGGGGAACTTAGACACCGTCTCTTCCAATTCTCATTCCCACCTATAAGCAAACTGAGGCTGCAGGAGCCCATGGTTTTCCTCGCAGGTAGTACTTGTGATAGAAACCAATTTGTCCAACTTTCAGCCCAGCGATCTTTCTACCTCATCAAGCAGTACCAATGTGATCTCTGCCCCATGGAGCTCATACTGTACTTACAGATTACAATTGAAAAGTAACGCCAGTGAACATGTTTTGGAAGTTGCACCCAGTGTGGAAGGAGCACATTTTGTAGAAGTTACAGAGAGGATGAGTCAGTGAGAATAGGGGAGACAAGCGGGCAGAGACTCTCCACTTGAAAGCACATGACCATCACCTGGAGGAATCCCCTTAAAATGCAGATTCCCAGGCTAGGACCAGAAGGTCTGAAATCAGCAGTCACAGGGTGTTTAACAAACAGCTCTTGTTCTGAAGTGTGTGCTAAAAGTAATAGCTGTTTTAAAGGTTAAAAATAATTACAAAAACCGCAATTACTTTTGCACCAACCTAATACTTTGAGAAATAGAAAACTTGCAAGTATGATGCAAAGAGCAATATAAAAATAAGATTGGGTATGGAAGATTAAGAAGCATTTTGGACACTAGGCAAAGCACTTTCTGTGTGACATGATAAATAGGGAAGCTTTAGAGAAGGGAAATGAAGACGTGTGGAAGCTCTGTGAAGAATGGCATGAACCGGTGAGAACGTGGAATGAGGAATAAAAGACAGAAGGATGGGGAAGAGATAAAAGTGTGTTTTAGAAACATTTCAAGTGAGAAACCCACAGGATTGGCAACTGGTCAGATGGAGGGGATAAAGGGGATGGATGGTATGAGCACCTGGACGAGGAGAAGTAACTGGGTTTGGCAATGGCTGTGCATACCTACGCATAGCTAAAAGCTGACAAAAACGACTTTAGTTGTACACTGTGACAAAGTTAAAAATTCTTTATGAAACATATAGTCATAAAAGACATAAAGTGCTCCTTTCAGCAACTCCTATGTGAAAAAGGAGGCCAAACCTCACATTCCTCCTGGCGTCCTGAAAAGAACCCTTTTAAAGGACACAAATTAGAAAATGTTTTGCTGATACTTGATCTCACCCAAACTGAGAGGCCCTTAGTTTGGCTTGGAAAAGATTGATTATTTAACTCTTCTTCAACAGTTTTCTTCATAGCTCTTCATTTTTGCCCAGAGACAGAGCAGTGAAAAACTAATACTGGATATTCAGAGAACATTTTCTGAAAATCTTCAAATGCTCAGCCAGCATCTTTTTAAAGTCCTTTTTGCAATTAAAGGAAAGATGAGGAACTAAAATTGTTATCAAGGAGTCCCAGTCTGCAAAGGGTAATCTTGCCAGAGAGAGAGAGAGAGAGAGAGAGAGAGAGAGAGAGAATTAATAAGAGTACAACTCAAATAATTTCAGTTAAACCATATAAACCTCAAATAACTGAAAACTTTCCAATTGTTTTTTTTTTTTTTCCCCTAACTTAAGGATCCAGGTCTTTGAAGCTTTTTCCATTAACACTTGAAATATAGCAGTGGGATACCACAGTCTATATAATGTTTAAGATGCAATCTAAAATGAAAACCTGAGACGCAAAGGCTGACCAACTAAGCGACTGTATATGTATGTTTTCTTAAGTAATCAAACACTATAACTGAGCCCTCCAGAGACACCAAAGGGGTTGGGTTTTAAAAAAAAGTATTTTATTGGACTAAAAGGTGCAGTTCACTAGCTAGAACATTAGCAAAAGTCAATGGATCAGCGTTGTTCATCTGTGAACGTGGCAGTTTTAAAAATCGGCTTTCTTCATCATCATTGACATAACTTAAGTTTTCAGCTTCAGACTTCAGGTCTGATAATTTTAAAAGGAAAAATGTAGCCGCTCTTATGTAGTCAATTTATTGCAGTAAAATAACAGGGTGTTTGTGTTTTGCTTTTTGGTTTTTTTCAATATATATGCTGAGCGTCCACCCACTCATCAAGGCACCATGATCATCATAGCAAATGTTAGACTTCTACGAGGTAAACTGGTCAATTTGGGCTCATATTAATAGCATTTTAAGCATTTCTATTCTAAAACTATTCGATCATTTTAAATGTTTTACTTAAATTGCAGTCATTCCCATTTATTCATTTCTTTTTGAGCAAACTGAACACCTACTACATAACAAGTACTTCAAGGTGTGCAAGAGAGGATGATTGAAATTTGTGTGAAGGTGGGATTATAAAACTGAAGACATCATAGTCTAGTGAGAGTTACTTATGCAAGTAGCTAGAATCTAATGTGAGACATACAATAATTTATCAATACCAACTGCTGTGGGTACACACAAATATGAAGTAAAAGGTTTCATTTCAACCTGGTCTAAGAGAATACATAAGAACCAGTCAGATAAAAGGGGAGTCTGGTTCAGGCCAAAGCATTCTTGGCAAGTAACAAGTTATGGAAATGCTAAGAGATATGAAAGGAGATGCTGTGTTGAGAGAACCATGAGTAGTACATGTGTGTGGTAAAACCAAAGGGAATCTCAGGATGTCAGGATCTTAGAGGATAATGATGGGAAAACACAACCTGGTCAGATTGTGAAAGAAGTTATATGACATAATCCTATAAGAAATCGTCAATTTTTACATAGGAGAGCACCATATAGCAACTAGATCTTAGAAAGGGAACTTTTATATGAATGAAAAGAATGGTTTGGACAGGAGAAATGACTCAGTTTAGTTAGAAAGCTAGTCTAGGCACAGATGTGGATATGGGATGGATAGCCAGGCGATCTACTGAATACCAACTAGGGAGAAGGAGAGTTAGCTGAGGATAAAAACATAGGTTCCAGCTTGGGTTGCCGGGTGGACAGTTTATTGTGCACCAATTAAGCTGCGGGCTAGAGCCCGCCATAATATGTTGTTTTATCTCAAGGAATACCTTAGTTGTCAGCTAAGATGTCAAGAGCATATATTCCCCTTCTTAGCCTCTTTCTTACTTGTCCAGGACTCCTAGAAATAAACTTGGTGTCCATTTAGTGTCTGCCTTCTGGAAGAGGATGTCCCACAGCCACTGATAGCGTTTAGTGGAAGACAAGGTAGGTAACAAAATGCAACTGGAGATTCATAGATTTCTAGGCTGCATATAGTACATTCCCTTCTTTGTCCAGGTGGTTAATTATCCATCAGAGGAATTCAGGTCAGCTCTATCATTTAGGAAGTCCCTAGAAGTCAGAGTTTGGGGAAGCATAGATAGAGTGGAAGATGTCATAGAGCATAGGGAAATCAAGCACTGGCAAGAAGTCTAATCCCTGAGAAGTTAAACATTTGTTTGAAGGATCCTTTTCTATGGCCTACCACTTCCTATAGGTCATCACTCGGATAGAATACGCAATTTGGTTGACAGATAAAATCAAGTACATAAATGACTAATGTAACAGTTAGGAAAATGGTTTAAATCAGGTTCAGAGCACTGTTAGTGCTTAAATAAGGGTAAAGAACATCCACTTAGTGAATCAGAAAATAATTTATGCAAGTAAGAGCATTCAGCTTTGAACAATAATTTGAAGTTCAATGAACAGAGAGATTGGAGAAGAAGAGCATTCCATTCAGAGTGAATAGCTTGTCCAAAGACTCAGAGAAGGAAAATGATAAGTGTTTTGAGGAACAGCAAGTAGCAAGGGGAAGAAACGCATACACAAAGACAGGAAAACAGACATAAGACGAGAGAAGAGCTTGGCGAGGGTAGAGATGGAGAAATGTGGATGGTGGGAAAAAAAGAGAAACAGAGACCACATAACAGGTAATCCGTGTTTATGAGTTCCCTGCGCCCAGCTTTCTCAGTCTATCTCATAGAAGAACAATGCCTTCCACTCTCTCTCTCTCCATAAGCAATTGTGAATTTTTACTCTGTTCCTAAAAGGGAAATAGAAATCCAGGTATATTATTATGAACCTGAATAATAGTAGCTAAATGTTTACTGTGCTAGACATTATGATAACAGATTATCTCATTTAAATAACACAACAATTCTATGAGGCAAGTAGTAGTACTATCCTTATACAAACAAAAAGTGAAGTGTATAGATGTTAAAATTTCCCAAGGTCACAAAGTCAATATTAATAGGGAAGTCAGAATTTAAATACCAAAATTAAAGAAAAGGATATTTCCTGTGCCCTAGATATGATTTCCATAAGGGCTTCCAAATAAGTTAATTTATTTAAATAACCAATTTACCATTTCTGTAAAAAAAAAGTGAATCAACCAAAAATAAACATCTGTGCTGTTAGCAGCTCAGAGGACTGTTTCCCTTCCTTTCAATCAATCACAGGTTTCTGACAATCTTCACCATCAGAATCAGTCCAACATAATACTGAAAAATTTCTGCCTGAGCCCAAAGGTCCCAAATGACCTTGGAGGATCAGATAATCCTTTTACTAAATGCCATCATCAAAATAACATTACTTTTCCCTCCCAAAACAAAATACTAACATTGGGGGGAAGTCTACCTTAAATAAAAGCAAGAAATTGATCATAAAAAGAATTTTCTAAGAAATGTCACTACTACTTTGCAGTGGTTTTACTTTTCTTCCACACATGTAAGAAAGAGAAATACGCATGTATGCATGTATTCGTATGTTCTCTTACCTTCAAGACAACTCCAAGAAAGAGTCATATTTCAAAACAGATGGAGTTTCTATGTAAAACACACATAATGGTAATAATAATCTTTTCTTTCGTTTTATAAAGACAGCCCACCTAAACGAATTCCTCCATGCCAGATAAAAACTGAGTAAGCTAAAAAAGCATGATAATAATAAAAACAAAGGGAAGGGGGTGGGGTGCTAAATAAAATGCCTTTTCCAAATTCTCCAAAACTCACTCGGTTGGACTATTTGAATATTCATTAAATACAAGAGTTTATGAGGAATTTTTTTTTTTTTACTATTAGAGAAGCAGTAGACAAAGAGATTAGAAGTAGTACCAATTTCCTCCCTCTTTCTCTACACTTTTCACCTTTAATCCCAAGGAAAAATGTACCAAACCTCTTACTCCTTCCTGCAACACCAGAATCTCTACAGTGCCTCTGAAAGTAGTAATCCTGATAAATAAAATGCCATTAAGTCTGAAAGTAGTTGCTTCGTGGACAACATTTAAATTGTTTCCATGTGCCTTCTACTGCTGCAGGATCAATCATCGTGATTGGTGTATTATAATTTCCCCTGACTAAATTGGTCTCTCTCCTTTGCTTTTCCCCCAAGGAACTCAATTTGCCAGCAAGGAGCCTTCCCTGCCACCCTCTACTTGTTTTTCTTTTCATATTAACTATAAGACAAAGGACTATAGTAAAACCCAGACTAAGAGATTCTCATTTTTAACAAATGGCAGGCATTTGTTCCATTGAAAAGCTCATATTTTATCCTACATTTCCATTTCTTTTTGTGTTAATTTCTGAGTCCAACTTTTGGGACAGTAAAGCTCTCAGTATTAACAAGGAAATTATTTAGAATGCAATAGAATTTAAGTCTACAAAGGATTGTTTTATTGTTGATGTAACTATCTACCTATTACATGTTTGTTTTCAACAATAATTAAAAGTGAACTTTAGAACCAGGTGCATTTATTAGCATACTTGATCTAGGAAATAGAAAAGAATGAATTCCATTATTTAAATTCCATTTCTGAAGCAAGTCTTTCCCCTAATTTCTACAGGAAATTGGAGAATTGGAGGTGTAGGTTACACTAACTCTTGATCCTAGATACTGTTGAACCGTTAGATTTTTGCTTTCATTTCATAATTTTCTACCCTAGTTTGTACATTGCTTAAAGTCAATGACCACTACGCTTTGCATTAAACAAAATACACATGGTATTAATGCCCCAAAATCTCCATAAAGAAAAATAACTGCCTAGGAAGGAGCAATTTGAAAACAGTAAGATCCCCACACTTTCAAGATATCTATGATTCCACTGTGTCATAGAATGCCATATTGGCCATGTTATTCAAATCAAGTTGAAACATAAATGTGCACAAGAGAAGCCATGTTCTGAGATTTCTTAAATTTTTCCATGGGGTCATCACTGATGAGGCAGAGACTTAAGAGTGAATACACACATATCTTGGGGATGGAGCTCCCAAAGAAACCCACCTCCAACTTGAAAAGTTTGAAGTCTTGTGATATAGCTTTAAAATGCACACAATCTGCGTCTCCTGCTGCCTCATGGATCTGTTCGATTTAATATAAAAGTTCTTATCTGGGTTAAAACTGACATATGAAAGAAAACAGAGTAGCCTAGCACTTCTGGCATGCCCTTGAAAATCTACTGAGGCATGCTTACCTTTAAACCATTAGCACAATCCTGATAATATGGGCATTGGCTACTTTCAATTGATTCCTCTTTTTTACATGGAAAGATTAGATGCAAACAGAGATTCAGGAACTGGGAATGAGGCCAGCAGTGAGGGATGAAGTGCCTCAACTCTGGCAATGCCTTGCTGGTCAAACATAAGTGTGGGTCTGGGAGAAAAAGGGATGCCACAAGAAAGAAATAAGTGGTTGGGAGGAAAGCTTAAAGGGAAACAAAGTCAAATTTACTTCACAATTTGCCTAGGGCCAAAGAATGATGGGGGTGGGGGGGAGATGAGGGTAAGGGGGATCGAATATATGGTGATGGAAGGAGAACTGACTCTGGGTGGTGAACACACAATGGGATTTATAGATGATGTAATACAGAATTGTACACCTGAAATCTATGTAATTTTACTAACAATTGTCACCCCAATAAATTTAATAAAATAAAAAAAAAAAAGAAAATGCAGTGACTTGTCTTGATGATTTAAAAAAAAAAAAAAGCTCTTGAAAAGCAAGTGGAAAAAGGCAAGCAACTAAAACTTCTAGCAATAAAGGAGAGATAACTTCTCATTCATTTGCACACTTTAAAAGCATAAAACTAAACAATTTTACTTCATAAAGAGTTTTACATTAAACCTCAAGTTATATAGTAACGCTCATTTCCATATGATATCTTCAATTACATGAGATTTAGCAGAGTGGAGGCTATAATTGTTTTGATGACATATTTTAAATCATTAACAAAAGGAAAAATTTTGAACTACTAATAACAAAGGAAGCAATACGTCATCATCCTTTAGGATCTAAATCTTATTTTGAGTGAAAGTAATACTTTTAATTAAAATTCAATGAAAACATATAAGATTTGTATTAAAGCCGTATTATACTATCTTCAGGGGAATAAAAATTTGAATTTAAATGTAATCCTAAAGCCAGGTCTCTTTTGGTCAAGAACATACACTACCACATATCTCTGAAACTCATACCTTTATATCATTATACTAACAATTTGAAATATATATTTTTAACCACACAGAGAACAACTATAAGTCTGAACACATATTCAATTAGAGTAATCAAACTTACCTTGTTTCTCAGCCTCAACCTAATGTGTACGATTAGTTGATCGCTTCTCTTTAAACTCTTTATTACATAAGTTTTCACGTATATACTAAAGATGAATTCCCATGTACCCTCAATTTTTCACCAATCTTGTTGTTTCCAATCAACTCACTCTTTGTTTTTTGTTTTGGTTAATTTTGCTGGAAAATGTTGCAGCAAATCTGAGATATCATATTATTTTACCCATAAATATTTCAATGTGGATGTCTAATTGATTTTTATAATCTCCATTACCATTATAATACAATCCTTTAATGTCATATTTGATTATGTTTACTAATAATTCATCAGTTGAATTTTATGGAATAGAGTATACATAATTTAGTATTTCAATACTATTATCTAGGTATAAATATTTTGTCTGGATATACGCATACCATCCAGGTCTAATATTTTGATTGAATTGACTGTTAAATTGTTATAAACTGTACTAAAGGGCTTTTGGGGGGCATATTCCCCAGTCAAATCAATAAGGCCATCTGAAGTTATAGATTTCATCTTAAAAATAAGCATCTGAGTGTGTACACACTGGACCAAATCAACCACATCATGTTATATAGATGCCAGATTATGTAATCATTAGAAACCTGACCATTATTCAAGCAATCAGATTATGCCAAGATCACTCCAAAACAATTAAAATCAAAAGGCAGCAAATGTGTGGATAAAGAGCTTTCAAATTCACACAAACCTAGGTTCTAATCGCTACCCTGCTACTTATTTAATGTCTTTGTTAACATCAGCTAATAGAGTCTCAATAACCTCATCTATATTATGGGGATAAAAATGCCATTATAGCTATTGTAAAACACATGAATTCAATGTATGAAAAGCATCTACCACATGCTAATTACTCAATACATTTCCTTCCTTAATAGTTTCCTAATCAATACCCAACAATGAGATGAAAACAACTTAAAAACTATCCTGAGTTCATATATATGCATATGTCTTTAAACAGGTTGTATAATATTTCAAACACTAACTGCACTAACTGACCCATATGACTAGCAGTAATAGAAGGTGAGCAATCAAAATATACTTATAAAATTTTCATTATAAAGTGACTTGCTTTTTTTGTGATAGAAAATACACTAAAGAAAGAAGACTGATCATCTCAACTGTATTTGGAATAAATTGTTATGAAACAAATCCTCTGTCCTGCTTTTCTCAGGTAAGTAGCCCAATGAGATGTGCACTTTGGGAGTCAAGAACTTTGTGAAGTGCCGATTATTAATCTTTATATTTACAGATGAAGAAACCAAGACTCAAGGACATAATAAGGGTCCGAATAGAAACTTACTTAGACTCTTTCCCAAAACCAAATGCATTCAAGTAACTTATCTTTCCTCTAATGATTTGAGGATAATATGAAAACATTCTATTCACCATAGAAAGGAGAAGAAACTAGCATGCATTTGGATATTGTACCATTTTACTGAATTATATTGAACTATCAAAAGTAAATTATGATGTAGCTATGCAACAATGACCTTGTAAAAATAACGTACATACACGCATGCAAAAACCCACCTGTTCTAATAATTCCATTATGATTTTACGACTCCCTGAAACTCTCTTTGTTGATGAAGATGCTTTTTAATGCAGCAAGGTTGAGGGTTATTGATCTATAAAAGCCTTTATGATTCAGCTGCTGTGGAACTCTGTACAATGTCTGGGCCTCAGGAGTGTGATTTTCCAGTGATGCCAAGTTGATTCTTGGAAATTTACATGCTGTTATCTGTTTGACAATAAATTGCTGTGTAAATCCTTTATGTGATACAAATGCAGGACCCTTTATAATAACAAGCTATATATTTTAATGGCCAATTTGTCTTTTTTTTTCCCTTCTTTTCCTTTTTTTTTTTTTTTTTTTTTTTTTTGGTATCGCTTCTGAAAATGCCTTAATCTACTGTAGAGGTAACTTTTAAATAGAATGCATACCAAAGCACTCATTGCATTGTGCGGCTTACTGAAAAACTGACGAGGGTCAGTTTTTAATGATTTCTTCCTAAATAAGAAAACATATTTAAGGGCACGAGCTCCACAGCCCGACTGCCTGGTTTGAATCCCAGCTCTGCTATTGACTGGCTCTGTGATCTTGGGCAAGTTGCATAATCTGAGCTTCAAGTTCCTCAGATGGGAAATAAGGAACTATGTAAAACTGTTTCTACTCCATAGTATTGCTGTGAGGATAAAATGGGTTAAGAATATTCAAAGTTCCTAAAGAACACCTGGTATTAAGTAAGCTCTCAATAAATATGAATCATTGCTATCACTAACATATATAAAAGATCTGTCCTATTATAATACCTGAATGCCTACTTCATGCCAATCATACTGCCAGGTAATTTCAAAATATTTTAATCAATTAATATTTCAGTACATGCTTTTCTCTCTGTTAGGTCAATAAATCAACTAAAACTCAGAGAGATTCCTTAAGCTGCCTAAACTCACAGAGCCAGCAAGCAACTGAGCTGAGAATTCATGAGCAAGGAGTACAGCAGCTGCACCAACACAGCTGTACTTTCAGTGCTCCACGATCTTCTGATGGGCACACAGTGCATTCATATTACTGCAAAGGTTTGACATTTTTGTTTTCTTTAAAGACATTTTCTACACTAGTTAATATCAACATTATAGTTATTTTTAAATGCAGCTACAATAATGGCTAATTATTCTGATGATGTGTGATTGTGCTAGCAGGGGCCCGCAGAAGTAAGCAGGTGGACAGGCCACAGAACTTTCCCCTGTAGGTGGGGGCAAACCCAGGGATCAATGAGATTTTAAAGTCATAGTTTTTCATGCTTCATTGCTTTTGAAAATGCTGTTCCTTCTACCTACATGTGCCACCCCTTCCCACACCCTTTCACTTTTTCATTCTTAAGCTATAAGCTTAAGTTCTCTCAGGAGAATCTCACCTGACCAACCTATACGATCTATTATTCTTTATATCACCATCCTGTTCATGTTGCTGGGAATCCTGTTCACAACCTCAAATTTTTTGGGTAGATACCCAGAAGAGGGATTGCTGGGTCATATGGTAATTCTATTCTTAATTTTTTGAGGAACCTCCATACTGTTTTTCATAGTGGGTGTACCAATTTACATTCCCACCAGCAGTGTATGAGGGTTCCTTTTTCTCCACAGCCTCTCCAACACTTGCTATTACTTGTCTTGTTGATAATAGCCATTCTAACAGGTATGAGGTTATATATTATTGTGGTTTTGATTTGCACTTCCCCAATAGCTAGTGAAGTTGAGCACTTTTACATATATATATATGCATGTGTATATATACATATGTACATATGTATATATATAACATATACCTCTACCTCTACCTCTACCTCTACCTCTACATAGATAGATAGATAGATAGATAGATAGATAGATAGATAGATAGATAGATAGATAGATAGATATCTGTTGGCTGTTTGTGAGATTCATTCCAGGGGCACAAGGATGATTCAACATAAGCAAATCGATCAATGTGATACACCACATAAACAAAATAAAGGATAAAAATCACACGATCATATCAATAAAGAAAAAGCATTTGACAAGATACAACATCCATCTATGATTAAAACAATTCAATGGGTATAGAAGGAAAGTACCCAACATAATAAAGTCCGTATATGATAAACCCTCAGCTAATATCATACTTAACGGTGAAAATCTGTAGAGAAAGCTTTTTCTCTACAATCAGGAAAAACACACATACGTCCCCTCTCACCACTGTTATTCAACATAGTATTGGAAGTCCTAGACAGAGCAATCAGGCCAGAGAAAGAAATAAAAGGCATCCAAATTGGAAATGAAGAAGTCAAATTGTCACTTTTTGCAGATGACATGATTCTTTATACAGAAAACCTTAAAGACTCCATCACAAACTATTAGAAACAATAAATACAGTAAAGTTGCAGTACACAAAATCAATGTACAAAAATCCAATGCATTCCTATATACTAAAAATGAAATTTCAGAAAAAGAAATAATAAAAATAATTCCTTTTGCAATTGCAACAAAGAGAATAAAATACCTAGGAATAAACTTAACAATGGATGTAAGAACCTATACACTGAAAACTACAAGACATTATCAAAGAAATTGAAGAAGACACAAAGAAATGGAAAGATATGCTGTGTTCACCGATTGGAAGAATCAACATATTATAGTTAAAATGATCATATTACCCAAAGCAACGTACAGATTTAATGCAACCCCCATCAAAATCCCAATAACATTTTTTTAAAGAAATAGCAAAAAATCATCAAATTTGTATGGAATCACAAAAGACCCTGAATCACCAAAGCAATCCTGAGAGAAAAACAAGACCAGAGGTATCACACTCCTGACTCCAAATTATACTACAAAGCGAAAACCATGAAAACAACCTGGTATTGGAAGAAAAACAGACACAGAGACCAATGGAATAGAACTGAAACCCAGAAATAAACCCATATATATATGGGTTTATTTATAGATATATGGGTTTATTTATATGTATACACAGGCAGATAATTTTTGACAAAGGAGCCAAAAAACATACAATGTAGAAAAGAAAGCCTCTTCAATAAATAGTGCTAGGAAAATTGGAAAGCCATTTGCAAAAGAATGAAGCTAGACTGCAATCTGTCACCATACACAAAAATTAACTCAAAATGGATCAAAGACCTAAATACAAGACCTGAAACAATAAATTGCATCAAAGAACACACAGGTACTACCTTTATGGACCTTGGTTTTAGAGAGGATTTTATGAATTTGGCAATGGAAGTAAAAGCAAAAAGTTAAATAAATGGACTATATCAAACTTTCTAAATAAAGTTTGATATAGACTGTATAAAGCTTTCGCACAGCAAAAGAAACCATCAACAAAATAAAGAGGCAACCAACTGAATGGGAGAAGATATTTGCAAACAACATCTCCAATAAGGGGCTAATATCCAAAATGCATAAAGAACTCATAAACTCAACAACAACAAAAAACCGAACAATCCAATTAAAAAATGGGCAGAAGACCTGAACAGATACTTCTCCCAATAAAACAACAGAGGATAAGTTTTTATAACCTTAGCATTGCTGTTGCTTGGCATCTTTTAATAATGATGAAAAATCACCAATGCTACCCAACACTGTATTTGGCATAAAATAGATAGCCCATAAATATTCATTGTTGTTCACAATAGCTGTGCCTCAATTTAAGAAAATTTATAATACTAAATTTTAGTAGTTCAAATATTTTAATTGGAGAAAAATTATTCATCTTATGAAACATTATACATGTTTTTTGTATTGTTCTGTTTTGTTTTTGTTTTAAGCATAGCTTCCACATTTGCATACAACACTTTTTGTAGAACAACGACAACTACACAGAAACATCAGTGAGCGTATTGGGGGAGGAGGTGAGATAGCAGTGTGAATGACAGGCATGCAACATTTTATGAAGAATCGTAGACCCTTTCCACTGGATAAAGCATTGCACAAGTCATAATACAAATGAACAGAAAATGTATTTCAATGTACCAAAGTTTGATTTAAATCAGCTTTTCAACAACATATCATTTGGATCAAGCAGCATGACACCTGCCATAGAAGGAATCAATATGATGTAGAGGGTGAAGGGCTGTTGTGCTGATTTGAGCTACAGGAAATGAAAAAACTATTAGTTCTTCATAAAGCTCCCAATCTCTTCTTGGAGAACACAAAGGGGTTTTTAAGGAAATGGTTGGTTGGCCAAGCTCACAGATATGCAGAACAGACTGGTGGTTCCCAGAAGTGGAGGTGGGGCGTGGGCAAATGAGTGAAGAGGTCAAAAGATACAAATTTCCAGTTATAAAATAAATGGTCATGGGGATGTAATATACAGCATGATGACTATAGTTAATAAAATTGTATTGCATATTTGAAAGCTACTATGAGAATAGATCTTAAAAGTTCTCATTATAAGAAAAAAATTTGTAACTATGAATGGTGACAGATTTGACTAGACTTAGCATGGTGATTATTTTGTAATACATACAAATACCAAATCATGTTATACTTATGTTGTATACCTGAAATTAATATTATGTTATATTCGTATTCCAATTACACCTCAATAAAAATATTTTTTTTATAAAAGAAATAGTGGTTTGGGCAGGCAGTAGTAAATAATCACTTCTCTAACTGTGTAATCTTAACACCTCCTGCAGAATCTACTCTTTAGGTGTGGTGCAGAACAGGGGTTGAAAACTTTTCTATAAAGAGCCAGATGGAAAATATTTTAGGCTTCGGTGCCATATAGTCTCTGCCATGACTCAATCTTGCCATTGTTGCAGGAGCCATAGAGAATGCATAAATGAATGAGTGTGATGTGATATAATAAACTAAAGTTTTTAGTTTTTACGAAACACAAGTCCTGGGCCAGAATTCACCTGCAGGCTTAACTTCTGGTCTAGGGCACTGTCAAAACTAATGTTTCATGAGTAATTGCTATGTATCCAATAGAATCTCTTTCACTTCTAAAATCCTTTTTTGTTATCTTACCCTCTAAAGGCACTTTCCCCATCTGTGTTGTGAAGATTAAATGAGAAAAGCCATGTCAAGTGTCTGGGACAAAGTACTCAAAAACTATATATATATATATATATATATATATATATATATATATATATATATATATAATATATATGTGTGTATATATATTATATACATATATTATATATACAATATATGCATATGTATATATATACATATGTATAACGTATACATATGTATATATATACATATGCATATATACATATGTATACATATATATACACACAAACATATATATTTTAATTAAAGTTTATTGGGGTGATAATTGTTTGTAAAGTTACATAGATTTCAGGTGTACAATTCTGTAATGCATCATCTATATATATCACATTGTGTGTTCACCACCCAGAGTCAGTTCTCCTTCCATCACCATATATCTGATCCCCCTTACCCTCATCTCCCACCCCCCACCCCCTTACCCTCTGGTAACCATTATACTATTGTGTGTCTCTACGAGTTTTTGTTTCTTCATTTGTTTGTCTTGTTCCTTTGTTGTTTTCAGTTTTATATTCCACATATCACTGAAATCATATGGTTCTTCACTTTTCTGTCTGCCTTATTTGGCTTAGCATAATAATCTCAAGATCCATCCATGTTGTCGCAAATGGCACTATTTCATTTTTCTTATGGCTGAATAGTATTCCCTTGTGTATATATACCATATTTTCTTTAGCCATTCATCTATCGAAGGACACTTTGGTTGTTTCCATGTCTTGACCACCGTAAATAAAGCTGCAATGAACATTGGAGCACACTTGTCTTTATGGATAAATGTTTTCAGATTTTTTGGGGTAGATACCCAGGAGAGGGATTGCTGGGTCATATGGTAATTCTATTCTTAACTTTCAAAAACAATTTAACTCAATACACAAACAATGAAATGAAAGCTAGATTGTCTAGTTTAAATTCTACTGTGTTTCCCCGAAAATAAGACCTAGCCAGATCATCAGCTCTAACGCGTCTTTTGTAGCAAAAATTAATATAAGACCCAGTCTTAATATAATGTAATATAATATAATATAATACCGGGTCTTATATTAATTTTTGCTCCAGAAGATGCATTAGAGCTAATGGTCCAGCTGGGTCTTATTTTCGGGGAAACACAGTAGCTCTGCCACTCACTAACTGCGTGGTCTTGAACAAGTTGCTTAACTCCCCTATACCTCAACCTATCCCCCGGTGAAATGAGATAATAACAGTTCTTATTTCATAGGTTATTGAGATGAAAAGAGATGTCGCTATATAAATATCAACTACTACTATCATTATTATTACAATGTCACAACTTTCAGTCATGCTAAATACTGTTGTTATTATTATTATTATTATTATTATTACAGCTTCACAATTCTGAGTTACAGCTAAATACTGTTATTTCCATTACCTCAAAATCAGGAAGAGCAGCATTGGAATGTGGTACAAAGAATCAATGCTAGGAGAGCCAGGAAAGAAAGACCAGAATGGGCTAGAGATGGCTTGCTGGAGATAAAGGTGACACTCAATCGAACATTATGCACAATGTTAAATAAGACAAATATCCTGGACTTCATCTCCCTAAGAAGAGAGGAATTGCCTAGGGAAATTGGGGCTCTGAACCTAAATCTGATGAATAATGAATAAACTATTGGTGAAGCAGACTTGACTTCTAAAAACCACATACAAAAGATTTCAGAAAATAAGAATTAAAAAGAAAGGGTCCCAGGGCCCTACGTACTCTAAGCATCTTGACAACAACACAGACTATTTTGCATGGATTTATGCACATAGAGCCTGCGTGCTTTCCCCCAGAGCTCCTATTATCCTCTAGTTTACCTGGACCAAGATGGGGAGGGGGCAGGGAAGAAGGGCTCAAAGCCAAAAACTAAAATAGCTCTTCCCAGAATGCAAGGATTGCGACAAGATGCTAAGTCAAAAATGAACTGATTTTCTCACATAAAATTGAGGAAAAATAAGAAAGTCTAGTACATAGACTAAGGCCACTGTAGCAAATAGACAAGAAGGAAAAAACATTTTTGCACAAAGAGACAACCATGGATATGCTGGATATGCAGTAATTCGGCATATCCGTTTCCTAATGGGCCATATAAGCAGAAGTCCATATCCACTCCAACAGTACAGGACAATGTTTTAAACAGAACTCAAACTGTAGATAGATGTGGTAGGATCAGCAGAAGGCCAAAATGCACTAGAGTCCCAGATGATCAACAAACATCAGTGGAGTAGCTGGTCCTGTGGCCCTGGGACACATAGGGATCCAGTCAGTATAGATCTTATTTCTCTACAGTGGTACCACCCAATAGAAATACATGATAGTAATTCATATGTGTAACTCAAATTTTTCTAGTAGTCATATTTATAAAGTAAAAAGAAAAGAAATTTTAAGACTATATTTTCTTTAACTCAGTATACAACATATTATCATTTTGACATGCTATCCAGTATTAAAAATTAAGATATTTTATATTCTGTTCATCATACTATGTCTACATTACATGGTAGATTTTAGACTTATAGGACATCTCAATTTGGATGCTAAATTTTCACTGGTAATATCTGATCCGTATTTAGATTTATAAAATGGACATTTGGAAAAGTAAATTCACAAATCCAAGTTGTGGCAAATGTATGTAAAAGTTTTCCAACAGCTGAATTAAATATTAGTTTTTAAATCTAAATTTAAATTCATTAGAATGAAATGAAATGAAGTTTCTGTTCCTCAGCCCCACTGGGAACATTTCAAGTGCTCCAGAGTCACATATGGCTAAGGACACCATATTGTACAGCTCAGAAAACTAGAACCAAGTAGGGTTAGCCATGGACAGGCTATTTAAAAATAGAGCACTAATAGTCAGATGGAGATAAAGTGCTTCAGAGACAAATGTCCTTAGGGTTTAAAGTAGTGTTCTTAAGCCATTGAGTGTGTCATATTTTATCTGTCTCTGTATCATCGTATGTAGTATTTTATGATGTTAATAGTGTACTTCAACTCATAATTTTATCACAATTGAGTCAAATAACTATTTTTATAATTATTGTATAATCTTTACAATGCTTACCACATGCACTGTGATCAATAAACGATTGATTTCATTAAATACTGAAAAGATGTAAGTTATTCTGATCAGTGCCCCAGAAAAAAAAAAAAAAATGTCTTACAGGAAAAAACGAAACACTACTTGAGATAAAGAGGGAAAAATTTCTAGACATGAGAATAGGACTCAAAGACTCCCAATCAGCTAATTCTAGGCATAATATGGTAAGGGGAGTATGAAATGATTGCTATGGGGGTGGAATGGAGAGTACAAGTCAGGATGTGGCTCAGAGGGTCGTCCACAGTGTTGAGAACCAGTATTGAACCACAAAATTAAAGTGGGGACTTAATTTGGAGGAGGAGCCATTACATGTGTATAAAAGTAAAAGGAATAAATAATCAAAATTAACTCTTGCTGTGATGTTTTAAATCCTTGGAGAGGTGAAGGCACTCTTGGCGCTGTTGTTTGTATCTGTGGAAATGGATGGGAAGGGGGTAAATCAGAAGATGCTCTAGTTAATGCTATTAAAACTGGTCATGGAAAGATAACCATTTATAACTGTTCATAGAATTTCCAAACATGGCTAAATTCTAGCCAGACAATATTTTAAACACTGTATAAATCCAGTTCTAAAGTTGAGTGCGAGGTACCCTACCCAACTGCACATATGGTAGAAAATGCCTGTAGTCATTTCTGAAAAACCAGATCACTTATTTAAATACCTATTTTTCATATATCAACAGGTTTTTCCAGTGGAGGAAATGGGGGCAGTGGAGTTCTGGAACCTTCCGACCCCTCCATAGTGAACACTGTTTGACAGTCTGCAAATGATTTAATAGTTAGACAGGCAAAGTTTGTAAAGCCCATAATTTCCGTCTCTGTAACTTTGTGAAATATAAACACATGTGATGAATTGCGTGTGGATAGATTAACTTTCTGAGCAACTCTACTGAGCTAGGATTCAAGAAATGACAAGGTAGAGATCTGCCTTGGATGGAATTATTGAAATTTATTTTATTAAACCTTAGTTATTTTGCTAAGAGTAAGCGGTGACTTGTCTTGCGTAACTGCAATGAACCCAGTCAGCTCTAACACAAGGAGAGTGGTTTTCCAGCTTTTAAGGGAGGATTGCTGCACTCAGGTTCAAGGAAAGCCTTCACCTGGACCTCCCTCTTCTCTGAGTGTTATGACTCAGTCAGGCAAGATCTCGGCTGCATTATAACGTAAGTGAAATTGACCTTCAGGATATCCCTATCAATATTTGGACTCCCTTCCATGCCAGTTCCTACTCACTAAGTTTTCAGTGTCCCAGGTTATTCTGACTGATCAATGCCCTCTCTAAAATCTATACACTACACCCTATCGACATCACAATTTACCATTTGTAGCAATCTCTTCACTCTCAGATAAGCTAATCCTTGCTGATAGGCTTGTTGGTTTGTTACTTTTTATTAATCCTAGACACGATAATGTCTTAACTAGATTACAATGTACCAAGACCTTTAAGTGATCACTAATAAAGAATTACAGAGGCCAGTAGCAAGCCAGTTGTAAAGACGCATTGAAGAGACTGGGTTCCTTGGCATCCTACAAGTAATATTTACTGGGCAGACACCTTCTCCACTTACATCTAGGAATGACTCTGCCCAAATCCTGTTGCACACATTCTATGTAGCCAATTCACAAAATAAATATTCACTGACTACCCAATGGATAGTGGACACTATGCTAGATATTGGCAATAAAAAGGTCAGTAAGACATGGTTGATATTCTCAAAAAAGTCACAGTCGAGCATAGTAAATAAACATATTAAATAACAATTATAATATAGCAAGTCATAATGAGCAAAGTCCAGTGAGGACACAGAGAAGGGAAAAGTCAACACTTTCTAGAAGATTAGTGAAAGATTTTATGTGGAAGGTAGGACTTGGGCTGAATCTTAAAGGATGAGTAAATGAGTAAGAGTTTACTAAGCAAAATGAAGAAAGAACTTTATAGGTAACTGAGCCGGGAAGAAAAGAGGATGAGAGAGACAAAGCAGGGAGGGAAGGTAAGAGAGGGAAAGATGGAAAGAGGGAGTGCCATGCAGGGCATCATGCAGGGTCTCCACATAAGAACACAGGACATGGTGAGGCCAAAAAGGAACACCCACGGAGCCATTGATAAGGGAGTCACACCACTATATTTTTGCTGGCGGCTGGGTTGGAGACACAGGAAGCAGGAGCCACATGATCTGCAACCTACCGTCCACTTCTCTGCAATCCACAACCCACACTCCACCATCTGCACTTGCTAGCTCAGCCCCCATCTTCTTGCTAGCCCCTGTTCTCCACTAGCGTAGCCACAGCAGTTATATTAGTGGCCAATGGCTCACTGGTGACAGCTGACGGCGAACTTGCCACAGTTGATGGCCATCCAATCATAGTTGATGGCCATTTACTACCTGAGCCAGCACCTTTCCATGTGAGGCTGAGAGCCTGGAAACTGCACTCCTGGCTCTGTCCCCACAGGGAGAAATAGAAAGAGAGATTGAGATTCCCAGGAGATTTTATCTGACCAAATAAAATTGGGGCAAGGAAATGGAGAAGATGGTGATTAAACTTCTTCTCTCTACCCCCTGAGGGAATATTCTCTTCACAGTATGAAGAGAATAACTAAAAGAGAGGAAGTAGAATTTTCTGAAAGAATTTGTAATGAATTTACATCTAACCCCAATGGGTCTAGTTATAAAGTAACCTTACTTCCTTCTTAGACTCAAAACATCCAATTATTGGAGTTGCCTTAAGAAGAATTTGCATGTCTTTTTTTAAAATACATAGACAGAAAATACTTTGTAACTCTAACAATGATTATTAACAAATCAAAATTTCTTCTGTGAAATATTAAGTGCATTTCAAAGAGAACATTAAGGTCAGTTGTCGTGTGGGATGTCATGCTCGATGCGCCATTTGTCATGCAGGGCGGTCTGCGGGGTCTCTGGTCCCACTCCCCACATAAGAATGCAGGACATGGTGAGGCCAGAAAGGAACACCCACGGAGCCATAGGTAGGGGAGTCATACCACTATAGTCTCACTGGAGGCTGGATTCACACGACCTTCGACCTGCTGTCCACTTTTCTGCCAACCGACCGACTCCACTTACTAACTGCAATCCGCACTTACTAGCTCAGCCACCATCTTCTTGCTAGCCCCCATTTTCTGCTAGCATAGCCACGGAAGTTATATTAGTGGCCAATGGCTCACTGGTTACAGCTGATGGCCAACTAGCCACAGCTGATGGCCATCCAATCACAGTTGATGGCCATTTACTACCTGAGCCAGCACCTTTTCACGTGAGGCCGAGAGCCTGGAAACTGCTCTCTGGGGCTCTGTCCCCACATCATTTTTATATACTCCCTTATAATGAAATACCAGCTGACACTACCATGTTTCCCCAAAAATAAGATCAGGTCTTATATTAAGTTTTACTCCAAAAGATGCATTAGGGCTTATGTTCAGGGGATGTCCTCCTGAAAAATCATGCTAGGGCTTATTTTCTGGTTAGGTCTTATTTTCGGGGAAACACAGTAGGTACTATGTACCAGATACTATCTAAGCATTAAATGCGTATTAACTCATTTAATCCTCACAAGCACAGACAGTGAGGTATTATGAAGATCTGCATTTCACAGATGAGGATGCTAAGACACACATAGGTAAAAATGACTTGTTCAAGATCACACAGTGGGTAAATGGCAGAGCTAGGATTCAAACCCAGGTGGTCTGTTTTCAGAGTTCAGGTACTCCATTACCACACCATACTATTTCTTGTAATGATGGAAAGGGAACTACAAAAATGTATCAACTCTGAGAAAGCAAAGAGAATCTAAATAAAAGTTTTTAAAGAGTTTTATCCTCCAGTAGTCATGTTATTAGTCAAATGACTTTCTTATGCTGCTTTGACAGGCTGCTAGGAAAGCTTCAATTTATAAAGACTGATGGAAATGAACAATGAAGCTATATTTAAGTGAATGATTAAAGTCTGAAAACGAATCATCGCTAACTCAGAAAACATTTGTGTTACCATTTTGTCCTAGTAGATAAATAAAAACTTAAACCAATCCAGCCACTAAATGATCTTCCCAAGGGTGACATAGGCATAGCCTCCCCCAATTTAAGTAAATGCTGACAGCAGAACCAGCACTAATAGGAGACAGATGGTTCAGGAGGATAGGACTTCTCTGCTCTGAAACAGAAAAAAAAAAAAAACATTTCCATGAAACTTGAGGCTGGTGCTTCTACCCCAACTCTATCTTTCGCAAGTTTCTGTGTGTGTACATGTATATGTAGAGTGTTATGTATACATGATTGAGTGCAATACCTCTTTAAAAGAAGAAATAACTTAAGCAGGATTTAAATCCTGGGCTCACTGTATTTCTTTTTTTTTTTTTTTTTTTTTTTTTTTTTTTTAACAGGACTTTATTGGGGAACAATGGTCAAATTGTTGTCCTTTCAATCTTAGTTGTGGAGGGTTCTGTTCAGCTTCAAGTTGTTGTTCTTTCAGTCTTAGTTGTGGAGGGCGCAGCTCAGCTCCAGGTCCAGTTGCCGTTGCTAGTTGCAGGGGCACAGCCCACCATCCCTTTCGAACCGGCAACCTTGTGGTTGAGAGGACGCACTCCAACCAACTGAGCCATCTGGGAGCTCAGCGGCAGCTCAGCTCAAGGTGCCGTGTTCAATTTTAGTTGCAGGGGGCGCTGCCCACCATCCCTTGCGGGACTCGAGGAATTGAACTGGCAACCTTGTGGTTGAGAGCCCATGCTCCAACCAACAACTGAGCCATCCGGGAGGCAGCTCAGCTCAAGGTGCCGTGCTCAATCTTAGTTGCAGGGGGCAGAGCCCACCATCCCTTGCGGGACTCGAGGAATTGAACTGGCAACCTTGTGGTTGAGAGCCCACTGGCCCATGTGGGAATCGAACCGGCAGCCTTCGGAGTTAGGAGCATGGAGCTCTAACCGCCTGAGCCACCGGGCCGGCCCAATACCTCTTTAAAAGAAGAAATAACTTACCCACTGTAGCTGGGTAAAAAAAATTATCTTCTTTTTATCACATGCAAATTGCTGCACTTTTAATTATATGGGGTGTCCTGACTGCCCTACTTTCAGGGATAGGAGTGAAGAAAGCAAGTGTTACATGTGTATAACTGAAGAATATTTTTACTTTTGAAAGAAATAAGTCAAGATGAGCCAAACTTCATTCTTTAATTGTAGGGAAGGCAACTTCTTTATTAGCAAAAAAGAACTTGACCATAAGTTGCTCACAGATATCTGGCCACTAAATATAGAATTTTTGAAGCCAGTAGAATGTAGCCTATTCCCTCATGAAAAGACCCTTACTATTTTCTGAAGACAATATTCTGTTTGAATGTAAAGAAAGCTAAAGTGGCAATCAAAAGAACTGAATGTTAATCTCATCCCTCTCCGCCCAGAAATCACTCTACTTAAGAAATCATTCTAAGCTTAGTTTCCTCTTTTGACAGTTGAAGATAATAATGCCTCATAGGATGATTGTGGAAATAATAAAATAATAAGCATGAATTAAATATATGCAACTTCGCTATTGATAACTGATACAAAAACACTTAAAAATATTAACAATGCTATAGAAATCATATTCTTTCTTCAGGCTCTTGGTTTCAGCAGAGAAGACTTCTTCCATTTCTACGTATGAATTAAGCTATTATTGTAGCAAAATGGATAAAACGGTGTTCAGGGAAAGAAAGGTTGTCTAACTAAAACACATTCTTCAAAATCTGTTAAATGTAGATGATAATATAAAGCAAGAATCAATGAAATTGTACTTGATGGTAACTGTCGTGCAGGGGACCCTGCTCGCTGCACCATGTGTCATGCGAGGAAGCCTGCGGGGTCTCTGGTCCCGCTCCCCACATAAGAATGCAAGATATTGCTAGGCCTAAAAGGAACAGCCACGGAGCCATAGACAGGGGAGTCATACCGCTATAGTCTCACTGGAGGCACTATAGTCTCACTGGAGGTGGATCCACACAACCTGCAACCTGCTGTCCACTTCTCTGCCTGACCAACCATCGCAGCTGCGGCAGTTATATCAGTGGCTAATTGGCTAACTGGTTACAGCTGATGGCCCTCTACTACCCGAGTCAGCACCTTTCCACGTGAGGCCGAGAGCCTGGAAACTGCTCTCTGGTACTATGTCCCCACAGTAACTATGTAAAGATCTGTAGAGGAAAGAGAGTTAGGGTAGTAGAAAAAAACAAGAGGTTAATTATCCCACCACCACACATTTGGTTTACACATTGGAAAGTCATAGACAAAAAGCAAGCAGCTGTAGGAACCAATCACATTGATTTAATTAGCTTTGAAGACGTGTACCATAATCTCCATGTTGTACAACTGTGGAAGTTTACTCAGATGAACAGCTAAAAGCAATTATACAGGCTCCTCTATTTCAACAGAATTGAAACTTGTAAAAATAAATAAATAAATAAATAAAAGGAAAACACGCTTTCTGTAAATATAAGTCATCTTCTTTTTTCCTTTTTAGTAGGTTTATTATTGACAACTTCAAAATTTGAAAAATTTCACAATGGAACAATGCAGAGCTTCTGAAACGGATATGCACCATAGCGAGTTCCTCTTAATGATCTCAAATGTCAAGAGGAATCCATGTAAGAAATGATCTTCCTAAAAACACAGATGGTGGTACAGAATATATGCCAAGATGTCCTCTTTGCGGTTTCAGGGACCAGGTACTTCAGTGATCTCAAACAAGCCACTCATTAGGATATGTTATGGGACTCATGAATGGATTTACCCTGATATGTACTTGAAGCTATTCTTCACTTAAAAATCAAAATACCATGAAATCTGGTTTAAAATATTTTAGAAATTCTGCAGGGGCTGATGCCAAAACGAAGTCCCACTTTGCAAACATTCCTAGGAGAGCTTGCCATTGTCAGGACATACTCTACCTAGATATGTCTCCACAGCTTCTGCAGGATTGACATATCCATCCCACAGTACGTTTTCAACTCAAGTTTGTTCACAGATGATGGAACTATGGAAGGTGCATTTCCCCATTGTGTTTCCTTTGGAAAAATAAATCAGCATTAAAAGATAGATAGAGACCCTGGGCCAAGATGGCGACATAGTAGGCTCCTGAATTTCTGTACTCCCATGGACACACCAAATATACTGCCACACACAGAGCAGTTTCCTCTGAGGAAAATCCAAAAGCTAGTTGAGTGATTCCTACATGTCAAACAACTGAGAAAATACCTACATTAACATGGGAAGGAAAGGCTGAGACCCAGTATTGCCATAAGCCCCAGCCCCAGCACAGCACCATACAGTCAGGAGGGAACCTCCAACTCCCAGCTCCTCTCTGACAACTGATGGGTTTGGACCACATATCGAGCACAGTTTTTAAGGCTGCCACCTGAGGAGACATGCCCACAATCACCTAGGTCTGATAGCCAACAGGATTAGCATTCATGAATCCCACAGGATTATAGTTAAAATAAAAGCAGTTTTTAAAAAGGTGCAGGAGCAGGCTCTGCAGCTGTACCCTCAGGCTCAGTACAAAGGAAACAGACAAAAATGGCCATCTCTTCGTTTTTCCCTGGAAGGGGCTCGATTGCATAGTTTCACAGGGGCTGACTGAGGAGCAAGCCTCTGAACCTTTTGCATCTAGGTGCTGACTGCAATCCTCCCTTTTGGGACACTGATGAGTCTTGGCACACCCTTAACTACAGAGGGTCACTAAAAACAAAGTCAATGGCTTGGATCATCACAAAGATGTGAGAGGCAACCAGAAGTTCTGGCCAGGCTGATGGACGAGGTTTACCTCCTCCATTTATCTGATGTGCAGAAACCAACACAGAAAGAGTCACAACACAGGCAGAAAGGGAAGAAACAAGGGAATGTGTTCCAAAAGAACAAGATAAGTCTCCAGACAGCAATCTTAATGAAACAGAGATAAGTGATTTATCCAATAGAGAGGGGTATGTGTGTGTGTTGTATGTGTGTATGAGTATATACCCTGTAGAGCATTATGTAGATGGAAATAAGCATGAAAAAGACAAATACTGCATGGTATCATGTATATGAGGAATCTAAAAAAAAAAGTAGTAAGTTGGAACTCAGAAACAGAGAGTAGAATGGCAAGTGCCAGGAGGAGCTGGAGGGTAGAAGAGCTAGGGAGAGGTTGGTAAAAGGATAAAAACTGTCAATTATAAGATGAATCAGGTCTGAGGATCTAATGGTTAGCATGATGACTAATGATGATAGTATTGTATTACATAATTGAAATTGACTGAGAGATTAGAACTTAAGTGTTCTTACCACCAACAACGAAAAAAGGTAAATATGTGAGGTTATGGATGTGTTAATTAACTCAGTGGCAGAAATCCTTTCACAATGTATGCATATATCAAATCATTACATTGTACATTAAATATCACATTGTATTTTAAATATATTACAATGTTATTTGTCAATTACATCTCAATAAAAAGGGTAAAATACGTTGAATTAATTATAACTTGCTGAAGTCATATTCCATACAATTTTCTATATAAACTTTACCCGATATTTGCATGCCATACATCCAATTTAAACCAGAGGTATAAATAAACTATCTCGTGAGACAGTTAAAAAGAAAATTTTCAAATTTCACGTTCCTTAATTTCAGTCAAGATTCCCAAAAGATTTAATACTCTTTCGAGCCAGTTTAAGAATGATCTTAATCACAAATAACTTGCTCTTATATTAAGAATAAATATCAGTATTACAAATTATTTTACTAAGGATTTATAGAGATACCTAGTATCTAGAATAAATATAAATTAAATATTGTAGTCAAAGCAATATTTACCTTACTAACTTTAACTCTAGAGTTTTAGATAAAATGAATCATACAGCACAGTACGTACGTATAAACAGTATGTATTCTTTCTTGCCTGGCTTCATTGATGCAGCACAATTATTTCAAGATTCATCCATGTTCATGTATTTATTGATTGTTCATACCATTTTATTGCTGAGTAGCATTCCATTATATGAATATACTACAATTTGTTTATCCATTTATCTATTGATAGACATTTCAGATGTTTCTAGTTTTTGCCTACACAGATAAAGTTGATAAAAAAAAATACTAATGTAGATACATGGACATATGCTCTCCTTTTTATGGGGTAAATTCCTAAGGAGTGCAAGGGCTCTATCACATCATGGCTATATATTTTAACTTTTTAAGAAACTGTCAAAATGCTTTCCAGAGTGCTTTCCTGCCACATCCTGTCCAATAATTGTTATGGTCAGTCTTTTTAATGTCAGCCATTCTAATAGGCCTGTAATCTTATGATGATTTTAATTTGCACATCTCTAGTTACTAAAGATATCGAGTGTATTATCATGTCCTTATTTGCCAACTGTAGTATCTTCTTTGGTGAAGTATTGGTTCAGTTTGCCCTTTTTTATTGGATTGTTTTTCTTACTATCGAGTATTGAGAGTTCTTTTACATATTCTGAATCAAAGTCCTTTATCAGAAATATGCTTGGTAATATGTTATCCCAGTCCACGGGTTGTCTTTTCATTCATTCTCTTAACTGTCATTCAAGAACCAGAAGTTCTTAATTTGATGAAGCCCAATTTATCAATGTTTTCTTTCAGTGTCCTATCTCAGAATTCTTTGCCTAAACCAAGGTCACAAAGTTTTTCTCCTACATTTTCTTTTTGAAATTTTATAGTTTTGATTTTACATTTTGAAATATAATCCATTTTGAGTTTTTTATTTGGTGCCAGGTGTGGATCAAAGTTTACTTTTTTGCATATGTATATCCAATTACTCCAACACCATTTGTTAAAAAGATTATCTTTTCTTCACTGCCTTGCCTTATTGAAAAGTAATTGACCATGTTACATGTGGGTTTATTTTAGGACTCTCTATCCTGTTCCACTGATCTATGTCTATCATGATACTAATAGCATATTGTCTTGATTACTATAGATTTATAAGTCTTGAAATCAGGTAGTTTAATCTATGAACTTCATTCTTTTTCAAAGTTGCTTGAAAAAGTCTAGATCCTTTTCATTTCTACATATATTTAAAATCTGTTTATCAATTTCTTTTTAAAAAGTAGTCTTGGAATTTTAATTGGGATTCCATTGTATCTACAGATCAATTGGAGAAAAACTGACATCTTAACAATAGTGAGTCTTCTGGCCCATTAACATGGTGTCTCTCTCCATTTATGTCTTTTTTCCCTTCCTTTATCATTTATCATTAGTATATAGTTTTCAGTGTACCGGTCTTGCACATTATTGTTAGATTTATGCCTAAGTATTTCATGTGCTACGTGACGTTGAGTTGGCTCTGATTCCTAATGATCCTATGAATGAGTGACGTCCACAATGTCCCGTCCTCAACAGCCCTGCTCAGCTCCTGTGGACTCAGGCTTATGGCTTCTTTTATGGAGTCAATCTATCCCATATTTGGCTTTCAAAATAAATTTCATATTTTGTGATATTATAAATGGCAATGTCTTAATTTCAATTTCTGGTTTTGTTACAAGCTCATAGAACTACAGTTGGTTTTGTGCATTGATTTTGTATCCTATAATCTTATCAAACTTATTTATTAATTCTAGTAACTTTTTTGGTAGATTCCATCTAACTGTATACATCGAAAATCATGTCATCTGTGAATAAAGACTGTTTTACCTCCTCCTTTACAATTTATCTTTTCTTTCTTTTTCTTGCTTTTTACATTGGCTAGAAACTATAGACCAGAATTGAATGGAAGAAGTAATATTTGTATTGTTCCCGATCTTAGAGGCAAATCATTCAGTCTTCACCCATTAAGATATCAGCTGAAGGTTTTTCTTAGATGCCCTTTAGCAAGTTGAGGAAACTACCTTCTATGCCTAGTTTATTAAGAATTTTTATCAGGAATTGATGTAGGATTTTTTAAACCCTTTTTTTTTTTTTTTTTTTTTTTGCATCTATTAGGATAATTACATTGGTTTTAGTTAATTAATAAATTATATTAGTTGATTTTCAGATGTTAAACCAACACTGCATTTCTGGAATAAACTCTATTTAGAGATGATGTGTTATGCTTCTTATAAGTTGTTAGATTTGATTTGTTTCGATTCTTTTTAGAATTTTTGCATCTATGCTCATAAGGGGTAATGATGTATACTTTTCTTTTCTTGTAATGTCGTCTGGTTTTGGAATCAGGATAATAATACCATCACTGAATGAGTTGGAAACTATTCTCTCCTCTTAAATTTTCTGGAATACATTGTTTAAAATTATATTATTTTGTCCTTAGATGAAATAATGGTAGAAATCACTAATTAAGGCATCTGGACCTGGACTTTCTTGTGGAGAGGATTGTAACTACAAATTCAATTTTAAAAACAGGTATAGGGCTATGCAAGTTATCTATTTCTCCTTGAGGGAGGTTTGGTAGTTTGTGTCTTATAAGAAATTTGTCCATGGTATCTAAGATGTTGAATTTATTCCTATAAAGTTATCCATTTGATATTTGTGGAATATATAGCCATGTCATCTTTTATTCTTGACGTAGATAATCTATGTCTTCTCCCTTTTTTTCTTAATCACAAAACCAGAGATTTATCAATTTTATTGGTCTTTGAAAGAGCCAGGTTTTGCTTTCGTTTATTCTTCTTTTTCTGTTTCCTATTGTAATGGAATCCCACTCTGACCTTTATTATCTTCTTTCTTCTTCTTACTTTGGGCTTATGGCTCTTTTTTTCTAGTTTTCTAAATAGTAGCATTTAATTTTGATATGTTCTGTTTTTATTCAATTCAAAATAATTTCTATTTTAATTTTTATTTCTTCTTTGACCTATAAATTATTTAGAAGTCTGCTATTTTATTTCCACATATTTGGGGATTTTCCAGATAATTTTCTAAATTTATTGAGACTTGTTCTGTGGCCCAGAATCGATTTTGGGAAATGTTCTCTATGCACTTGAAAACAATGCTTATCCTGCTGTTCTTTGGTATAGTAGTCTATAAATGTCAAGTAGGTTAATTTGTTCATGGTATTTTTCAAGTCTTCCATATTCTTTCTGACCTTCTATATCAAATATTGAGAGAAGATACTGAAATCTGCATTTATAGTTGTGGATCTGTCTATTTCTCCTTGCAGTTTTTTCAGTTGCTCCACGGTTTTGCACTGTTTTCAGAGAAATCTGCTGTTTTCAGAGAAATCTGCTGTCATCCTTATCATTTTTCCTTTCTATGTACCATCTCTTTTTTGGTTCTCTGTCTGCTTTTAGGATTTTCTCTTTATCTCTCGTGTTGAGTAATTTCACTGTGATGTGTCTTGGTGTGGTTTTCTTCATATTTTTATGCTTAGAATTTATGGTGCTTTATGGTTCTGTGCATTTATAGTTTTCATCAAATTTGGAAGCTTTTCACTCATTATTTCTTCAAACATTTGTTCTGCCTTTCTTCAGGGACTCCAATTATAGGTATATTAAGCTGTTAGAAATTGTCAGCTTTTCAATTTCAAACATATTAATATAGCTATAATTGGACATATTATATCAAATTATATAACACATCCAATTACATATTAAATGCATTATATAATTATATGCTCAATGATGCTCTATTTAATTATTTTGTACTTTTTTTATTCCTGTGTTTCATTCTGAATAGTTTTTATTTGTATATCTTCAACCTTTCCTCTGTAACATCCAAACTAAAACTTAATTCTATTTAGAGAATATTTTTCATTTCAGAAATTAAAGTGTTCTTCTCTAGGAATTTGATTCTTAACTATCTTAATGTCATTGCCTGTTAATTCTGGGTTACTTTTAATCAATTGATTTTTCTCCTCATTATTGGTAGTATTGTCCTGCTTCTTAGCATGCCTGGTCATATCAATCAAGATTGATAGGAGACATTATGTATTTCACCATGTCAGATACTGGATATTTTTGTTTTCCTATATTAAACTTTGTTCTGGGAGGCAGTGAAGTTACTTGGAGACAGTTTGATACTTTCAAGTTTTGCTTTTAAGATGTGCTAGGTGGTATCAGAACAGCACTTAGTCTAAGGTTAATTATTCCTCCCTAACGAGGCAAGACCCTTTCTGAGTTCTCTCCCCAATACTCTATGAATTATGAGGTTTTCCAGCCTGTCTGGTAGGTACCACTCAAGCCCTACGTCAGCGCCAATCACTCTTCCCTCTCATTCTCTTAAATGGTTCTTCCTCAGCCTTAAGTATTTTTCTCACATCCTTGTGTTTATCAGCACTCTGCTGAATATTCAATAGACTTCTCCGATTTCTAACCTCTCTCTCCCCCATGCAGCCCTCTCTCCTCTGACACCTTGTTTCCTGAACACCAGCCTTTTTTTTATCTCCACATGTCCTAGCTCCATCTCTCCAATTCAGGGAATCCACCAAGCTCTTCCTCTACCCTGTAGTGTGTGGCCTGAAAACTCTCTCAAGGCAGTGAGCTGAGGTAATCACAGCATTCACACCATTAGCTCCCCATCTCTCAAAGATCACCATCCATCACTGTCTGATGCTCAGCGTTTCTCATATGTTCCATCTGGTTTTCTAGTTGTTTCACATGGGAGGAGAAATACAGCTCCTATTACTGTATCTTGCTTGGAAGCAGAAGTTGCAAAAGTATATCTAATTTCTTAAAGCTTCCAAATTTGTTTTTTTAACTTACAAATGTGAATTTATGAACTTATATATCTTGTTATCCACAGGGAGATATACTATCCCTAGGTATAAAAATAATTTCTTATAGGAAATCATACTTAATTCAATAATGTGTAAGAAAACCATTATAGATTATCTGACATTCTTCCCAACCACTTCATTCTTTAATGAAACTATTACTCATTGAACATTTACTGTCTTCTTAGGCTAAGCTTTTCCTAAAGATTAGAGAGAACAAAACCAGATATACTGACCCCCTTCCCATAGTTCCCTATCCTTTGAATTCAGGAGAACAAAAGAATTGCTTTTGTTAAGAACATACTAAAGCACAGTTTTAACCATTTGCTATCAGCAAGATATTTCCCTATAGCCCCACAGTATTCTCTCAGGGAGAAGAAAAGTAAAGGAACTTTCCACATTTATTATATCATTACCCATGTCTTTTGAAACTTTCACACATATTTTTATTTTTAAAAAAGAGAATTTTCAATTTGACGTGAGAAAGTGTAAGTTAGGAAATTTTTAAAGGCAAGCAAATGACTGAAAACTCTAGTGTCCCTCCTTATGTTCAAGACTCAGTACGTGAACAAAGGAGAGAAAGAAAAACCCATCTCACTTAGCTAAGGAAGCATGTAAGCAAAGGGTATCACCTCTTTCTTTCAGGAGAGTAGAATTTCAAAGCCTCATAGTTTGGTAGGGAGGAGTGAGGAAGGGGAGAGGGGTGAACTGATACCACTGAAGTTAATTGGAGATTTGGGAAGGTGTGGATGAGAAAACTTGTTTTCCACTACTTTCCCTGGCATTTCTTCTTTTCTTTCTCTCTTTTTAGCATAAAGTTTCATTTTCTGTGTTCTAAGATATTACAAATAACTTGCATAATGAATAAGGTGATGTGAGCTAATGTGTCTATTTTTTATACACACATATATTTTATACACACATATATGTATGTGTGTGTAGATATATGTATAATTTTTGTTGATATTTCAATTCAATGATACTTTGAATTACAATGATCAGATACATTATTTATACTTGAAATGAGATTGTTCTTATGAAAATTTTCTATTAATTTTGAGAAACATAAGTTTAAAACTTTGTAATATCATTTGGATACATCCTAGAAATCAATGATTTCCGTTTTCTTAAGAGTAAAACAAGGCACATCAATGAGCAGTGTGTCTGGAATCACAAACGGTATCAGTAACACTAATAACTTAGGGAGCGAGTTCTTGCTCCCAGTGATGGAAGCAGCGGCAGCAGCTGCGCTGTGTTTGAAACTGGAGCCCACAGCATGGAAGGACACAGCATTACGCTTGATTTGCTCAGAAAACAACTCGTTTGTTTAGAAGCTCGATTGGAAAATAAACTTAACACATTAAACTCAAACAGAATCATTTGAAACTCCTACCATCCATCCCTCATCCCGCATCTGGGAGAAATGGAAAAATTTCAATCAGAATACATATATGCTAAGAATTGATGTAAATTACTAGGTAAAATCAGTATAAACCAGAGAGTAGGGTGTGTGACCTGTGTCCAACAATATAAAACTTCTGAAAGCGGTTTCAATGTATGGGACTCCTGCACAGTGCCTACCAATGGGTCTTGTATCTAGGATGCACGACCAAATGACTTTGGACAAAACAGACTCACAACCAAACTGTGAATGATCTTCCTTTATTGGACTAATCGCATGGCTGGGGATTAGAGAATTAAGGAATCCGTGATTCACTTAAATATTTTTGGAGGAGTTTACCCTCTGGATCTTAATGAACTTGTCAACATAGCAAAACTGATCAATCATAGAGCAATCTTCAAGGCTTACGATAACATCTCAGAATACTTTCTAATTCTGAGAAGATAGATTATGTGTCAGTGTCTGGCATATGGTAGGCACTTACTAAATGCTTAACATACTGAATGTTCAGTGAATGAATACCCTTTAATAGCAAGGACTGTATTTCTCAGGCTCTACCACTTTATAGCCGCTAGATAGATGATATTCATATTATTAATATATAGGATCTAAGTAATTGAAGATTTTCTAGAAGCTGACAAAAGGTCACATAAAAACTTTATTTCAGTGGCAGCTGATTGTAGCACGGTGCTCTTAACAATGCTGCCGGTTCGATCCCCACACGGGCCAGTGTGAGCTGCGCCCTCCACAACTAGATTGAAACAACTACTTGACTTGGAGCTGATGAGTCTTGGAAAAACACACTTAAATAAATACAAGTGTAAAAAAAAAACTTTATTTCATAACCCCTTCTTATTACATTTAAAATAACAAAATCCACATAGAGTTTCAAAAATAAAGCTACATATTTCAGGTAGATAATCCACACTCATTTACACTTCCATTTATTTACCAAATATTACTGAGCTTCTATTAAACATTAGACATACTATGTTCTGTGAATACAGAACTAAAGAGATTGTTCTCAGCAAAATGTTCACCATTGACTGAGGAAACACAAATCTAAACTAATGATTACAATACCAATGAGGAACATGCTGGAAAGAGCATCTATAGCAGATTCAAAGACGAAGGTGTGATTAAGTCCAGAAAGGATAATCAAAGACTTTACTAAGTAGGGGTGAAAAAGGGGAGAGGTGACGCCTGAGTTGAGACTTTAAAAAAACAATATATTCTGTTCAAAAAATAAATAAATAAATAACGCGTACTGGTAAAATTATCCAATATTATAAAATTATCTGCATCTAAAATTCCATGTTATCTTAAAAAAGGAGGTAGAGGAAAAAGACAAAGCACAGTAAAAGTGTATTAAACACCACACCTTAAATAGGGACACTCAAATATACTATTTTACTTAACTTTGAAAATGAGCTGAATAGAAGTTAAACATAACTTTGGATAATTAAAGGAAACCACTTTTAAAATTATACTTTCCAAAAGAGTGAAGGACACATAAGCAAACAAAACATAGAGCATACAGGAATAAAATAAAATAAAATAAAATAAAAATTTATAGAGAGGAACAGGGAGGGAAGTATAGAAAATCAAAAGCGAAGGACAATATGACAAGAATATGCAACGGTTATTTTAAAATCTGCAAGCATAAAAATGGATAATCAGTCCATGTTAAAAGTCTTGTGAATTGAATCAAAAGAAAAAAATTAAACTAGATGTTGTTTACAGGAACATATCTAAAGCAAATATCACAAAAAATCTGAAAAGGATAAACAAATATAAATGAGGCCAATGCAGAATAAATTTAGGTGTTCCAAAATTAACACCAGAAAAAAAAGAGACAAAAATCAGATAGTTTAGAAGAGTGAAATTTTAACATAATAAAGGGTAAATTTTTAATATATATAGAGAAATAGCATATATTTTTATGCCCTAAATTATTTTCCACTACATGTTGTTAAACACAAGGAGAAATGGGCAAAACCATAAAAGTTTAGGAAACTATATTGACAGTTATTATTGAATAGATCAAAATTCAGAAGTATTAAATTTATCTCTCAATATGCCATAATGAAAACATTTATTTTAAAAATTCAAATCTTAAAAAAAAAAATAGAAAAAAAATGTTTTTTCAGGGAGGAGTAATTTAGAGAAAGCTGATTAAAATTTTAAAAGTCAAGCTTCAAATAGTCAAAAACAATGATGAACATAGAGGATAATAGAATTTAAAATTTTGATTTCACATACACTTATATGCACACACACACGCCACTTTGTACTATATCATTCTTGGAATATTTGTAAAGAGTAATAGTATGTTATAACACAAATCTCAATAAAAATGGGATCAAAGCAACAATCAAAAATATAATAAACATTTTGTGAGTTGAAGAAAGAACTCCATATGTACATTGAAAGGTCACACATTTTACAGATTAACCCATTGAAAAAAAGCACCCTTACATATTTTTCAAAAAAGTTGTGGAATGCAAGGACATAAAAAATATTTCAAAAACAATCCAAGCTGAGAAAACAGGTGCCTTACAATGAAGAATAATATAATGATGCTCATCCTCTATAACGGCGAATTTCTAAAACAGCAGGAAAATGGCAATACTAACTCCAAATTCTACATGTAGTGAAGTAGATACAAAGACAATAAACATTATCAAAGAAATGAAAGAGACATGAAAATGTTCCAAACATACTCCTTTCTTTCAGGTACCACATGGCAGGCACTATGCTAAACAGTTTGCATGTAATATTTCATTGTATCCTCTTATCATCCTTCAATACAGGTCTTTGGTGCCATTTAAAAGAGAAGAAACTGAAGCTTAAATTAAGCAGCTTCCCCAAGATCACACATCTAACACAAGTCAGGATTTCAATCCAACTCTGTTTGGCCCCAAAGTCTCTGATCTTATTTGCCTGTTTGTACAATTTCGCTAAGTAGTTATTAGGATACTTTTCCATCAAAATATTAGACAAAAATATGGCAAATTTCGTGATTATTAAATATGTCCCTAGTCACCCTCATAGTCTTCTAATGGTATGTCTTTCATGGCACCCATCACCATCCCCGTCCTTTTACTTTTCTTGTTTTGAACTTCAGGTAGATAGACTTGAGCGTGGTATGTATCGCCAATAGTTCATGCATATCCTTCTGACCGATCGTTCCTCTTTGTCCCATATGAAGCTTGTTTTGGTTTTCGTTTTGCTTTATGTTAAGCATATGGCTCATATTTACCTGGAAAATCTTTCCCTATCTCATTATTTTCAATTTAGTTAACTAATTTTCCCAAGGTAATAATTAAAACATTGGTACTCTGACTCCAAAGAAACACTGGCTCTCTAATGCACCTTGACTATGGAGAAGGGGGGGTTGGAGATGAACAGAGGTGAGTTTATAAACAGGGAACTTTTAACCTACTTCCTAAATTGAGAGTGATAGTAATGATCAAGTAATTTGGAAATAAATAAATACATACACACACACACACACACACACACACACACATATATATATACCAGGGGTGCCAAAAAAATGTATACAAGTGGACACTTTGGTCAACAGTGCTCAAGCAGTAGTTTGCCATAATCAGAAGTGTCTGGACACTGATGGTAACCACTTTGAGCACCTCTTGTAAATGCAGAAGTCAAACGTGATTTGTATTCACCTCTTGTGATTGGTATACATTGAGTATTAAAATTTTAATACAGTTTTCCTTTCTTAAAATGTGTATACATTTTTTGTCACCCTCTGTATATGTATGTGTATATATATAAAACAAAGCAAGAGTCAAACAAGGAAACCTTTTTTTTGTGGTGTTTAATAACGTTGCCTTATAATATTTGAAAATTATTAGGATGAACAGAAATGCAAATGTGCTAATACACATTTTCAATAATTTTCTAATTTCCTCATCTCAATTTATCATGTCTACTTCATTTCTTTCCTCAAAATCCTCTCCATTTCAAAACACCTTTTCCATAATAGAAACCAAACTTATCTCATTGTCTTTCATGAAAGCATTTATTAAAGTGTAATTTTTATTAGAGTTAGTTTGTTTGAACTATCTACCAACTGGAATATAAATCATCTTTGCCATTTCTAATATGGCCTTATACATAGGTGCCTAATGAACATTTATATAATTGAACAAATTACTATTCTAGATATCTGTATTTTATGATATTAAAATATTAAGTGTTTAACTGCTACAACAGAAAAGAATGGGATAATTGAGATAATATATGCCAAAATATTTTGAGATCATTCAAATATAAGGGTTTTATAATATAACTATATTATAATTCTTATTATCCCATGATCTTAATCAAAAATTTAAAACTGCCTTTGGCTTTTATTGAATTACACTGCTTTAAAAGCATTTATCTCCTTTTAGCAAATGAATTCCTTTATTATTTTTGGTACTAATTTTACAAATCTGCACATTATAGTATTGCTACAGACTAAATGTTTCTGTGTCCCAAAAATTCGTATGTTGAAATCCAGTCCCTAGTGTGATGGTATTAGAAGGTGGGGCTTTTGGGAGTGATTAAGTGATGAGGACAGAGCTCTTATGAATGTGACTAGTGCCCTTATGAAAGAGACCCTTAAAGCTCCTTCATCCCTCCTGCCAAGTGAGGACACGTAGCATGCCCACACCAGACGTCCAATCTGCCAATGTCTTGATCTTATGCTTCCCAGCTTCCAGAACTGTGAGAAATAAACGTTTGTTGTTTAAGCACCCAGTATTTTTGTTACAGCAGCCCAAATGGACTAAGACAATTTTATAAAATATTTGCATCACCTACCTAAATATTTAATATCTTGAATTTTAAGTGACATGAAACCTAACTTTATATTTCCATGAATTTTGTACAGCTCTCCCATCATGATTTTTTATATTATAAACGTTTCATCACATACACAAAGAAAGGTAATTTTTTGATATATTTATACTATTAGATTGAAGATTTTATTGTGAAGAAGCAATTTCATTAGAACTTTGGGCAAATTTCTTTGCTATAAAGTTATTTTTCTACATCTGTAGTACATATTAAGGAGATATTCTTATGTTCAAATTATTACTAACTTTTTCCTTAATCACATTGTGCATAAAATGCTTGCATTAATTTATGTATGTCAGAGGAACAGAGATCTGCCCCCACCATTTTTTTAATTACCACATGAGCCAGATGTTTAAACAAACGTGTGTCTTGAGACATTGCCCCAAGTTCAAGATAATCTGGTCTGTGTAGAATTGTAGGAGTATATTCTTCATCAACAAATGTATGATCCCGTAAAGAACTCATCCCTGGGGATACACGGAAATATATATATATATTTTTTTAATAAAATACTGAAAGAGGAAAAAAAAAAAAAAGACAGCAGCGAAGTAGTCTGCTTTTGAAATTTGGATCCCAAGTCATTCTGAACTTTCACTGAACAAACCAAACCAAGACCTTTATCACTACACGGTAAGGAGTAGTTAGTACAGCTGGTCAGTTAGTGTGTAAACTACTCAGAGCCCTCAGTGAATAATAATGGCTAAATCCAGTTAGAAGATCTGTAGCTGGGTCTCTCTACTGAAGACTGCCAGTATCATTCAGGAAAGTGCTTAAGAAGAATTTGAACTTAGAAACCATAAAAAACAGACAATCCTCCATTATAGGTGCTATTCAAAATTTTGAGTTCTTTGAATTACTGTACAGGCATTCATGTGTGTCAAGTATAGTCTTTTCCTAAGGACGTTCTTAACTGAAACTGAATCAGAATTCTCAGAATGCATTCTTCTGTCCACTCCCCTCTGAGCTTCACTGTGAAGAATTTCTTTTCAAACTTAAAGCCTGTAAAAGTTTGCCTCTCCTGAGCCATCGTTATGCTTCCTCTGATCTGATAATGAAAATGAACTAACTAACCAAGACTCCTTTTTCCCTCAGAGCCAAACTGGAAGCTGAATAATAGTAACTATTTAGCGTCTAATCACCAGCATATATTTTTTCCACCCGGCACTGGACTTTATACTTCTACTTATGGTTCCCTTCTTCCTTATTTTCTATGTCTACTTTATCATTATTATAAATACATGTTCCCATTGAAAGGTGCTTCAAATCCTTTGTGGATCAAGGTGGTGAATAGGAATGAAATGAGTACTTAAGATCTGTCTCTTTAATACCTTGAAGAAATACCTAATAATTTATTTCTCCTCCGTCCCTTCCCATGCCATGCCCTCATGGCTCCACTCTCTACCCAAATCTCATGCCAAAAACCTATGAATCATCTATAATTCTTCTCTTTTCATCATCCTTCACATATAATTTATCAGTAAATTTTACTGGCTTTTCCTCTTAAATACATCCTGTTTAACTTTTGGATTTTTTCCCCCCTCCATCTCTATCACTTCTGCCCTGGAACACATTTGTACTATCTTTCTTCTCAATTACTACAAGAGCTTACTAGTAATTCTCCATTCTTCTCCTATTATTCTACTACATTTACTGTTTTTAAGACTTCAGACTTTTCGAGTAGTTTTAGGCTCACAGAAAAATTGAGAGGAAGGTACAGAGCTATATCTTGTACCTCCTCCACCCACATATGAATTACGTCCACCATTATCAACATTCCCCACCAGAGTGGTACATTTGTTACAACTGATGAATCTACATTATCACATTGTTATCACCCAAAGCCAATAGTTTACATTACGGTCACACTTGGTGTTGTACATTCTATGGGTTTCAACAAATGTACAATGACATGTATCCATCATTATGGTATCATACTTAGTATTTTCGCTGCCTAAAAATCCTCTGTGCTCCACCTATTTACCCCTCCCTCCACCCCTGACTCCTAGCAACCACTCGCCTTTTTACTTCTCCATAGTTTTACCTATTCCAGCATGTCATATAGTCAGAATAATACAGTATGTAGCCTCTTTCACTTAGAACAATACACTTAAGGTATCTCCATGTGTTTTCATGGTTTGACAGTTCATTTCTTTCTAGTATTAAAAAATATTCCATTGTCTGGATGGACCAGAGTCTATTAATCCATTCACCTACTGAAGGACATCTTCGTTGCTTCTAAGTTTTGGCAATTATCAATAAAGCTGCTATAAACATCTGTGAGCAGGTTTTTGTGTGGACATAAGTTTTCAACTTATTTGGGTCAACAGCAAGAAGTGTGGTTGCTGGGTAGTCTAGTGAGAGTACCTTTAGTTTTGTAAGAAACCACAAACTGTCTTCCAAAGTGGCTGTACCATTTTGCATCCCCACCAGCAATGACTGAGAGATCCTGTTGCTCCGCATACAATTAGTTTTTTAATAGAATGATCTTTTAAAACATAGAGCAAATATTTCTCTCTGCTGTTTAACATCCTTCTGTGGGGTTCACTGCACTTTAAATAAATCCCAAGGTTTGTTTGTTTGTTTCCTGACCAAAAATGTACTGCATAATCTGACCACTACCTATGTCTGTCCCTCCAATCACAATGACCCAATCATGCAGGCCACCTTCCTCCTCAGGCATGCCAAGCTTATTCTCATTTTTTCATTGGTCGTTGCCTCCAGCCAGAGCACTCTGCCCCACATTGTCTCACGGCTGTGTCCTTCTTCTTTCAGGTATCACCAACCCATCTAAGTGCTGTCTTCTCAGCGCTGCTTTCCCTCACAACCACTCCCCACCAGCACCCTCATCAAATTAACGTTGCCAATCCCATCACTTGCCAGCGCTTTCCTCAGTTCTATTTTCTTCATTATACTTACCTCCAACTCTGTCTTATTATATTTTCTTATTACTTATTTATCTTCTGCCTTCCAATACAAGTTTCTTGAAAATGAGGGCATTGTCTTTCATGAGTATTGTTTCACCTCCATATCCAAAAACACACATACTAGGTGCTCAATAAATATTCATTGAATTCATGAATATTTAAGGATTCTTAAATGTAAAGCTCATCTGTGTGAATTAGACCAGCGAGAAATAATAAAGAATAGTAAGACACACTGGCTACTAAAAGCTAAAATCTACTTGGAGAGACAAGGTCAATATATACAACACAATCAAACAAAAATACAAGGGCAATCTGGGAGGGCAAACACTTCGTCACTGTAAATGAGCATGGCAAGTTCAATGAACAGTTGAGAAAACAGGTTAAAATGCGTGAACCAGAATTCGCTGCTCCTTGAATGCGAGGCTGGAAAGCGTGGCATGTAACCTTTAGGCTACCTATCCTGTACAAGAGGTAGACAGATTACACGTGTTAAAAACCTGGCTCTGCCTTTTATTTTCTGGGTTAATTTCTCTGGTTCTTATTGTCCTTATTTATAAAGCAGGAATAATGATAATATGTAACTCATTCACTCACGTTTTGAGAGCATTAATCAGGGATTAATCTAGAAATAGTTTAGTTTTTGACTTAAAAACACAAGGGTCTTCTTCTCATTAAGTTTCCTTCCTAACAGGATATTATTATAATAAATGTATGTGTTTATTATGTGAGATAATGCATGGAAGTGCTTAGCACAGTACCTGGTACCAAATAACCCCTCAAAAATTTAGTTAATATAACTTTTATTAGGTATTAGGGAACACTGTATGTTTTGGAGCAGGAAAAATGTATTGAAAGCAATGTTTTAAAAAGAATAATCTATTACAAAGAAATAGAAATTGTTAGAAAGTATTGAGATTAGAAGCAGGGAAACTAGTTATTATGTTTGTAATTTGTATGGCTTCGTATCCTTCTGCCAGAAGCAAGTATAATTCCAAAAGCATATACTCGATTTTACTGGGATTCTGATAACCTTCTTTAGAGTAATTCAGTTGCCTCGCTCTTGCCGATAATGGATTCCGGAAATGAACTGCATCTTGGCAGCATACTTAGAATAATGGGTAGATAAAATATATCAAAGATCATGTTATAGCTCAGCACACTCTCAATTTTTATTTACTTACTAATCATAGGTGTCTAATATACTAAGTACTGTGATGGCCATTCTCCCCAAATTAAATAATTTCTGATATCTGAGAGTTCAAAAGTTAGTAAAGAATAAAATATACAACATATTCTTAGAGAGTGGTGGACAATTTAATACGAAAGCTCAAAGGAGGAGCAAATGGTTATGAGAAAAGATTTCATGGAGAGGATAATGGGTTACCTAAGAATGAATACAAGTTTGCCAGTCATAAAAGAAAGAAGAAATAATATTATTTATTGATAACAATGGTATCCAAGTGTTTTCCAAGGATTAACAATAGCCTTAATAGTAAACCATGAAATGGATACTATTGTTATTCCTGTTTTGTATATGAGGAAACTAAAGCCCAGAGTTATTAAGTAACCTGCTTTTAAAGCAGTATAGTTATGAAGTAACACAAGGAATCTAATTCTAGAGCCTGTGCTCACAATCACATTATACTCTTTCTCTATAGCATATACTGTATTCCATTAACCTCATATCTAATTAGTGCTTTTACAAAAAACAAAAAAAAGGTGAAAAGGAGAAATAAACTATTTTTGATCCCTATCTATCCAGCCACCTCCAATGCTAATGGCTCCCCAAACACTGATTTCCCACATGTTGTGAGAGTAGAGGGTATAATCTCTTTAAGTCTCTCTTGGTCATGGAACAGAAACATAAAAGACTCTTGTGCCAGAATCAATTAGATTTGGAACAAAATATCCATTCCTGGAATCACCTGCTACTTCATCTATCAAAGTCACCAACAGTATTGGTGACCTGAAAGAGCAAGGTCAGGTAAGTAAATACTGGAAGAAGTCGGGAGATGCCCAGCTTTATCCCTTTCAAATTGGTACAAAGCAGAAATTATAAATTTATAGTCATTCACAGAGGTGTGGCCTGACTCTGAGTATTGGGATGTCAGGAATGAAAACAGGATTTAAGGTGAATATTTTGGTTTTATTGGGAAACTAAACTCTCAAACAATCAAGGAATAAAACCACTCTTTCAGACGAGTAGAATATAATTTCTATATTATTAAAAAATAGTGCTTCTTTACCTGTCTGCCAAGAAGGTAAATAAATAAATAAATGTAAGAGGAAAATATTTACAGCTAAAGCCAAGTACAAGGACTTTCTTAATATTGCACAAAACACATGGAATATGATCTAATAAGTAAACTATGTTTTAGACCTACCCTAATGTGGTCATCTAATATCTAATTTGCTGATTTTAGACAAAAATATTCAAGTAATTTTCCTAAATGAACAAAACCTTGCCTATTTCCAGCAATTCCATTTTCACGTGAAAGATATCCTTTTGTAATACACTGCATGAAAGAGGGCCGCTTTATATTTGTATGCATTTTAGGATTACAGCATAGCAGAGTGGTTACAAGGACAGATTCTTGAGGTAGACCACCTGCGTTGGAATCCTACCTCCTCCATTGGCTCGTCATACGACTTTGAGTTGGTCACTCAGCCATCCTGTGCTTCGGTTTTGCCTTCTCTAAACTGGTGAACATATTAGCATGTGCCACATGGCGGTGTTGCGAAGATTAAATGAGTGAACACATGAAAAGACTGCAGAGCAGAGCTGGCCCACTGCCAGCACCCATTTCATCCCTCTGCCTCAGAGCTAAAACCTCCAAGGGATTGCACTCTACTATTTGCTCTGACAAGGAAAATAACTCTATTTGTCATAGATAAAATGAATAGCATTAATAAGAACATAACCAAAATGTTGAGGGAACTTGTAAACACATCAAACAAAGAAAGCCCAGATAAAGACACTGGGTTGATTAGGGGGAAACAATAAGGGAGCTGGTGTATCTGCTAACCGACTTGGAGTATGTGAAAGGCTGAGATAGGGAAGAGGAGTGAGACTTGGTCTTATATTACTCCCAGGTATAGACCTAGGACTGTGACTGAAATTAAAGGAGATAGATTGGGACGTAAGCTATGGATGGACTTATCGACAATCAGAAGGTGAAACAGGTTCTCTGCGTGGTTCTGAGATTCCTGTCCCGGAGTTATACCAGCAGGGCTAGATAACAACACGTCAGACATGCACTGGAGCATGTTGCAAGCTCTCTGGTTGAGGTAGCTGTACTGACAGACCTTTCAAGTCTCAGAAGTGGAAATATGACTAAAAAACCATGGAACATAAGAAAGGAAAATATGAATACACTGATGCTTACAAAAGTGGTTTCTATGGGACCAAAAGGAAGCTATCCGACAACAAGATGTGTTTTTTCACACATCTAAAATTGAAAATGTACACATATACGGTAATTGTACTAAACATTTTACATACGCCTGTGGGTTAGACTGTGTCCCCCCAAAAGCTATGTTGAAGTCCTAACCCCCAGCACCCATGCATGTGATCTTATTTGGAAATAGGGCCTTTACAGATATATTCAAGTTAAGATGAGGTCATACTGGATTAAGGTGGGCTCTAAATCCAAAGACCAGCGTCCTTATAAGAAAAGAAAGATCTGAGACACAGAGATACACAGACAAGAAGGCCGTGTGCAGACAGAGGCAGAGACTGATGCTATGTAACCACAAGCCAAGATATGCCAAGGGTTACTGGTAACCACAAGAAGCTCGAAAAGGCAAGGAAAGATTCTTTCCTAGAGTATTTGGAAAGAGCATGGCCCTGCCAGCTTCTTGATTTGGGATTTCTAGCCTCCAGAACGGTGAGAGAATAAATTTCTGTTGTTAAAAGCCACCTAGTCTGTGGTAATTTGTTATGGCAGCCCTAAGAAATGAATACATGTGCTTTATTTGAGTTGTTCATTACAGCAATGCTATGAAAAGTATTATTATCTCTAATGATAGATGAAAAAACTAAGATTGGAGGGATTAGAAAACTTGGTCAAAGTCACACACTAGAAAATAGCAAAACAGAACTCCAGCCAGATTTGTATTTCTCTGTATCCCATTCCCTGCCCTGTGCCATCTCCTACAACATGCACTCACCCATAGAAGATTGCACACTTTCATATTGGGGCCTAAATGTTACCTGACTTGTGCCACAGAGACTTAGTTTCCACTTAACTATTTTCTGCATCCCAGAGGAGTTCAGTTTTTGGTCACCATCTGTAGTGAGTTGGTTCTTTTATTACCTGATTTGGGTGGGACTGATAAGGTCCAGGAATAAAAACAAAGTGCAGATGGGCTGTGGCTTCCATTCACATCCCTTATGTGCTGCTACTTTCTGAGCAGCCACCCTCTACCTCTAGTCTCATAGGTAATAGATACAAGATATTTTATTTGCTGAATTCTGATTTGGAATTTATTGGAAAGAAAATATAATCAAACAGGTCTGTATTAAAACCTTCCAATTGGGAGATAAATAGTGCAAGTAAATAGTCTTCACTATTAGCTCAAAGATTCAGGAAACAATGATGGGAGGACAGTTAGAAGCCATTGCTGGTTCCTATTTTAGTCAAAAAGCTGATCTAAAAGTGTCAAAAGTCTTTGTTACATCTTTAAACAGATTTTCTCAACCACACGTAAAGAAAGTAACAAAGGAAAATAGAATTATGGATGAGCTCTGAGGAACTTTGATGGAGGCTGACATGCCACCTCTCACACATGCGGTTATCATCTGGACACTCATTTACTCCTTCGCCTGGAGAAGGAGCTTCTGGCATGAGGACTTTGTCGGCTGGTGGTTAGCAGCTGCCAGTGGTTACCTGCCTCACTCAAGTGAAACTTTAAAATATTTATACATATATGTATATGCTAATAAAAACTAAACAGAACAATGTACCCAGGTACTTCTAAAAGTCATGGAAATACTGTCATTGCACTCAAGAGATTGTTAAATTTTACTTTTGAGAAAACAATGCTTCATAGCAGTCATGCTGGAAGAATTTATGTATACAGATATATGAAAATCAGATTTATCCATAATAATAAACTACTAATATGGTCTCAAATCTCTAGAATACAGTTGTGACTATAGGTGTATGTGGAAAAGGTCAGCCACCACCACAAGAACCATCTCACCTCCCGATATGAAGCAGGGTGGTTTGCTTCAAAGCTGAAGACCCTAAGCTAGAGGTGACTTACTCTGGGATTCGACTCATCCGTTATTTCTTGGGTAGATACTTAGTGTCTTGAAGCAACTGGGGATATAACTGTAATCAAACAGCAAGGCAGGGTGGTGTGATGAGTGTAAAAACTTTAGCTTTGGACTCAAGTTCCAAAACCCAACCCTGATGTTCACAAGCTGTGTTGTCCTGGAAACTCAGCCTCGCTGAATGTCAATTTCCTCATCCGTGCATTCAGTTATGACATCAACCTCACAGGCTGTTCCAAATATTATCAAATAAGACTGTGCATGGAAAGCGCCTCACCAAGCCTTGCATACATTATCATGTCTCAATAAATGTATGTTTCTTCCTTTCCCTCTCCAATTCTCAACCCCTCCTTGACAGTAACCTCGGTTGTATATAGGTCTTCCTCTACTCCCAGTGTCTCTGTGGATTAGACACATCCTCCTGAGCAAGCCTCATGCCATCTCTCCTGGTCCCTGAGGCAGCAGGCTACATGACATGTTCAATTCCTCTGACCAAAGCGTAAAGAGGAGGCCCCTGAGAAAAGGCTGGTTGTAAAATGGTTGAGATTTGTAGGTCATGTTTAGGATTTTGTACTTTGTTCATAGTAGTAATAGGTGATACCAAAGGGCTTTAAATGGACTTTCAGTTTAAAGGGTCACTCTACCACTGGAGACTGATCTGCAGAGATAGGAAGGGATGCAAGACTTTTCCTGTAGATCAGTCAAGAGATGTGAGATCCCGGATTGGGGGAAGGAGCAGGTGCCAATGAAGAGAAAAATAACTGGATGGATTTAAGAGAAAATTGCAGGTAAAATGTTAGACTGGAGACTAATTAGATATGAAATAAAGAGAAATTTTAAAAATCAATGGCATGTCATTAATTGACAAGAGCTTAGAATAATATTTGGCACATAATAAACATTCAATAAATGTTAGCTTTATTATTTTTATTATTATACTTACTTATTATCACTTAATAATACTTATAATAAATATATAACGTATAAATATAGTAATACATTATATATAAATTATTAATCTAACATACATAACTATAATTTATATATAATAATAAACATTTTAGTAACATAACTATTATTTTATTACACTTACTATAAAATAGGTTAAAATACAAATCGCACATAAACTTGATTTTTTTATTATCACAAAATTATGAAAGGATTTTTACTGTTTTGCTTTTGAAATTCTTTGGTTAGGCATCTCAGTGAGTTTATAATTTATTATATTTTATAATAAGCATCTTGCATATTCAGGAATTCTTACAAAAAGGGAAATCTAAACTACAGACTGCTTCCAAATGTCATGAAAATTTTATGAATACTAATTTTAACAATTAATGAAGTTGACTTAATATTATGTTCTGTAGACATTTAATTAAACATTCATCACTGCTAGTATTACAGTTTTATTTTTCAGATTTTGGAGTACATGATTTGTTTTCAGGACTCAAATATTTTCAAAGGGCCTTAAAAAAGCTCCGAAGACCTAAGTTATGGGCCTATTATACCTAATTAATAGAATGGACCTGAAATGGTCGACAAATGAGAAAGGATCATAACACATCAGATTTTGCAAAAGGGAACAACTTGGAGAAAATGACAGTACATGATGTACTTTTCCTCAACTTTTATTAATTGGTTCCCAGGTTATTTCTTCCTTAACCTGGGAAGTTAACCGAATGTCACTATAGTTTAACAAACACTATTTACTCTTTTCACCTTTTTTATATGTAAATAAGGGCTTAATAAATAAGCATTTTGTCAGACTGTTTAGGATCAAAATCACTGCATATTAATGATTATCTTATGAAAATAGTTTTAAAAAAAAACAGCAAACACCTGATACCTCCATAGGATAACACTTTTGACCTTGAAAAGACATTAAAAGTCATAATTCAAAATGAGGAAATGACTTGCCAAAGATCATGCAGCACCTACTGACAGCACCAAGGGAGTCACTTCCAGAAATACTCTTGACTAGATCTTATAGGTGCCAGTGGCTTTAAGAAACAGATGTATGCTAGCCAGCAACTTGCAGCCTAGAATCTCTGTATCAACTCACAGGGCATTCAAAGTGTTCATACTCTGGTCCCATACATAAAAGCAAAGCCTTTAGAACTCACGGTGAGAACAAATTAGGGAGATTAAAATGATCGAAACAATTTGTCAGGAAATTGGTTATTTACCATAAATTCTATTCACCTAACTTGGATGCATTTAAGAATTTACCTAAAATGTAAAATGGTAGAAATAACACTCTACCTTTTCCATCTTCTCCTACGGAAGTCATAACAACGTATGGGATTTTCTCAAGTGATTCACTTGATGAGTCACAACAACTGACACACTGATCTTTGATTCATATAAAGAGTAACTTGTATTCTGGACAGTTCCTTACCTGATCTTGCTAGTGGGAGACATCATGAAAAAAGTGAATTCTCCGTACTGATTTTCCACAGGGTGACACTGGTCAGATTACCATGTTGGAAACTGAAATACTTTCGGTAGTGTTGTAATAAAGGAGTTCTAACTACCACAATAATTATCCCTTTTCATTGCAGCCATCAATCATTAAGAGTTTATTATGTGTTATGTGCAAAATAAGATCACTTAATCTTTACAATCCCAATATTAAATGTTATTGTATCACTTCTACAAATGAAGAAACTGAATCTCAGAGAATTTAAATGTATCCAAAGTTACACAACCATTAGATACCAACTCCATGTTTGTGTGATAGCATATGACCTTGCTATTATGAACTATACAATTCTACATTTGAATCCCAGGGTACTAGCCAGTTGCTGGGCATTTCTGGAAACAACACTATCATTGGTTACAACAGTCCAAAGATCAAGCTAGAGTTCTGACGAGAGGTAGAGAAGTGAGTTTCCTATTTGCTTAAGTGCTATTGATACATCTGAGGTCATCTAAAAAGTCTGGGGGGAAAATGATAGTTTTGGAAATGGCTGACTGATAACTTCTTCGGAAGCACTATCCTAAATTCAATTCAATAGCCCATCACCCCTAACAAGCACAGGGAACCTGCCAGGGACTTAGGAAATCCCACAGCCCATGCAAATACAATCCCAATGGCAACTCTGGTTGTAACAAACCCAAGCCCCTAACTGGAAAAAAACATATAGTAGTATCTGTGTTGGAATGGTCTCATCGACACCTATTCACCTACAGTTTCTCCTTGCTCTGAACTCATGCAGTAAGAACCATTGCTCAAGGATAGGCCCAGAGCTTCTCAGAGTCCCGTAATCATTACAGTTCCTCACTCCAGGTTTTCCCCATCCTGTCAGCAGCAAAGCAAAGTGGGCACCATAAGTCTTCCTTGTGTATGAAATAAAGACAGCAACAATGAAGAGTGATTCCAGGGGAAGCAAATGGTTTCCTGCTCAACTGCATGAAACAATTCATATGGTAAGGAACAATATCTACAAGTAGAACTCAACTGTAAAATGAAAAAATTAAAGCAAAGTTTCATAGCAAGTATAATCCCAAAAATTATATCTTTAACTTATTAACTGACTTAATTAAAATATATGCACCCAGACATATCCTCAAAAATATGTCCACACTACATTACAAGAATTTAAATAGCTATAGCTTGAAATTGATTCTTTTTAATGTGAATCTTTGTATTAGAATAAATGTCTTTTATTTTTGTTTTGTTGCTTCTTATAGTAAGAAACACATTAACAGAAAATTTGCCGTCTTAACCATTTTTAGTGTACTGCAATGTTAACGATATGTATATTGTTATGCAACAAGATCTCTAGAACTTTCTCATCTTGCAAAACAAACTGTATTCATTGAACAACTCCTCTTTTCACCCTCCCCCAACCCCTAGCAACCACCACTCAACTTTCTGTTTCTAGGAGTTTGATTGCTTTAGATACCTCATATATGTGGAATCATGCATTACTTGATTTTTGTGACTGTCTTATTTTACTTAGTACAACATCTTAAAGGTTCGTCCACATTGTAGCATACAACAGGGTTGTCTTCTTTTTTAAGGGCGAATATTTTTTTTTTTTTAAATAAGCAATTATTCCTACAATATAATACAAGCTAAAATATTTAAATTTTCTACGGGAAATTATGTTTCTGCAGGAAACAAGAGACTTCTAAGAGTCAAGCAAGGTATTCTTTAGCAGTTTCCCACATCACTTCCTAAACCAAAAGTCTTACTCCGCGTTATTTTAAATTTTTAAATGTAAGCATTTCAAATGATATTTTGACATTTCCCTTTTTGGCGGCCCCAAGTGTGAAAGAGGTAAGCATGCAGAATGTGGGGAAGGTAACTGAGCATCTCTTACTTGTCCAGCTTTAATTAGGATGACACACTAATTTATTAGTATTTGAATACATTTTATTTCCATGAAAAACAGGGGACAAAGTATTATAAATGTTATTTCATGTAGACAAAAACCAAGATAAAATGAAGTCTTTTCCCCCTCAATCTTAGCATTTACTGAAAACCGATTTTATCAGTCCCTAAGTTGTTATTTCCTTTAAAACCAGCTAGAAATGTTGACTTTATACAAATGTAAGAAATTCCTATGCTAATGGTGCTCAAATAGTGTAAAGCTATCAAAATCTTTATTATTTCAAATACTTTAAAAAGAGTAGGTGTACATTATTAGTAAATGCATATGTGTGTAAAGAATTCACATGAGCAGACATAATAAGCCTGGAAGAATTAGACATGTGGGAATGAGGTACTGCCCGGAGGCTCTATCATTTTGGTTTAGACCTGCTGTATTTCTCACTCTTCCATGCTAAAATACCTTCAATTATCTACATTTGAACACTAACCACAAACGTCAACCTGCTCCCTCATAAACTTTGTGTCAGAGCAGCTAATAGGTAACAAGTTAGGTGGAGAAAAAGAATTATATTTCTTGATTCTCGTCTTTCTCTTCCATACTCCAGCTCTTCCCAGATAGATCATATATTTTCAGTCTTTGGTGCCTTTTTAGAATTCTCCCTTAAGCTTCAATACTCTTTGCCCTGCTCTTACCAAACCCTAGTTCATCACTCAAAAACTCAATCAAAGGTTACCTCTTCAGGGAGCCTTTCTCAACTCCCCTAGGAGAAATTAGCTTCTGTTTAAGTGCTATCACTTTCCATTATAATTTTTATTTGAAAATTTATCATCCCATCACATGATATAATTCTCAAAGATAGATGCTATGCCTTATTCATTTTTGCAGTTCCAGTATTTATTATAATACCCAGCACACACATAACAGATGCTCAGTACATGTTTGCTGATGGACGGACATACACACACACACACACACACACACACACACTCACACACACACACGTCATTCTTGATATACCACACTGTCTCCAGTCGCTTATTTTACCACCTGCAAAATGGATTAATAAATCTTTACAGTGACTTTTTAAAAAACTATACAGATATTTTTAAAATATTCATTAAGGTAAATTAACTATTTTGAGGGGAAAAGTACATTAGGAGAAAATTTGGATCTTTTTAAAAAAGAATATACATAGATGATGCAAATAATTACCATACATTTGATAAATAATTTGAGCACTAGGCACTCACAGGAGAGTTCATTCTTGTATATTCTAGAACTTTCCCTGTGATTTTTAAACTCTAGCCACTTAATATTGCTGATTATTAAACTGTGATGATGACCGCAATGGAAAGGCTAATGGAATTGATCCCATTCAAAAAGGGACCCGAATAATTGAAGACAAGAATAGGTAATACTAATACAAAACTATTTCAAAGTCCAAAGGAGTCCCAATTTTAACAGTTACTGGTTAATTTGGTTGAAATACTTCAAAACAAATACTGCCAACCAACAAGAATCTCCCAAGCTCACTAAGCACTCGCTCTTTGCAGAAGCCTCAGTTTCTTGTCTCTTTTGATCTGATATGAGTAAACCTCCCACACCATTTAGTCTTTCCCACCTCAAATATCCTACACAAATCGGTCAGAAAAAAATAAAAACATACAAACAACCACCCTCTCCAGAAACATTAACATAGTATCAAAACCATGCACTGAAAACAAAAAGGCCGCAAACTTGGACCTGGTGAAGGGCTGAGAGAAAATGTTTTTAATCTTTTCCTCTTCCCTGAAATCTGCAGAGAGCACTTTAACTCATAGCTAATTCAATACGGAAAAGCTAAGAATTAGCCCAGCTTCATTTCTGTAACTTGCAGACTAGGAGCTTGATTTTTAGCAATGGTTTTGTTTTAACAAAATGCCACTGCAAATAAACAATTTGGAATTTTCACGGTGTTCATAATATTACATTGCACCTTTCCCTTCTTTCTTCCTCCCTCCCCACCCTCAACCTCTCCCCCACTTTCTTTTCTTCTTTCTTTCCTTTCTCTCTGTTTGAAAGAAATCTAACCACCTTTGACCTTGCTGGTTTCAACAAGACCATTTCTAAATTTTTCCTTGATGGATCCAAATAAAAGAAAATGCATTACCAGCTGTGTTTCCCCCTCGATTTACCCAAACTACCTCACTGCCACAGTTCAGGGATACCAGTAGTGAAGTCTCACCAGTAACTGCCAACACCCCTGAAATACCAATACAGTAAACTAGCAGGCATCAAAGGGATTCCTAAATCACACCAAGGACAGTTTTATTACCCATAAAGTAGAAAACCCACACAGAAGAGAAGCTGTCCTGGCTTTCCTGTTTATTGGCCAGGTGGAACTGATTAAGAATGTGAGAATCTGTGGTACCAATAATCAGGGGCTTCTTGTGTTCAACATAAGAAAGGGTTTCACATAACCCAGCAATAAATAGCAGGGCATTAGTGCTCAAGAAATGCAAACTTGGAGCTATTTATACTCAAGACCAGGCTAGACAGACTGGCTCAGAGAAAATACTATTAAGGGAAGAGTGTGGAAGACAGAGAATCTACTCTCAGAAACCACAAATAAAGCGCAGCAGATTATAATTCCTTTGAAAATGAATGTAAAGATTACCCCAAGTGAATTCAGTAAAGGCTACATTAAAATGGACGGGAAGCTCATAACCAGGCCTGGTTCCACTTGAAATCCTCTTTACAAAGGAGGCCAAAAATTGCATGCCCTGCAGGAGATGCTTTCTTGTCTGTAGGCTGCTTTACCAGATACCGAAGTGGGTAAAGATTCTGTTAAAGAACAGTAGCAGCCTGAAGACCAGAGATTGAGGAGACAGGCATTTTATTTCCAGTCCTTGCATGCAGGAAAACAGCCTGTTTTATGAAAATCCTAAAGTGTAAGAATCCATAAAGGCAAAACATATATAATAGAAGGTCAGTTTCACGGTATGAATATCCTTTATTTTGCAAAAAGTTTTGCTGCAGCATTGCTCTAAATGTGTTCTTAGTATGTTTTACAAATGGTTTTCTATTCAAAAATGATACACTTATTTTTCAAAAGGCATCCATTACATAATACAAAAACACTGTGTGAAGATTATGCCAAAAATATCTATATATTATGTTTACCATACAAAAACAAATTATGACTCTTGAAGACCAAATATTACAATAAATTTTCCAGAGGCCTTCATAGTTTTTCATGAAATAACAAGTAAATTGAAATATGAAGAAAATAAGATAGGTTGATGGATTTAAGTATAAGTTTGCTTTTAATGAAATCATTCAGTCTATATCAGATATAAAGTCTCACCAACGATTTTTATACATGCAGCTTTCAAAACTCTAATAATTTCAAATGTTATTCCATTAAAACCTTTAAAACTTACTTCATTACTTATAAATGATTATCAAAGGGAATAAACTTTACCCCAAATATGTGGAATATAATTTAGTTAAAAATAAAAGTAGCTCTTACTGAAAGAATTAACACTAAAACTTTAAAGAAGGGAAATACAAGCACACTACATGTGCAGAAAAAGCTCACATGTTCATATATCATGTATCAGTTATCAATAAAACTAATGTGGAAACATAGCAAGTAATTAGGGCTTAGAATTTGATTATTATGGTATAGCTCATGCCAAAAGAAAAAAAAGAAACAGCCAAATATAACTGTACAGTATCCATGAGAAATCATTCACTCATAGAACATCTGTGATTACTTAGAGTATAATTCTTTGTGATTCTGAGTATCAAACATCATCAAAAGCTATAAAGCAAAGCAAGTAACAACCTGTTAAGAATTTGGTATACACTCAATGATGAGTCCTAAGTCTGGCTTAACATTTAGAGTTGAATTTCAGAATATCTAAATTATATTACATTTTAAGACTAGAAACAACTCATTTTACTCAATGATCATTTCAACTTGGAAGATGAGGACATTCTTGAAATGAAGCGGCCTTCTCCTGCCTTTATGTTATTTTTGCACTATCCATGGATAGAGGGTTAGGCATGAAGTCATGTGGCAGCTGTCTGGCATGCATGTGCTATGGTCCAGAAGAAACAAATGGTCCATTGCAATGCAGCGGTCACTCTACAGTTGACGAATGGTATCTAACCAGGTTCAATGATGACATAAGGAAGAGTTTAAATGGTATGCACAAATTTGAAAATGGGGGTGGGGTGAGAATAGCAGTGAGATTATTTTATTTATTTCACTAACATCTAAACTTCTAACTCTATAAGAAAGTTGTTTTGACTTTTATCTTAAATAACTTTCTCTTAAGATTTTCTAAGATACATTGCAATTTGTGAATATCTTACAAATCCTTAACCTTCATTTAGAAAGCTGATTTCAGAAAGAAAATTCTATACAACTGGCAAATGGGTTGTAAGCCTTCTCAGAGACTTAAGGGTCATGAGCCAAAACAGTAAAGCAGGAGGCAAAGTCTCCTATGGAAAAAGTTATGTTTGCTGAGTCAAGGTTTAAACTCATCACAAGTCAAAACCTGGACCAGTCAGAAGACGCGTCCTGCCCCCAGGAAGGAGAGCACCCAGGAGCTCCTACCACCTGACCACTTTGTACCAGTGAGGAGGGCCTCCTCCATCCAACCTGCCTAGCAATGAACCAATGTCTTTCCATGGACCCAGGTCTAACAAGCTCTGAGAATCCTGCTTCCCACACTCCTACATATAGACTCCCACATGCATATTCAGTCCTGGAATGTATTTTCAGAGTGCCTTGATGTGTTTTGGCTTGCTGGAAAGGAATTGAGGTTCTAGAAGACTCCCACCAAAGAGCTGAGAAAAATTCTACCTTCATCTTGTGTAACCCCATCCCCAAACCCAATTTATTCTCCACAGGATTATTTTACAAATGCAAATTTGATCACATTCTTCTCCTGTTTTAAAGCTTTCAAAGAAAAAATTTTAAGTCTTAAAATTTTTGTCAACAAAGCCTATCATCCTTACCCTAACAGACTGACTTAGATGCCCTGGGAATAACCCTAAGCAACTGGCCATAACTTATTATTATTTTTGTTAACATTGTTATTAGTATAATTACCCTTCTTATTAATGTCCACCTTCGTTTGCTAAAAAATCAGCTCTGTAAACTCAATGCTTCCTCAATGCTACTTCCCTAGTACAGTGTCTGCCGGACAGTAGGCACTCAAAAATAGTTCTTGAATGAATGAATGAAATGTATTGTTCTTGGCTGCAATACTCATTTCTGTTTTAGAAGGTATATTTTGGAAGAGGAACACTTGCCCTGGAAAATTAAGGACCAATACTATTTCTTTTACATTTACATATAATATAGATAATATGCTATATTACTTATAAATGTATATGTAATATTATACATATATGTGTATATATAGAGAGAGAGAAAGAGAGAGACAGCACCAAGGAAATGCATACACATTCTAAGAAAGGAAAAAACTGTATTAAAATTGTAATACTCAATATATACCAATAACAAAAGATGAATTCAAGTTACATTTATCTTCTGCAATTATAAAAGTGCTCAAAGTGGTTACCATCAGCATAATTTTAATAGTTTTTTCCTTTCTTAAAATGTGTGTATATTTTTTTGGCACGGTGTATATATACTAATAATGTATATATACATACACACAAATATACATACACACACGCGCACGCACACACACACCATACTTAGAAAGATTCAGGACTGCGTTTTAGAAAGATCCAGGACCACTTCTGCCATTTGTGCATACGTGTACATAGGAAACCTGAGCCTTCCCTTCTTGCCACTGCGGTCTCATGAACACAGCACAATAGTGCAGCCTGGATGTGGTGTTACCTAGGCAAATGAAGCTGCTGGGATTGCCATAAATCACCGCTGGTGGGTGAACGTTCACACCAGTGAAGTCTCTACACCAGTAAGAAACAAAGAACAGTAGAAAAACGTATAAAAGCACCCTTGCTTAGATCATTCTTTAAAGGGTTGAAAGGTTCAAACACCAAGTTGGGGACAGATGCAAATTATCATTGGCATTTGTCAGCTTTGCATTTCAGCTTTCCTCCTCCTCATTACAGTTTTGAACTAAATTTATTTTTCTTTGGGTTCTTCCCTACACCACCCCCAAAACCCCTTTTTTGTAGGACAAATCGATTTCCACATGGTCTGGACAGGAAGACCTTCGTCTTCCCTCAGCTTTCTGTGTTCTCCTGATTGTTACAAACTACCCCAGTGAACTGGACTCCCTTGACCTTTAACTTCTCTCTTCCTGGTCTCTAAAACAGAATCACTTACAGATGAAGCAAAGCTGAAAAATTGCAAACATTTGGGTGCCAAGATGGCTGAGGCTCCCTCCAGAGTAGTTCTGTGAATTGTGTTTTCTTGTCATCCATTTGATTTCCAGCCCCTGATCTGGCCCAAAAGTCACAAGAGGTAGATGGCCGACTTAAGGTTAAAAATTGATTTTTTTGTGTTGTTTTTAGAAAGGAAAAGATGCTATCACATCCAAGTGTTTTATTTTTAAAAATTAATTCATAAGCACCTGCATGTGTAGATTTTAGATTTTAGTTCTCAAAAAAATCTATTCTTACAGGAAGAAAAAACAATAATCAATCAAACATTTAAAGGGTGCCTCATTTATACAAATCATTACACTGAGTACTGTGGCGAGAATACAAAATAAATAATACATAGGTGTTGCTCTTTTGAAGATTAGAGTCCAATGGTAGAGACAAATGAACACATGAAAAAATTTAATGTACTACACTGAACAAATTCACCTTTTATAGAGCATTACTGTGAAAAGGTGAAAAAGTATACACACATACATATGTATATACACACATACATACATATGTGTGCACATTAAGGCATGAATAAAATGTTCTGTAATTATCATAAGATCCTTGCAATACACATGACATATTCTATTTTTTAACAAAGAAGTTAAGAAATTTGCCCATGGTCACACAACAAGTAAAATAGTAAGGGGCAGGGCTAGGCTTTGAAGTTCAGTTTCCTTAATACCAAAGTCTATGCTCTTTCCACACAGCATCCAGTCATAAGTACTCTACATTATAAAAGCCCAAGCAAAGCGAGATGAAAGTATAGGAGAAAGAAAGACAAAACAGAGACAAGCTACTATCAACATAAAGATGAGGGAGTAATTGATGTTTATGATAAATCAAAACAGAAAAAAATCTTTCCCTTCCCAAGTTTTTAACCTTCATCACATTAGTTGTAAATCTTAAAGAAACAAGAAGAGAGCTATTCTCACCTCGTGCATCTCATTTTATATTGAACATAAACTGGCTCCTCAAAATAGTGTTGTCAATTGGCCCATTATTAATAACTTAAATTATTTGAAATTTTACCATACTTAGGTATCTGACATAATATATAACCTGGGTCTAATATAAATGATAATGGATGCATGTGTGATACTATCTTATGTGCTAAAATACTAAAAAATCCAATGAATACAAAGTTAGTCATCTCTTTCATAGGTGCATTAAGACCTCCAAAAACTAAACAATGTCCTTTTTGACATTTTAAATGGAGCCCACCAATAAATAAGAGAGGCCGTAACACTTCCAACCACAAAAATCATGTGTCTGCTAATACAGCAAAGTTAGGAGTTGAAGCACTTATCTGGAAAACTCAAGGTGCTCAATTATGACACAAATTGAAAGCCTGGAGCAGAACACATCACAGAGACCTGTGTACACAGGTCAGACACTCCAGGCCTTCAACGTTCACATGGATTCTCCATGTAGCCTTTTTCTAGTCACCATCAATTACTCCAAGTGAACAAGTATCTGTACAAACTCTTTCCAACTGCAACTACCTGATTAACTTAGGTCCAGAACAAAAAGTCTGGACGTATAAGAAGCCTGAAAATAATCTTCTAAGACCAGAGTCCATGGCTATTTGAATCCCCTAAGACTAAAGCTCTGAATATTCATCCCACCCCCACCCCCCCACCCCGAGATCTGTGGGATAGAAATATAAGGCCTTCAATGGCTCAGATCTCCAGGAGCCACAAACTGTTTCCAAAGCACGTTATTTGGCCACAAGGTGAAGGGAGGAAAAAAAATAGATTCCCCACCTTTCCGTTTCCAAAAGTTCACACTTGAAAGCACAGATTCCCCTCAGAGATACACCAATAAATGTAACAGCAAATATGTGTTATAACCTTAACCACATGGCATTATCTCATGTCCAAGCCTCCCCAAAATACCTAGTTTTATGTTAGCGCTAGTTTTCCTTAAACAAAAAGGCTCCTGAGAGGACACGAAGCACAGGAGCCACCGTTGTCTCATGGGAAAATTCCCCTAGGAGACAAACCCTGTCATGTTCTTTCTAGCCATCTCCTGCTGAGCAAGGGGAGGAGGGGCTACGGGGAAGGCACATTCCAAAGGACTTTCTGCCTCACTCTCAGGGCCTTCTACCAAGCTGACTTGCCAACACATGTGTCTACTGATACCAAGGAGGACCTAAAGGACAGTTTTGCCAAAAGGGACAATTTTGTCCCCTTGAACTGGACAGTGAAAGTAAAAATATAAAGATAAACCTTCACAGATGCATCATCGTCTAGTGCCAGAGCTAATGTTTCAGAAAAAAAATTAAGGATTTATTCTGATGAAGTGGAAATCCCCTTGATCATTGTGGAGACAGAGCCAGGAGTGCAGTTTCCAGGCTCTCGACCTCACATGGGAAGGTGATCACTCAGGTAGTACATGGCCATCAACTGTGATTGGATGGCCATCAGCTGTGGCTAGTTGGCCGTCAGCTGTAACCAGTGAGCCACTGTCCACTAATATAACTGCAGTGGCTACGCTAACAGAAAATGGGGGCTAGCAAGAAGATGGTGGCTGAGCTAGCAAGAGCGGATTGCAGTTAGCATGGGGGATTGCAGTGAGTAAGGGGAGTTGGTTGGTTGGCAGAAAAGTGGACAGAAGGTTGCAGATCAAGTGGATCCCGTTTCCTGTGTCTCCAACCCAACCTCCCGCGAGAATATAGTGGTGTGACTCCCCTACCTATGGCTCCGTGGGTGTTCCTTTTTGGCCTCACCATGTCCTGCGTTCTTATGTGGGGAGCGGGACTAGAGACCCCGCATGACACCCTGCATGACAATCATTTACCCTCCCAATTCAAGGCACATCTCCTAAGATAGCCATTGTTACCAGTTTGGTGTAGATCCTTCCAAACTTGTTTCTATACATTTGCATACAAATACGAATTTTAAGCAAATATTGTATCATATTATTTATTCTTACTTAAATGTATTCTTCTCACTGAATGATCTATAATAGATGTGTTTACATGTCTATAATACTCTACAGTTCCTTTGTGTTTAGATATTCCCCTACTGATAAAACAGGAGTTTCTCAATCTTTCAACAAAACCGTGTTCAAATATCTTTGCAAATGCCTCCTTGTCCAAATTTCCCTGATATCTACTGAGAAGCAAACAGCTATTTCAAAGGTTATACACATTTTAAATGTTAATATATGAGGCCACATTGCTCTAACCGTGAGTGCCTCTTTCCCCACACCCTTGTCAAATTATGCTGTCAGCAAATATTTAAAAGTACCACCTAATTTTTGTTTTGTATTTTCTTGATTATTAATTAAAACGTTTGCTACACATGCATTATCTATCTGTACTTCTTTTTCTATACATTGACTGTTTATATACCTGCCTATTTTTCTATTGCTTTCTTTCTTTTATTGAAACTGGGAGTTTTTAAAAGGTACAATATAGATAGCAATCTTTTGTTATATGTGGTATATGCACTTTTCCAGTTTTTCACTTGTTTTTAACTTTGTTTATAGTCTATTTTTAAAATTGATATTCAGTTTGCTTATGAAAGCCTTCCTTGCCTCAAGGCATTAAAAATATTATTCTATATTTTCTTCTTGCAAGTTTTTAATACACCTGACTTTTATTTTTAATGGTGGGAAGTAGAAATACAATGTTATTTCAAAATAAATATAGAGTTGTCCCACAACTTTTTCTGACTAATTTGAAATGACACATTTATATCACATTTTAATTTACACATGGTCCATTTGGGGACTCCGTTATAGCCTATTGATTCAAGTGTGTAGCCCCACCCTATTTTACTTACAATTAACTCTTTTATATGTTTTGGTATAGAGTAGGACTCTTGTGCTTTCTTCTTTTAAAAAATTTATATTCTTGGATATTTTCTCTTCCATATCAGATTTCAGCTTGTCATTTGCATGAACAAAATGTTGAAATGGTAATATAAATAGTATTTTAGAGATGAATTTGGGGAGAATTCACAATTTTTTCATGATTGAGTCTTCATAGTCATGATCATTATGTCTCTGTGTTTATTGAGATGTACCTCTCTAAGCTTTTATAACATTTATTTTAAGTAATTGATTCATTTTATGTATTTATTTTACATTGTTAATATCTAATAATGTAATACCTACTAGGCTATTTCCTATTATTGCCCCATTACTATTCTTTTTCAATAATTTTCTACCTCCTCTTATCTATTATTTTACTAAATAATATTTAGCATACTTTTATCTAGTTCTGAAATAAAAATCATACTTGAGCTTTCTCATTATGAAAAGGCACACTTATTTCAAGCAGAGGTGAAAAAAGTGACACTGAGTGGTATACAGTCCAGAAAAAAGGCAAATCTTGTTAAGAGACAATAATAGGAAGCCGCAAAGTATGTTTGATGACTCAACCATGATGTTATGAGCACAGGTTTAGGGGTGGCAGGTCATGACAAGAGGACACACTACAAATGAAAGAGTGGGTCAGCTCATGGAGGGCTTGCATGTTCCAGGATTATAGTACAGAATTTGACTATACTGTATCTCCTTAACGATGTGATGGCACAAATTTAAACCTAGAATTCCACACTAGCATAAAACCTTATATTTTAGATGCAATTTCAAATAGAGGTTCCTAGCATAGATGTGGGATGCATGCTCACTGACAGGTTGGTCTTGTTCTGGGTAAAGAAACCTACCTTAGAAGGGATGTATTAAAAAAAATCAATAAATGAGCACTGACAGTCGGAGAATGAGTCATGTCGGGTAGATAGACATTTCCCTTAGTTGTGGAAATTAGAGAAATGCAAATGCCCTAAGGATAGTAAATAAAAATTATCCTAAGCAGCAAAAGCAAATGAGTTTAAAAGAAAAAGGAAAGGGTGAAGAAAAGGAAGGTCGGGGAATGGGGCAACAGCAGAGGTTTCTGAGAACCACAGGGCAGTCAGAAATGTCAGGTGTACCCAGGTAACCGCTTGCTTTCCTACTTCCCTCATCCCTCCTTCAGGTAATTACTTCCTTCTGTATCTAGCCTCCCTCTTCTCCTGCCTCCTATTGCTATGTGCCCTGATGCTGCTCACGCAGAACAGCTTTCTTTACTTCCCCCACCCCTCTATAGAAAAGATTCCTGGCCCTTTGCTATAGACTGTGTGCCCTGTTAGATGGCAATAAGTGGAAAGCTATGTATTAGATGAAGAGACGTTCCTGGTAAGTTAGCTCTCTGCGGCTGCTTCTTGGGCATTATTGTAGCTTATCTCAGACCGAATGCCCACCTTCAAGGACTCCGCTAGACATTTTTGGTCAGGAAGGCTTTTAGCATTTCTACAATCAAAATAAGCCACTCAGCAGAGTGGCCCTGGTAGGAATTTTTGAGCAGAATACTGTAAAGAGAAAGAAAGAAAAAGCTGAAATCTAAGACTGTGTCTTGCTTAATTCAGGACATCTGGTTACCTTATACTAATGTAGTCAGTACATCAGAAAAATATAAAACGCAATGAAGCTTAACCCTGGAATTTCCTGTATTTGTATTTCAATTGTAATTCGTTTTCTGGATTTATGCTTCTCATTGGGGGTTTATGGGAAGAAAAGAGGGAGAAAAGAAAGGAGAGAGAGGGAGAGGGAGAAGGAAACAGGAGAAAAAAGAGAAAGTGCTTAAAAGATTTGTGAAGTTAACATTAAATGATCACTTCTCCCTCCCGCAAATGAGGGTCCTCAGCCTGAGGAAGAGGTATTTGAAGCAGACATTTAAGGAATACCAGCATTCAAAAGAGGTGTGAGGCTTGTATGTGTTTTGATTATACCAAACGTCATAAAACACTTAAATGAATACTCTCATAAATAAGACTATTAAGTCACCATTCATCAGGTTTATCTTCAGAGTCTTTCCTGTCAAATGCCAGGATAGTAGTTTTAGCTGCTCTTTAGTTACACACATAGTAATAAGGCTCAATTAGGACCTAAGAGTAAGAAAGGGGATTTGACTATGCTACAACATTACCCAAAAATGCACCCAGGTCACATTGCATAGCCCATGTCCCAGCTCTCAAATTTCTTTTCTTCAAAGTTATACGAAGCTGAACTGGCCAAGATCTGCAGAGCTGTCTTCATTCAGGAGTTGAGCAACAGGACACTCTTTACTCGGTTCTCCTGCTTGGTGTTGGCAAACAGTCTAAAAGCACTCTCTAATTTCATGCAAGGTAATTTCAAGCATGTAATTTTGAATGAAAATACACAATTCTTAAGGATCTCATTTTTAAAACAATGGTAAAAAGCCTTATCACACAGGAATTACACCTCATAATGTACTTACACCTCACACAGTCATAATCTACTTTTGTACAGAAGGTTATTCTTAAAAATGTTCTGAGCTAGACAGGAACATCAGTGAAATTGATGGCCTTGCCTGACTGAAGCCAGGAAACGCAATTTCTGTTTATGACTCTGTGGCCCTGACTTTGCCACCTTGTCTTCCTCTTTCTTCATTCATGAAATGGGTATAATCCGTGGTGTGCTACAGCTCACTCACACCTGCTTCTGAGAACTGACTATGCACATTTCTTCCCAATTCCACATACAGTAATCATGATAGCTTGAAATTGGACCATGGTGGGAGTATTTACACCATGGACGTAAACACTACAAAAATCAGAGCTTTTCTCCAGAGAGCCAGCTGTTAAACATTTACTACACAACTGAGTATAAAATAAGTTATCCATATTCACAGAGTGCTGACAAGTATTAGAGACGTTGAAAAATATTTGATTTTGCTATTTCCTATGTAAATTGTAATTCTTCTGACTTCTAAAAATGATCATGAAAGCAGTCCACATGTTTATCTGAGCACAATTTATTATAAACCATTAAAACTCTTTTAGAAAATTATTAATGAAGAGCTTGATTCCCCATTATTTTTAAAAACAATTAACTCTCAAACTGAGAATGAAACCAGACTACAATTTAATGTGAAGTGACACGTGTGTTCATTCATGACACATCTGGCCCATCACAAAGCTCCATTTGCCTCTCACCATAATGGGGGCTTTACTGATGATGTCACTTAAGACTTTCAAAAGATATCTCGCCCTGAACCATTAAGGGTGAGAGCTGGCAAAAGTTCCAGAAGGAAGGAGCTAGGAAGTTGGTAGGATAGTTTGGAATTTGATTGGGCAATTTGCTTCTCCCTCTTTGGTCAGCAAGAATATCAAAATGGACCAGACCACAATGAAATGATACCACCTTTGCATAGAGCCAAATGACATTCCTTTTCTAATCAGGGCAAATCTGTCAAGAGGGCCTCCCAGAAGGGATTGTGCACTTGCAAAATCACAAACCGTGGACTTGAACTGTTTCAATTAGAGAATGCTTTCCCAGACATTATGTCACTTTATTTTTCTTTTAATGTTGTTTATGAACAGGTCTGCAACTATAATACAGGAAATGTGTTGATTATATTTATCACAATGAAACTGTTTTCCAAATATTTTACAATTTTCATGCCAATAAAATAGTTTGGAACATCTTGGGCAGATAGACAATTTATTCATTAAATTGTATATATATTCATTTATGAGGTTATTTTCTATTTCAAAAATTCAGATCTCATAACTAAACTATTCTCTCCCTGAGATTGAAGCAGTCCTTTTATCTAGTTAAGAAACATAAGAACAAAAAATGTATCAATTTTCCAAACAAATTATTAAACACCATGAGATATTTATGAGTTGCTTTTTCAAGCTGAAAAAAAAATGTACAGCCAAGATTTTATGAATTTTCAAAACAGCCATACAGAATCAATGGCTTAGTGGACATGAAAGATGAAGTCTCCAAAAAAAAAAAAAAAAAAATCAAAGAACTACAGAATTTAAAAAAGAGTCTTAAAAATCATGTCTGATTTTCTAATGTAACAGATGAAGAAGCCCAATGGTGAGATTACATGATTCGTTAGGGCATGTGGAGGCAGCCTTGGTACTAAACCAGGTATTCTGATTTCCGGGAGCATTTTCCATGACACCATAGTCTTTCCAAGATAAATAGTCAACATTGCAGCATAGTATTTGTAGTGTTACAGTTGTGCCTCTATTTCTCCCAAGGAAATGTAGCACATTTCAAATAAACATATCTGTTTGGTATCTTCATTTTTAAAATTATGATAATGAAGCACCTTTACAATGCCTATGTTGAAGTACAGAATTAACTCCTTCAGGTTAACCCTGTTACATCCCATTTTGCCAGCAGTAAGCATTATATTTCAGAAGATATGTTCTGAGTCCAATATAAGTCAACAGATTTCAGTAAGACTTATGATTCACAGAGAAATTAAGGCAAAAAAGATTACTTAACATATCCAAACCACAGAGCCATAGAGTCAAGTCATTGCTTTGTTTCAAATTGGATTGCTTTCCACTTAACTACACATCAATTTAATTTTTAGTAACATAGAGGAAAACCACAAGAGCAACTGAGTGGCTTCAATTACCCACAGCAAACACTCACATACAGATGCATCTTCAGGGCCTATAATAAAGGCTCTGCATTGGAGAAAATCCCAAATATAATGGAGATATCACATTCTGAATTCTGCCCCCAACTAGGAAAACCCTAGTAATCTCTAAGATGGGGATCATTCTTAGAGTGGATTCTTTCTAGGTTTTGAACTCTACCCAAATCTCGTATTGATCTTGCATGTGTGACTTTATTTGTAATGTTCCCTTATTTAAGAGTTGCCTGGTCTTAAAGATCCTGCCTAATGCAAAGATTCCTTCAGCACTGCAAACAGTCTTCTAGCTTTTGCGTAAATACTTGTGTTGAGAGGGAATACACGTCAAAATCTTACAAAGGCCCTACTGCGATGCAACAAGAAGGGTATATTGCCTCTGTGGAACGCTTCCCCAAAATTCATAGCATCGGTCTAATCGTAAGAAAACATCAGATAAACCCAAAATGAAGGGCATTCTACAAAATACCTGACCACTGGTTTTTTAAAGTGTCAAAGTCGTGAAAGACAAGAAAAGGCCAAGAAAATGTCACAGATTAGAGGAGACATGATGACTAAACGTAATGTGATATTCTGACCTGGACACTGGGGGAAAAAAATACGCATACATTCATTGAAAAACTGGGAGAATTCAAACATTAATTTCTTAGTTTTGATGAATATACCATGGTTACATGAAATGTTTATATTAGACATGGCATTACTGAAGATGTTAACATTAGAGGAAGCTGGGTGAAAGGTACATAAGAAATCTCTGTACTCACTTCGCAAATCTTCTCCAAGTACAAAAATTATCTTAGAATACAGGTAAGTGAAAAATATCCTACAGAGACATGATTTCCATTTTATGGTGAAGAAACTGATTGAGTAAGATGTGCGAGTTAGAGTGAATTTTTAACTTTAACCCGTTCCTTCCCTTTTTCTGTGCCTTAACCAACATTCTGTTGAGAGGCAGCATTAGAATGAGTGCTCAGAGTCTTGTTTTGAACCTAGTTTCTGCCATTCACAAACCTAAACAAATTTCCTTGGCTATAAAAGGTCATGGTGCTTGGTACAATGTACATGTTCAACTGCTCGCCACCTACTGAATACTTACTGAAGGCACAGAAACCGACTTAGGTAATATCCAAGCAGCTACTTTAACACAAGTCCCCAAACCTGGCTGAGCATCAAAATCAATTGGAGAACTTTTGAAAAATATAAATTCCCAGGCCCCATTGCATTTTTATAAATCTCCCCAGGCGATTCAAATATGCAGCCAATTTGGGAGCCACTGCTCTTTAGTATTTAGAGTCTCACCAAGGGGGAGTTCTTTATACAGTGTTCCTTGAAAGTCAAGAATTTAAATCTAAGCCTCTGAATAAAGAACCAATAGATCCTTTATAATAGGTAACATTATACATAGTTCTACCTACCCTGAGGGAGCATTGGAAAAGGGGCATTTGTATGTTATTTAAGGAAAGGTATAACTGCAGGAACTTAATCTCCTAGCCAATCCTAAATGCTATTACTTATTTATGTATTCTCATCATAATCGCTTTGTATTTAATCCCCTTGTTTTCATTCTTCAGTTTACTAGAGCCAGGAACATGCCCTTTCCTTGAGTTTGCTCATTAAATTACTGAGCTGTCATTTTTCATAAACTAGTCCTGACAAATTTGAGCCCAGGTGGGAAAACCTGCCTGGGACACAGGACAGTAAGAAAACACTAGTTAAAGACAAGGAATAAAGAGGAGACAGTGAATAATGATTTACATTGTTTTCACCTGAAGGTCAAGCATATTGGTTAATGAAGACTATATTTAAAATACAGAAATATACAAACACATACATATACACAAGTATACATATCTGTAAATGTATATGTGTATATAAAAATATAGATAAAGCCAAATAAACGATTTTCTGACTTTCGGAGTCCAGGGAAGGATAGGCAGCAAGATAGAAAATATCAGAGAATCTATCAGGGGCCAAAAGAGAGTGGCATGGTGAGTAAATAAGACTGAGGTTTAGGGATGAGATTGATAAAGCCAGAATGAAAGCACTAAACAAGAAAATAATGAACACCAGGCAGGTTACCAAAGGAAGCAAAGCACACTTTCAGCTACTGAGTCACACCACCACCACTTTAGATCTACTCATTTCACTGGTTCTGGCTTCAACTTTGAGAATAAAGACATTTGCAGAGGACATGTCCTGCCTTATTTTATAATGCACCTTGAAATTCCCATATTCATGCTAAATACCACTTTAGAACAGAGTTCTATTTTGTTATTTTATATTCATGTTACACAGAGGGCTATATGAATTCTAATTAAAAACAACATGTGTGCTGTGTCTTTTAAGCATCTATACATGCTTTGCAATCTTTGGCCTAATTTCTCTTCTTGCTGTGTCTCTCTAAAAAGCTGCTCTGAGAACACAGTTTATTCTAAATCAATGGGCAATCCATGTGTGGATTAGCTCCAGGGGTTTTATACACAGATAAGGCTGTAGCCTTATTAATGAGCAAAGGTCAGGCTTGAGTTAGAGAACTGGTTTCTCCATTGCTTAGCCTCCTGCCTTCTAAAATGTAGGTACTCCCATTGATTAACTTTTAGAGACGATCTGGAGCTTATTTGTACATGAGGCTATTTTTTTTCAAAATTTACTTGGACCCATTATAATTTAGAAGAACGTGACATTAAAATGTCTTCATAGCAAGCAATCATTCTACTTCTAGGACTCTATCTAAGCAAATGATCAGAAATCCTAAGATTTATGTAAAAATAGCTTCATCATAGCATTATTTATAACATCAAAAATCTGTTAACAATCTAAATGCCTCACTGAAAGGGAGCAATTATGTATAATAGGATACAGTCACATAATGATTCATTAGGTGACTTTAAATTATGTTTATGAAGAATTATCACATGAGAAATCCTTATGATGATAAGTTTGTTTAAAAAAGCAGAATATTAGATTGTTTCTAAAGTATGATTTACATTAAATATAAATGAGCATGTATATGAGGCAGCAGAGGGTAATAATAGTTAAAGTTCAGACTCTGGGGTCAGACTGCTTGAATGTGTATTCAAATGCTCCACAACTTTCCTTTGCATGGATAAGTTACTTAACCTCTCTGTTATTTTCAGTCCCCTGTAATATGGGAACAGTAATATTACCTACCTCATAATATTTTTGTGAGGGTCAAAGGAGGAAATTTATATAAACACATACAGTAGACATTTATATAAAGCACAAAGATTGTATGTATATAAAGCACTATTCTATGTGCTTATATAAATTTCCTCATTTGATAAATTCAATAAACTATGACGTTAATGGTTCATAATTCTCAATAAATGGTAGCTGCTGTTATAATTATTATATTACTATTGTCATTATTACTAACTTTTTTTTTAATCTAGGAGAAAGGAAGACCCAAATGTTTACAGTGGTTACTTCTACATAGTAGGCTTAATGTGTTAGTTTCTATTTATATTTTTGTGTTTTTTATTTTTTTTATAAATATAGGACCGGATGCCTGTGTGCAAGGCTTTTAAAAATCAAAGAAAAATAAAACCACATGATGCAAACATAAAAAAAAAATATTTCTGTGACAACTTTCAAACCTTGAAATGTCAATGTGTATACACTACAGTGATACCAACTGCAAATAAGGAACACATGTCACACACTGAACTTCTAACACACTAGTGTTATTTCTAAGTTACAGAATTCAGCTTCTTAGAATAAGAAGGGTTTCCCCAACTGCTGAGCTATAATTTAAGCTTGTTGCTGCCCACATGATTGTTAAAGTTAGACCAACCCATTCCTAATTGATACACTTTATTTATGTCTTGTCTTTGAAGGAATACCCTTAAATATAACAGTCAGCAATGGTATTGGTTTGTTTTGTTTAGTTGTGCTCCATCTCTATCATAAAAAAAATATAATTCAAATGAAGGACAAAGATCCATATGAATAGAAAAGAACTTCCAATTCCGAAACAAAATGGCATCAACCCAAACTAAATAAGAAAACAGAAAAGAGATGAGAAGCTATCATGGGATTTAGATACCAATAATGACACATCTTAATTTGTTTTACATGCTGTCACCCTCAAGAGCATAAATAAGGTTTGATAAGACCTATAAGCTCTCCAAGTTTCTGATTTATTTGTCCCTTCAGTCCAACCACCTAACACTCTCTGAAGAGTTCAAATTTCCACTCTGGGAATCCCACGTCATGTTTAATTCAATTGACACATGCAGAACCTCCTCTTCTAAGAAAACCTTAAAGGTTCAATTTCAAAAGAATCTTTTCATATGTTTTATATTTAAATCTATAAAACTAGAACCAACCAAATTCTGGGACAAATAACATACCAGTTCTAAAGTAGGTTTGTTTGTTCTTCAATTTTTTATTTTTTATTACTTATGTATTACTCAGGACATGGTACATTGTACCATGTAAACGTTAAAGCTGAAGAAGTCCTTCAAACCAATTATCTTGAGAAAGGGAATAATTACAAAATAAGCAAGTTATAGGCTGCTTTATAAGATCACAGTTGAGGCAAGCGGAAATAGTATTTCACTTAGTGGCAGCCAGATCCTATCACATATGTAGGCAGCAAAACTTTCAAACAGACCCTAAATAGGTCATCCATAGTAATAAGGGATAATCTATGGTTTTAGGCCAAATACAATATAGTGTAGATGCACATCTAAAAAAAAAAAACACAAAAAACAAAAAACAAAAAAACCCACAATTTGGTTGTAAAGTATTAACTGTATGTCACAGGATGAAGCACTAGAATTCAAGCCATGAAGCCTCATTGGTAGCTCCTGCTACAAATCGATTGGCTATGACCCTGAACAAGTTACTTCATCCCTCCAGACCTTAGGTGTTTTTTTTTCCTTCATTCCAAAAATGAAGCTATGGGGCAATATATGCAAAATATGTAATATATGCTTAAAATATATGTAAATGAAATTGAGTTTTCCTCTATGACTGCTTCATGAAATCAAACAAAAAACGATTATATGGATTTTTACCAAATTTGAAGAAAATTTTGGGGTGATCTGGCTTAAGATATAAGCTCCATGGAATATTCCCCTTGGAGGCCAAGTGGCATCTCAGAAAGTTAAGACCGTCTCCACTGCCAAAGGATGGAGAGGAAATACAAGTAGGCTATGATTTCAAAGTCAAAAGAGCAGACAATCCAGATTTCAGGAGATGATTAATAATGGAGCTGCTACTTACTCGGGTAACTTCAATAGCTAGCTCAAGAGTGAAGAGTGGTAGGATTATTAATTTGAAGATTGCTAATCATTTTTCTGGAACAATGCCAGTCTAGTTGTAGCACATGTTTAAATTAGCATAGAGAGAGAGGGAGAGAACTTGGCTTTGATATGCAAATCACTTCAGGGTGGTCTCTTCCAGAGCAGTAGATATCTCTATCCTTTACAGGGCAACTCCACTCCCATTACACCCCATAATACCTTCTCTAGTACCTATTTTAACCATTATCTCCATATTAAAGTATTTTATCCATTCTGTCTTCTCTGTCTTATGTTCTACATCCTAAAATCACGCCATGCATCTTTTCCCCAGTCAAAAGACTCAATACCTTTTTGTTTTATGTCCCACGTACAATTTCACTCATACATGGGATATAAAACAAAAAAGGAATAAATGAACAAGCAAACTCATAGATATAGACAACAGAATGGTGATTACTAGAGGGGAAGGATGAAGAGAGTAAAGGGGGTCGAACATATGGTAACAGAAAGAGACTAGACTTTGGGAAGTAAACATACAATGGATTATACAGACGTGTATTATAAAGTTGTACACATGGAAGAAGTCATCGAAATGGCTGCATGAGGTGATCCTCTGGAAATCTCCCCTGGAATTTATAATGAATTAAACAGCTATAACTCCACAAAGGACTCCCTGCGCCCGTGCGGCTCACTACTGAATTCACCTAAAGGTGGACAAACTGCGTGAGCAAGGGAGGAGGGAAGGGAGAAGTACAGAGACGGAGCCGCACGGGCGCAGGACACAGACCTAGCTCAGTGCTCCGAGCTCACTGCATCCAGGGACTAGTGCAGCTGTGGGAGAGGGAAGAACTCGGACGGCTAGGGCTCTGCTTATGGCCCACAGGGCTGAGGGGGCAGCATAAAACACGGCTGAACCCAACGCTCACGGCAGAGACCTTGGAGCAAAGACTGAGGGAAGGAGTCTGAAAACGGTGGTTTAAACCCTCACTGACGAGCAGAGAACGGAAGCCTTAGGCACTGAAACTAGCCTCCCTCTCCCTACCCTCCAAGAGCTTGCCCTGCCCCTACCTGCCCGGTGCTAGAAGAGGAACAGTAGCAGTGTCAGATCAAAAGAAAAGAGTGTTTGCAGCTCTGAGAACTGTGGTCCACGGACATGGACTGGTAGCCCAACTAGTTCCAACAAAGGGGAGGGAGGTGTGGAAGCAGGACTGGCTGTGGTGGTGGTCCGCCATTGCTCTGGGCCACCTCTCACAACTCACCCCGCCCCTGTCCCCACGTATCTGGGCAGATCCCTGCAGGAGTAAACAGAACTGCTGAAACATACATGCTCTGAATCTGGTGCAGGAAGAGCTTTGGAACTTCAAAGCCTCTCCTCATCCCCACAGGGACGCGGCGCCCTGTGACCCAGGCGAACTATTAACAGAGGAGAAGCCCGCCTTCCAGGGAATCCCCCCATTGTGTGAGAAGCTGGAATAGTGCAGAGAAAACAACACTACAGTGTGAGAGAGAAAAAAGAACTGCAGTCGGAGAGACAATAAAACATTCTACCAAAACATACTGGAAAACAAAAGAAAGACCTCTGCCTATCAACCTGTTGCAGAACCCACTCCTGTAGATGTCGAGGAAGAGAAATAGTAAATCAGTAATTGCCATGAATAACCAAGGCAACAAGACAGCTCAGAAAGAAAGTGAAAAGTCTCCAGAAAAGGAACTTAAAGATATGGAAATATGTGACATAAATGACAGAGAATTCAAGATTGCAGTTCTGAAAAAATCAACGAGATGCAAGAAAACACAGAAAGGAAGTTTAATGAACTCAGAAACACAATCAAAGAACAACATGAACATTTTACCAAAGAGATTGAAATTTTAAAAAAGAACCAAATAGAATTTCTGGAGATTAAGAACTCAATAGAAGAACTGAAGAATGAAATAGCCAGCTTAGGTAGTAGAGTTGACCAGATGGAGAAAAGAATCAGTGACATTGAAGATAGAAACCTGGAAATGACACAGATGGAAGAAGAAAGAGACTTGAGACTTAAAAGAAATGAAAGAATTCTACAAGAACTTTCTGACTCCATCAGAAAGAGCAATATAAGAATAATGGGCATACCAGAAGGAGAAGAAAGAGAGAAGGGAACACAGAGTATATTCAAACAAATAGTCGATGAGAACTTCCTAAACTTCTGGAAAGAACTGGATCCTCGAATCCAAGAAGCAAATAGAACACCTAATTACCTCAACCCCAACAGGCCTTCTCCAAGGCACATTGTATTGAAGCTGTCTAAAATCAATGACAAAGAAAGAATCCTCAAGGCAGCCAGGGAAAAGAAGACGGTAACCTACAAAGGAAAGCCCATTAGATTATCATCAGATTTTTCAGCAGAAACTCTGCAAGCCAGGAGGGAGTGGAACCGAAGATTCAAACTATAGAAAGAGAGAAATAATGAACCAAGAATAATATACAAAGCAAAGATATCCTTTAGATATGAAGGAGGAATAAAGACCTTTCCAGGCACACAGAAGCTGAGGGAATTTTCTAATACATGACCTGCACTGCAAGAAATACAAAACGAGGATATTCGACCACCATCAACAGGGACAATTTGTGGCAACCAAAACATAAAAAGGGGGAGAGTAAAGGCCTGAACCGGAATATGGGAATGAAGAAAGTAAGCATGTTGAAGAAAATGGAATACTCTAAATATCAAACTTTCTTTTACAAAACTTAATGGTAACCACTAAAAAACATCCAGAAATGAAATATATACTGTAATAAAGACAAAAAAGAGGGAAACATCATAGAATACCACCACACAGAAATAATAGACAACAACAAAAAGGCAAAGAAACAATGGAGACACAATCTTACCAGAAAACTAAGGATAGAATGACAGGAAATCCTCACATATCAATACTCACCCTAAATGTAAAAGGACTGAACTCACCAATAAAAAGACACAGAGTACAAGATTGGATTAAAAAACTAAACCCAACCATATGCTGTCTCCAAGAGACACATCTCAGCTACAAGGACAAGCATAGACTCAAAGTGAAAGGGTGGAAATTGACACTCCAAGCAAATGGTATCCAGAGAAAATCAGGTGTAGCCATAATGATATCAGATGAAACAGACTTCAGGGTGAAAAAGGTAACAAGAGACAAAGATGGACATTTCATAATGGTAGAGAGGACTATACAACAAGAAGACATAACAGTCATCAATATTTATGCCCCCAATCAGGGAGCACCGAAATATACCAAGCAACTACCAGCAGAACTAAAGGGAGAAATTGACTGAAACACAGATACACTAGGGGACCTAAATACATCATTGACAGCTATGGATAGATCATCCAAACAGGAAATAAATAATGAAATAGCAGCCCTAAATGACACATTAGATGAAATGGACATAATTGACTTATGTGGAGCACTTCATCCTAAAACATCAGACTATACATTTTTTTCTAGTATACATGGAACATTCTCAAGGATAGACCATATATTGGGACATAAAACTAACCTCAGCAAATTTAAGAAGACTGAAATCATATCAAGCATATTCTCTGATCACAAGGCTTTGAAATTGGATATCAACTGCAAAAAGAAAGCAGGAAAAAAACACAAATACATGGAGATTAAACAACATACTTTTAAAGAACGACTGGATCAAAGAAGAAATTAGAGCAGAGATCAAAAGATACAGAGAAACAAATGAGAATGAAAATACATCCTACCAAAATTTTTGGGATGCAGTGAAATCAGTCTTAAGAGGGAAATTTATATCATTACAGGCCTATCTCAAGAAACAAGAAAAATCCCAAATAAATAACCTCGCGTTACACCTTAAAGAATTAGAAAAAGAAGAACAAATGAAACTTAAGCTTAGCAGAAGAAAGGAAATAAAAAAATCAGAGCAGAACTAAATGAAATAGAGAACAAAAAGACAATAGACAAAATTAATCTGACGAAGAGCTGGTTCTTTGAAAAGATTAACAAAATAGACAACCCCTTGGCTAGACTCACTAAGATAAAAAGAGAGAAGACACTGATTAATAAAATCAGAAATGTAAAAGGGGAAGTTATCACGGACACCACAGAAATACAAAGGATCATCCAAGAATGTTATGAAGGACTATACGCCACCAAATTCAATAACCTAGGAGAAATGGACAAGTTCTTAGAAACATAATGCCTTCCTACACTGAACCATGAAGAACTGGAAAATCTAAACAGACCGATCCCCAGTAATAAAATTGAATCAATCATCCAAAACCTTCCCAAAAGCAAAATTCTGGGACCAGATAGCTTCACTAATAAATTCTACCAAACCTTCAAAGAGGATCTAATATCAATCCTGCTCAAACTCTTCCAAAATACTGAAGAAGAGACAGTACTCCCTAACTCATTTTATGATGCCAACATTACCCTGATACCAAAACCTGGTAAGGAAAACACAAAAAAAGAAAACTACAGACCAATATCTCTGATGAATACAGATGCATTAAAAAGATTATTCATCATGACCGAGTGGGGTTTATCCCATAGGCAAAAGGATGGTTCAACATCCACAAATCCATCAATGTGATACATCACATAAACAAAATAAAGGACAAAAATCATATGCTTATATCAATTGATGCAGAAACAGCATTTGACAAGACACATCATCCATTTATGATTAAAACACTTAATAAAATAGGTACAGAAGGAAAATACCTTAACATAATAAAGGCCATATATGACAAACCCTCAGCTAATCTCATAATTAATGGTGAAAAACTGAAGCCCTTTGCTCTACGTTCAGGAACACGACAGGGCTGTCCCCTATCACCTCTGCTTTTCAACATAGTGTTGGAAGTCCTCGCCAGAGCAATCAGGCAAAAGAAACAAATAAAAGGCATCCAAAATGGGAATGAAGAAGTTAAATTGTCACTTTTTGCAGATGACATGATGCTATATATTGAAAACCCTAAAGACTCCACCAAAAAGCTATTAGAAACAATCAACGAATACAGTCAAGTTGCCGGCTATAAAATCAACGTACAAAAGTCCATTGCATTCCTATATACTAACAATGAAATCTCAGAAAAATAAATTAAAAAAAAATTCCTTTAGCAATTGCAGCAAAATAATAAAATACCTAGGAATAAACTTAACCAAGGATGTGAAAGACCGACATGCTGAAAACAAAAAGACATTTTTAAAAGAAATTGAAGAAGACACAAAGAAATGGAAAGACATTCCATGTTCATGGATTGGAAGAATCAACATAGTTAAAATGGCCATATTACCCAAAGCAATATACAGATTTAATGCAATCCCCATCAAAATCCCATTGGCATTTTTTAAAGAAATAGAACAAAAAATCATCAGATTTGTTTGGAACCACAAAAGACCCCGAATAGCCAAAGCAATCTTAAGAAAATGAACAATCCTGGAGGCGTCATACTCCCTGACTTTATTTTGTACTACAAGGCAACAATAATCAAAACAGCATGATATCGGCAGAAAAACAGACACGTAGACCAATGGAATAGAATTGAGAACTCAGAAATAAAACCACATAAATATGGACAGATAATTTTTGACAAAGAAGCAAAAAACATACAATGGAGGAAAGACAGCCTCTTCAATAAATGGTGCTGGCAGAATTGGAAAGCCACGTGCAAAACAATGAAACTGGACTGCTCTCTGTCACCATGTACCAAAATTAATTCAAAATGGATCAAAGACTTCAACATAAGACCTGAAACAATAAACTGCATAGAAGAAGAAGAAAACATAGGTACTAAACTTATGGACCTTGGGTTCAAAGAGCATTTTATGAATTTGTCTCGAAAGGCAAGGGAAGTAAAAGCTAAAATAAATGAATGGGACTATGTCAAACTTAAAAGCTTCTGCACAGCAAAAGAAATCATCAACAAAATAAAGAGGCAACCAACTGAATGGGAGAAGATTTTGCAAACAGTGCTTCCGATAAGGGGTTAATATCCAAAATACACAAGGAACTCATGCAACTCAACAACAGAAAAACAAACAACCCAATTGAAAAATGGGCAGAGGACCTGAAGAGACATTTCTCCAAAGAGGACATCCAAATGGCAAATAGACATACGAAAAAATGCTTAACATCACTAATCATCAGAGAAATGCAAATCAAAACCACAATGAGATATCACCTCCCCCCAGTCAGAATGGCTATCATTAACAAGACAAATAGTAACAAGTGTTGGAGAGGCTGTGGAGAAAAAGGAACCTTCATACACTGTTGGTGGGAATGCAGACTGGTGCAGCCGCTATGGAAGGCAGTGTGGAGGTTCCTCAAAAAATTACGAATAGAATTACCATATGACCCAGCAATCCCTCTCCTGGGTATCTACCCCAAAAAATCTGAAAACATTTATACATAAAGACACATGTCCTCCAATGTTCATTGCAGCTTTATTTACTGTGGCCAAGACATGGAAACAACCAAAATGTCCTTCAATAGATGAATGGATAAAGAAGTTGTGGTATATATGCACAATGGAATACTAATCGGCGGTAAGAAAACATGATATAGGAACATTTGTGAGAACATTGATGGATCTTGAGAGTATAACGCTAAGCGAAATAAGTCAGACAGAAAAAGCAGAGAACCATATGATTTCACTGATAATGTGGTACATAAACCAAAAAGAACAAAAGAACAAGACAAACAAATGAGAAACAAAAACTCATAGACATAGACAATAGTTTAGTGGTTACCAGAGGGTAAGGGGGGAGGGGGTTGGTAGATGCGGGAAAAGGGGAACAAATATTTGGTGATGGAAGGAGAACTGTCTCTGGGTGGTGAACATACAATGGGATTTATAGATGATGTAATATAGAATTGTACACCTGAAATCTATGTAACTTTATTAACAATTGTCACCCCAATAAACTTTAATTAAGAAAAAAATTTTTAAAATGAAAGAAATAAAAATAAAAAAATAAAAAATAAATTAAGTTGTACATGTGAAATTTATGTAATGTTATTAACCTGTTACCCCATAAACTTAATAAATTAATAAAATAAAAGACAACACCTTATATCTACCAACATCCTTAAGAGAGTGGTTTGTCTATCTTGTCACTACTCTTTAATGCCTATTCACTACTCAACCCACTGAAATTAGACTTTTGATCCTATATCCTGACCAAAATACTAATAACTCCTCACAGCCAAATCAGTGGCCCCTTTCAGTCCTTGTCTGGGCCTTCTCTGCAGCCTTTGATGCTGATTGACCTACTCTTTCTGGAATATTGCACCCACTGCCATGGCTTTCACCACCATCTCCACATTGGTCTTTATCACTGGCCCTGAACTCTCTCATGAGCTCTAATCAGATCTACTTGCTGACCAGCTGTTTCTCCCTGGATGTACCATAGACATTTGAGACTCAAGCTCTAGATCCATCATGAATTTTTGCTAAATTTGCTAATCCTTTTTATTCCATTAATCATTTGGTGACATCATCATTCATTTAGTCACTCAAACCAGTAGTTACCTGGGAATCATCCTCATTTCCTTTCTTCACCTCTCTAACTCAGTTTTACACCTAAATAGGTGTTTCTTTCAGGGTCTAACTCCATTTGCAATTTCCTCAATAACTCACAGAAGAAATATAGTACTAGCCTTTCAAATGGACTCCATGCCCCCAATCTCATCTGCTCAAATCCCTTCCTCCCACCTGAGCTTCTGTCCTTGGCTCTATTTTCTTTCTGGGATCTTTTCCTGGATGATTTTACACACTCTCAGAGTTGCTATTCTCATCTTATGTATCAAACATCGGCATAAAATTACTTCAGCATATAACGAACCTGACAGCAAAAACCTTAACATATTTATTGCTCCAAAAATCTGCTCCTCCATCTGCATTCAATATTTGGGTTAATCCCAACACTCAACAATGTCTAAACTGAGCTCAAATTTCCCCCCAAACCTGCTCTTCCTCTTATCTTGGAGAATGCATTCGACTCCAGAAAAACTAGGAATCATCTTCATCCCCCCCTTCTTGATCATCAGCCAGACCCACAGGTCAAAAAACCCTGTTGATTATAAGCTTTCTATGTTTCTTTCAAATACATTCTTGCTTTTCTGTTTTGGTTTTCTATTTATTCATTCTTTCTATTATGAAAGTAATTTAACTACATTATTTAAAACTCATAATTAGAGAAAGAAAAAAAATCCCACCGACTCGACACAACCATTTGTTAGCATTTGGTGTATTTTGGGGTTTTTTTAAAGAATGCTTTTTAAATACAGCCATAATTATAGTGTATATGCAACTTATATTCTGCACATGCCAATTAGTATTTTCATCATTTTTTTCATGATGTTACATAGACCTTATGTTATCATTTTAAATGACTACATAGTCCTAGTGCACATTTATTTCACAGCTTCTCTAAAATGAATTATTTTGGGACATCTTTATTCTGATATCCTTTTTGATATCACACAGGCAGTTGGAAATTTAACAGGTATTCATAAGGAAATGTCTAGCAAACAGATGAAATTTTAAAAAAATGTTTTCTTCAACTTATCTAAATTATATCAGGCAATATTTCTTATCAGATCTTTCAAATTTATCGTTGGTAGTCAAGAAGACATAGGCACTGTTACTATATGCTCAAATCAAACTGATCAAGAATGTTAGTATCAAATGTTAGTATCACCTAATCTGGTTTCACAGTAGACTCTCCTACACTGGGAGTCATTTAGTATCCCTTTCCCCCAGAACCACAGTAAAGGGTTTAAAATAAAAGCTCTGGAATCAGAGACCTAAGTTCAAAACCTAGCCCATTCATTTACTTAACTGTGACTTCAATCTGATTTATTTAGCTTCCCTTGGCCTCAGTTTCCATCTTATAACATGGTGATAATACTAGTAATTACTATACGGTTTTGTCAGGAGGGTCAAGAGATGGTATATAATTTATGCACTTCTTAGACAAGTGTCTAATGTATCACAATCCCTAAAAAGTATTGGCCATTACAATCATTTCTCAACCTTGCAGGTTGAGAATAGACTCTGTCGTTTATGTTCTTGTCGCTGTGGAGTTAATAAGCCTGAGCCTACCTCTCATTTTTCATTCTATTTACTAACACATTCTTGGGTTTTCCTGCCTGTCATATTTCTCCATCCTTCATGATTGAAGGACAGGATACAGTCTGAGTGAACAGGAATTCCAATTCAGTCCACAACTTACCATATCTGTGCTACCCATCAGAGAGAGCTGCAGGCATTGTAACCACTTGATTCACTTTTATGACGATGCATAGCCTACCAAACTGACATAGAAATTGGCTTCTCACTACATAACTCAAAAACCAGAACATTCATTCAGATCATTTATTTTGTTTAAGAAGTTACTTTGAATTTTACCAAACTGAAAAAAAAAAATGTTTCAATTGCTATAATTGAATGTTTAGTTTATGTAAACATCACTTTGGTCACCGCTAATTTTTGTCCTATTTTTGAAAGTAGGTGTGAAATACTGTTGTTGAATTTTTCTAATCAATGAGTTCCTTGGCAAAAATATCTCTGATATTCCATATGTATTTATTTGATCTATTCATTTTCTCATTATTTACTTAGACTGACATAAGAAGAACAAGTAAATAAAACAAATTATAATTAGAAGTGATCAACCTATCTCTCCCCCAAACCCATGCTCAAAAATTGCAAAGGCTAGCTATGTCTTTAGGAAAATCTAACTTTTCCTCTTATGTAAAATATACCCAAACCATGAGCAAATAATGTACTACAAACATATTAGTTTGGTGATTAGTAACTTACTATTAAAATATTACGAAATGACAATTAACAGATCACCTACTTGATCAGTTTAAGAAAATTACTAGAGAGACTTTTTCAGGTTTTCATATAGAAGCAAAGTGTCCATTTTCTTTGTCTTTATTTTCTTTAAAAATATTTCTAAAGTTAATCTCTTTATAGTAGCTGCACATAGCCCCAGGCATTAAACAATCTAATTCAAAAGTCAAGTAAGATTGAAATAGTATCTCTATAAAATATAATTAATAATTTAAAAGTAATATTTCAAGTTTCACCTTGACGGTTGTATGTTATTCTCCCAAGGCAATGCATATTTTTTAAAATCCTGAAGTAATCCCCATTCATGTAGTTAAGACATAATTTTATCGTGCTTACTATTAAATGGGGAAGAAATAGTTTTGAGCCATTAAAGGTTGAATGTACCCAATAAAAATAAAGCAGGAAATTCAACTACTATTATCAGAGCAATTTGAGCTGTATATAGGCAGTTGATTGAAATTTTTCACTCCAAACAGTGACAGACTTCCTTCCTTTGCAAGGACTCTCACTTTCCTTCCTTCTACCCACTCTATTTTTTATTGTAACTAAGTTTCCCACAGGAAAAAGAAGCTCAGAACTCAGAATTTAAGTGCATGTGAGCCCAGTTTTTACCCATTTATCCCTTGCAGATGGCTAGGAGTGAGGTATGTATGTTCGATTTTTTTCTGTAAGGATACACCCCAAGTCACAGAAGAGTGAGATACGCTCTGCAACATCATAACTAGCCTTACTCAGTGAATTTGCCCTTTTCAAAGTCACAGGGAGAAAAGTAAATGTATCCAAGTATGGGCTAAAATAAATCCAGTTGTATTATCCAATGTTTCTTTAAAGTGGGGGAGAAAAGAGCAATACCAGCAAAGCAAAGCCAGGAGGCCGATAGTGCCACTTGTAAAAAACATCATGATAAACAGATCAAGATATGTTAGGGGAAAAAACTTACCAGTTATTTCTTAAAAGGCACAATTTTCCTTATTATGTTTCGAATCATTATTTTTTATTATCTGTCATTTACCAAGTTTTATTGCGTACCATGTAGTACAGTTAACAGATAAAAACACAACATTAAGTCCCAACACTATGTGAAATAGATTATCATTGTACCCATTTTACAGGTTGGAAATTGAGCCTTAGCTACACTAAAAACATTGCCAAAGATCACTCAGGATTGGAACACATGGTAAGTTGATCACATTTCTTCCTACTTTTTCACTCTGTACGATGCCAGATGTTTGGTCATTATTCATTAAATAATATTAATATGAGCTATTCTTTCATTATTTTATGTCAAAATGAATGCTGTTCAACTTTCATGGGGAATTTTTACAACAAATTTGTATTTTGTTTGTTTTGTATTTGTTCCAGTAAACATGTCAGGCTTAGGCATCCTTCTCATTACCTCTACCAAAGTTCTTTACATCTGTACCTCAAGACATCTCTTGCATTCACTCCTTTCTCTCCAATTACATGCCCACTGCTCCTTATGCCCAGAGCACTTTAACAATCTCCTAATTGGTCAGCCGGATCCTTTTTTTTTCCTCTGTGGTTAATCCTGAATACCTCTACCAGAGTAATCTTCCTAAAACATTACTTAACTGCATCACACACTATAGTCAAATTGATATTTTCTTACAAAAATATCACATACACAAAGCTAATTACATATTTAGCATTTAAAGAATAAAACAAAACCCATACCCAAGTACCTACCAACTGGATTAAGGAAGAGAACAGCCCCAGCACCTTAGAAACTCTTGTGGGACTGTCCCAAATCACATTCTGTCCCTCTTCCAAGAGGTGAACATTTGTCTTGTATTAATCATTCTATTGCTTCTCAATTTAGTTTTGTCACCTTGTTTGTGATTCTAAAAAAAAATTTTTTTAGTGTTGCCTATTTTAATCTTTATTCAAATGGGCTCATACTGTATGTGTTCCTCGGTGGTCTGCTCCTTTTTCTCAACACTGTTTTTGAGGATCCATCCATGTTACAGCCTCTAGCATTGGCTCATCCTTGCTCTCTGCTGTATAGCATTTCTTGGTGTGAATATTTCAAAATAAATTTACCCATGTTATTGGTGATAGACATTTGGGATGGTTCTAGTATTTTGCTACTATGAACATCCTGCTATAAGCATCGTTGCAAAGGCGTCTGGTGCTACAGTACATATGGAGGGGGTGGATTGTGCACGGGCTCTTCTTCAATTTCAAAAGGTCTCTACCAATTTATATTCCCATGTGATTTGTCTTTCCTCTACATCAAGGCTCAGCTAACTACTGCCTATTGGCCAAACCAAGCCTACTGCCTGTTTTTTTGGGGGGAAAAAAAAAAAAGTTTTTGGAACAGCCATCAATTGGTTGCATATGGTCTGAGGCGGCTTTTGTGATACAATGGTAGAGGTGAGTCCTTACAAGAGACCTTATGACATGCAAAGCCTAAAATATTTACTATCTGGCCCTTTACAGAAAAAGTTTGCCAACCCCTATTCTATATCCTTGTAAACACTGGTATTTTGGACTTTTAAAAATGGACTTTTAAAATCTTTGCTGATTTGGTGCATATAAAAATCTCATGTGGTTTAACACATAAATATACTAAATCAAGTTTGATTTAATTACTAATGATGATTATCATCTTTTCATATGTTTATGAGCTTTTCTGTTTCGCCTTCTGTGAAATGTTTATTCATGCCTCCTGTCCATTTTTCTGTTAGCTTTTGTGGGGTTTTCCTCCCACTCTGTTGAGCCATAGGAGTTCTTCATACTACTGTGTAGCAATTATTTTTCAGTGATATATATTGGAAATACTTTGTCCCAGTCCTTGGTTTATCTTTTATTGTTTTCCTTTATGGTATGTTTTGTTAAACAGAAGTACTTAATTTAAATGCATATTAAATATCTTAAGAGATGGTTCCATACCCCAACACCAGAATATAATGATATTCTGTTACATTGTTTTCTCAAAATATCAGTTTTAATTACTGCATTTCATAAGTCTTTAATCCAACTGCAATTAATTTTTACGTATAAAATGAGCCATGGCTCCAGTTTCATTTTTTCCACAAGGATTATCACTTTTCCAAGCATAATTTATTACACTGTTCTTTCTTTCTCACTGATTTACAATTTTTATTTTTACTATTTTTTCCAAAAATCAAATTCCAAGTAGAAAAGGATCTGTGTCTAGATACTTTATCTGATCCTATTGGTCTAATTGTCTTTCTCTATGAAAACACATTGTCACAACATCTGGTAGGGCAAGTAACACCACATTGCTCATCTCAGCTCTTCCGTATATATTTTAGAACTAGTTTATTCAACTCCATAAGAAACTAAGTTAGAATGACTTTGAAATTTTAGATAAAATATGAGAGAATTCACTTCTTCATAATATGGGGCTTGAGAACTTAGTATGTATGTCTCTATTTCTATAGGTCTTATTTAACATCTCACAATAAAATGTTAATAATTTTCTGCATAAAAGGCATGCATATTTTGACAAGGTTTTTGTTGTTGTTGTTGGTTATGTTAGTTATTGTTGCTGACTTGGGGGATATTAGAACAAACATACTTTTGCTATTTATCTTTTAATTACATTTCCTTATTTTTACAGGTACATGGATTTAGAATGGAGTTTTGTATTTTGATTATGGTATCAAATAAACTTGCAAAGCCTTCTTACTGACTTAATATTGGTTAGAAGAAATGACAGTGGGCATCATTGGTTTGTCCTGGATTATAAAAAAATGCTTATTATTTTTCATACTGAGTACGCTATTTACTGCACACTTCTATGTACAATCTTTTTCAGGTTAAGGGAGTTTCACTTTATTTCTAGCTTGCTAAGATCTCTATCAAGAATGAATGCTGAAACTTTTCCAACCTTTTTCTTACTGTATTTATTAATATAATTAAATACTTTTCTCCTTTAATATGTTATATTAATTGATTTTCTACTATTAAACCAAGCTTGTATTACTAAGATAAACAATCTAACTCATTAATTTTGACCCTACTTCTGAAGAAAGTATTTAAGGATATAAAATTCATTCCAAAATTTGCTTTACATTCTACCCACAATTTTTGTTATATAATATTTTTGTTACCATTTAGTTCTGAATACTTATAAATTCAGTTATGATTTATTTTTTTAAATCTATGAGTTCTTTAAAAATCTATTTTTAAGTGTTTTAATGTAGTTCTCCCTAGACTCATACTTGTTATCAATTTCTAACTTCATTGGATTGTGTTTAAGAAATGTGAGCTGTCTGATACCAGTCTTTTGACATTTGTTGAGGGTATCTTTATGCTTTAGAATGTAGTCAGTTTTCATAATGTTCCCTGTGTACTTGAAAAGAATAATTTTCCAATTGTGGAGCATAATGTTTTCTGAATGTTAAACAAATTATACTTGTTAATTATACTGTTCAAATCTTCTATAGCCTTTCTAATGTTTTTTGTCTGCTTCATCTATCAATTACTGAAAGATGTTTTATAGGATATCCTACTACAATTTGAGACTATGCTATACTTGCATATAAGAATAGGACTTCTATATCTTAGGGGTGACTTGAAGTCTTCATCTCTAGGAATGCCTCTTGACTTTAACTTTTTCTGATAATGATATAACTGCACCAACTTTGTTTTGTTTACAACTGAATGGTAAAGAAACTTTTCTGTCCTCTGACTTTAAATCTCTAACTAAACATTTTAAGTATACATCCTATGATCTGAACGTAGGTGGATTTTTGTATTTGTTTTAAAATCCAACCTGACATTTGATTTTTAACTGGAGAGTTCAGTTTTTTCACATTTTAATTAGTAATATACTTGAATCACTTCTACACTCTTACATGCTTTCCACTCTTTCTTCTTTTCCTTTTTCTTTTTTTTTTTTTTTAAATCAAGGAAATGTGCATTATTGAAACTTTAAAAAAGAGAAGGAAATTTTTAAAAATTTACACAGGCAAGATGCACTCATTGTGAAGAGTAGCAAAACACACATAAGGAATGAGAATTTTTTAAATGTAATCAAACCTTCTGTATTCATTACCTTTATGTATACCTGTCCTTATTTTTATTATTTTTCATATGTTCAATTAGATTGGATATAATGAGATTTGGACACATATATAGTGTTGAGGTTTTTTGAGGAGGAAAATTATACTATGAAATATTGTTTAAGGAGTTGGAGGAAAGAAAGTAATGCCATAAAATGCAGACTAAAGAGGCTGCTGTAGTTTTCTGAGCATAAGATAAAAGCATGGTTAAAGGTGCATTTGAGCCCTCAGCATAAGCTTTTCCTTAATAAATATGTCACTAAAATAAAAGCCAGAAAAAGTCACACTAAGTTTGAAAGCAAATTTTCATATCCCCACTATTATTAATGTAAGACATTTAAATCATAATTCAAGTATAAATAAAGTCATTGAACCATAGCTCTTTAATGATATCATTAATCTCAGTTGTGTGAAATAGAAATCAACCTACTTGCAACATCTTGACAAGTGACTGGAAGGTGAATTAGTTAATCAAAGGTGTATTCATCTATATGTCATCAAATTAAATTGGGGTGATAGTTTCACTGAATTAACCAGTTGTTTAAATGTTGCATAAATATAGCCTTAGTTTTAAAATTAAGAACTGGCAGCATTTCTCTTGAAGGTTGCCAAGTCTGGAGCTATTAAACGTTGTCCCATCCCAAGAACTTTCCACTTGTAGCTGTCAAAGATCTTTTTTCTTAATTAAGCCAAAATAGCTTGATGTCTGAGCTACTTCCTGATTGTAAATTAAGTGTCTTTGGAAACTATTCTAGATCTTCCAGGCCCAGACACCAATCCATGGTGCTCTTAAGATTTATGGACACTCTAGTGAGGAAGACAGGAGAGGATAGCACAAGGAAAGAGTGCACTGGGCAGTGAGGCAGGTGTCACTGAGCAGGACTTACCATGGGAGGAAGCATGTCTCTTAGGGAGTTTGTTGCTGTCATTACCAGTTTCTATAAACCGTCAGGCTAGTCTGCCTTGTTTCCACACTGTGAGGCGCTTTTAGAAGAGCATCAAATATACTTACCTTGCAGAGTTCACCATCTTAATCCCGAACACCCACACTGATCTGTTCTATGTTCGACAGCCTAGTTCTTCCAGTTTGGGGATCTGTGGAGCTCTCTGAAAATGCCAACATACCACTATTTAGACCTGACTCTCAGCATTATGTTCATTTTTCCATTTTAAGTTTCTTCCTTCTCCTTTCATTCATTTACACACACACACACACACACACACACACACACACACACACACCTTTTTTGCATATGTCAAATGTGCTAGGTTCAGGGGATATCATGATAAATAGTTTAGAACTTGTGCATTCTCAGAACTCATATACACATGCGCTCAGAACACAGATGGCAAAGGCATTCTCTAGAGTCACTCTTGAGCCTTCAGCAATCCTCAATAACCATTCTTCCCCAAACAACCCCAACCCAGGAGGCTTTATTTTTACAAGAACTCAGATTGTCCTTCTGCAAAATGTGGCCAAGCAGGACCCAGATAGATTTCTTGGGAAAAGGCTGCAATCTGCTCAGAGTCATGTCACATCAAATCTGGGGCATACAGGTGAAGGACTTGGAATAGAAGAAATGACTTCACTTTCTCTACGCTAAATACAGCTGCTTATTTTTAGTTGCTGGGTGTTGTTTTCCTTTTCCCATTTCGGGGAAACTTTCTCTCTCTTCAATGAAAGTTCAATGGTGAATCATCGAGACCCCACAAGGAGAGAACTGTGCTCCACGAGGACACCTGGGGAGAAGGCCACCATGGCAGCTCCCCGCAGAGTGGGTCTGCTGGGCACACAGCCATCCCCCCCAGGACGGCTCTGACCCAGGTTACAGTAATGCTAACGATCTGCTTTCATCCAACCAAAATAAGAGTAGGCAATCATAAAGCTTTTAAAGAAAAAAAAAATCTAGTTCTACCTTTGACCCAGGCTATTTTTCTTCAAATATTTAAAGTTCAAAGGCACCATGTTTTTACTTTTATTTCAAACAAGAAAATTACCCTATTGTATTTGATCACCTTCTTCTTTTAATTTGCAGACTTGCTTAATAATAAAGCATGTGCTGGACCTTAGCCTAATATATCATGCATATAATAAGTTCAGAACTATTTTTCATTTTTTAACTTATTAACTAGGAAATACATAAAATACTGACCTTGTGGGTAAATGACTTTTGCATCAATTCTTAATCATTATTATGTTGCTAAAGAGCTGCAAGAGTGAGGTTTTAACATGGCTCCTGGGAGAATTATACCAGTCTTTATGGAACACATTGCTCACAGCTGCAGTGAAATAGCCATCACTAAAAGAAAAAAGAAAAAAAATCACAGTACTTTTTATTCCATGTTAATGACATCATTGGTACAATTTAACTATAATTCACATGTGGGAAACAGTTGTCTACCAATGTGAAATTATCCTTAAGCTGATTCTAAGTATGGGGGTGAGGGGAGAATGTAATATAGAAACAATTTTACAATTTTATTTGCGTTCATCACTAATATATTTTCCAAATGTTTTTGGATAATATTATCAGAAGCCATACTTCTGTTACAGCAGATAATTTTCAGATACTTCTTAAAGTTTTCATAGGAAGACACCTTTCCAAAAGATCGCTGTACTTCCCCAGATTCCTCAGCTTTCAATTAGACATGCTCTAAAGCAGGGGTGTCCAAACTTTTTTCAACGTTTTTCACCAAGGGCCATATGCGGTAAAATACACAAACAGCCAGGCCACTCAATCGAGGTGAAGTACGTATTGTCTCACCTGGTTTACTTAAGTAAACTAAATATATTTTTGGAATTTGCTGTGGGTCAATTAAAAATGGATTGCTGGCCGCAGTTGGCCCACGGGCCGCAGTTTGGACACCCTGCTCTAAAGTGTTTGTTCCATAAAGAAAGACTTTTGTTTAGAAATGTGACAGTGAGGCAGTTATACCTAAAATCTAAACTGGTATCCTCAAGAATCTGATGAGGAATCTGAAATTGTAATGGGAAGACTACCAATAACAGGTGGATTATTGTAGGGGATTTAGGTTCTCATTAGTATAGAATAAGAAAGAGAGAAACAAGTAGAAAAGGTTCATTATTAAATTCCAGTTGTCTTATCTCAAATTGACTTGTTTCATGAGAACTTGAATGTCACCCTATACCCTTCCTTTGGGGAAAATTAATTTTCTGATTATTTTATAGGATAAAATAAGCCCCAAGCTGCTTTTTAGTGAATAAGAACTAGCCTTCTCCTTGACTTCTTTCATCCAAACAGGAGAAAATAAAACTATTCTAATGGGAGAATATGATGAAGGAGGCAGAGGGGAGGACCACGTAAGAGCACTCATCTGCAAGGGGCACAATCTGCTCAACGGAAATATTTCCAACTAGAAACACAAAGCTTCTAATACTCATTCATTTAGACATTCAGGTATGCAAACCTCTGATTATGTGACAGCTCTGGGGATACAGACATTCAATGAGGTTTCACTGATTACTATGCCATTCCAGACAATTGTTCTAGGCATGGAGTTTCAATGCTTAACTGGACCAACTTCCCATTCTGCCCAGGGGGCTTACCTTCCAGTGGAGGACATAAGCAATCATAGATAGATAGATAGATAGATAGATAGATAGATAGATAGATAGATAGATAGATGGAGATAGAGATAGAGATAGAGATATAGATATATTTCAGACAGTGATAATATAAAAGAGAAAAATAAGTAGGGTAAGGATGAGAGATCACCTAGGGGCAGGGAGGGGAGGGAGGCTATTTTGAAGCAGTGATAAGAAAAGTTTCTCTGGGAGTTGACATTTGGGGAGAGAACTTAATGGGGCAAGAATGAGCAAGGGGGTGATCAAGGAAGCACATTCTAAGCCAAATGAACAGCAACTGAAACTGTCCTCAGGTGAGAATAACCTTGATATATTCCAGAAATAAAAGGAAGGGGAGCAAGATCAGAGCAGAGCAGTGGGAGATAAGGTTGGGGAAGCAAGCAGATCCTGTGGGGCCTCTTAGAGTACAGTGAAAACTTTCCATTTTATTTCAAGTGTGAGAGAAACTGCAGGAAGATTTTGAACTGGAGAGTAGAGGAATCTGGTTTATGTTTAACAAAGAAGGCTTGGGCTGATTTGTGGAGAACTGATTAGAGGAATTCAAGAGTCTGGCATCAGAGATTGGGTGCATTTCCATTAATCCAGGTGAAAGAAGCTGGAATAAGGTAGTGGGAGTGGAGGTGTTGAGACTGGTGAGAATCAGCATATACTTTGAAAACAGAGCTGGTGGGACTTGGTGATGTGGGGGGTGAGCTGTAAACTGTGAGGAAAAGGGAAGAGGGAGGATAACTCCTAGATGTTGGAGTAAGTGGCTGGGTGAAAGGTGCTGCCACTAGCTGAGCTGGTATTCATAGATCATTAAGACCATCAGTTCCTGGCCTCAAAGACTCAAAGAGCTCACATCATGGGGAAGAAACACCCCCCCACACACACACCCGCCCAACTCCCAACACACACATACCTGACAAATGTATTAGAAATATACTCAGGAATTTTCTGATCTCTGGATTTTCAACAGCTTTAAGTGCTTCGTTAACCTTTAGCATAAATGGACAACTGCATAGTGGGCTGTTCAGATAGCTGGTATCTCAGTGCTGGCTGACAGTACAAATTTGTCTGTACAGCAGCATATTATTTATTGTTATACATTATATAAGTATCTATTGCTTTGCACCACAGAATATATTCTCCTTGTCCTTGTAAATATATGGGAAAGCATGCCTCTTTTTTCCAAATTTCCATACTGTTCCCAGGCAGCCATGATTACTCAAGATAGAATCATGGTGCCTTCTTCCATACTCCATAAAATTCATCTGTATTTGACAAAGCAGGGTGGGAAGAAAGAAGTTTCATGAATTCACGGTAAGGGTTTCGCTACCCATGGAAAGAAACCATAAGAAACGTTAGATGGTAACAGGAGAATTAGTCCTCCACAACTCCAGAGTAGCAAGATGCAGATTACCAAACTTTGGAGGGTATGTTAAAATGCAGATCCCCAGAACCTATCTATAGATTTCTGATCCCGTAAGTTGGGAAAGGGGTCAAAGAGTCTGCATGTTTATTGTCTCCCCATGTGAGGTGCCAGAGTTACACTGATCACCCTGGGAAAAACAGTATCATCTGTGAGTTGTTTTGTTTTATTCCGTGCCTTCTAAATGGTAGCCAGAGGAATCATATTTGAGTATAAGTTTTAGAACTAAGGATAATGAAAGATGAGAGATATTTTAAAGATTCTCTGACTGAAACCTCCTTTTATTGTTTTAAATATCAGTTTTAAAAAACTGATTGCTCTTAATTTCAGATCTAGTCACATATAAAACACATCTTAAAGTAACTATAGTTACCAAATATGCATTGCCTTAGGATATTTTAGTTACTTTTAATGGAGGCAAGCATGCTACATTTGAGTGATTTCATAAAAGCTGATATAAAAAAACAACTGCCTAGGGCACAACTTTTAGAAAAGCTTTTGTGACTGCAATCAGTATGCACAAATTATGCATAATTTTGTTTCCAACATTCTCGTCTTGGATCACAAGAAGTCAAGTGTAATTACTAACAAGATGGAGAATCCTACCCTCACCTTGAGACATTTAGCATGTACTCTCATTAACACTATAGGAAAAGATCCCAAGTTACAAGGCAAAAAATATAGTACACCTTATTGTTCCCTACATAAGCATATCAATTTCAATGAATAATCACAAACTTCAGGAAAATGCTCATCAACTTCTAATGACAGACCCATCAGCACTTAACGCAATTAATTATTCATGTGTCGCTAACTTCCTATGGTATTCTTTCATTAGGTGAAATACGTTTGTCCAAATTCCTGTTTTTAAGATATGTCTTAGCTTTTAAAAATTTACCACTACATTAAATAATTTAATGTTCTAGGACAAACTGTTCAAATAAGCTGTATTTTTAATAACATACTTTAAAAATATTGGAAAAACATCAATACTTTAATATGAATTATTTTTGTGCATAGATTCAAAATCATCAACGAAAGCTCTTAATATTAGATGATGAAAATTCAAAAATGAGTTCACTTTTAACACCGGGAAGCTTGTATCTCTAGTACTTTCTCTTATAATGTTAGAAAGCATAGATTTTTATCAGAATCCCAGTAAGTTCATTTTCATGTCTATTATATTATTCATAATAGAAATTATGTGTCATGGCAATGAATGGCTTAATAAGTATAAATTAAGATGATAAAAGTTATTATCTTATAACATGAATTGGGTCTTTGAATGTGAGAAAGACACTAAATCAAGCATCACTGAGAGAACTTGGGCAGAGTCCCCTAACACAGAACAGCCTCTGAGAAGTTCCTGGAGCAATGGACTTTTAAAAAGCTGACTGGGAAATTAGAATTTAAAACTAGCCAATTTAGGACACTTAAAAAGAATTTCAACTGTCCAGGAGTTAGAAAAGCATAAAAATTAACATTAGCTGATAAACCAAAAACTAAAACGAAATTCTGCGACCACATGCAAAGTATCTCAACTGTTGAAATATAATCTCTAGATTTAATACTTCATTTCTCTGGGCTTCTTGGGTCACATGTATCCCATCGTGGCCCCCCAATTACGTGCAGTCCTAGACAAAACTGTAAAAAAAAGCAGTCTGTTTCCCTTTCTGCATCTTTTTATTCTTCTGATTACAAACCACCTAGGTTCTCCTGAAAGCCATATGTCGTTTTATAGAACACTGCCCCTAAACTGCTGATGACACTTTATGCAACATCCTGGGGTAGGGTGTAGTGACACTGCAGAACATTTTAGGGAGAAAGTCATGCCTGAGCACATACAATTAATCTCTAATCGTTAGATTTCAAGCACCACTCTACCTTTACAAATCAGAATCTGAAGTGACTGATTCATACATCCACACACGTGTAAGACAAATCTTTTTCTTAAACTTGAATCCATGAAGAGAGAAGAGAAGAAAGAGGGAAAGAAAAGAAAGGGAGTGACTGCAGTCAACCACCATGAAGAATTACCAAATTCCATGCTTTCCTGATTGATCCCAATCTGCTGACTGGAAGCCCCTTCCCTTCAGCCTTAAGGAAGACTTTGGAAACCCTTGCTTGTTCTGACTAGCGTGGAAAGCAGTGAAGCACGGTGGAGTCCGATTGACTGCGTTTGAGTCCCAACTCAACCATGTGCAAATTCCTTAGCATCTCCGTACCTCAGTTTCCTTATCTGGTAACATGGGGATGATACCCTCAAGGGTGGTGTAAGAAATAAATTAATACATAGGACAAATGTAGAGAATAGTAAGAATAGTAAGAGCTTGACAAATGCTGAATATCATTATTTGTGGAGTTGAAGGAATCTCCTACTTCCTTTCACCATTCTCATCTGTACAAGGCAGGTAGACAGAAAAGAGGTATGTATTCCTGATTTTCATGAGGGTGTCGGCCAGAGGAAGAGTAGTCCTTGGGAGAAAATGTTTTAAAAAATTGCAATGATTTAATTTGCAGAGGAAAATTAAGGAGTGTTTCTGTTAAGAGCTTCTCTTGTGTCCAGAAAAAGCAGAAAAGCTCAAATGGCAGCGAGAGAGAGGGAGGAATTTATTTATCTGGGCTGTCAAGACAAATGCTCTGACTGCAAAAGCTGTTCAAGTCTGAAATAGCAGCCGTAGGAGTGGGGGGGCTGCCTGCTGCAGACGCGGTTGTTCCCGGGGGGCAAGCAGATGAGCAAGGTGACTTTGAAAGCTTCTTCATGCTGTATGTCAGTGTTTCCTTGGAAATCTTTTTGTATGAATGTATAAACATAATAGATGTGTGCAAAAGCTTTGGGCTAAAAACTTCAGATTTCAGCAAGAAAGTATTTGCATTATCTTTACTATGACAGAAGCACAATGTCATACTGAACCTGACTCCATATCACCAAAATTCTTCTTTGTTCTCTGTTTGAAACACGTATGCAGAAGAATATGTAAACACTGCAGCTTGACGGTCATCCTTATGTTAGGAATAGAAGCAGAAGTTTTAATGTAGGGAACTTGATTTTGAGAATATTCATGACAAAGTCACCGTAATAATTTGACAGTCAGGCCTGGGTAAATATCAAATGTGTAAGAGGATGTAACTATAAATAAAAGCAATAAATAACTCATTATGAGCACTCTCATGGTTTGGAAATGCAAATTAATTCTTAGAATAGTGTATAGGCCAACTGTTCATCCAAGAAGAGAAAAATATTCTGCAGAAAAGTTCCCAGGAGGGATATATGAGTCTTTTTAGTAAATGTGCCTAAAAATTCTTTTTGACCTCATGGCATAAATTGAGTTATACACTAACTGTTTGAGGTAGAATAATTAAATTCCTATTAAAAATCTCAAGATATACATAGTATGCTGTCATAACACATACATTAAGGGTCTTATATTAAGGTTATAAAATGTTTTTCTTTGTTTTCCATTTTAAAAACAGTTATTTTCCTCATTTTACTCAGGAGTAATAGTGAAGGGTTTCCTTAGTTCCAACATTCCATTGGTCAATAGTGCCAGTAGCAGAACGTTTCTATAATTAACTCACTTTAATTCCCTGAATAATGAAAAGAAAACAGCAATTTGAGAGTTAACTCATAGGAACTAGAATCTATGTGGGACTTTATAGTTACACAATACTACTATGCAGCATTTGGATTTCTGCATTTCTGAGACGGTGGGCTATTTTATATGTGTTGAAATTCCCAGTGGAGTCTTAATATTGCTTCTGGCTAGAGGAGAACAAAATGGAGCAGGGATTGGAAGAAGAGGAGAAAGTGTCTTGAGGTCCTTAAAGGAGTTAAGAAACTGGAGACCCCTGAAAGGGTCTGTTGCTGGGGAAGGACACTCCCCACTCAGGAATCTGGAGGAATCTGGTTGAGCCCCTTCCCAACTCAGGGTTCAGCCCTCCCAGCGCCCCAGGATACACTGAGCTGATTTCCAGAGTATCCAGTTTTGTCCTCAATGAATTTCCCTCAGAGCATACATAATTCCTAGAGGGTAACTTGAGAAATGAGTCAAATAAAAAATAGCATATGTTTAATTTGTAGTTAAGTGAATGTTGAGACTACATTGTTTTCAATTCAAGTAATATCGTACAGTTGGCCAACTTGAGGAAAACAGATGGGTGGCCTATCTTCATCTTTCTAGATATTTTCTAAAGAGTTAAGACACTTCCTAGCAGGGGTTTTGTAAAGTAAGATTCTGTTCTCCTGCTCTCTGAGTGGAGCATTGCATTTTTTTGTGCGTGTGAGAAAAGGAGGTTATCTATTCCTTCTAAAATGCCTTAATGAATGGGGAAAGATATGGTTAGGTTACAGAGTACAGCAACATTTGCTTTTGGCATCATTATCTGGGGATTTTTGTGCTTTTCTTCCTCCTTTGCCTTATCTCTTTTCCCTTTTCACAGTTCACACTTACACAAACTGTGTCATTCATTGTAATGATAAAGCAAGTACTGAGTGTTTAGCTTTCATTCTTGTCCTTGGATGTTAAAACTGACAGCTTAGCACCTCTATTACTTTTTATCGGTGAGTCATTGCCCTTGCCAGCACTCAAGATAAGAAAGTCTCACACTTGCCAGAGGGAGAACAAAACAGGAAAACTGAAAAGAGCGCTGGGGCTGGGTAATACTAACCATAAAATGGATGGTAGGAGACTGTATTGAAAATGGGTGGGACTTGCCTTCACCAGGATAAAACTATAAATAAGAAGCTATTTGAGTCTGATTTACGGGATTACCAATGGAGAGTCCATCTTCAACTACCTGGTTAACCAGGGTAAACCTAGGAGCAGAGAAATTCAATACTTTCTATCATTTTAATTCAAATGTTAAAAGACCTTTAGTCAAAATGAATTTGACTACCTCATATTAAATCCTTATTTATGAGATATTAGCCACAAGAACTGAGAATCAACATTTGCTACTACTACTCTGTGTGTGTGTGTGTGTGTGTGTGTGTGTACCTAGAGAAACTATACCATGAGAGACCATCAGAGAATTCTGTGACACATTAAGGCTGTTTCTGGGTCACTGTTATTCACTGATAGATTTGGGGAGATTAAACAGAATTTTAAGTTCCATTTTCCCTTCGATTACAGACCATCTTCCTGGCTTCATTCCTTTTGTCAAAGTACTACAAAAGAAGCTGCACGGTGCTGTGAGAAACCTCAAGGACATTCAGTCCTCACCTGCTCAGGTAGATACCCAGTGGGAGTTCTGCCCTGTGGTTCATGAACAGATTGAGAAGTCTGTGAAAGTATTACATTGATTTCAAGTTCTCATGTGCAACTGGTTCCTCTTTCTATTGACTGCATGGCGGAGGCCACACTGAAATGGAGAATAGCCGTATTTAATGTGTGCTACATTCTTTACATGTCATCCTATTTCGCTCTCTCAACAACCATGTGAACTTTTGTGTAAACATGAGCCCCACCCATAAAACATCCTCAGCTGATTGATTCCCAATTGTGATTACTTTAAAGTAGAACAAGAATTTAAAGATGCCTGCAAAGCAATCTGTGTGAAGAAATCTCCTAGATTTATAATTTCTCCCCAGTTTTTACAGTCGTCTTGCCCATATCTAATTTGATAGCATTGTGTTTAAGTGATCACCTTCAAAGAATCTTTCTAAAATGGAATCTTTCCCAAGCTTCAAATTCACTATCATAGAAATGATATTACTTTCTGGTTGCACTCGTATTTATTTGGTTTATACAATATTTAATCTAATTGTGTAATTATAGATATAAACAAGTCTGGAACTACAATCTATTACGGATCAACATTTGACTAGTAGGAGCAAACATGAAAAAAGTGTACAAGGGAGGGGCTGGTAGCCTCTAGATATCAGCCAGTGATAGGCATTAGTCAATACTATGTTTCCCCGAAAAAACCTAAGCAGAAAATAAGCCCTAGCATGATTTTTCAGGATGACATCCCCTGAACATAAACCCTAATGCGTCTTTTGGAGCAAACCTTAATATAAGACCTGGTCTTATTTTTGGGGGAACACAGTAAATTTTACAGAGGGAACAGACAGTGACAGCTAATCCAGCGAACTGATAAATGGAAATCAGGTAAGAGAGTTTTTACTTCATTCCCAACTTAGATATGGAGAAACTGAGGTACTGAAAATTTAAATAACTCAATTAACAGCACATATCTGGTGAAACCCTTAAAGGATATAGGATCCATGGTGATGTGGAAATTCTAAGCATTACCTAGGAAGTAGTACAGTGAAAATGGCCAGTTACATTCGAGTGAATACTGTACGTGCTGGGAGTGCATTGGAGGAAGAGCTAAAATAGGACTCAGGGAAGACTCCTCCAAAAGAGGGATGCTTAATAGAAGTGGAAATCAACCAAGCAGATCTGGACAGAGGAATCAGCATGTAAAGAAGGGCCAAAGGCAAATAGCAGAGCGTGGGAAGACAACTGCAGGTAGTTACTAGAATAAAAGGGAGATGATTAAATGAGTTCAAGAGGTAAGTAGAGGCCAAACACAAACATTGGCTGCATATGTCACTCAAAAAAATTTAAACTTTACTCTGAGGACAATGGGACCTTGTGAAAGGAATTAGGCAGTTGAGTCACAGACCCAGATTTGAGCTTTTGGGATATCATTTGACTGCACTGTGGAGAAAGGACTGGAATACTAGATAGGAAAGAGGCTATGGCGGTAATCCAAGCAAGAGCTGATGGCGGTCTGAGTTTTTATAATGTCTATGGATATAGGTAAGAGATGCATTTAGTTGCTAGCTTCATCAGGACTTGCAAATTGATTGAATGTACAGGTGGTGGTGAGAACGAGGAAATGTTAAGGGTGAACGTTAAGGCTTCTGGGGCAGTAGTCATCCGGATGGAGGGAGGTATCATTTCTTGAGACAGTGAACTCAGAAGGAAAGAAGTTCAGGGGTGGTAAAATTCTGGGCATTATATTTGAGCATTAAATCTAAGATGGTTGAATATATAGGTCTAGAGTTAGGAGAACGATCTGGGCTAGAAACATGGATGTGGTAAATACCAGCATGTGGGTATATAAATGGAACTCACAGAAGGTGAAATAATATAAGGAAAGTGTAGAATGGGGGAAGAAAATGAGCCAAGCCTCCCCCAAATGGTAATCTATTTCTATCTCTGCCATGCAGGTGATGTGTCAGTCAGCAAGCCACCATACTCATGCCATCGTGCTTATACATAATGGCATGTATGTAATGGCATATTTCTTCTTTTTAAAAACTCCAATGCACTGAGCCTGATTTCCCTTATATGAAACAGATGGGACTGAGCTGGAAAATCCATAGTTTAAGTGTGGTGTATCTTGACCACGCCCAAGAAGGCCAAATGTTCATTCAAAACCAAGGTGCCATCATTATAAATATTTTCTAAATGTACATCATCAAAAAAGGTGATGGAGTTGATGCTAATGATAGGTGGAAAGAAGAGGATGGGTTGATCATATGTGAAGTAGTGTGTCTCAACTTCAAAGTGATTCTTTTCTCTGCCCCACAAATGAGAGTGCTTATACAGGTGATTTGTTACAGTGGAAATCAATGGGCATTAGAGTTGGAGTTAAAGTCTCAACTCTACAAGCTATCTCTACTCCTCAATAATGAACAGTTTAGGCAGCCCCAAGGGATGCTTTGGCAGAGAGCACGCAAGAAACACTGAGTGCAGAAGTGGAAGTTTAAAACAACCTTCTAGTTTTTGCCACAAACAGGTTAGTTGCCTTCTCTGGTTCTATTTCCTGACCTAGAGGAGGAAGGCATTCCCATGTGATCTCTGAGGTCTCCATCAGTTCCAATATCCTGAGGCCCCAATCACCTGTAAGAGTAAGTTAAGGCAGACTTCACTGGGAAGTCCTGTATGCTGAATCCACCCCAGGCTGAGGAGGCAGCCAAGTATTTCTAGGCTGGTAGCATTCTCAATCAGGATTTCTCATCAGTCCTTTGATTTGTCGTCAAAGCAAAGGTGGACCATTGTACATATATTAACTTTTTCCTCCAATGTCCTAGTTTTCATTTTGCTTTGAAATATTACTGAGACTTTTATTATTTCTTGCTATTGCATGCAATCTGATTGCCATCGCGGTTTTTTAGAAGGTTATTTCCCATAATTTCCCCCAGATCAATCCACTGCTCTACAGCTGGTTATTTGTAACTCAATATACCATTTCCAATACCATGACTTTTACATGTTATTCTTATTTTTGGAGCGAACCTATTGGGAAAAACCCACCAGTATTAATTTTTTTTAAAAAAATTGTACTTTCATTGAAACCACTGTTTCATCTGTGGATAAGACAATTTATAAATTGTTTAAAATTTGGAATTGAAAGGTTTCCTGATAAAAGAGCTAACTTAACTTTACTCTCCTGAAGTTCCCCTAAATACCTCCAACTCCGAGAGCTGCCCTAACATTTCCCCACTTGTTCGCTCACTCCCATTTTCTCTTCAACTCCATTTAATATCTGCTTCCCAGTACTGGAGCATGTACTGGAGACTTCTGGACCGAGAGGCTGGAAAATGTAACTCCGAATTTCCTACAATCTCAGCTCCACTTTCTCCAGTGCTCCCGCCCGGCGCTGAAGCCTTGTTATTGTCACGTGGCCACGGGCGACCGGGACCTGTAGCCTATGGACGCGCGCCGGCCACTGCACGCCCCGCCCCCCGACTCCGCCGAGCCGGGACCTGGCGCTCTGCTGCAGGGAGGCGGAGAAAAAGTTTCTTTTACGGGCAAGAAGGGGTTTCGGCGCGCCGACGCAGCTCGCACTGCAACTCTGCTGCAGTTGGCCGTTTTTGTTTGTTTGTTTGTTTCCCTCACGCTGCTCCGGGGCATGAAAGGACTTCGCTACGGGGAGTAAAAGAAAGGAATTTACCTGGGAGCGCGAGAGGAGGGCGCGCACACGCGGCCCGGAGCGCGGACGTCCACTCCAGGCTGGAAGTTTGTGCCGGGCTCCGAATGCGCGCCGGCTGCGGAGCGCAAGGCCGAGCGAGAGGCCGCAGGACCGCAATGGGCGCGGCGAGTCTCCGCGCGCCCGCGGCGGCGCTAGGGTTGCTGCTGTGCGCGGTGCTGGGGCGCGCGGGCCCAGTCGAGGGTAGCCGCCGTGGGGTCACAGCTGAGCGCCTGTGTCCCGCTCCCTGCCGCTGCCTCGGGGAGCTGCTGGACTGCAGTCGCCAGCGGCTGGTGCGCCTTCCCGAGCCGCTCCCACCCTGGGTCGCTCGGCTGTAAGTATTCGTCCCGTGGGTGTAGGGGCCGCGCGAGATTCTGGAGAGCCGGCCAGGGGCCCGGGCGCTGGGCGCTTGGCGCGCAGCAGCTTTTTCCAGGGCAGCTTCTCCTGGCCCAGGCCTCGCGCGGCGCGCCGTGGGGATGGAAAAGGAGCCGGCGGCACCTCGGTCTCCTTTCCCCAGTGCCTTGCAGGTCGTTCAGGTGGGCCCTTAGTGCGCCCAGCCTGGCCGCAGATGGGCGACGGGAGGGAAGCACTGACAACTCCGGGAGGTAAAGTCTACGTCCTGCGCCTGGAGCTTTCCTAAGGGGCTCAAATGCGCGCCCCTGCCTGACCTGGAGAGGTAGCAACCTGCGGACTACCGGAGTTCGCAGTTCTCCCTCTGAGTGTATGATCCTGTGGCTCCACTGAGTTTCTAACTGCTTCGGGCCCTTTTCCTGTTCCAAACCAGTCTTTTTATGCGCTCCTTTCATTCGGGAAGCCCCCTCAACAGAGTGCGGGCACTGTCCAAGCAAGCTATGGTAGACATTCTTTTGTTGTTCTTTCCCCTGTGCTTAATTTCACTTTAGGAAACTCCATAAATCCCCCTCCTCGACCACGTCGTAGCACGTCCTCGTTCCGGTAACAAGTTGGCAAGACTGATCAATAGATGTGGAAAGGAAGGAACTAGAGTTTTCAGAACCAAGGGCGTGATTTCTGTAGCTTCTCAACGCCCAGACAGTTTAGGAGACATTGCTGGGTACTGTTATGGAAGTTTGGGGATGCTGACTGTGAATTCCGAAAACCAGAAATCACTGCCAACTGCGCATAAGAACAGGGAAGAAAGCTTAGTTGAGTTGGAAAGGCTGATTCTTTGCAAATGTCATTTCCTTATTCTTTCCCAGCCTTAGTTTTGTTAAAATTGGAGGACTCGTGTAATATGTCAACAAACAGTTGAAACTTGTGTTTCTTTGTTTCTTTCTTTCTTAAAAGAAATAAAAGTGCAATCCATCTTTAGTCCTTAGGTGTGGGCCTAGCAGAACGGCAATGAAAATTCGAAGTTTTTAAACAATTCCTAGTAGATTATCCTAATGTCCTAATAAGACTGATAGTAAGAAATGGTGTTTTTAAATCATTGTGCTAATCAGCGTTTTTATTTGTGGACTGTAGAATTGTTGACCATCAAAAGCCTATTCTTTGTGTGTGTTAATAAACTTTGGTTTAGTAAAAAAGTAGATTGGAGAGTTTTAGATTAATATTTAATCTCGTATCACGGGCTGTTTTATTTGGTAGTTTTTTATTACAATTGAAGTAGGAGATAAGGGCTTTAACCTAAAGCAGGAAGACTTTCAATTAGTTGTGGCTAATTCTGTTCAATTGCCCCTTGTGGAGGTCATGCTGCCTTATTCATGAAATGTGAATGGCTCTATTGATGACATATGGAACTGAACATTTGAATGACTGGGGGTGAACACCTATGAATAATAGAGGGATGAGAAAAAGAAAATGAATACAGTAGTGCTTCCTGGGGTGTGTTTAGAAAGGCTTGGATCATTCACAAATCTAAGGTATATTCAATAGTTTCTCAATATCAAGTGGCCTCTTGGATCGTGCAATATATAGTATTTTGTGAATTTGGATGTCTTTAAAAAACATAACTGTAGTGCTTTTGACTAGAAGTTGAGTTAAACCAAAAGGGTTTTGATACCTATTTAAACGTTGTCTTAAAAGTAGCTGACCTAATTAGGACTTTGTTTTGCAGATAAATTGGTGGCACACTAAAAACAAATTACAGTTTATTTGGTTAGCACAATCTTTAATTACATTTCCGCCAGCAGTAAATTGTCTCAATACAAGTCCACATTCCTTAAATGTATGTGAAAATAAGTTCCACTTGTATAAATAAGCATTAGGTCTGTTGTCAGAAGCCCCACTGTGATCACTCATTGGACAGCTCTGTCATTCTTGTACTTGTGTGATTTTTAACCAACTTTGTAGTTGTCACCAAACCATGTGGTCTGAATTCTTTATTGTAAATGTTTCTTTTGTTTGTGCCTAAAGCTCTAGAGGTCTTCTCTCTCCACCTTTGACAGCAGTAGAAAAACACAAGGAATTGAGCTGTAACTTCTCTGTTACTTGGTGTTTGTGACAGGAGGCATAAGATAGGTGCTTCTTAAATTTTACATTATGAGAAAAGCTTTAAATAGACTGCTTCAGAGTTCAGAAGTAAAAAAAAAAATGCATACTGTTTTCCCATATTTTAACTTCCTTTTCTTATGTAATTAAGGTAGTAAAAATTTGCCTTAGGACTAGCCTATGAGAGCACTATTCAGAAAACATTTAGTGTCTGTCTTTTGTTTTAATTGTTGAATTTACAAGTTTAAAAAATCAGTCTTTCTATTTATTATACATGTGTATTTATTTTTTCACTTTATTCAGTTGTAATTTATTTCCATAGAAACCCCACGTATGAAAAGTTGAATAGTTTGAGCAATAGTATTGTAGTAGGTTCACCTTTCAAAAAGTAACTTCTAATACTTTAATGGAAGTGGCTCTTAAAACAGTAGTTATTTGAAGGTTGCTTACAACTGCCTTGAAAGGCAGACTTGAGTTTACATCTAGAGTTTGTGCTTACAGAGTCCTGAACCTAAAGAGGAGTGCTTCTTCGAATATGTTACTTAGTCAAAACAGGGAAAAGTTGCTCAATTGCCAGTGAGAGCTTCAAGTAATATTAAAATCTCACTGGAATTTCAGAATTATTTATTGTATCACAGAGAAATGTTTGATTTAGCAGGGCTCAGACACAAAAAGTATGAAAGGTACTTTCTGCTGATGGGATTTCTTTAGTGTTCTCCTGTTAGAAATTCTTTAGTTGGTACCAGAATTGGGGCTAGGGTAGGGGTAATAGTCCATATGGTTTTCACAGCTGTTTTTCTATATTTTCCAGACTAAAACTTGAACATAGCTGGCTGATTTATGAGTCACTTTGGATCAGTGTCTTAAAACAGCTACAGCCTGGCTTTTTGTTTTTCAGCTTTCCAGATTTCTGCTGAATTAGCAGCTCTGCAGGCCCCAGTGGGATTGATTAAGAAGCTGGGCTGGATTTGCATTTTAAAATTTGACTTGGAAGTCAGATTTCCAAATGCTAAAAGGAAGAAAATGATAGCTGGAACCAAATGTTGTAAATTAATTATTTTCATACATATTTCTTCTCTTGCTGATATTCAGGAAGAGAGACTTCTCTCCACCATGTAGAGTTTAAGTATTTGGCCAGCTGAGTTCTGGGTAAATAGTTAATACCTCCCTGCCTGACCACCTTTCCCTTTCATTAACCTCACTACCAGAAGTTTTTAAAACAGGTTTCTTGGGAAAGATGTTCGTTAATGGAACTCTAAAAATGAAGAATCTGCTTTCCCTACTGAATGTTATGGGTTTTAAGAAAACAGGGACGATTGTACAACTTGAATTTGTGTTTAATGGTCTAGCCATAAAAACAATATAAGAAAAATTTAGGAAAATGTGACATCCTTTAACTGGAAAGTAATCATTTCTGAAACATAAACTGTATTCAATCTAAATTTAGGTGCATTAAATTTTCATGGCTTTAAGTATTTAGCAGTAAAAGTCACGTAAGGGGTGACTTTTTTTTTCTCCCACATATATTGTGGTTTTAATGGTGGTACACAAAATTCAGGAATGGAAGTGTTGCAATAACTGAAATAGTTAAGGTTGCCAGCTCCTGCTTCTGAATCAGAAGTGAGTGGTCCTCAGCATGTGCACTGTTCTGTGAAGGCAGTTTCTCAATTTTTTAAAGGTCTTTTGTTGGAGATCTCATCCCATTACTGGTAGAAAAACAGTTAAGCACTCGACCTCTTTTCTCACAGGATTGCTCTGTGAAATAATCCTTACAATGAAGTGAAGAGTGTGGTTTCAGTTTTTCTAATTAAAAAGAAAATCTCCAGTATTAAATGTAAATGCTATTTGGTTCTCCCTTTCCTTTTAAAACTTGAAACAATAGGGGATGCAGTTTTATGCTGGTTCAATGTTTAGTTAAGTGAGTCCAAGTGAGATTTTTTGTTGACTCAGGCTACCTCCCAGGTGAAGGACTCTTTTCCTTGGTTGTTTTTTAAACCCTGTGGGAAATGTGTGACTGTCTGTGGTGCTAAAAGCACACAGGTTTTGTTTGAATCCTAACGTGAGTTGTTGGGCTCACGGTTTCCTTGATGAACTCCAGATGGACCTGAGCTGGGTTTGTGAGGGAAAGTGTCTGGCTCCAGCGTGGTGAGCATGCACAGCAGTGGTTGTAATTGCAGGATTTTTATAGTTTAAAGACTGTGCCAGATTTTTTTCATGTTATAACTCTACCAGAACAAATCTACTCATGTCTGTTACTGTCTGGTAGGTCTTGAGGCAAACATGTTTCAAATAAAACCTTTGCAGATTTTTTTTTTTATAGGTGAAATAGAGAGATCCAGGTTTATTCTCAAAACAAAAATTCAAAGGATGTATGATTTCTAATTGTTACCTAATGGATATGCACTAAGTAACACCGCCTCTCTGGATGTGATTTCTCTGCCTTTTTTTTTGGTGGAGGGGCTTACTTATGCATACAACAAATGGGTCATGCTTTTCACTAATCAAATGTGGTTATTTGAAACTTGGGTTACATAAAATCTTCATTTTTAAACACTGAAAGAATTAATTTAGTAAGAGATGGTTAACCTCTTTCAGTAGGAGAGCTTTAAGCCATACTGTTGTTAGCCTGGTTTTCAGTAGCTGTTCAGCCATTTCATTTTCATTACACCATTTTGAAGGCACATATTCAGTATGTTGACAAATATAAGGACTATAACCAAATATTGGGCAGATTTTGTTTCATAGTTTGAATCTTAAATGCTGAAATGATGTTCTGAGGTAAATGCTGAGATTGTGTATGTATGTAGGAGTTTTGTTATGCCTTTTTTTTTTTTTTTAAATAATAGCCTATGGAAATTGTTGCTATGTTAGGTTGAGTCTTTGAGTAAGAAGCAGATTTATTTTAATGATTGAAAAGAAATCTGATCACAAGGGTCTATACACTCTGCTTAACTTTGGTAGGTACTTGATATGGCTTAAATTATACATTATATTACCAGATATTGAGATTTGGGGAATATAGGAAAGCATAGGGTTCTGTTGGTTTCTCTCTCTCTCTCTCTCTCTCTCTCTCTCTGTCTCACACACACACACACAAAATGGCACTTTAAATAATTTGGTGCCTTAACCCTGAGAAACAAATGTGTGAAAAGCAATTTTTATTTTGTTTTACTATAATAAAGACACTGATGCTTAATTTTATGATAATAAAAAGGTTTCTGGAGAAGTTTTAGTCTCAGCAACCTGCCTAATTAGCCACTTTTCATAAGCCATGACTTCATCATATCAAGTTGGAAGTGAGGAGATGGTAGGGGATGGGGAAGGTGAAGCAAAACAGCCAGCTCACAAAAGATCTGTTCACCCTGTGCCAAAAAACATCTCCTAAAACATTTGTGGGTTTAAAGCATTTGAATCTGCCAGCCTCCTAAACTAATTTTGTCCTCAGAGTTTGTATTTTTGAGTTGGGCATTTTGGTTAACCATCTGGTTTTATGGACAGGATGGACCAATTATTTCTTATGTTGTCACTAGTGTTGATAGAGGTATTTCACAGATCCAGTCTGCCTTGTACATCAGTAAGTGCTATTAGTGATTTTTAAAAACTACTTATAATTTTATTTTTGTTTTCTCATAGGGACTTAAGTCACAACAGATTGTCTTTCATCAAGGCAAGTTCCCTGAGCCACCTTCAAAGCCTTCGAGAAGTGTGAGTCTTATTTTCTATTTGAGGTTTGAATAAAATATACTACCCAGGACACTACTTAATTGTAAAGAACATTTGGATAACAATAAGTTATTTAAAACTGTTAACTTGGGAGGTGTCTTCAAATAATTTTAAAAAGTTTTCACCTCCATGATTACAGATTACCTAATCATCTTTTCTCCCCCCTCTTTTTTTTGGGCATTTTTAGGAAACTGAACAACAATGAATTGGAGACCATTCCAAATCTAGGACCAGTCTCAGCAAATGTTACACTTCTCTCCTTGTAAGTGAATGAACGTTAGCAGCATTTCGCATGTATGTTTGCAGGGATCTCGGGTAGCAGTTACCTATGGGCTAGAGTGAGGACCTTACAAGCTGAATACGAATACTTCCCTCAGCAGATAATGGAGAAGTGTTCTTCAAATTGGTTGACTTGTTTTCCAGCCCTCCTCTTTCTCACTCCTAATTTTGAAGTATTATTGTAACAACATACTTTTTACGCTTTGCTGTCTTTGCTGAACTGATCTCTGAGATTCAGAGAAGCCACCTTCATCCCATGGAGACATGTATTTGATTGTATTCTGTAGACTAGGACTTGAACTCAGGTATTACTTAATGGTTGGCATGGGAGCTGTGGATTAGATATTATTACATGGTTACTAGTGGAGAATGATTGCAGTTTTGTGAGGCGAAATGGGAGTTGTTCATAAGGCATTGGAGTAACCTCTTTTAAGTGCAGTGCCTACAGTGGAAATCAGGGTTCAGAAACATCACGTTAAAATATGAGCTTTATACGGTTAAAGTTAAATATGTGATTGAAGTTAAAAATACCACTGCATGTTATTTTACAAAAGGAGTTTTCAAATAAAATTAACATTCTGTTAAATTTGCTGTATGTTTAGGGCAGATGACATGTTTATATTCATGCACTGAAGATGTTTTGGAATAATTTTGACTTTTCAGCATTTAAAGGTAGCATTTAGAATGTGCATGGTTTAATTTTTAAAATTAAGTAATTCACTACCCTAATCTTGAATAATTTAAATATATGTTTAACCCACTGAAGTTAAAAATGTTTTCCTCCTTCAAAAAACAAGAAAAAAAACACCATTGTTAGGCACTTCTGGGAAAGGTGTTGGGAGGGTCGAAATTATACAGTAAATTTCAGGAAAGCTGTTCAATTAATTAAAGTGATCACTACCCAATTGCTTACATCTGGTGATTTATAGAGGTTTGTTTTTATTCAGGGCCCAGGTCAGCTAAGTCACTGCTGCAGCCGCTGTGTCTCCTTTCCTCTGTTTGAGTAAGAACTAAGTGACATTTGATACTGATGTGGTTTTTCCAAAGATCAGAAACAGAAAGGAATGAAAGAAAAAGCAATTGGTATTTGACAAATAAACACTGAATTTAAAAAACATTTTTGTGCTAGCATTAATACCTGTTTTCTTTGCCTTTCACAATTGCTTAAAATTGTGGAGTCTAAATAAAGCACTGGTTTTGGTAACTTAAACATCTTTAGCTACTCTCGTTTGACCAGTGGGGCCTTTTGAAATCCCAGAGAATGCCACTTGCCCCTTCTGTCTTTGCCCTGTGTATTGGCAGGTTCTGTCAGCACGTTCAAGAGTCTTGAGGGGGTCATTGCATGCTTCATGGCGAAGAGGGTTTGAGTGGAGTTTCAGAACCTGGGTGGGGTGGGGAAAACAATCTCCTTGGCATGGTATCTAGAGGTAAAACCATAAGAACTTGTAAGGAAATTAGACGGTTCTGGTGGAAATAAATAACCTAGTGATTTCATGCTTTAAATCTATAATTTGTAATTAGAAGACTGAAATGAAATAAGGAAAGTTAGAAATTTTCTAAATTTGCACTCGTCTTCATATTCTTGTTTGTGTTTCACCTTAGTGAGTGCTGAATAATCTTCTTTGAATTTGAATAATCTCACTTTCTTTCCCCTTAATTTGCCGTAGTACGTCTAACCAGGGGTTGCTTTGTCCATCGATATAATGATAGATCCCATTTATTACATAGACCACATAGAATCTGTGAACAATAACTTATATAGGTAGTTATTCAATATGGATCATGAAAAATTGTTTTCACACCTATGAAATATCTTGAAAATTTTATTTCTCTAGCTGTTTTCTGCAAATGTTTTGTTTTCTCCTGTAGGCGTCTTTGGATATTGCAATACACAATCATAGTTTCTAAAGCACTATTAATTTCTGCCTTGTGTAGGGTGGAACATTTTCTTTTATATAGAAGCACTTGAAAATAAATAATCAGAGCTAGAAGTCAGTACGCATACATTTCTGAAATTTCAAAAAAATGGTTAAACCATATAACATGGCTCAGATTAGAAACTTGCTGTAGAACCACAATTAAATCCTATATGTTTCAAAGTAGTTCTTAGGCTTATTTAACTTTATTCTATCAAGTTTTTGTTGTTGTTATTGTTTTTTACAGTTTGTGGAACAAATCATTTGTCTGGGTAATTTGCTCAAGTTAAATAATTTTAAAATGTATTTTAAAAAAAGGAAAAATACAGTCTTGAGCTCCAACTGATTTCGTATCAGTATTCCATACTTTTGCTGCTCTGTCCAGTAACCCCCCAGCTGGAGGGCTGTATGCAGAGGAAGACTATGCCTGGTAAGACCTTCCTCTTCTCTCAGCTTCAGGGGCCAGGAGATGGTGTCCCATGTCCGGAGATGAATTTATTTAGTTCTGACAATGTCAAGGAAACCTGACAAAATGCCAGGTCTTGGGATGATGGTTGGATGATCATTGATGATCGTCCCCATTAACAAAGCTCATCTCTTAACATTTTTAGGGATTTTTCAGAATATAAAAAAACCTGAATAGACTTGCTTTTCCTTGAACCCCACACAGCACTAGCTCAGAAGTCAACTGGTAAGCTAAGGGCAAGACATAGTTTGTGTTTTTGTTCATTATTCTCTCAATTTCCTAGTCATGGCAGGATGGTATATTTAGGAGAGGAAATGGAATAATCTTTGGAGGGAAAATATTTTGAAGCAAAACTGTTGGTCTGGCATAAGTGAGTTGTGTTTAGCATATATGATAGTTATAGTTTCCTGTGACGTGGCCTGAGCTGCTCAAGCAGTACACATTTTTGAAACCTGTGACCTGGATTAGGGTCTGGTTTGAATTCATGAGTTGCATGACATTATTTTTGAATAAAAGTGTCCTTAGTGGTCATTGGCTAGAGCTAGTTGAGTCTTAGTCTTGACATTGATGGTTTATACAGTATGGCCCAACATACAGACACTTGCCTGGTGTCGTAGAGCTAAAAGGTTTAGGTCAGTGAATCCAAGAGGCACCTAGAGCACTTGTTAAAAATGTAGATTTCCTGACGCTGTCCCTAGAGATTCTAAATTAATGGGTTTGGGTGGGGCCCAAGAACATTTGTTTTAATACATCTACCTTGCTGATTCTAATCAGAAATAGCATAAATACTTCTTGAATTACCAGTAAAGTTTATCATAATCAAATAAACCTTTTCTCATTATTTCTTATCTCAAAGGTAGAACATTTCTCCTGAGTTCATAATATGTTATTTTTCCAGAGATGATGTTGGTATCCTTTCAGAGAAGTTGTTAGAAAAATCAATCACCTTCACGGGGAGGACCCCAGAAATGTGTGCTTGGCCAATGGCAATCCACTGAAGAGATTTCGAACAGAGTAGGGTGATCAGATTTGCTATTTGAAAGCGTTGCTCTGGCTTTAGTGTGGAGAATGGCTTGGAGGTGGCGAGAGGGTGGTTGTGATGAAGAAACCACTGCAATAGGCCGGGAGAGGTGATGGCACTGTTCTTCTGCGGTGCAGCTCTGGTCACGTCAGTACAATAGGGACTAAAACCATAGCTCAAGTCAGATGGCTCAGAATTAATTGCTGGCTCTTCTCTTTGTGACCCCGGACAAGTTACCGTCTGTGTTTCCTCATCTATCAGTGTGAAGAATAATAATATTGCCCACCTCAGAAGGTTGTTATGAGGATCTGGAGAGAGAATACAGGTAAAACGAGCTGGCATATGCTCAGTGCTCAGGGAATATGAGCTGTGATCATGATGGGGATCATTCATGCAACTAAAAGTGATTGAATAAATAAACAGTGCCAGACTCTGTTGTAAGTGCTGGGAACACAGCAGTGAACAAAGCCGACAAACTCCCTCTTACCAGGAAGCTTCCATTCTAGTGAGGGGTGAGAAAAAAATCAGTAAACCAATTTTAAAGGAAAACTTCAGGGTTATATATATATATATATATATATATATATATATATAAATGCTCTGAAGGAAAAGGAAAAAGGACAAAGGGACAGAGAGCTCTGGCAGTTGCCCTTGAATGTGGTCAGGGAAGACTTCTTTCTGAGTATTTACCAAATCTTACTGGGTACTCTTTTAGGGCTGAGATTCAACAGTGAACAAAACAGGTAAAAATCTCTGCCCTCCTCGTGGTGACCCTCTCATGGAAGGAGAAAGACAAAAAGTAAAATAAATAAGAAATGGTCAGAAGGTGAGAAGTGCTGGGGAGAAAAATAAAGTAGAAAGGAGGTATGCGAGAGTGATGGAAGAGGGGTTTACAGTTTTAGACAGGAATGCATAGAGGGCCTCGCTAAGAGGGCAACACTTGAATCAGGGCCTGATGGTGGGGGAGGGAGTCATGTTGGGGCATCCTGGTGGTGGCAGGGGGGTCATCTCCTTCACCCTCCCCTCCCTGTCCAGACCATCTTGCCTGTATATCTAACTGTTACATGGTAATGAAATGATTTTGTTTTAATTTTCTCCTCTCCTATAATTTGAGGCCTCTGTGGCTGACTCTTGTTTTTCCCAGCACTTAATGCAGGTGTATGGCATGTAGTTGGTGCTTAATGAGTATATGAATTAAGGAATATTTATGGAACAGCCTCATAATTCTAAGCAGTTAGCATAATTCAAACAAATCTCCTCCTATAAACTTAGTCTATACCAGTGACTAAAAATTTACAGTGGAGACAAAGCATACGTATGTTTTACTTAATTTGTGTTCAACTCTGCATGCTTAGTAAAAAAAAAAAATAATAGTAAATTATAACAACAGCAATAATTATTAAAAGAAGGAAAAAAGAACAAGAGAAATAACTTAAGTAGTGTAAGGATTTAGCTTACCACTGTGGTCTGTGAGCACGTGCCCTGGAGTGTGTGTCAAATGAAAGTGTGTGGGAAATAAAAACCCACTTTCCCATTTCCCTTTCAAAGTGAATATCTCAGTCCACTCAGGATGACTTTGGTCTTCAGATTATTTAACCCGTGTGTCCAACACACATAGGAACTACTTCTTCAGGTCCCTTTTCCAGCGAGATCTGATGTGATTTATGTGCTACAAAGAACAATCTGAGTGGTAGGGAGTAGGGAGTATGGGCAGTTTGTGTGGCATGAGCAATAGTCATTGTAGAATTCTGAGAAGGGTGGTAACTTTTCCTTTTTTCGTCAGTTTTGAAACTCCCACAAGTGTGGTCTGAATAGCTCTCCAATGACATTTGTCACACATCTCATTCCACGGTAGGACTCATAACTTAATTGAGCTCTCAACCCCCTCAGCACAGACTAGACCCAGTCTAGTCTCTGGCACTTGGGAGATGCTCATTAAATATCAGAGTGGACGAGAGAGATCGTGGACCCTTGTGCAGGGAGACCTGAGCTGGGAATGGGGCACACAGGTTTTTGTCTTATCTCACACTAATGACCTGTCTGACCTCAGGCAGAGTTAATTAACTCTTCTTTGTTTGTCTGTAAAAACAGAGTAAGATGTCTCCATCTATCTCATCTGGTTCCGGTGAAGGATCAAATGGCATGATGTACATGAAAGGGCTCTGAAAAGTGTGAGCAGCAGCAGCTGCTGGGTGTGGCGGAAGAGCAGAGACTTGAGGCAGTGGCCAGGGTGGATTCCTGGAGAGGAGGGTCGCCAGAGGAAGGCAGGATTGAGAAACAGCATCCTGGCAGCAGGAGATGAGGGAGAGAGAAAGAACTTCGCATTTGGGGTGACTTTTCAGGAAAACTTTTGTTCTCTTCATGTAGTTCAGAAAAATTGGTGAGGATTCAATTATAATTAGTAACTGAACAACATTTCTAGCCTGAGGGCTCGTGTACCGATAAGGCAGAATTTGAATTTGTCATGCCCAACAACCACACCTACTATGTGCCAAGCGCTCAGGAACAAAGAAAAATAGGACTTGGCCTTGCCCTCGAGGGGCTTTGAGTAGTGAGTAACGGGAAGACAGACAGTAATGAGATACTCCAAGTAGGGTGCTGCCCCAGATGATAGAGATATGCTTGGGTCTGTCCCATGCAGAGCAGAGCTGTGGTTTCAGTAAGTGTAGAGTGTGAGGGTGACAGGTCCAGAGGAGGTAGGAGACTTGGGTAAATTGGTAGGGTTGCCCTTAGGTGTTTTACAGGTTTGGGAGTCACTGAAGACTTCAAAGCAGGGGGATGAAATAACTGCATTTCAGTTAAACACAGAATCTGCTTTTCTCCTTTTTTTCAAGTCGTCATTAAACAGTGTTCATTTTCTAAATGAAGTTCCATAAAGACAAATAAATAATGTGACTTTGATACTTAACAGTTCTGACTTGCCAAATACCTGTCTGTTGTCCATCCGTCCTGGGAACTCTTCTGTGATCTGAGCCCTGCTGTGTTAGGGCCACATCTCTTTCCCACAAAGGGACATTGGCCATAGGGTGGGAGACGTTTGAGTATTGCCTTCTGGATGATGAAAAGAGTAGATTTGAACTAGTGGTTAGAAATCTCATCGACAATGTTCTAGATACTGAACCCAGCACCGTATTAAGTGGGAGTTTTATCCATAGTCATGCATTTCTTATTACATTCCAAAAATCAGACTAATAAAATCAGTTTGGTAGACAGTGATTTAAGAGACTATTGCTTGGTTGCATTGCACAGGGTTTATTTAAATAATTCATCAAACTCAATTTATGACTTTTAAAACTTTGATATTTTAATAGTTCACAACTCAAAGATGCATGTAAAGAAAGCAAGCATTATGCAGGTTCTCAGGTGATGTAAGTAATTTTGTCACTATGCAGCAAAGCTCAGAGATTTTAGTTTTAGTTGTTTGTTTTTTTAACCAAAACTTATGCGTCAGTATGTTCATTGAAGAAGTTGGGAAGCAGTTTTAATCAAAATTAGAACTTAATTTTCTGGGAATCATGGAGCTTTGTTCTGATCAAGTGGACATAAACCATATCCCATCTTTACCTGTATCTGGGTATAAATGAACCCTGGAATTTGGTCACTGAAAATGTTATCCCCAGGTGTGTGCTCTGCTGATATAGATGAATGGACTGTGTCTTCATATGTAAAGGATGTTGCCTTAGGGGGCTACAACCTTCACCAGTGCGAACACACCAGACATTACTGTGTTTAATGGAAGTAAGATCATGAAGCTCAAGTCCTACAAAATAAACACATACGCATCTTACTATGATAAGTTGGATTTTATTGGATTTTAAAATGTTTATATGTGATTTGCACATAAAAGAGAGTTTACTGTACATAGAGCTGTGTTTATGGCAAATGCTCTCTAAGTGTATCTTCACAGTTTCTTGGAAACCAGTCCCCACAATACAAATTTGCAAGGTTTGTGAATGTTCAATGTAGAATGGCTGTATTTGAAACATAAATTCGTGATCGTGTTCTGGCTCTTTAAACCCTCCAGGAGTTTCCCATTGCTCTTAGATCTAGAGAAAAATCCTTCTGAAAACATAGAATGCTTTGCATGATCTGAATCTCCTTTGCCCATTGAGCCTCCTCCAGACTCATTGCTCAGTTCTAGGAACATGCCAGCTTGTTCCTGCCTCAGGGCCCATTACACATGCTTTTCCTTCTTCCTAGGATGCTCACCTGCCCCCAACTCTCATTAAGTCAGACTTGGGTTTCCCTTATGTATTTTCATGTCTCCTTTATTTACAATGTCCACTATTCTGCAATGTCCATTTTCCCCACCGGAATGAAACCTCCTAAAAGCTGAGGTTGTGCCTGTTGTCATCTCCACTGTAACCCTGGCATTAGTGCAGAACCTGGCATAATGGTAGACGCTCAGTACGTGTTTGTTAGATGAGTGACCAAACAGATACCCCTGTTCAAATGGACATACATAGCTAATTGTAGAGGAAACTGCTTAGTTCACCCGTCTGTCCCTGCCTCTTGATTCACACTTACAATTTTCATGAATGAAAGTTGGGTTTTCCAAAGTGATAACATTTTTAGATTTGAAATAGTAACTCTGGGCAACTTTCTTCAGTCTTGGAGCCGATAAAATTGAACCCCAGTTCCTTGAACTTGACCTTCCAGTGTAGTGTGCCCCCAAAACTCCTGTATTACCAATGTTTGCCCTGAACCTACACCATTTTCTCATCCCTTCCCTCAACTTCATGCTAGCCATTTTGATTGCTGCTTTGAAGTATCAAGTGCAGCTTCTTTCAGAGACTTCTCTAAGCTGAATGAGGCTTGTGCTGCCAAGGCAGACAAAACAATAAAGCTACTCGTATAGCTAGTTGCTTTTCGTGACTGGGGTGGCAAGACTCAGCATGTGTGTCTATCCTGGACTAGTTACTTTTCCTCCTTCTCTGCTTTATTTCAGTATCTCTCAGGGCTCTAGTTGGGTAGAGAGACCAAAACAATGAAGCAGGGCTCTAACCAGTACCACTCTTTCTTTCTTTGCCTGCAAGTTGCTTAAGTACTACATTCAAAACATGAAAGGGAAGGCAGTTATACATATAAGCACCTCCTTTCTAGCACTTCAAATCACCTGCCTGGCTGTCTCCCTCCCTCTCCATGAAACTTGAGCCAGTAGATACAGTAAGTAGTCTCTAGAGTGAGGTTGAAAACAAAATGAAATACTAAGGTAACGTTCAAGCTGTAAGTACCATGCAGCGTAGGATCAACCAGGTAGACCTTCTTGGATTGTCGATTTTACTAGGCATGAGCAGTTTTAAATATTTTTATAACAAAGCGAACATGGAGTAGAATCAAGCGAGCATAGTTCTTTAGAAAAAAATAAGATGTTTTTTGAACTTAACCATGTAACCCTGCACAAGGTATTGGCCTAGGAATAAAGCGCAGTATTCTTTAAAGATAGATGTTTACAGAATCAGGTAAGTAATTAGTGGGATAAATCCCTCTATCTCTTTATTTTCCTGTCTTTTTTCCTTTCACTTCGTCACCACCATCCCCATTTAAGTATCAAGACTAAGGTCAGGGGAATTAGAAACAGTTTGCTATGTTATATAACTGGTCGTAACTCATGTTTTTGTTAGCTTTGAGCAGCTACACGCAATTCTGGTAAGTCTGAATTGGAAGGGACATTTCTCCCTGTGGAGAAATCTCTGAAACAGAGGTTATCCAACCTCCCCTAGAGCACTTGCAGAGACGAAAGCTCACTTCATGGAGAGGAGCCTTTCCACTGTGAATAGTTCTACCAGCTAGGATTTTTCATTTGTGAAGTTGAGCTCTGCCCCTCTGTGGCTTCTTCTACCTGTTGTCCTAGTTCTGTTATGTGCTGGAGAGAACAACTTCCTTTTATTTTCCGTATTCTAATACAAGACTTAAACTATGAGGTTCTCTTAAAGGCTTCTCTTCCCCTGGCTCCGATTCCGGCTCCCATTTCCTGTGTGACACAGGGCGTAAGCCAGTGCTTTCAGCAGCACTCTGTGACGTTGGGAATGCGCTGTATTGGTGCTGTCCACTGTGCTAGCCACTAGGCACGTGGATATTGACTACTTGAAATGTGGCTAGTGTTACTAAGGAATTGAATCTTTGATTTTACTTACATAGCCACCTGTGGCCAGTAGCTGTTGCACTGGATGGTGCAGGTCTAGACTCTTAACAGTCCTCACACACCTCGTCCAGCATGACAGCGTCAAGGATGGTGCCCAGAACAGGCTATTTGAGCGGTGATGCAATACAGAATATGGTTGGACTGTCTCTTTGACCCGAATAGTGGACATTAATGAAGCTGAAGATTATATTGGCATCTTAAGGACCATGTTCTATTGGCTCATGTTGAGTGTGGTCAGCTGAGACCCAGAAGTCTGTTGTTTTCATAAGAATTGCTTTCCCATAGGCCTTTTGAAGTGATTGATTAAAAATTCAATACACTGTCTTATCCCAGTTTAATTTCTCTGGTTGCTTTTAAACCATTATTTCAGTACATCAAGAGGCTTTCGGTCATGATTCCTTATTAGATGAATTATACTTGTAGTTCTGCAGCATTAGCACTTGACTGTTCACACCTCTGTCCCTGTTCATGCAGATGATGACAGCACCAGGCCACAGCCAGACCCAGCAGGAGCCACTAGCGGTTTCCCATGCCCGGCTGGGAAGGAAGACAGGGATGATGGGAACTTACTTGCCTACATGATAATTGTCACCACATTCTCCATGTCTTACACGGACCAGTTATACTCTTGGTGAAATTAAGACCTTCTGTGTCTGTGATGGTCCTAGCCCATTGGTCTGTGAACAGTATCAGAAAATGAAATGACGTTAGCATGCGATGTTCATACAGAATTAATTCTCTGTATGGTAACTGTTTATTAATTCACAGTTCAGAAGACTGATGCCATGTTTTCTGGTCCATACTGTAAACCAAAATTAATTTTAGACTATACTAAAGAATAAAAGGCATTTACTTGAGCAAAAAGGAGCTGCAGCCCAGGGAGACACAGATTCAGGTAGCAACTTAAATAATGTTCCACCAAGAGGCCGTCTTTTGTAGCCAAAGTTCCCACCCAGGTTCTCAGTGAGCTCCATTTTATGTAAGTGAGGTATGTAAATTGTGCGGTTCTGATTGGATTGGGCAGGTCTCAGTCTGTTGGTAGAAAGAGGAAACCAGGGCTTTCCTTCGGTGGTTGACTCAGGTGGCGTAAATAAGGACATAGTATAGGAAGCTGAGAGTTCAGTCTGAGGTTCTTTTGGGTATACAGAGTACTTGAGGGGCTCTGTCAGCAAATGGCCCCTAGACTCTTACTATTTATAAAATTTGAGCTATCTCAGCAGATGAATTCCTTCTCAGGGTTCACATCAAATGAATCTTCCCAGGGTCCATAGTACTATCACCTTAAGTTAAAATTCTTTCTATAGACTAATTTTTTTTGTTAATATATCTTATAGAAATCTAAGTTGGATGATTTTTAAGTGAAAATTACAGTAACATTTTTGAGGGAAGGTCTTGCGGTTTATTTTCGGTTTTGGAGAAAAGCTGGTTTCATTCATTGATTTCATTTCTATAGAAGACTTCCTATTAAGCATGCTGGACTGAATGCATTCATTTCACTCTGCACTTCCCTAAAATCCTCTTAAAATGAAAGTAAAGGACTGCACATTGGCGGGAACAAAGAGAGACTAGGAGAAGAGACAATTCCAATGAAAGACACCATAAAAATTTTGCAAGCAAACTGACAAATTGTGACTGACCTAAAAGAAACTGGAGTGGTTCCCCAAAAGAAGCAGACTTCTTTTTGCTACAGAACCTCAGAATAGTTCAGGAATTCAAATCCTGTAAATGTAAGGGTGCCAGGTAAGACTAAACATGGATTGGTTAAAACTCTTGTAAAAAGCAGTCAGACCTCCATGTTCCTCCTCCAAAACGCAAAGCCCGGTGACTGCCCCTCCCCTGCCACAGGCAGAGGACTGGAAGTTTACTCTTTGGACAATTGAAACCAAATCTCTAGAATTTGGATCACAGGCCCAGCGGGGCAAGGGTTGGGGATTGAGTGCAGCATATTCTGCAATCAGGGAAATTAAGTCAAATCTGAGTGCTGAGAATGACACCCCTCCTCCCCTCAGCTTATTTTCCTGTTAGCCTTCCCAGACACTAGACTGGAGATTGGAGGATTGGAGTGATAAGATGTGGAGATCTCGTCCTGAAATAGATCACTGCTCAGCCACCTGTGATGAGACTCACCAGTCACCAGTCCATTCCCCACACAGCCCTCCGTAAGCTTTCTAGTGCTGCTTTTTATTAAATATGGGTGGACAGCCAATGATCAGACTTTTGAAGACGTTCAAAAGGTAATAGAAGTGTTGGAAGAAAGTGGGGAAACTGCCTCAAAATGAAGCAAAAGACAAAGGGATGGAAAACAGGAGAGGAAAAAATGAGAAAATAGGAAGATCAAGTGGGAAGTCTAACACCTTGTATCTAATTGGCATTCCACAAGGAGACATCTGTGGAAATAGAAGGGAGGAAATTCCCAAAGATGGGGAATAAAATTTCCCAGCACTGAGAAACACATTTCTAGGTTGAAAGGCCCTGCTGAGTGCCAGCTAATGGGGGGGAAATATATACTGTGTTTCCCCAAAAATAAGTCCTAGTTGGACCATCAGCTCTAATGCGTCTTTTGGAGCAAAAAATAGTATGAGACCTGGTATTATACTGTATTATATTATATTATATTATACCCGGTCTTATTTTACTATAAGTATAGTATACTATAATATTTTATTTACTGTAAAATAAGACCGGGTCTTGTATTAAGTTTTGCTCCAAAAGATGCATTAGCGCTGATGGTCCGGCTAGGTCTTTTTTTCCAGGAAACACAGTGATTTTATGTATATATATATACATATATATACATATATATATATATATGTATATATATATATACACACACACACACACATATATGTATATGTATGTGTATATATATATATACTTATATATATGTATATGTGTATATATGTATATATGTGACATATATATATATATATATATATGTATGTATTACTCTGCAGAGAATACCAGGGGTAAAGAGAAGCTCTGAGAGGAGGAAAAAAGTAAAACACAAAGCTGGTAAGCTGTAAGGATTGATAGTGGTTCTCTAGGTCTGCTCCTAGGAGCATCAGCATTACTTGGAAAGCTGGTAGAAATGCAGATTCCCAGGCCCCATCCAGACCTACAGAAAGAGAAATCCTGAGGGTAGGGATCAACAGTCTGTGCTTCAAGAAGCCCCTTAATTCTGATGCCTGCTGAAGTTGGGAAAACAACTGGGGTAGAGAATCCGAATGGCCTCTGGCTCCTCAAACTTACAACTGTGAGTGTCATGATACAGCAAAACAGTGTCTTCAAATCCTAAAGGAAAGTTATTTCTAATCTAAACTCTGTACACACCCAAACTGTCAATCCTATAAAGACATTTCCAAACATAAAAAAGAAAAAAAAAGAAAAAGAAAAACCTCTACTTAGGATTTCTTGGAAAGCTTATAGAGGATATGCCCCAGGGAAATGAGGGAGTAAACCAAAGAAGAGGAACTGGGCAGCCAGGTAGTGGGACTCCAACAGAGGAAAGAGGTGAAATGTCCCCAGAGTGAGGTCAGGTTCTCTAAGAGGCTGCGATTTTTACATGGTTGTGTGAAGCCTCTCTGTAGCAAGTGTGGTCCTTTGCAGTGTTTGTCAGTGTTTGTCGTCCAGATCCAGAGTCACACTTTCTTAGGGTTGGAAGAGATCATTCTATTTTCTCTTCTTGACATGTGAGGAAAATCAATGTTCACAAAGTGTAGTAAATCAAAACAGAACCAGGAACAGAATCAACATCTTGCTGGGGAACTGCAGTTGGAATTGCTGCTTCAGAGAGATCCCACTTAAAAAGAAAAAAAGAGAGGTCCTACATTTAACAGGTTCGTTAGTGTATGGAGTACCCAGGAAGAAGAAGAATCGGCTTTATGTTTACTTTTTCTGGCTTGCATGATCATGTTTTCTGATGTACATGTGCCTCTTGAACTACAATTGAGATAAATCCTCACAAGCCAATCTAAAGTTTGATTTAGAGTTTCTGGACTAATCATGACTGTTTAGTCACTTCAGGGTCTTGAACCCATTCATTTAATCCTAATTTCTGAGGAACCAAAAATGAATTAGAAGTTATTTCCATTCACAAGTAAATCCCAAGCTAATGGGAAGACTCAAACTCACAGCTTAACTGGTCTGGCTTGTGAACATGGCCAAGGAAACCCTCTGCCTCAAAAGAGAGAGAGAGAGACAGAGAATTTTAAAATTTCACTAGAGTTAATTTATTGTACATAACTAAATTTTTTCAGATTAAAATAATCGTTCCGTAAGTATCTTCTTTAGCATCGTAAATTAAGGGACTTCCTCTTAGATTTCTGTTGACATAAAGGACTAAATTGAATTTACGCTTGGGGATCCAAAAGGATTGTTTGGTATGTGGTGTGAATGGGTTTCTGATTCATTTCTTCTTTCATTTTTAACGTGCGTGTTATAATTGGCTTATAAATAGGGCCCTGATTATTGTAGGACCTTTGTATTAACACTTTGCGGCCATCGTTAGCATGTCCATGACCCGAAAGATAATTATATTTTATGTTGACCTGGCTTTTAGCTGAAAGAACTGACTCTTTCCTCGTTAGAGTGGCTCATTTGCTGCTTGGTATCATTAATTCTTAATCAAGAATCTTTTCTCCTTGCAATAGTTGCCTCGATTGGCTTTATTCTTTGATGCCACAGTACCAGTGGACCAGTCTAAACATGTGTCCTTTTAATGAAACTTCTTAATTATCTTTTTAGAAAAAAGATGAGCGGAGACAGGTTATTTTTATCTGCATGGGAGAGGTTCTTTGCTTGCCAAGTCTCTCTGTTAAAAGAAGCCTAACATGGTGGAGTTAGTTAATATATTCCAGCCAAGATAGTTTTCAAGGAAGCTTTTTTGGGTGTGGGTTGGGGAAGAGGGTTGTTGTTAGAAATACAAGTGACCTTTAATGTGTTTGCAAAATGTAGCGCTTTCTTTAACAACTTGTAATTCCTTTATAAATGGTGCTAAACTGATTGCTTACAAGCTATATATAGAAATCAGTATTTCTTTGGGGCCAGGCGGGCTCTTCCAGTCAATACAGCTAATATGCTTGCTCTGTGGTTGTATGGAATGACCATGGCTTCAGCAATTTGTCAGCTGCAATAACTGAATTGGACTTAAGGGATGTGGTTAGAGTAATGGATTCTAAGAAAAGAGGGTATTGCAACATATAAAAAAATGGTTTCCAATTAAATTTCACTGCACACACCCTCTCTCAAAGGAATATGTCATATGCCAATACCTTCTCTAAATAGCTAAGATTGCACATCTTCACACATCACAATTACAACGTTTTAAGCTGCCTGTTATCTTGTGCAATAGGTGGGAGACCTATTGAAACTATTGACGGATAGTTCTTATCCATCAAGAAACTATAGTTTAATTAGTTCAGGAATTCCAGTGTGAAAAACCTGATATTCTAGTTCCTTGCCAACAAAGAATATTTCACTCTGTGACTCTCCTTTCAGACTCTGCAAATAAACTAACACCATATATATCCATTTAAGAGTGCATGAAGTTCTTTTGAAACTTAGGCTTTCGGGAGATCACAGTGAGTCAAAAAGTAGAACCAATCATCGTCATACCAAGTGGTCATATCACTAACCTCATAAGTTATATTTTACTGTTATTAATCTAGTCTGGGTTTACATTTAGTGCAGGTGTTCAGAGTATTAGAACAAACAAGCACATTTCTTATATATGAGAATAATACATTTGTCCATTTCCCTAGTCATGACAGGCACAATCAAATGCCAGTACTGGGCTACTCTGGTCAGTAGCATCTCGCTCCCGAGCAGGAAGGGACTGTAGTCTGTTCACCGTGCTTTAAAGGGCCTTCCATATCAGCAATACAAAATACAGCGATAACAGATAGAAGAAACGGGGACTCCAGAAGTGCTGAACTGGATCCCTGTAGCCAGAGACCACAGAGTTTCAAGCACAAGCTTGTATGTCAGGGGAGGATAAAAACACAGCCTGTGCCCTGGGAAACCAGAGCAAGACTGGTGCTTCACCCCCAAAGTGGGCGTCTAGGCAGACAGTCACTATTATCCCAACATGCCATCGTCTGTCCTCTGCATCTCTTAGGTGGTACTCGTGGACCTGGGCTTGCCTGCCCCCCACCCACTCTTTGTACTCACTGCTGCCAAAGCAGCCTTTCTAAAATGCGTATCTGGTATTGTCACTCCACCATGTGAAATCCTCCATTCCCCTCCCTCTACTTGATCTTCAGATAGGGGCCAAATGCCAAACATGGCTTATAGGATACCACTTAGCCTACTCTCATCTCTTCCCAGCACCTCACTCTTGAACTTCATCTTTCTACAGTCTCCACTCGGGAACTCTGAGCCATCAAGGCCATCAAGGCTTTCTTTCATTTCCTCAAAGGGAAGAAGCCTTGCCTTGCTCTCACTTGCTTCTGCTTGGAATGGTAGCCACCTCCTTGCCGTGGGAAGTTCTGCTGACTGCCTGCACCCCTCCCACTGCGTTTTAGGAGGCTGTCCTTTCTTCTTCCTCTGTACTCTTTCCACATCATAGCACTTATCGTTCCCGTGACTGTTCCCATTTGCCTGCTTGTGCTCCTCACTGGCATTTGAGCTCTGTGAAGTCAGGGACTATATCTTCTTCATTATTTGATCTTCAGCACTCAGAGCAAGTATCATTGTACGAAATGGTAAGTCATTTTTGCCTCTGCATTTTAAAGGTATTTGGCAAAGTGGGCAGGAAGGTGAAATTAGCAACAAAGTGAAGCCATTATTGTTGGGCCTGAGAAGCCAAGGCTGAACTACCTGGGACTCCTGTTTTCCCTGTGGCCTCTGAGAAGCCTGAGGGAACCCTCTGCATTCCAACCCCCCAAGCCCCCAAGTCTGTGTTTGTCCACAAGAGACCGATTATATTTGACCTCAGCAATGATTTAACCATGGAACACCTTGTACTATCAACAAACATGGATGACCAAAATATCTGTGGTCCTTAAGATGGGTTTGCACAGGGCTGAAAAGCCTTCCAATATTTATAGCACCATAGGGTGATTTTTGAACAATGCAAAGATGGCATTTTCACATTAAGTCATGGAAAAAGGTATTCACACAGTTTGTTTTGTTTTTTGTTAAAGCATTGCACATTCCCTGCCAAGAATATTAACTGCAGTGCTTTTCACGTGTTCATCAATGTTGGCATTTATCCATATTTGGAGAAAAATTAAAGCTGGAGTTGAATTGAATCTTTGTCTCCTAGAAGTGGCTATTTGTGACCTACTCTATTATAAAATGTGTTTATTTTGAGGGCTTTAGGTGATTAAAAAGAGTTTTTACTCTAGTTTTTTTTTTTTACTGTGGTCGTCTCCTTTTTTAAACCCTTTCATGATATAAAGCATATTTTGTTTTTTGTTTCTGTTTTAAACTGGTACATATCTGATGGTCGTTTGCCAGTTAAGTCAGAGAGCTAATATGAAACTGGTATTTGGATTTAATTCAGTTCCATTAGGACAGAGTTAAAATTTTGTGATACAGGGACTGTTATCCCGGCAGTTATAAGAGATTTTTGTGCTGGGAAGCAGTGCTGACAAAGAGAGCAGTGTGCAGGCTCCGTCTGTAACTGAGCACTTTCACACTGCCATTTAGGAGGTGTGCAGTTCAGGAAATTGCTGGCTTTGGCTGGAGCATACTTTAACTGCAAGGAAAATTTTATTCGTCACTCAAGTAATTGGCAGTTTTAATACCTTGTTCATAATTACCTTATAAACAAACGAATATATAAACCAAAGATTGTAAGGCCTGTTATCTAACTCATTGCCTTATTTGACCAACGTGATAGACACCTGTGGGTCTCCCACTCCCTCCCACAAAAAACCAATTTGCTCCATTTATTGCAGAAATCTAAAGCGGAGCATTTTCTTCTTGTTGTTGTTAAATAGAAGTGTAGCTGAATCAGCCCCAGACAGCCTGGGGGCCAAAACCAGATGCAGAGTTTAATGGGAGGTACTGGCTAGAACAGGGGAGGGAGATGGAGAGAGGGAGGCACTTGGGCACTTCAGGGTTATCCCACTGTTTGTGGGAGGACATCCTGGTAATGCAAACATTTGGGTTATGTATTTAAGAGAACATTTTTGTCCCCTAAAGCGTGGTTTTGTTTAACCCACACACCCTGACCCTAAGGCCCTGCGGCCCTGTGGCTTGTCTCTTGCACTGAATTCATCTCCGGGACCTAGAAATTGACTAATTGTGTCACTTGCATTACCCTGTACCTCACAACTAGATCAAGGAGTTTATACACTGGCAAATCCAGATGTGGGAAATGGTCAAAATCAGAGGTCATGGCTGACTTGACTCTAAACAAAGTTCGTAAGACTTTATGGGAATCTGAGGGGCTTGATATTTGTGACTTGTGCATGGGACTGCTAAAACATTTTTATTTTTCCACCTTACTATTACCACAGAGTTCAGCTCTTACCATAGACATCACCTTCTTACCTTGTATAGGATTACTTTAAAAGGTGGGGTTAGAGTCTCTGATGACTTGGATCAAAAGATCATTCATTCCCCCACAGCCCTTAAAAGTAATATATAGAGGATTTTAACAATAGTTTGAGAAGTGTCGTTAGTTGTTAAGTTGAAAACTCACATCCCATTTTCTCCCCTTACTGTTCTTTCTTGGGGAAGCACCTGACATATGCACATATTCAGGAATTCTTCTGCTCTGATGGATGCCATACCCCGGGGTGGGGGCCCACTTACCTACCTAGGGTGCAAACACAGATGGGGGGGGCATTTCCAGGGCATCCCTACTGTTGGTGTGATGATGGCAGTGAGCCAAAGTACAACATCTTTGCAAGGATGGGAAGTAGCAGGACTTTATGGAATTGTATCTCCACATAACTTAGTTGTCAAAATATCTTTGAAACTATTCTATGAAACAAGCTTTGGGACTCAGGGATTGCTTTGGGACCAATAAGGACTTAAATCTGTGAGGTGCTTGGGGAATGCTTGGACTCATTAGATTAAAAGCTCTCGTCTCCTAACTTTAAAATTAGCTACACTATCGGTATCAGAGAAATGTTATTACGATTAAGTGGCAAATATATGAAAAATGCTTAGCACAGGGCTTGGTGTCTAATATGTCTTCAATATGATTAGATTCCATACACATTTCAAGATAGAGGGGTCGAGACATATCCCTGCATGGAAGGAGCTCAGAGTATGATAGAGAAGACCTCCAGGATAAGGGCTGTATCAGAACGCAACACAGGATTTTGTGAAAATATGTAAGAGTTGCACCTAACTCAGGAACCTTCTGGGACAGTGAGAGGCCTGTGAGTTATAATAATGCGAAAGAGCTTAATAAACTCAGAACACCGTAGAAATAGTCATTGGTAAGAAAGATACACATATGGGATATGTTGTCTAAGTTTTCTCGTTAAGTGAAGGTTAACTCCAGACTATGTATAGAAATGACAGCATGTGACTTGTATTACGTACAGAGTTCTGCTTAGAGCCTTCAGATTGTTTCATCGTTCCTTGGGTTGGTGGTAAAGAGAAGACTTTTTTGTATGTAGACTGTTACCTTCCCAGCCTTTCTACCTTGATATGTTATTTTCACCTGCCAAATGATTGTCTAAAAACACAAAGTTACCTGGTCTAATAAAAAAGACAATTAACATGGATTGCACGTCACTTTAATTACCGTTTTTTAGCAAGATGGTCATGTAATGCTGACTTTTAGGAGCTGTTGTATTGATGACCTCTTAAGAGCTTTGCCATGACCTCTTTTTTTTTTTTTTTTTTTTTTTTACCTTCTTTTTATTTGCGGTCTAGTGTAATGCTGACCAACAGAACTTTCCACAGTTAGAAATGTTCTGTATGTGCACTGTCCCGTTTGACAGCCACCAGGCACATGTGGCTATTGAGAACTCAAAATGTGGCTACTGTGACTAAGGAACTGAATTTTAACATTTAATTTTAATTAAACTTAAAGAGCCTCGTGTGGCTACCACATTGGACATTATGGTCTGGTGTTCAATGTCAGGAATTTTTAATCTCATTCTTCCCAGGGAGTACTTAGACCGGAGTGCTCTTATGTATAATACTTTTATGGTATTCACAGCCCTGAAGCTTATCCACTGGTTTTGAAGACTATGGCAGTGCACTGAAACTTGATGTTTCTTGAAGAAAAAGAGATCTCTCTCTAGCATGGCTTTAAAAAAGCCCCAGTCTGATGAGTATTTTTAGTTCATTGGCACCTGAAGTGTGGGTAGTTTCTAAGAGGAGAATGACAAATAAATTAGGAGTCAAGAAGAAGGAAGAGGGAACTCACACAGCAGTGCTTGGAATGCCCGTGTCACACTAGGCATTTCACACACGTTTTAATAAAAAGGATAAGAAAGGACTATTAGCAACATAACAGAAAAAAATCGGTTTAAGCACCTAGCATTTAGATAACCGCATCTGCTAAACACACCCAGATTTATATAGGAATGGTTTTCATCTATGCTATTATAACTTAGCTATTTAATGCAAAATTAAAGTGACTAAAGAGTTGCTGTTTAACTTTTAAAAGTACTGTGTAGAGCAATCAGTTTTCCGTATTTCTGAAGGACAACTTTGGAATAGAAAATATTTTGCACCTTTCAGATTGTTATACCATTAACCCAGTTATCTTTGCTATCCTTTAATTCCAGAGCTGGAAACAGAATTGTTGAAATATTAGCTGAACAGCTGAAACAATTTCAATCCCTCGAAACTTTGGACCTCAGCAGCAATAATATTTCGGATCTTAAAACGGCATTTCCACCTCTACAACTCAAATATCTGTAAGTCAAGTTTTCTTTAGCAAAAATTTTTTTCTATGGTGAAACTATTGTTATAATTTTAAAAAATCAATTTTAAGATATAACAAACTTTGCCTGTTTTACTGCTGATGGATCAAAAATGTAACTTTCTTACTGACTCATAATTTGCTGTAAGCCCAAATAACCACCATCTTCATTTTATTCTTATTATTTTGAATTACAAAATAATTAGACATCCTTTGTTAGAAAAACTATGCAGGGTGCAAAGTTCTTTTTTAAAAATAAGAAAATTTAAACTATTGTTTCATTAATAAATCAACTTCATAAAAAGTGGGTAAGCATTTCTCACAAATTTTTATAATCGTCAGATATTCCCATACCTCTTTCCCTAGCAATGTGTGTGAATCATAGTCAATACTGGTCCACCAGGACCTAAAGAGCAATTATGTGAAGTGTCCATTGGTACAAATGGTGGTTAGGGTCTCTGGAGATTCTTTGTAAATACAGACAATGCATGCACGTTATCTTCCCAAAGAAACCAGAAAGAGAGGCTCATCTTTAAACTTTCAACAGGTATATCAACAGCAACCGGGTCACATCAATGGAACCTGGGTATTTTGACAATTTGGCCAATACGCTCGTGGTGTTGAAGCTGAACAGGAACCGAATCTCAGCTATCCCCCCCAAGATGTTTAAACTGCCCCAACTGCAACACCTGTGAGTAAAATGTCCTCTTAGATAATGTTTCCTCGCCTCCTCTTGGTGCCTGTTCCCTAAAATTCGCAATGTGGCAAAAGGAGTTTAGAAGCAAGGATGTGACCGCCCTCCCTTCAAGAGCCAGAGTTGTAGAATCCCCAAATCAGAACGAGCCTTAAACGTCACCCAGTGCAAGCTCCTGCCTGACAAGACATGTTGGGTTGTTACCGAAAGAGTGAACGTTGTAATCATTGAACACCGCTGTACAAAGGCGTCATTGTGGCACTGAAGAAATCGGGGAATCTCAATGGTTGTGGTTTATGAGAATAATACCGACAACTCCAGGAGGCTCTGATAGCTTAAGTGGCTGTAAAGAACTGTCTCGTTAATAATGGTTGAATGATCTGTGAACAGACTCCTACAAAATAGTGGTTTTCAGCCTTGGCTGCACATTACAGACACTTGGGAGCTTTTAAAAAACCCAATGCCCGGGCCACACCCTAGACCAATTATATTAGAACCTCTGGGGGTAAGATCCAGGCCTCAGTAAGTTTTAAAACTCCCCTGGTGATTCCAGTGCGCAAACCAAGATTGAGAACAACTGCTCTAAAGAGAAAGTATTAAACATAAGAATCGTGAAAGAGAGTAACCAACCTTTTTGTAAACAGATTGAACAGGATAAACTTGACATCCATCCTTCTAAATGGACCTCACGTTTTAACGTAACATTCAATATTCTCATTCTGGATAATTTAAAAACAAATATTAATTTGTTTACTTCTATACTGAGTGCACAAAGGTTTAGAAATTAAAGTGTAGTCTAGTTTCAATCTTTTATTATCCCAAAAATACCTCACACATTTCAGAAGGGAATTCACTTACTGCTAATAAATCGAAATTTTTCTCAGTAAAAATGTTTAGAAATTTAAAACAATCTATGTGATTTAATACTGGGTAGTGTAACTGTATTGTAGCAATGTCACATTTTATTACTACCTACAGAATTTGTCATATAAGCTAACTATTTAACTATACTATTCAATGCAGTGAACTGAACCGAAACAAGATTAAAAATGTAGATGGGCTGACATTCCAAGGGCTTGGTGCTTTGAAGTCTTTGAAAATGCAACGAAATGGAGTAACGAAACTTATGGATGGAGCTTTTTGGGGGCTGAGCAACATGGAAATCTTGTAAGTGTGGGTTATCACAATTCCTCCTCGGGTAAAATGATCACCTAACACTCAGTAGCTTTTATTTGAAATCTTGTGTTAAAATCTCCTAATTTACAGTAGTCATATTTATAAGTTAGTTTTGTTTCAGGTAATATAGCTGAGAAGGCACAAGCACGTAGTATTTGTTGCTGATGTCTTTATGTAGTAACAGCTAAATATCTAGTAACAATGGGAATATGTAATAGGTTGTCATCATACGTCCCCTTTGAAGAGACGAGATAATGAACCTTTGATCCTACTTTTGATTCTTATTGTAAATGTAGGCAGCTGGACCATAACAACCTAACAGAGATTACCAAAGGCTGGCTTTATGGTTTGCTGATGCTGCAGGAACTTCATCTCAGCCAAAATGCCATCAACAGGATCAGCCCTGATGCCTGGGAGTTCTGCCAAAAACTCAGTGAGCTGTGAGTTGCCTTTTATTCTCCTCAAGTTGGAGAGCAGGGATCATGCCAGAGCATGAGCTTCTTACCACTGATCTGTGAAATTTTCATAACAGTTTCCAAGGTGACAGCTTTGTTCACATGCAACCTAGGCGTAGTTTCGTTGTGATAAGTTGAAGCCAACTCTGCTGTTTCGGGCCTGTGTGCATGGGCTAACGCAATAATGGTCATTTTCAAATAAAGAGAATTTTTTTCTTTAATTTACTGGGGTCACAGATAATGTTTACCTGAGTATTATTAAGAAGGCGGAGTTTTAGAGTAAGGATTATTGTGCTTACACATATTACCTGTTTTTTGTGTGTTTTTTTAAACAAAACAAATCATTGTGTTGAATTAGAAAATAAAAGCTATTATTTGTTTTTTGTTCCTCTTTTCTTGACAGGGACCTAACTTTCAATCACTTATCGAGGTTAGATGATTCGAGCTTCCTGGGCCTCAGCTTGCTAAACACTCTGCACATTGGGAACAACAAAGTCAGCTACATTGCTGATTGTGCCTTCCGGGGCCTTTCCAGTTTAAAGACTTTGTAAGTTACACATTTTTGCTCTCCGTACAGGAACCTAATTGATTCCTAAACATGCCCACTTTTCTCCAAGCAGATTTCCTTTGTTGTGAAGGAAATGTGCACAGCCTTAGAAGTAGCGTCTTAATCTTTCCCAGATCAGTTTGATTAAAATCGGCCCATTTCATCCATATATGTTTCTTAAAGGGATTAAAAAGGACAGTGATCAGATTGTTTGGGTGATTATACAATTAGCCTTCTCAGGATCCCCAGGAAGTTGGTAACTGCTCAAGAGGGAAACAATTTTAAATCTACTCATTTCTCTTTATAAAATGCAGATTAAAAATTACCTAGAGCAAAAAAGATACGCAAAGGACAGCAAAGGGAGATGCCTGTTTATTGTACCAAATATATCCAAATTCGATCTCTGTCCAAGAGAAAGAAGAGGGAGTTGGATTAATTGACCTTTGAAAAATCTCTCAAACGTTAATTTTAGTGTTGTGTAATGGGCTTTTGATTTTTGCACTGTCAGAAACTTTTGCTCTGTTCACTGTTTGAAGCATTACATAATTGAGAGACATGCTGTATGCTTTGGCGAGCTCCTGCTTGTGTGGTTGGAACAGTGGTTTTAAACTTTAATGTATTTTTCAGACTATTCAAGTTTTTCAGAATTTAGTCATCTTGATAGAGGAATTAATAGACTCAGAGTCAGCTGTCCTAATTTCGAGCATAAACATAAAATGTTGAGAGAGGAGAACAGGGTGTAGGAGGAGGTATGTTGGAGAGAGAGAATTTTCTATTGTTTGGAAAGCGGGTGGAGATGATGTGGGGAATTATGAGGAATTTATTACAAATTGCTTGCCACCTGGGTGGCGATCTTAGATTTCTGAGTGTATGTCTAAAGAGAATGCTTGTATCTTTTGTTAAGTACCTGGTACTAGTTTCAGTAACATCCCTTTATTATATTAGGGACCTGAAGAACAATGAAATTTCCTGGACTATCGAGGACATGAATGGGGCTTTCTCTGGGCTTGACAAACTGAGACGTCTGTGAGTACAATTTGCCTCATAATTTGGCTCACTCTTTGACCTAAACATTGTGCCTTAATTAAGTAGTTCCACAAGCTGACATCACAAATAATTTAAATTTAGGTGCTTAATCTGGTTGCTACCCTTTGTCATTTCCCCGGATGAGTGCTGTTAACACAAGATGTGTATTAATTTGCTTTTCTTCCTTGAGCGTGAGGGTTCTATTCAACACTTTGGTTTGTGTAATTTATTTTCATAGTGAGATAAGAATATTACATTGTTTTGAGTGCTTAGACCTTTAAGATCATCATTGTGTAAAAGTTTCAGCATTTTGAGATTTTCAGTGTTGTACTCTACTCACAGGGATTTTTAAATGACGTGACCCAATATTTGCTGATACTACTACACTAGGTTTCAAGCAATACAGGATAAAAACATGGTTATATTAAGCCAGAAAGTAGCCTTGCAGATGGCCAGATCCTGTATTTTAAGCCCGTGGTCCTCAGCTTGAGTTCCATATCGCCCTGAATTTGTGTGGATGACAAAGGTATCCATGGAGAGGGAGGTTAAGGAGAAAGTCTCTACTATTATCGGCTTTATTCATTAGTGTGCTGAGAAATTTACTTGGAATAAAGTTTCTACTTGTTCCTAAAAAGACTCTGAAAATCACTGCTTTAATTTAACCAATCAGAGTAACTTACAGAATACATGTTTTTGCTGGATTCTCTATTGAATGCTGTGAAAAACATGCTGAACTATGTTACTGAAATAGATAGCATGGATATGTTTTTACAGGATATATTGTTTAATTGAAGAAAATAGAAGTAGTCACAAATTATTTCAAAATTATTTTCTCATGAGAATTCCACCCCAAAATGGACTTTATTAACTTTTCCAATGTACATTTTTTCCCCCCAGAATCCTGCAGGGAAACCGGATTCGATCTATTACCAAAAAAGCCTTCACTGGTTTGGATGCATTAGAACATCTGTGAGTAGCTGGAATTTAGTTACCCTAAAGATAGTGTGAGATGGTTATCTACCTATGTGTCATGAAAGAGAAAACAAACTAGAATGTAATTTTGTTGGCGTTCTCTCAGAACCATAAAGTATATTTACACATCTGTGTACCCTCTGTCTGTCATCTGTCTATCTATCTGTCTCTTTCTCTACATATCTATCTGGAAGTATACAGATTCACATTTTTCTTTGCATTTAAGGACAGTGCTGCATATATCATTATTACTGGGTTTTATTTTAGTTATTTTTCTCTGATAGTGATTTTTTTAAACTACCATTTATTGTGCACCCACAACATGTCAGGCATGATGCCACGGGTTTATACATAGTCCTATTTAATCCTCATGAGAAAACTATTCACTAGCTATTATTATCTTTGTTTGTAAGTTAAAAAGTGGAGGTTCTGAGGGTTTATTGATTCTGTTAGACAGTTAAAAAGGGGACTTGGATTTTAGAGATCAAAAAAAGACAGTTCCCATAGTCCTTAAGAGTGACATTAGGAAGGTAATAACTCTGTTTTGAGAATTTTTGTTAGTTTGTTTTTGCTGTTGTTTAATTACAAAACGTACAACCTGTATTCCCCCCTCTATTGTTCTTTTTCTTGTTCTCTTTTGCTGTTACCGTGTTTCCCCGAAAATAAGACCTAGCCGGACCATCAGTTCTAATGCATCTTTTGGAGCAAATTTTCGGGGAAATATGGTAACACATCAGTTAGCAACTGGGAGAATCAGGACTCAGACCAGGGCTGCCTGTACTTTCAGTGTCCCAGCATTACACGAGCTCTTGTCTTCACAATTTTCCACCCTTCTCCCCACCAGTCACTCCTGCCACACATTTTTGAAATGACATTTAGGGGCTAAAACATTTTCAAAGTTAGGAGCACAAACTAGGCAACCATGATAGGAGTCAAAACCTACATGAGCACGGAACCACCCAGCTGCTTAAAACCATGGATATATGTTTTATACTGATAGTAGAAGTGCAAAGTAGCATAAAATATGTCCACTCCGACTATAAGGAATGCTTATAGCTAGAAGTGTTAGTATCTATTAACTTGGACAAAAGAAGTTGTAGTTGAAAGTGCACATTTGGTTTGTACCCTCATTTGTGTTGTGTGTTGAGAGTGAAGAGTTCGCTGTTATCTGTGGACCACCTTGCTGCCATCTTCTGACTTACCTGTTAGTTTGAGGGAGATTTGGATGGCTGGCCATTCTTACGGTGCCGCAGCTGTGGTAGAAGGATGCTGCAAAGCAGAATTTGGAAGGGTAGACCAGTATTGCTGGACTTCCTGAAACAAGTTATTTTCAGATGGAAACTAGCCGAAAGGGTTTGTCATCTGACCCATTCCATTTCTGGGAAAGTGGAATTAGTGGATCAGTGGAGTATTTATTAACCTCTGCTTCAGTTTTCTAAGCCTTCTTGACTCTCCCAGCCTCTTTCCTCTGCCCATGTTTGGTACCTTCATTCTATCTTCTGTGGCCACTTGTCTCATTCAAAATCCCTTTTATATACTCTGACCCTTGTAAAGAAAAACAGTAGTAAGCATCGTGGAAAGGACTTCAAACTGCCTGGAAGTACTAGTTAAAAATACAATCAGCCCAGCATATTTGCTCATTGTACAAATGCCCTGCCTGAAGTGTTTGTTTTAAAAAGCAAGTACATCTTGTCTAAACACTTTACTGTCTTTACCGCAGTGCGTTGTGTGTGGCAGAATAGGCTACTGATTAACAGCATAGATTTCGAAATTGAAAATAATTGGGTTCAAATCTTACTTGCCCCTGTCATGCTGAGCAAAGTAGTAATACCATCTTTTGGGTCTCTGTGAGGAATAAATGTGATAATCTATGTGAATTGCTTGACACAGTCCATATCATAGAAAGTATTCTATACGTGATAGTTTTTTAAAAGCATAATTATGAGAAATTTTATTTGTGTATTTAAAAGTTACTAATGATTAATTTAAATAATGAGAAATTCAGTAACATAATACAGCAGAACGACTTGAGCCCTTATGAGTCAAATAACCTGTATGTGGCAATGTAAAGTGAATCTCTCACCGTAACACAACCAACCTCTGGTACAAAAATCCTGTTCTTCAACCCAGGCCTCCTAATGGGTTCTTTTGGGGTCACCCCATTTGTGCTTTCAGTACACAGAGTATTTGTTAGGTGAATGGAGTGGGCAGTGGGGGCCCCAGCTTTGCCTGAAGGCATGCAGTGACCGTAGTTATTTGATTTGATTGTTTTCAGAGACCTGAGTGACAACGCAATCATGTCTTTACAAGGCAATGCATTTTCACAAATGAAGAAACTTCAACAATTGTAAGCTTTTCTTTTCCTTCTAAGAGGTTTAAACAAAGCAGAGATGGGAAAACCATCATGGGAATGTATCATCCTATAGTATGTCTCTGTAAAATGTGTCTGGCATAGTCTTCATATTACTTAACTTGAATAACAGAAAGCAAAAAGAAAGCAAAACAAATGAAAGAAAATATGTTCCTTGTGTTAAAAAGAGGAGTTTCTTTTTCTTTCTGTGATGAATTCGCCATTTAAATTTGTGGGACCTAATATATATTACAGTGCCTAATCATAGTAACAAGTTTTCAGTAGTAAGGTTTTTTTTTTGATATATCAGCACTTTCATCTCAGTAGGTCAGTAAGAACAACAAAAAATCATGCTAGTTACATTTCTTGCATTTTAAGATGGACTATAGGATATTTATTACATGGGGTGTATGTACTTGGTTTCCACATTCATTGCTTTGTTAATATTTACTTGAGTTTAGTTTACTTGTAGAAATCTGCATTTCATACAAAACAAATTGAATGTAATTACTCTCCTCAGGCATTTAAATACATCAAGCCTTTTGTGTGATTGCCAACTAAAATGGCTCCCACAGTGGGTGGCGGAAAACAACTTTCAGAGTTTTGTAAATGCCAGTTGTGCCCATCCTCAGCTGCTAAAAGGAAGAAGTATTTTTGCTGTGAGCCCAGATGGCTTTGTGTGTGGTGAGTCTAACTATTGCCCTTGCCTTTTATTCATTCTTTTTTTTTTTAATTCCCATTTGTCCAAATGATTGTTTTGAATAAATGCATGTTCTCTTAAAAAAGCTTTTTATTTCTGCTGAGATAGATGCAAATGGATCTATAGTTTGCTCATTATTTTAATTTTACAGATGAGAAAGAGTTTTCTACAATTTCTTCATCTTTGTTTTGTCATTAGGATGGTTTGGTGGAAAGAAAATGACTTTGGATCTTGGGGGAATTGAAGGATATAGTCTCAGCCCTTTAAATTCCCTAAATCTCAGTCTCTGCATCTATGAGATGGGAACTCTGCTGTCTGCTATTCCCAACTCCTGGGCTTATTGAGAGGCTCCCAGGAGCTCAGTGAAGAGACCCTGTGCAAATGCTATTTCTGTGGGTCAGAAAGAGAAAATTATTAGCTCGTGATTTATAGGCTGCTAAAAATTTTACTATTGGTGGATAAAGCATTACAAGTAATAGAAAGTTTGAATTTATTGTAAATAAAGTCAAGGTCTATTGTTTTAGCACCTAAGCATCTCAGCATTAGAAATCTGCTTACCCAAACGTCACAGAGCTAGTTAGCAGATCTGTATCAAAACCCAAGTTTTCATCTCCCTGGTACAGTTTGCTGTCTACTATACTATACTGTTGTTTACTACTCACTGCCATGCAGACCTTTGTAAAAATAAATGTGTGTATAGAACATGAAATCAAAATTTGCTTAAATTTTAGGATGTGCATTAAGATATTACAGAACCTAATTTTACATTTTAAAAAAATTATTTTAAACTGCTTTGCCTACAGTTGTTTAGTTAAGTACAAGAAAAATATGTGTTTTTTTTTAGGTTGCAGCATTAAACAGTGCCAACTATTTCTGGAAATAAAACATCTGATGTAGCTTTTGGATCTAAATAAGCCTTTGGCATTCATCTATAAGGGCCTGAGCTATTCCTTTCCCATGGTCCTTATTTCAGTTCTCTGGTCCCAAGCTATGAACTCTTTATTACTTTGAGCCATACATACAGTATCCATAATATTTCATTCCCTCCATTGTGAATCTGAACTTTGATTTACCAGATGAAAATTTTAGCATAGTCATACAAAAGAAGAAACTCTTGATTACAACATGCAAGCATGACATTGGAAATTAGCAGCATTGCAGTTATCAGAACATTACACACACACACACACACGTTATTTTTTCAGAGCACCCAAGTAATACATTTTAGTAGATCTAAGATGTTTCCTTCTAGGTTTAGATCATCTCTGAGAAACTAAAGTTCAAAAAGGTAACTTTTCCAAAAAGTAACAGAAAACTAAAAATAAATGTTTGGAATGAAAGAGTTGCTTAGCTCTAATTATAATGTAGCTGACAGAGAGCGGTCTGATTGTCCACGCTAAGCTCCAAGCTGAAGCCAGGCTCTCACAGTGAGTTGGGAGGTGCTTTTTCCTTCACTACAAGACTATTTTTTTCTACTCTACATACACATTACTGCTCTTAATAATGGATTCTGTTTTTGGTAAATGTGTTAATTGCTGTCTTTAATGATATTGGTTATCATTATTGATGTTTGATTTTCTTTCTTTTTTTTTTAATTTTGCTGCTCCTTATAGGTGGAGAACATGGGGAAAATTGTACTTCCTAATAGTAACATTTAAAGATGGCCCATGAGCCTAGAAGTTTCTTAACTGATTTTTTTTTCTTGTATTTATATTTAAAAAAAGCACAAGGGGGAGGGGATAAACTGTATTCCAAAATAACAGTCTCCTCTCAGTTAATGATTGATAAATAAGTCTCAGTCTCTATTTACAATGAATGAAGTCCTTTATAAACACTCTTCCAGGCTATCATTTCAACACTGAGGCTGCTGGTCCATCTGTGAAACATACACAAAGGGTAAAACCTAAGCCACTGTTTGTTTTGAGTTTCTTGGTGTTCAAATCTGAGTAGCATTTGGACTCTCAAGCCTTAAAATTGTTTTATTTCCTCCTCTCCATTTTGAACAGATGATTTTCCTAAACCCCAGATCACGGTTCAGCCAGAAACACAATCAGCAATAAAAGGTTCCAATTTGAGCTTTATCTGCTCGGCTGCCAGCAGCAGTGATTCCCCAATGACTTTTGCTTGGAAAAAAGACAATGAACTACTGCATGATGCTGAAATGGAAAATTATGCACACCTCCGGGCCCAAGGTGGCGAGGTGATGGAGTACACCACCATTCTTCGGCTACGCAATGTGGAATTTACCAGCGAAGGGAAATATCAGTGTGTCATCTCCAATCACTTCGGTTCTTCCTACTCTGTCAAAGCCAAGCTTACAGTAAATAGTACGTGATCTGACTTTTCCTTTTACATTTAAAGACACCTTTTAGAAGCAGAAAGTACCTGGTTTCCTCTTTGTCTTATTCCTATTCCTGTCCTCTGCTCTTACACTTTTCCAGCTAACCCTTTCTTTCCCTACCCCTCTCTCCACAAAATGAAGATTCTTGGTTATTTGTATCTAAGCAAGCAATGTTTGTGTTACAGGCCCCATATGTAGTATGGTGGGAAACCCACAGATGAAACAAACACTTTTTTGCTCTTTGGGAGTTCACAATGTATTAATTTGATGTGGGGGGCCGTGAAGTACAATGTTAAAGTGCACTGCCTTTAACTCAGAGATCTGGGTTTGAATCCTGCCACTTCTGCTTACAACTGTGTGACTCTGAGCAAGTTACTTAACATCTCTGTGCCTCCATTTCTACATCTGTCAATTACAGATAATTGTATCTACCTTATAGAGCTATGATAATCATTAAATAAAATAATTTGTTTAAAGAATGCCTGGAAACCAGTCAGTGCTCAGTAAATGCAGTAAGTGTTAGCTGCTGTTAATAAAAGTATATCATCGTTTGCTTGTGAAGCAGGTATACAGTTTTATAGTAGGATCCTTGCCACTTTATCATTTAATTGTTTATATCTTCCATGGCAGAAGATTTTGTATATGATTCATTAATGCATTCAACAAATGATCGCAGAGGCCTGACACAAAGAACAATTTTGAGTTTAAATTGTAGGACAGAAACCCATATCTAAAGTCACAGGATGTTAGAGCCAAGACGGACTTTAAAAAAAAAAAAAAAAAGGAATTGTCAGAGTACAAAGAGATGAGCTGATTTGCCCAAGATCTTAGATAATTACTGAGGAAACGAAAAAGTAACTAGAAAATAGCAGAAAGACCTTCAGTCTGAAGATCAGGTGACTTGTGTTTCATCCTGACTCCATCATTTCTACCTGAGTAACCTTAGGAGAGTCATTTAACCTTTCCATCTCAACTTCAGCTCCCTTGTCTGATATGGAAGTAACCTCTGCCCTACTTATGTCCGGGACATTTGTAAGTGACCAAAAAATAAAAAATAAAAGGTACCAAAAACAAAAAGAGAAGAATGAAATTGAATCTCTAAAACTCCATAACGCTAATGCCCACATTATTCTTCTGATTTCAGTGCTCCCTTCTTTCACCAAGACCCCTATGGACCTTACCATCCGTGCCGGGGCCATGGCACGCTTGGAGTGTGCTGCCCTGGGACACCCCGCCCCACAGATAGCCTGGCAAAAGGATGGGGGCACAGACTTCCCCGCCGCGAGGGAGCGACGCATGCATGTTATGCCTGAGGATGACGTGTTCTTTATTGTGGATGTGAAGATAGAAGACATCGGGGTGTATAGCTGCACAGCTCAGAACAGTGCAGGAAGCATTTCTGCAAATGCGACTCTGACTGTCCTAGGTAAGTGGGTATTTTCAGATTCTGTGATATAAAGTAGTCCTAGCGATACTAGCTTCCCCAACAGCCCTAAGTGTCAGAAGTTGTGAGAGTAAGAGGTAAGCCACAGGACACTGCCCTTTCCTGGAGAGAACAAATGGCTTCTCATTCGCTTTGAAGTCAGGAGTGCATTACATCTTTAAGTGTTTGGCTAGTGCGATGAATCTGCTCCTGTCCTCTGAGGATGGGGAAATACTTTCCCTTTCTTGTAGGGATCACCCTCATCCCTTTTTCCCATCATGCGTTCCCCACCAGTATCTTAACACTATAAAGAATATATGAGAAAATAGACATGAACAAATTAGGAAGAACCTACTCCTTTCTCAGCTCTAGAAATCAGTTTGTTTTTTATGTGTAACCTAAACAAATGCTTTTTAAAAATGTGAACATGTTAATATGTGTATCTTTAAAGGGGTTGAAGTAACCTATTAATACCAGTTAATAAAAGTAAATTATTTTCAGAATCTTAATATAGGCCTGGACACCCAGCGCTAGAAAGTTTCTCTTTAGAAATATAAATGTTCTGAATTTTTTAATGCACTCTAGTTTTTGAAATTATTTTTACACATTTCCTGTTTCTGAAAAACGTCTCAGATGTTTTGCTTTGCCCCACTTTCATCATTCCCCAGTCTTAAGAGAGAGAGAGAGAGAGTGTGAGAGAGAGAGAGAGAGAGAGAGATTGAGGCAAAAAATGGTAAATATTATCGTATCCTTAAATGGCGGCTGAATAATGAAATGAAATCCCAAATGTTGTGTATGTTTAGGCTCTTAAAGAAGCGTGCATATGAAGTTGTGGGAGAATAAAACTTTAACTTCCAGTTTTAATAAATTCAAGTGTTTGGTTTTATGCAAAACCTAACCCCATTTAAGAGAGAAAAAACGTAACCTGTCATTTCAGAAACGCCATCATTTTTGCGGCCTCTATTAGACCGAACTGTGACCAAGGGAGAAACGGCCGTCCTGCAGTGCATCGCCGGAGGTAGTCCTCCTCCCAAATTGAACTGGACCAAGGATGACAGCCCTTTGGTGGTCACTGAAAGGCACTTTTTTGCAGCAGGCAATCAGCTGCTGATCATTGTGGACTCGGATGTCAGTGATGCTGGGAAATACACGTGTGAAATGTCTAACACCCTGGGCACTGAGAGAGGCCACGTGCGCCTCAGTGTGATCCCCACTCCGACCTGCGACTCCCCTCAGATGACCGCCTCATCGTTAGATGATGACGGCTGGGCCACCGTGGGCGTTGTGATCATAGCGGTGGTTTGCTGTGTGGTAGGCACGTCGCTCGTGTGGGTGGTCATCATATACCACACCAGGCGGAGGAACGAAGATTGCAGTATTACCAACACAGGTGTGTAAACAAGAAGCTTGGCACAGGCTGCAGCAGTCGTGTTGTGTGTATGTGATTCTGCAGTAATTTTCTTCTAGAATGTGTGTCTCGCAGACTGAGGCCGTGTCACGAGGGTGACTCATTTGTTTCAAGCTGCAGAAATACGGTTAGCTAAAAATAACACCTGGGCCCAAAATAAAGCTGATGTTGAGAGAGCACTACTTTTTGTTAAAAGCTCATCAGAATATCCTGTTGGCTGTGAGATAGTGAAAATCATAGAGTTCAACAGTCTGGCTCCTTCACAAGATGGTAATAGAGAACTAGGAATAGCCCTTTAGGTCTGAGGTATAGACTCTGCTGCAGTTTTTGGTTTGTCTTGTGTGCCTATGTGCATACGTGTGTGCAGGCATCCAGGTAGGATCCTGGTCATTAGTGGGAGAGGGGCTGTGGCTTGCCTAATATGTGCAAACTCTTATATTGATGGGTAATGTTAAGTCAGGAATATGGCAGAAATCAAGCTTGATTCAAGAGAGATACTATCTGTGAAAATTCCTAAATCTTTGTCTTCTTAAACATTGGTTGTTTTTGAAATTTGGGAGGGGCATCCCACAGGCAATAAAGTAGAAAATCAGTTCATGCTCTCCAGAGCAGCCTTACCCGAGTACTGCAACAATCAAGATGGTTTGGGAGGAGTAGATTTGATTTTTACAGAAACCGAAACAGTATATATTGTTCATCGGGGGAACCCATGGGGCACTTACGATGATTCTTGGTTAATAGAATGCTGTTGTTTGATTGTAGATGAGACCAACTTGCCGGCAGATATCCCTAGTTATTTGTCATCTCAGGGAACATTAGCTGACAGACAGGATGGCTACGTCTCCTCGGAAAGTGGAAGCCACCACCAGTTCGTCACTTCCTCAGGGGGCGGATTTTTCTTACCACAGCATGACAGCAATGGTGAGTGTTTAAAATTAATGTGGGCTGTCATTGTTTTGAAATAATCTGATGGAAGGCTCAAATATAATACTAATTTTCACTAGAAATTAATCTTAGGGCTAAGATCACTAGCGAAGCTAAAATTGAATAAGTTCTCTGAAATACTAGAAAAATCTTTGTTTCTGACAATAAAAGAAGACAAATAGGTCAAGTAAAGTTTAATTCCTGAATGCAGTATAGTATTTCCTTTACGTCATAAATATTCTTTGGCCCTGAATGTGCCCTTTACTTAAATGACATCGGCTGGTTTCATGTATGGACTTAAAAGTCAAATGTTTAAAAACAATTTTATTAGAGAAATCTAATTCTGACTCTTGCGCTAAGAACTGTGTCGTTTTAAGAAGAATAACTGAGGTGCATAACTAAGAGCACAGAGTTGGTTCGAAACCCACTTCTGACGCTCCCCATAGAACTTCCCTAGTAGGTTGTTGTGAAAAATTAAGTAAAATCATAGTGGAAAACTACATGGTTTTTGGCACATATGAAGGGCTCATCAAGTAGAAGCTATTGAAGCTACTTTCAAACATGGTATCATCTTTTCCCACAGGCGTTTATTGAGTATCTGCTCTGTGGTGGACTCCGTAGTTGGGAGGGAAGCATATTTATTTTCAATTTCACAGTTTAGTCAGTGATGAGACAAAAAGTAAATTAATAATTGTGAAGTACTTGGCCAAGGCGGTGATAGGAGGGGTAGAGATGGAACAGAAGATTTGAGCATAAAAGTGGATGTTCTGGTTAGACTCATTTGGTTGCAAAGAGCAGAGGCCCACGCTCATTCAAATGTAACAAGTTTACTGAAAAGATGTTCACAGAAGGCTCAAGGGGCAGAACTGGAGCATAATAGTGCTGCGCCACCTGGGTGCTGGGCTGGAGCTTGGTCTGCTCTCAGCAAGCCGCCAGCATTCCTCAGGCACATTCTGCACGTCTGCTTCTTTCTAAGACCACCATCCACTCTCTGCCTGTCCGGTTCCTGCTCCCCAGGCACGTGGCTCATCATGGCATCCCTAACCCTCACCGGATCTCTTGTCCTTCAACTGTTGTGTCCACTACTAACTGTCATATCATTTCTGGATTGTTGAGGTCAGATACTCACAATAGGATTTTTTTTTTTTTTTTTTTTTTTGACTGAGCTCATCTTTGATCTGGGCCTTAAGAGGTCCTTTGTTAAGTGCCCATCTGTGGTCCTCATCTGTGACTTTGTGGAGGAAGATGCTTCAGGTCACGGCTGCTTTGGCTGCAGGATCCAGACACAGATCAGTTTCTCTTGGAAACAAGCTGGGGCCAGCAGCCAGGTTACACGTCCAGTACGACAGCTAACCAAGTCCTCTTATAGTAGAATAAGATGTCACACGGTTGCTCAATTACTCATCCAGAGGCTTCAATACATTTTTTAAAAGCCCTAGATTGCTGCAGGTTGTTTTTTTCCTTTGTATGATACTGTCTCCAAAATTTCCATCTATAAGCATGGAAAATGCCAAAAGTGGAGAGAATGTTGAATGCTAATTGAATAAAATTGGTTCAGTGACGTAAGATATCTGTTTTAAAGGGACATGCCATGTTGACAACAGCAGTGAAGCTGATGTGGAAGCTGCCACAGATCCATTCCTTTGTCCCTTTTTGGGACCCTCAGGCCCTGTGTATTTGAAGGGAAATGTATATGGCTCGGATCCTTTTGAAGCCTATCATACAGGTATGTGGTTTTCTTAGATCTGAGTTCTGTTTCCTGAGAGACTTCTAGAAGCACTAACTCTTATTTCCTTCTGATATTGTCTCAAAATTAAAAAGGGTGTGGTCCTGACCCAAGAACAGCTTTAATGGACCACTGTGAGCCCAGTTACACAAAGAAAAAGGAGTGCTACCCATGTGTTCATCCTTCAGAAGAACCCTGCGAACAGAGTGTCAGTGACATAGGATGGCCTTCACACATGAGGAAGTTAATCAACTCTACTTATGCTCAAAATGAAGGACCGGGAATGAAAAATGCATGTCTAAACAAGTCCTCTCTAGATTTTAGTCCAAGTTCAGAGCCAGCATCAGTTACTTCGAGTAATTCGTTCATGGGTAAGTTTATGAAATTATGAGCTCTCTTGACTCAGGACTCATTCCACATTACATGTCAGAGAGCAGTGAGAGCTTTGAATGCCAAACTGGTGAAAAATGTTTTTTAATTATGCTGTGATGACATTCTGTTAGTATACATGTTTCTAAAAGCGGAGTCCGACATGGGGGATTTTCCTTGATTATTATGTGTCTAATCCACAACTAAGCCCTAGGAGCTTTTGGGGTAACACTGTGTGTGGCATCATCTAGAACACAAGAGTTTCAGGAGTGACTTAGGAGCTTAATTTGTCAGCCACGTGGAAAAAGTGGTTTTGGGCTACAACAGCCTTTGGGGTGGAGTTGTGTGCACTGCGTGACTGTGGTTTGGGATGTCTGGTGGCTGACAGCGGAACCCACAGCCGGAGGGAGGGCGGCGTCCTACCTGGCAACAACTGCTCGTCAGCCAAGCTGGACTACCTTTGGCGAAGGAGACCCTCGCTGGTTGCGGTACACACTGGCTGTCAACAAGATTCGTGTGTGGATTTTTTTAGTCTAGTGCATGGGAGCAGTGGGATGGAAGAACTGAGATCATCTTTTCACTGAATGGAGATAGGGGAACATAAACCACAATTTGTCTTGTTTTTTAAAAAGTAGAATTGTAAAATATTTTACCCAGCTATTAAGAAATGTTATGTTTTGTCACAGGATAATTACCTATATTCCTTTATGAAAATAATATCTTTTATACAACTGAGGCAAGAATTTGAGTTAACTGAATAATGTTTTCCTCCCAAAAATGAAAGGGCGTGACATAAGGATTGTTTTGACAGAAACTTCTTTATTCAGGCACAGTTTATTTGTACGTTACTGTCTAAATGCTCTTCATGGAGATTGTGGGCTCTCAAGTCCTAAAGCTGGGTTTTGGGAGAACTTATACTGGGGAACTTCATTGCCCAATGGTTAATATCAGTGTGGGTCATGAGAAGTAATCAAGAATGGATGCATGTATATAAGAGGGGGGTAAATACATCCTCAGCTCCACTCTGTACGTTCTCTCTCCGTAACATAGATACACACCCCAGGACCATAATGTAGACTTGACTTGTAGGAAATGCTTATTCATGCTCAGGAGTAAGGTGCTCCATTTGAGAGATGCTTTTTGTTGGTTTAAATGCTAGCAAAAGGACCCATATATTCAAGGAGCTTTTTTCTTTCAGGAACATTTGGAAAGCCTCTGAGGAGACCTCACCTGGATGCCTTTTCAAGCTTTGGACAGCCATCAGATTGTCAGCCAAGAGGCTTTCACTTGAAAGCTCATTCTTCCCCAGACTTGGACTCTGAGTCAGAGGAAGATGGGAAAGAAAGGACAGATTTTCAGCAAGGAAATCACACATGTACCTATAAACAGACCTTAGAAAACCACAGGACTCCAAATTTTCAGTCTTATGACTTGGACACATAGACTGAATAGGACCAAAGAGTTCTAACATGCTACCTCAAGTGGACTTTTATTTAAAAGAGAGAGAATCTTATGTTTTTAAATGGAGTTAAGAATTTTAAAAAGATAAAATGCCTTATTTATACAGATGGACCAAAATTACAAAAAGTTATAAAAATTTTATACTGGGAGTAACGTTCATATAAGAATTCCTTTTTTAACTATTTTATAACTGTTTTATGCAAAAAAATATCTTATGTAAATTAATGGTATAAATCCATGACTATTTTATGTATTTTTATAATGCCAGATTTCTTTTTATTGAAAATAAGTACTAAAGCATTTTAAATAATATTTGTCGTGTACTGTTTTTGAATAGAGTTCACTTCATTTTATTTTGCACATTACATTTAATAAAATGTGTCATTTTGATCCCAAGCCACACCTATACAATAACATTTTTATTGTTTTTAACACATTGTAGGCTTATTTTGTATTAGCATGTCTCTCAAATTGATAGAAATTATACACAGCACATTAAAATATGAGCAAAAAATGACCATTCTGCCTACCTACCATGGTTGTTGTAATACAGACTCAGATTAGTGTATCTGAAAGCACATATCATGTTTCCCCGAAAATAAGACCTAGCCAGGCCATCAGCTCAAATGCGTCTTTTGGAGCAAAAATTAATATAAGAGTCGGTATTATATATATTATATTACGTTGTATTATATTGTATTATATATTATATTTATTATAAAGACTCAGTCTTATAGGAAAATAAGACCGGATCTTATATTAATTTTTGCTCCAAAGGACGCACTAGAGCTGATCATCTGGTTAGGTCTTATTTTCGGGGAAACAAGGTAGTAAATGAGAAGGAGCCACAAAAATTTGAGGTACATTAATTTATTTCTAACTTTACAAACAAACTATTTGTTGTAGTCTGGTATAAGGTATAGTACAACCACCACTGCTTAAGTTGCTGCTCAAGCTATGTTTCCTTAATTATAGTAATGCCTTATGTAGTCTAATACCTTGTGCTTTTCCAAATAGTTTCACATTCACCATCCCTTTAATTATAACGAGAGTGAATAGTTTATCGCACATTTCTGTAGTTAAAACGGCTATAGCAGAGGTAGATTTTCATCCACTGTTCCAGATTATAATGGGATGCTGGTAGAACTGTTTGCTGTTTTTACTGATTTCCTGCTGGATAAGCATTTCTTATAGAAAGGGTGCTTCTAAGCTATTCTGCAATATTATTAAGAATTAAAATATTTTTCTAATTTGTTCACAGATCTGCTTAAAAATTCAGTATCTGTTACTTAAGCAACACTTTAAAATATTTGTTTTAAATAGTAGTTAGGTGAAAATGTCATTACTTGACTGGCATATGGAAGCAAAAAATGAATATAGTCATTTTCAAAATTAAGTGACATAGTTTGAAGTAATTGAATGAAACTAAGTTTAATAATGCTGATGAAACTGGATTTTTCTTTTTTTGTTAGTAAATCCTTGTTCACATCTGTAGCTTAAACAAAAACTCTCTTGCCCAAGGTAAATTGGCATGGAAGGAGTTAATATAGCACATTAAGCTTTCAAATCTAATCTGTTGAAGGTGTAAATTTATGTCATTGTCAGTTCTTTGAAAGAAATTGAAAGCAGCTATTAGAAAAACAGATTCTTCTCAGAGGATATGGTGGGGTAAAGTTTTCCTGCTTAGTGAGTTTTGAGCTTTGTTGTTTGTGAGCCAGAAGCCTGGAAGCCAGATTGCAGTAAGATTTTCCTCCTTTAATTTAGACACCAGAGTTCACGACAGGAAGTTGATTCTTCCTTGTACCACCAGTGACTATGTGCAGAGAAGTGATTTCGTATGCTTTGCCTTTATCATATTGCCAGATTTTCAAATCTTATTGTTAATTTGCCTTCATTATTGCCAGATGTGATGTCAGCACCACTAGGGGCCTATTCAATAATTATGAACTTCTTTTAAAGGATTTAATTTTTTCAGGCTCAAGCACAAAGGTTTAAATCATTAACGCCTGAAATTCAAAACTTACACTCACTCTACATGAATACGATTTTTTTTCTCTTACTCTGCTTGTGTGCTGGAATTTATGGATTGCATATAATCTTAGCTGTAGAGAAACAGAAGGAGCTCAATTTCTCTCTGACATTTGCAGGAAAAGAATATATATAATTTTGAGACTCCATATTGAATTAACAAAATGAATCTAGTAGGTATTCAGATATTCTAAAATAACATAGACTTAAGAGAAAAACAAAAGTAAATGAATGTCAAAACACTTGGCTTATTTCTAAGGAAGAATGCTTAATTTTTCAGTTTAATCTTTCTGTGCTTTCTGATTCAAGACCAATTCTTGTACAACATATCCTAATAGATGTTCACACAACTTTGTGTTGTTTTTTTTTCACACTAATGATAAGATAGTTGCCGTGTATAATCTTACCTGTTATTTTAAGATATTGGGGAAAATTATTCCTTAATTGTGGCAGACAACATTTTATAAAAATTAAATATCTGTGGAACATTCACAAATTATTTTCACAGTGTTCCTACAGAAAGAAATCAAGTTATTTCTTCCAGAATAAAGCCAATGGCACTATTTTTAAAAACTTGATAGAAACGAGGAAAAGTGACTTGGGCTTGGTACATACTTGAGGGGTTTTAGTCCTTTTGATTTAATGTGATAGGAAATCATTTACAGCCAATGTTACAATAGATGTGCTAGATTGGTATTCAAAGAGAATGAGAACCAAATGTCATTGCAAAATGCCTGCTCTCTCCCTCCCACTCTTGGAATTGGACATGTGTAATAGTATAACTTAGAAATCACTATTTTTTAAGACAGCATTCTATTAACACATTGAGTAACACAATGTCCTGCCAAAAAAACTATTAGTGTCTTCAAAGAGGCAGTTTCTTCACAAATTGAATAATTTCAGTATTCTAAAAAGATCCCGTTACCAGAACTTATCTTTTCCATGAGGCATTTTAAACTAATGTATAATAAGAGAGTACTGAAACAGTCTTGAGAGTTTTCAGATTTGACCTAAAATGGCACAGAGGTATTTTAGTTGGTATTTCAACAGAGAAGCAGAGAAGGGTGTTTGCCCACATGTATTTACTGAATATATACTGAATTGTCCCAATATTTGGGGACTTTTTTTTTGGGGGGGGGATTCTTTTTGTTTGAGACATCTGATAGTGGTGGAGTATCTTTTTTAAAGTATTTGATTTTACTTGAGGCATATTATCAAGTTAAAACATACATGAAAGTTTATATTATAGATTGAAATGTACACAATTGCTCAAATACATTGTCACTATTGCAAAAATTGCAAGTTTGTTTCCCATCCTTAAATCTATTTGCTGTCAAGGATCTGAATTCTATATCCTGGCATATGATGATTGCTATCCAGGAACATGAGGAATTATGACCGATATTCACATGTAACTTTTTATTAGAATTATATTTCTTAATTAAAGAATTTTTAAGAATACATTTTAAAAAAGGAAAAACAATGCATAAATGTTACAATTTTACACAGATTTCTACAATTATTTCCTCTTCATATATCTTGGTTGAGTTTCATGGTTGATTTTGGCTTTTAATTCAAGCCTAACTTTTTTCTTAACTTTGAATGCAACACCTAATGCCTTCATGAAATTATTGTCATATATTTTGGTAGTTATTTTGATATTTCTACATATGGCTTTATTTTGACTTATCTACAGCTTAGAGTTAACACACTATCAGTTATCAAACATTATTTATATACTTAGTTATATGTTTTGCATAGATGATGTGAAATTGAGTAAAATTGATCCTTGTCCTAATTATCAGTGGGACAGGAAACAAGTTCATAAATAATTACTTGCAATGCAATGTGTTAAATGCTATCGCTTAGTAGGGCCCCTGTAACCGGCACTAATTTGTCTCTCATTCTAAAGAAACTACCTAGAATGGAACTGATCACTCAGCACATCTTAGAAAAAACTGATTATCTGTTTTTTTTTCCACCTGAATCCCCAAACAATTCCAGTTCTGGTACTCCCTTTGTTGTTTAACCATCAGTAATCACCACTTTTGTTGATTTTGCGCTTGAATTTTCTCAAAGCTGTTTTTGCCTTTCTTTTTAGCCTATTGCCACAGCCAGGTTCAGACCCTTATCTGTCCCTTGCAGCAGTGTCTTCTTGTCCTTTGTCTCTTACCCAACTCATTGTTTCACTATTACTGGAATATTTTTCTAAAATCTAATATCAAAATTGGTTGCCTTCCTGTTTAAAAACCTACCATGGCTAAACTTGAAATCCTGGTTACAGCATGTAAGACCTTTCACACATTGATCCTAGCCCATCCTTCCAACCATGCCTCCTTCCCGGCCCCCACTCCCAGTTTCAACAGGACAGTGCTGTAACCCCTGACCAGCCCCTATACACATCTATGGCTTTATTTTGACATATGCACAGCTCAGATTTGAAATTTGGTAACAACAAACTGTCGGTTGTCCTTGTGCATGATATTTTCTCTTTGATTCTGCAAACATTTTTTTCTTAAAGATTTTTTTTTTTTTTTAATTGGGAAGGGGAACTTTATTGGGGAAGGGGAACAGGACTTTATTGGGGAACAGTAGGTACTTCCAGGACTTTTTTCCAAGTCAAGTTGTCCTTTCAATCGTAATTGTGGAGGGCGCAGTTCATCTCCAGGTCCAGTTGCCTTTGTTAGTTGCAGGGGCACAGCCCACCATCACTTGCGGAAGTCCAACCGGCAACCTTGTGGTTGAGAGCCCACTGGCCCATATGGGAATGGAACCGGCAGCCTTCGGCATTAGGAGCACAGAGCTCTAACCGCCTGAGCCACCGGGCCGGCCCCTGCAAACATTTTTTGAGTGACTACTATGCTAGGTGCTGTCTTAGATACTTAGGCTCTAACACCATTAATATAGATATTCTTCCCCCAAGAAGCTCTTAGGCAAGTGACAAAATTATATCCCTGAGATGCTTTTTCTTTTCTCTCATCTGGCAGAATCCACATCTCTTTCAAAATCAAACCTTTCCTTTTACCTCAATGTTTTCCATAGAACTTCACATGAGGAAATCACAGGCAAACCAACTGGGATGTCATTGTATGAGAAATACTAAAAACAGTTACCTGTACGTCAGTCAGACGTTTTCTAGGAAGAAATAAAGGAAGTCAGATCTGTGGGGTGTTTTTTTGTTTGTTTGTTTATTTGGGTTTTTTTTTTAAGCAATCACCAGATGATTTGGTCTAGCACTCAGCAGGAAAATCAACTCATGTTCAGTTTACTAAAGATGAACAGGTGACATCAACAGATTATTTTTTTCTTCCTGTAACAACTGCGCATATGGCTACCCAACTACTATACATATCTCAACCACCTTGCAGTTAGGTATGTCTGTTACCATGTGACTTTTTCCCAGTGAAATGTGAACAGAGATGTTAAGTGCACTTTCAGGCCTGGTCCACAAAATCTCACACGCCGTTTTCCTGCAGCTGTCTGATTAGAAAGCCATGGCCCAGAGCTACCCTTTCTTGAACTCACCTGTTGAAGAGCCTGGGTCTCTGAATGACTGTATGGACTATGGTCTCCTACCAACCTGAAATATTTGCTCTGAAGCCTTACTGACATAAGTAGAAAAAAGTGCTTATTGCACTTGAACATTATTCTTTTGGGTGTGATTACAGCAGTTTCTCCTGCCCCAACTTGAAATAGTAATTTAATGTGAAGAACTACCCAAGATGCTCATTGACTTTGTTCTTCATTAACTTATTATGCTTCCTTTTAAAAGTGAACAGCTTGGCATCAATGACCAGCCCTAACGCTGATGCCAAAACCTAGTTCCACGGTTGTGACAGGTCATTAAGCCTCTGACCCTCCTATTTTTCTCACACTTCTCAAAAGCCTAATTCCTCTTTGACTTAGGAGATAGGAATTTGTTCATATTCGTTTTAAATTGCTATTGCCAAGACCACCAATAGAGATCACCAATACTCTTAACTTCCTATTAATGTATCCTTATTTGACTAGACTAATACGTTATTGCATACTCCTTTCTGTCTGAATCTCTGCATTCTTTTGGTTCTAATCATGTTTTGCTGATCATTTTTTCTTGGTCTCCTTCACTGATGCTTCCAGGCCGACTCCCTAAAAAGCAATGTTGCTGAGGGCTTAACCTGATTGGAGTATCTAATGTCAATCTATTTTACACCGATTAATTTTTTATGTGCTTGGTGTATCTTTTCCAATCCTGTCATTTTCAATTCTTCTGTGCAATTTTTAAAGTATAATTTCACATACCTGAGGTATCTAAAGCAATTAAATTTATAGAATGAGAAAGAATGGTGGTGACCAGGCGCTGGGAGGAGGAGGACAACAGTTGTTGTTTAATGGGTATAGATTTTCAGATTTATAAGATGAAAAAGTTCTAGAGATCAGTTTCACAATGTGAATGCACTTAACACTACTGAGCTGTACACTTAAAAATGGCTAATATGGGTCTGTTTTGTTTGGTGGGAGGGTAGGCAAAAAGGTGAAGGGGAATAAGAGGTACAAACTTCCAGTTATAAGTCACCAGGATATAATGTACACCACAGGTAATAGAATCAAAATATCATAACTTTGTAGAGTAACACATGGTTACTAGACCTATCGGGTGATCACATCATAAGATATACAAATGTAGAATCCTTATGTTGTATACCTGACACTAATAACGTATGTCAACTATAATTTTAAAAATTTTTAAATGGTAAAAATGGTAAATTTTATGGGGTTTTTTTTTTGTTTGTTTTTCTTTTTTTACCACAAGAAAAAGAAGTCTGTTATAATCAGAATTTACCTAAAAATTTTCCCAACATGGTAGAAGTTAGTTTTTAATAAAGTTTAAGCTTTCACCATTTGAGATTGGTCGTATATTTGGAATTATTTCTGCCATTTTATTTCGTTCTGCTTTCTAACCTTTTTCTTTGCTTCATTTATTTTTCCCCTTTTCTGACTTCTTTTAGATTGCTGAAATTGTCTGTGTTCAACTTTGCCTTTTGCTTGCTAATTTCGAACTTATGTTTATATTTTTATTCTTTGGGAAGATACCACTAAAATTTAAGCTTGCATTTCTCTCTCTCTCTCTCTCTCTCTCTCTCTCTCTCTCTCTCTCTCTCTCTCTCTTTTTTCTACAAAAGGTAAAGCTTCTCTGTCCCTCTCTCAAACAAGATAATGACTTAACCACCTTAACCACTTAACAAACCTACACACTGAGTTCCCACAGCTTCCTACCACCTCCACCACCCCCACCATCTTCACTGATGTGTCTAGAATTTTTTTCCACATGATTGATAGATTGTTAATATATTTTATCATTTCTTCAGTCATTTTTGTTTTAATATTTCATTAATTTTGCTTTATTTTTCATATTGATAACCTATATTCTCTTTTTTTATTTTTTTATTTTTTTTAAGATTTTATTGGGGAAGGGGAACAGGACTTTATTGGGGAACAGTATGTACTTCTAGGATTTTTTCCAAGTCAAGTTGTTGTCCTTTCAATCTTAGTTGTGGAGGGCACAGCTCCACTCCAGCTCCAGTTGCCGTTGTTAGTTGCAGGGGGCCCAGCCCACCATCCCTTGAGGGAGTCAAGGAGTCGAACTGGCAACCTTGTGGTTGAGAGCCCACTGGCCCATGTGGAAATCGAACTGGCAGCCTTTGGCGTTAGGAGCACGGAGCTCCAACTGCCTGAGCCACCAGGCCGGCCCCAATGACTTATATTCTTTAGGAGTTCTTTCAACTTGGTGAAAGCTACATTTTCATGACTTGTGGGTCTAAAGATCTTCATCTTACCTTCACTCTTGAATTGTGGTTTAGCTTAGTATAAAGTGTTAAACTGATAGTAGCTTTTAAAACTTTTCACTTTATCTTCCTTTTTAATTTGACTGTGATGGGTCTAGATGGGGGGTTTTATTTAACATATCTGACACTAAGGATGCTTTTAATCTGAAAAGCACATCTGAGACTTTTAATCTGAAAATGCATGTCCTCGATTCTGGAAAATTGTTTTTTAGAAAATTTCTTATCTGTCTTTCTGAATTCTCAAATCCCTTTAAGATGTGTTTTGGAGCCCCAAAAAATCTTTCATATTTTCCATTTACCCTCCTTCTGTGTTCTTTTTAGGCAAATGCTCAGTAGTATCTGAATTCTCTAATTCTTTAACTGCATTCTAGGAAGTCCTTTTCTTAAAAAAAAAGTCAAGGACTCTTTTATGTATACATGGGGGCAAGCTGTTTATGTTTTTAATCATTTCTTTTCGAGTTATACCTGCTAGTTTGTGTTTCACAATGTTTTTTCTAGGTCTTACTTTTTTGTGTTTTTGAGAATCTTAAACAAAATGATTTAAAAATCACTTATAGATTATTCCATTATTTTTGTCTCTTTTAGTGTTAGTTTTGGTTATGTGTTTTGGAATTTTTCTTTGCTTTTTAGGACCACTTTTCCCTCTATAGTGGTTACAGAGGGGGCACTGCTGGACCCATAGTCTGGAAGCAGATTTTATATTAGAAGCTAGGGATGATTGGGGCTCATATCAGATAAGGTCACAGGAGCTGGCAGGCAGATTGGTTCAAGTCCAGTCGGCCTAAGCACTACAAGTGCACAGATGACAAACACCTTAGCCAGGTCAGTGGTCACTGCTTTTTCCATTGCATTCCACAGATTAAGAGCCCTGCCTAGTGTCCAGTTTCAGGAAGTGAGCCTGGCTTCCTTCCCTTTGACATCTGGGGAAATTTTGCTCTTGGTCAAACTTCTGGTTCTATCCGCCAGTTCTCTGACTTAGAGCTTAATAGAACTGTACTTTAGCCCATTACTGCTGTGTGTTGTTTAGTTACTTGAGTCTGATCCATAGACATGTTCATGTCATTTTTGAGTGTGGCTCTGCAATGTATACATAACACATACATACATCCATACATGCATACATAGATGTTTATGTTTGCTAGGTGAAGATTGAAGCAAGAAATCATAATGTCATCCTGACCAGAAAGATATCTTCTAAATGAAATGGGAAGTGACTGTGAGGGAGACACTGAAGAAAATACCAAAGTTCTAGCTTTTGTGATTAGATGGATAATTAGCACCATTAACTGGGACATAGAACACGATAAGTTTGGTGAGAGAAGACAATAAGTTTTATAACATTTGAGGAACTTATTAAAAAACCAAGTGGAAATTTCAATAGATTCTTAAAGCTTGGGAGAGTGAAAAAATGCTCCTGATGAAGAGATGTGAATCATTCACAGGTACATTAGTCTAAGTCCTGAGAGGTTATGAGATGAAGAGAGATTATAGAGTGACTAGATAAGACAGCCAAGAGTATAGGGGACAAATAGATACAGTGGAATTAGCAATGCAGCCTGAAAAAAAAAAAAAAAGTTTTCAGAAATATAAAAGAAAAATAAAAAGCAAAAAAGAGATTTAAAATATATTAGTTGCCTAATATTCATTCATATCCATTTAACAAGCATGTATTGAGCACTTTTTATATGTCAAGCATTGTTCTATTTGCAGGGAATACAAGGAAAAATAAATAAATAAAAGTTGCTGCCCTCATTGAACTTATTGTGGAGCACAGATAATAAGCAAACTAAATGAGCTAAATATAGGGTATGTTACACAGTGACAAATGCTAAAAAGAAAAATAAAGTGAATAAATGTGCATAGCAGTATCCAGGGTGGGGACTAAAATTGCATACGGGATGGCTAGAGAAAATTCAATCATTTGAGCTACATCCTGAAAAAAAAATGAGAGCTCCAGCAAGGTTGATATCTGGGGCAGAACACTCCACACAGAGTAGAAAAACTGCAAGTGCAAAGGTGCTGAAGCAGGAGCATGCGGCTGGAGGCCGGTGGCTGAGGGAGAAAAGAGTAGGAGATGATGCCAGAGACGTAACACTGGGGTCAGATCACGGGGACTCAGGGGCCATTGCAAGGACTTGGGTTTTTCTCAGCAGAGCAGGCATAGACTTTGAAGAGGTTTTATCAGAGGAAAAACTTATATATGTTAACAGGTTCATTTAGTGGCCATGTTAATGCTAGGCTGAAAAGGGAAAGATTAGAAACAAAGAGATTAATTACATGACTATTATAATAATCCAAGCAGGATGTGATAGTCCTTTGGACTAGAGTTACCGCTGTGAATGTAGTGAGGATTATATTGTTTATATACTTTGAATTTAGTGCCAACAGGATTTGCTGATAGAGTGGATGCAGAGTATGAGAGAACCAGTGGAGTGAAGGTCGACCATAAGGGCTTTGGTTTGAGCAACCTGAAGTTTGGAACTATCTAATCTCAGATGGGGAAAACAGCGGGAAGAGCAACTTAGTAGAGAATGTCAGCTCAGTTTTTAACAGATGTGTAAATTCTGAGTGACATCCAAGTGGGTAGGTCAAGCTGGCAGTTGAACATATAAATTTGGGACAAATTTATAATTTCAGGAGTCATGAACATAGAGATGGTTTTTAAAGTCTTTAGACTAAATTAATTCATCTAGGGAGTGACAAGAAGAAGAGAAGACGTCCAAGGTTGAGCTCTGGGACTCTTCAACAACAAGAAATCTGGGAGATGAGGAGAATCTATCTAAGCTGATTGAGAAGGAGCCACTAGTTAGGAAGTAGGAAATCAAGCAAAGCTAGGGTCTTTGGAAGCCCGGTGGAAAAAAGACATGTCAAGGAGAAGGAAATAACTGATTGTGTCAGATCTAGGAACAGACCAAGAAAGATGAGGACAGAGAATTTATCCTGGATTTAACAACAAAGATTTGTGACCTTGATAGTAATTGTTTTGGTGGAGTTATGGGAGTGAAAACTTGATTAGAGTGTGTTCCCAAGTGAGAATGGAAAGAATTTAGATACAGAAAATATAAACAATTTTGGTCAAGGCAATCTACCATAACAGAAAAGAGAAATAGGGCAACCACTGCAAGAGAAAAGCCAGGTAAAGAGAGTTTTGTCTGTTTGATTTTGTTTTATAAGATGGTAGATAAAAAGCTTTGCATATTTTTATGCTGATGAGAAAGATCTAGTAGGGGATTAAAAATTGCTGATCCATGAGAGAGAAAAAGAGATACAGAGAATTGTGGCGGCAGTGTCTAATGTACCAGAGGGCAGCCTCAACAATGAGCATGGATGACAGCTCCATCCTGATATCAGGAGGAAAGGTAAACTATACGGACACTGATACAAGAGGGTGGGTGCATATGGTGGTAGGAGCTTCTGATATCTTCTAATTACTCAGTGAATAAGGAACTGGCCAAGAGTGAAAATAAAGGAGGGGGTTTTAGAGATTTGAAACTGTTAACAGAGTGGGAGAATGATGGTAATAAAATATATAGTATGGAGTCTAGGCTGCCCTAAGGGCCTGTTTGCTTTTGGTGCACCTTTATGGTACATTTTTCTGCAGTGTTATTCAGCAATGCAGGTGCAGGCATAGAGAAGGCAGAGATCTGGATTTATCCAGGATTGTAGTTGTGTCATGTGAGAACAATGAAGTATGGAGTAAAGGATTTGAAAGTGTATGCAAGGGATACCTATAGAGATTGACTGTGGCATTTAGTTGGGTAAGAAGGGCAGAGAAGGACAACAGTGTTACCCTCAAGAAGGTCCTATTATGTATAGAGTGTTGCTGGAGTAGGACACCTACAGGGAGTGTTCTGCACAGTTCATGAATCATTAACACGCTATGTTAGTCAAAGTTTATAATCCTTCAGTGTTGATGACACTCTTCCCATTTTACAGATGAGAAACCTGAGACTTGGAAGAGTTAAATGGCTTCCCCCAGGCCAGGGAATACTAGAGGTTCCAACATTTAAACGGGTGTAATTCTGACTTCAATACAATGATGCATTCCTTCAATATCAATTACTCTGGAAGGCTCCACTAGAATGCAGACCAGCAATGGTCTTTATTTTGGGTACTCATATAGCTCTGTCAGAGCAATGTCAGAAGAGCAATGGCATTAGAACCCAGGTTGTGGTTAGTTGAATAGTGGTTTAGTGATGAAGACAAGGTTAGGTTATAAAAGAGTGTGGCAATGAAGAGAGTTTGAAAGATGAGTTTGTACCTTGAAGGAGGGGAAGGATTGAAAGAAGTTATTCTTAAGGTAGGGTAGACTTGCATGAGTTTATAGAGTTAGAAGAAGCCAATGAAAATAAATCTTAACAAATATGTAAGAACCTTTTGGCTAGTTGGGAATCACAGTATATCATATGGATTTTACAAGTGAGTGGGGAAAAAAAGGCTATTTAAGAGATTAGGTCAAGGTAGGTACATTGTGACTGAAAGCTATATTTCCTAATCCTCAATAAATAATTTTCAAATGTAAGCTTGTGAATTCTAAAGTCGTGTTTCTTCACACTAGATCCCCATCCATTGCCCCAGATGTAACTTAGACAACGCACATCCACCAACTATATGATTTCTAAGAACCCAGAGACAGCTCAAACTCTGGATTCCTATTGGTCACACTTTAAAGATTAATGTATGAGAGAGCAAGCTAACTTTTTCATGACATAAATGTTGTATGATTAAATTACTACCAGTTTAATATATACTCATAAATGTGGTGAAATTATGTATCTACCTTTCCACACTCACGGAGCCTCAACAACCTTCTTAGAAGAAAATTGGAAAGAAATATATGAACTAAACCTACTTAATGTTTTAATATTCACAACTGAGTTTATTTTCAAGGAGGCCATATTTTTGGAACATTCACTACTGCATGAGAGAGAAGTGTATTAAAGGGATGAGAATAAAAGAGATACTTTCTACTATAAACAGTTTACATCAAACCTCACCAATGCTTTTTATTTGTGGAACAAGCATTGACAATATTATACAAATAAAACAAGAGTTTATCATTTACTGAGGCACATTAGTGTAGTGGTGAGGTCCCAGACTTAGAAGTGAGACATCCCTGCTCTAACTCAAGTTATATAAGACGTGAATTATTTAATATCTCTAAGCTTCAGTTTTTCTGTATGTAAATTGGAGATTGCACCTACTTTCCAGGGTTTCTGTGAAGATTATAAGTAATACAAAATATGGTTCCAAGCATCTGGGCTAAATAAAAATAGCTATTATTATTTATTTTACTCTTATTATTATTAAAGAACATGGAGCAAATAAAACACCTGGTTTCATTTCTGCTGGTGAAAATCTTGGACAAATTATCTCTTTGTTATACAAAAACAAGACTTGCTCCTATACTTACCTTAGTTACCTCATTCTAAAATTGAGTATTTAAATGAAAAGCCATGTTTATGACAGATGTTAGAGGACCAAGATTTGGGTTCCCCATCTGACATGAAACTACATTTTCAGTGTTTCTGGAAATTATTTTTTATTTCCTCACTTATAAATATGATGATTAAAATAAGTACAGTCTTTGTCACAGGAATGTTGTAGAGATAAAGGGAAATGGCCTATCTGAAAGCACACACAAAACTACAGCGCTCTCTCTAAAGGCTGAGTGTAAGGGCCCAGGATCCCACAGGTGAAAATGGATTTGGGTGTTATTATGTTTGAGCTGATATTTTTTAAATTTCCCTGAGGCAAGTCCTTTAACTGCTCTTGGGATCAGCAATAGGCGTCTATTGAAGAAAGAGGACCTAAAGTTGGCTCTTAAGAGAAGCTTTATTCAACCATAATGGACCAAAGGATATTGTAGAATCGCCTTCTCTTCTGTTCTTCAGCACAGGCACATAACCTGCTCTCCAGAAGGTTTTCAGTTGTTTTAGGAGAAAGAAAACTTAAAAAGAAAGATCTCTACTCTTTTTTCTAGGCATTGTAGGATTGATACAGGGAAAAGGAGAGTAGAGTTGGCTGCAGATGATTCAACAAATGCTCACTGAGTGCCAGGGTATGGTCCCTGAGCATGGCAGAGACAGTGCCCAGAAGCCAAAGAGAGAAGTGATTGATTCTGACTGGCAACCATCGGGCAAGATGTGCCAGTAGTTGTCACATTGGAAGTAGATCTTGAAGAATAAAGGGCTTTATTTTCCTTAAATGAATTAGGAGAACTTTGAAAAACAAAGAATACGTTTATAAAGAATAAAGAATAAAAGTGGACTGTAATACCACTACCCAGAGAAACTAATTGTTACCATTGAGGTGTGAATCTTTTCCCTATCTTCTGTGTATATGCACATATATGTCCCAAATGCCCACTTTAATATTCTGGGACACAGATTCTTTTACTCTGTACAGCAACCTCATTTTGAGTACCTATCTTGCTGGCTATATCATGTCTCTCTTACTTGACTTCTAGAATATCACCCTTCCCTATCAGTTCCCCTGAGAACACTATACTCTAAACAATTACTTCTAATTATCATTACTTTTCAAACAGAAGTCATTGTAGCTACATCAGGCTGTGACCCAGATGAGCCATAATTCAGGCATGCAGTGACCCAGGTATCAGTGATTCGGGTACCTGGTGACCATCGTGTACATAGTGACCAAAGAATGCTAGGCATTCTGTGACCCAAGTAGGGGGAGGGAAGGCCCACTGTGGGGACAGAGTCCTAGAGAGCAGTTTCCAGGCTCTTGGCCTCACGTGGAAAGGTGCTGGCTCGGATAGTAGATGGCCATCAGCTGTAACTAGTTGGACGTTGGCTGTAACCAGTTAGCCATTGGCCACTGATATAACTGTCATGGCTGAGCTAGCCAGCGTGAATTGCAGTTAGCAAGTGGGGTTGGTTGGCAGATAAGCAGATGGCAGGTTGTGCATCGTGTGGCTCCTGCTTCCTGTGTCTCCAACCCAGCTGCCAGCGAGACTATAGTGGTATGACTCCCCTATCTATGGCTCCGTGGATGTTCCTTTTTGGTCTCACCATGTCCTGCGTTCTTGTCCGGGGAGCAGGAGCTGAGACCCCACATGACAGTCATAATAACCAAGGGCTGCTGCAACCCATCCCCATAGACACAGTCATGAGAAAGCAAGCAGACTGGCCAAGATATGACCAAAGCACACTGGTGCCATAACAAAGGCATACCAGAGGGGCTTTGTGGCCAATATGCTGGGACCAAGGCATATGAGGACCAAGGAGCACTGTGGCCCAAGCATGGTGTGACCAGGGTACACTCTGACCACACTAGTCTAAGGACTGTGCAAACGAAGCAAGTTGTGATCAAAGCACATGGTGCCCAAGGAGCACTGTGACACAGGCATGCTAGGAACAAAGTGTGCAGTAACCCACACACATGGAGACCAAAGAACACTGTACCCCAGGTCTGCTGCGGCCAGGAGTTCTGTGACCGAGGCACCCTGAGCCCCAGGCCTGCCACTAGGACCCCTGTTGACTAGCCAGTAGTTCTCTGGGGGCAGAAGAAAGAGGCAGCCCATTCCCAAGGGTTCCTCTCAGCTGTGGTTGCCCCATAGCCACAGGCTCAGAAAAACTTAAGTCACTCCTTTCTTTCATCATTTAGTTCTGTAGTCTCGACACTCACATGCTGTGGGGACAGAGCCTCAGAAAGCAGTTTCCAGGCTCTTGGCCTCACATAGAAAGGTGCTGGCTCAGGTACTAAATGGCCATCAACTGTGATTGGATGGCCATCAGCTGTGGCTTGTTGGCCGTCAGCTGTAACCAGTGAGCCATTGGTCACTACTATAATGGCTGTGGCTACGCTAGCAGAAAAATGGGGCTAGCAAGAAGATGGTGGCTGAGCCAGCAAGCGGCGGAGTAAGGATTGAGGATCGTGTGGCTCCTGCTTCCTGTGTCTCCAACCCAGCCGCCAGCGAGAGTATAGTGGTATGACTCCCCCATCTATGGCTCCGTGGGTGTTCCTTTTTGTCCTCACCATGTCCTGCGTTCTTATGTGGGGAGTGGGAGCAGAGACCCCGCCTGTCACCCCGCACGACACACGCCTATCTCCTATCACCCATCCCCTCCTATACCCTGCCCTACACCTCTTGCACAAACTTCAGGATGATAGTGTGTAAATCATTGCAAACTCATATACCAACAGAGGCCAGGCACGTAATCTAAACATGTGAATTGGGCCAGATATGATATATTAGGGAGTAGCAGGGACTGGGGTGTCCATCAGGGATGCCAACAACCAAAATCAGGTTGGCCAAGCCACTCTGGGAGCGCCACTGTTTGGGAGCCCTTGTATAAACCATTTGTGCCTGAGAACCAATGGAGGAGTGAATGAGTATCTTGGGCATTGTCACCGTGATCCCCTTTTGCTGATTTCTTCAGGTTTCTTCAACTTGGACCTAACCTCAGACCAGGTGTTTCTAAATGAGTAATCTAGATTTATGTTTGCAATCCAGGAGGAGTGGAAGCTAAGTGTAAAAAAAAGGGCTATTAAAGCTAACTACTATATTTTGTAAATGAAGGCTGTCCGAGGAAAACATTTTGAAGGTGTTTCTTGGTTTCTTTATTCACGGCCCCCTCCCCAGGGAAAAATGAATCCCACCTTTTAGGGCCAGGTGTTCTTTACAGTTAAGTGATAGCATGGCAGAGAGAGGGTAAATTCACTCAACTTTTCACAAACTAATAAAATTTTATACTGGCTTTGTTCATATATGTAATTTTAAACATGCTGCATAAAAATAAAACAAAAAGAAAACCATGGTGTCAATGTTCAATTCTATTTGCAAATCTCTTATGTCCACAGGAAACTTGGCAACTGGGGAGTGTGAAGTGGTCCCAGACCTACCCCCACCTTCACTCCACCTCAGTCCTATAGATGCTAATATAAATCAATTAGGGGCTGACACAGCAATTGGCTGCCTGACAAATGTTCCATAATAATGCAGCTCAAGAGAATGTGGAATTTCTGAGGTGCTGGTTATAACGCTTTCAATATAGCTGTAAATTCCATGCCATGTCAGCACAGGTGGAAAGTTGAGTCGTAAATAAAATGTTTCCCCAATTCCTAAAAAGCTCCCTAGGTGATTGACCAAAGCAAGTTGTGATTTAATTCAACCACTTAAACTTCCAGGGAGTAAAACCAGACCATCAAATTCAGACCAAAAAAGGGGGAGGGAGGGGAAAATGTGTGTGCGGAGAATAGAGGGAAGAAAGGGAAAGAACACTGGCAGCCAGGTATTAATAGGAACAAGGGCTGTTCCAGCTGAAGCAATTAGAGTACTCATTATTTGGAAAATAGTAAAAGAAAAGACCATGGCTAGACATGTGCTCAGTTTCATGGGAGTAATTAAAGAAGGCCCACCGCTTCTCCCCCTTCATGGACCACAGCATGTCATGCATTCAGTGACTTAACTTTTCCATGTATTTTAATGGCTAACGATGGAAGCACTCATGATTCATGTGGTTCTAGCAGACCCCTCTTCCACTTCAAGAAACCTCATGGACTTAAGCCAATTACCTTATATGAATGGGGGAGGCAGGGAGAACACTAGTTCTCATGAGTTTTCTCTAGGAATCTCTCCAAGGGTAGGTACTTCTTTTAGAATTCTCCATAGCTTTTAGCATAAACTCTGAGAACATTGTAGACGTGCCAATACTACAGTAAAAAAATGAATAAAATTAAAGCGGGTGCCTCAAAGATGCAGTATTTTGGGATACACAATACAATTAGGGCAGTATTAGCATGTTTAGTTGAAGAACTAAAATTTGAAGATACCTCAAGTGTGACTTTTTAACAATTGAGTCTCATTACTCTATCAAATTTCCTCTTAATTCTCATAGTTTTAGATGTCATTATGCCCAAGTATATGTTGATTTTTTAATCAACCGATAAAAACCTAGAGATGTAAGAATCAAAACATACTACTATCGGAATGGATGCTAATGTATACTCTTATTTTCAGAGAGATGGCCACGTAGAGTGAAAGAACTCTTATTGCCAAGATAGTAAGTAGTTTTATTTTTATATCTTCCATTTCACATTTTATCTAGCTTCTCTGCCAAAGTTATGAATACCTATGTATGTGCACAGATGTGTGTTTGTGTAATTCTGAGTATACTCTTAGGATACTTCTCCTAAAGACAGTAAGTGGCATAAGTATATCATTAAATTCCTCTCTGATGTAATAACTGTAAAGATATTACAGAGGAGCTGAAGATAATATCCTTTATTATCTGCAAAATGATGAATACTTTTCATATTTTTGAATTGCAATCATGCTTTTCCATTCAGGGGACTAATTGTGACTTTCGCTGGGAAATCAGTAATTCCAAGTGTATCTGAATTTCACAAATATTTATAAATTTTTTAACTTTTGACTTGCACTTCAATAACCTTAATTCATCAAGTATTTTTATTATCAAAGTTGTCAGACAAGACCAAGCCTCTACTTAATCAAAACTAATTAAGTAGTTTAAAATAATTATCTATTTGATAATTTAATATATTTTTATATTTCTTATTATAAATGTTATCTATACAGTCCCATTAATATAAGACCTGAAGAACGAATCTTCCAAATACCTATTTCTTTTTTTATTAAAGATTTTTATTAAAAATATAACTAACATACAATATTATATTAGTTTCAGTGGTACACCATAGTTATTCAACATTTGTATACCTAAAGAAGTGACCATAATGATAAGTCCAACAACCATCTGACACCGTACCACGCTATCACAATATTAGTGACTATATTCCTATGCTGTACATTACATCCCTTGACTTATTTATGCTATACCTAGAAATGTGGACCTTTTATTCCCTTTCCCGTTTCCCCCTTTTTACACTTATCAATTACAGTTGACTTTCAGTATTATTTTATATTAATTTCAGGTGTACAGCATAGTGGTTAGACATTTATATAGTGTAAGAAGTGATCCCCACCTGGCACTATACCTAGTTATTACCATATTATTGACTATATTCCCTATGCTTTACTTTACATCCCCATGACTATTTTGTAACTATAAATTTGTACTTTTTAATCCCTTCACCTTTTTCATCCTGCTCCCAACCCCCTCCCATCTATCACCCTGATAAATGTAGTACCCATCTGACACCATACATAGTTATTATAATATTATTGACTATATTCCTTATGCTATACCCTTCATCCCCATAACTATTTTGTAACAACCAGTTTGTACTTAATCCCTTCCCCTTTTTTCACCCACATGCCTACCCCCTCTCCCATCTGGCAACCATCAAAATTTTTTCTGTATCTATGAATTTGTTTTGTTTGTTAATTTTGTTCTTAGATTCCACATATAAGCAAAATCACATTGCATCTGTCTTTCTCTATCTGATATACTCCACTCGGCACAACACCCTCCAGATCCATTCATGTCACCACAGATGGCAAGAACCAATTCCCTTCCATGGCAGAGCAATATTCCATTGTATATATGTACCACCTCTTCTTTATTCACTCATCCATTGATGGACACACAGGCTTCCTTCACATCTTAGCCGTTGTAAACAATGCTACAGTGAACATATGGATGCACATGTCCCCTCGAAGTAGAGTTTTTGGTTTCTTCAGATAAATACCCTTCAGTGGGATTATTGGGTCCTTCATTGTCTCTTCTTATAGACTTTGTTTTAAAGTCTATTTTGTCTTGCTTGTTTAAAGTCTATTTTGTATTGCTACCCCAGCTTTTTTTCATTTTTATTCTTTTTTCTTTTTTCTGTTCCACTTGGGTGTTTTCTGCTACTTTGACTTACAAATCGCTGATTTGATCATCTGCTTCATCTAGCCTCACTGTGAACTGAGATTGGCTGCCACCAGTACCAGGCCTGGGTAACTCGGAAAAAAGCCAGGACACCTAGAGGCCTGCTGCCACCTGCTGCTGCCTTAAGATTCAGCCACAGATAAAGCCTTGTGCGGTGCACAAGTTGGGTGAGGCAGGGACTCAGTCACTAGAGTAGGAAAAATTATGGTCACCATGTTAATGTAAAAATTCTGGTTTGCTGCCAGTGCTAATCCTGGAGTGACTCAGCAAAAGTCTCAGGGCACAGCAAGGCCAGTCACTGCTCACCTGGGGCCTGCTGGACTCTGACAGTTTTCTAAGAAACAGTGCAATGTGGCGGGGCTGGCTCCTCACAAGAAAATGCCTCTGGTGGTGTGCGAGTTGGGTGGAGCCGGGTCCCAGCTAAGTAGGCAGGATGAAGCAGTAGAGCTCACCAGACCAATCAGATTTAGATTTGGCCTGTGGGGGCGGGCTCAACACAGGCAAAATGGAGCCCACTTGTGGGCTGCACAGAAGGAGGACCCCCTCACTGGGAAAATGCTAACTATCCTCCAGTCCTCCCCTGAAGTTACACATCTCAGTGTGCATCCCCCATATGTCTACAAGGCCCTCTGAGTCACCATCCCTCTGCTGGAGCCCAATATGAGTGCCTGCAAACAAGGGAGTCTGTGTGCAGGCTACTTAAGAGTATGTCTAGCTTTCCCGCAGCCTTTCATTTCACACGAACAGTTAGAATCACCTTTGTTTTTCACAGCCAAATGTTGTTGGGGCTCCTCTTCCTGGCACCAATACTCTGGGCTGGGGAGTCTGGTGTGGAGGACTTCTCTGGGGGAAACCTCCAGGGCTGAGATATCCCTCCTGATTCTCAACTGCCACAAGAAGGTTTGGGGCCTGTTTTGTGTCTCCAGTCCTCCTACCAGTCTCCATGTGGCTTCTTCTTTATATTTTCAGTTATAGGACTTCTGTTCGGCTGCACTTCAGATGGTTTTCCAGGTTGGTTTTTCTATAATTTAGTTGTAACTTTAATGTGTTCACAGAAGGATGCAGGCATGGTGTTTATCTACTCCACCATCTTGCCAGGGTCTTCCCAACTACCTTTTTCTTAAAACTCATTTCCTACCATGTTTCCCCGAAAATAAGACCTAGCTGGACAATGAGCTCTAATGCATCTTTTGGAGCAAAAATTAATATAAGACACAGTATTATATTATATTATATTACATTATATTATATTTATTATATTATACTATAGACCTGGTCTTATAGTAAAATAAAACTGGGTCTTATATTAATTTTTGCTCCAAAAGATTCATTAGAGCCAATGGTCTAGCTAGGTCTTATTTTTGGGTAAGCACGGTACTCTTTTCTCATCATGTACTACACTCAGCAATATTTATATTCAACTGTGCTATGCTTTTCCTAGTCCCCAGGTGTTAACGTACTATATTCTCTTTTCCAATTGATAAGTCCTCTGTCCATTTGATTACTCCAGCTCATTCTTAAGGTCTCAGCTTTAAGACCCTCTTTTCCAGGAAGCTTTTGCAGACTCCCTAGACAAGGCAGGTGCTTCCAAACTCCCTGGTTCTTTTTCTGCCTCTTTGGTTCTTTTATGGCTCCCATTATCCCAGATTATCATTTTAGCTTCCTCTCTTCATGAGCCCTCCAAACCTCATCAACCCCCGTTCTCACTCAGCTAATTCTATTGAGAAAACAGAAGAAAACAAAAAAGAATTTTCAGAAGCTCCACCACTACTCACGTATCTGCATCTATGCCGAAAGAACTTTGCCATCTCTCTTGTTATTTTACTCCTTTGCTGTCATGCACACCTCTTACACTGGGTCTTCTCTAAGGGAGATAACTTTGACAGTTGATAGGCCTGAACTGTTGCACAAATTCTGGATGGTTTGGAGACTTACCTCTTCTCTGATAGAGTATCTCTGAAGATGTCCTGCAAGACTGAGCAATCAGTTTGTCACAAATCTATGGTCAGTTTGTTAATATTCTCTTAGATTTGCTTTCCTTCCTTTCCCACCACACTCCCTCTATCTTCATTTCTGCTTCCTTGTAATTTCACCCTCCCAATGAAATATGAAGCTTTAACATATTAAATTATGTTAAACTTTGTTTTTCTAGGGAACCGCACATTAAGACATTTTTTGTTGTTATTGTGCACTAGATACTCTCTTGTCTACTCAAGTTTACTGATCCAGTGATTTCCTCTCTCTTACATCATCAGTTTTTCTCTCTATTCTGGAGTCTTAAAGTAAGGATACAGAGCAGTGTTATTTCTCTCATATTAAAAATTAAAATCTGCATGCCATCACTTTCTCCATCTACTCCATTTTTCTCCTTTATTTTTTTTCTATTTTTCAAACCATAAAACTCTTGATACAGTTGTATCTAATTCCTCACCTCTTATCTTTTCATGAACTCAGCCCCTCAGACTTCTGTGCCCACTTCTTCTCTAAATTGCTTTTGTTATCGTCACCTATGACTTCCATGTTTCCAAATCTGGTGATCACTTCTCAGTCCTACCTCTACCTGACCTACAAACAACATTTGACAGTTGATCAATCCTGCCTCCTTAAAACATTGTCTTCTCTTGGGTCCTAGGATATTTTTCTGGTTTTCCTTCTACCCCAAGGACTGTGCCTTTTCATTCTTCTTTGGTGGTTTTACCTCATACTCCAGTCTCTTAACATCGGAGTGCCTGAACCTCTTCTCATCTCTATCTACACCCAGTCTTGATGAATATTGTCTTATCCTATGACTTTAAATACCACCTAAATGCTGATGATACTTACATCTATATCCCCAGTGCTATTCTCTTCCTTGACCTTCTTCTATTCTTCTTCCTTGTTGATATCTCCATTTAGATGTCTGTTAGGCATCTCGAACCTTAAGCCTGAATTCTTTATCTTCCCCTCTCAAAAGCTGCTCCTCCCAGTCTTTCTCATTTTATTTAATGGCAACTCCATTATTCTCTTGCTCATGTTAAAAAAACACCAACAACAACAGTAACACTTAACTTCTCTTTTCCTGTGATACCCTATTTGCAATCCACAAGCAAATTCTGCTGGTTCTGCTTTCAAAATATATCCAAAATCCATCAACTTCTCACCTTATTTATTGCCACCAACCTGTTCCAAGCTACCTCCATCCATCCTCATCGGAATTATTGCAATATCCTCAGAATTGATATCCTGGCTTTTGTATCCTTCAATCTATTCTCAAGAACACTAGCAGGGTGATCCTATTATAACACACAGGTCCTGCTTCTGCTATGCTCAGAACACTGCAGTGAATCCACCTCAGAGCATTTGCCCTTGCTGGGCCTTCTGCCTCTGCTTAACATTCCTTCTTCTTTTCCCTCTTCTGCAATGAACCTACCCTAAATATTCTCATGGCTCACTCTTTTCACTCCATCAGGTCTTTAGTCAAATATTATTTTCTCTGGCAGGCTCCGCACCCTTTATCCTTTATCTAATTGTAATTGCTCAGCATTCCTTACCTTCCAACATGCTTTATATTTTTCTTACAACGTCCCACCATCTAACCTACCTTGTATTTTATTTATTATTTTATTTTTCTCCTTCTTCACTAGAATGTAAGTTCCAAAAAGGCAGGGATCAGTAGGTTCATGGCTATATCCTCAGAGCATGTGGCAGCACCTTGCACATAGTAAACAGTAAAGATCTACTGGGTAGCAGCCCTCTGCCCTTCCCTCATCACCCCATCTGCCATACTCCACGTTCAATGCTTGTAAAACTTCTTTCTTCCTCACCTGAATGAACAGATTGCTAGCAGGGTCAGGATCTCTATTCTTTTCTGCAGTATCCCCAAGGCCTACTAGAGTTCTGGTGTGGAATTAGATGTTCAACAAACATGTCAGAAAACTGAATGCAATTTTCTATTATCTATATGTTACTAACTTATATGCATTTAGATTTAGATTAGTAGAGCTTTACGAGAGTTTGAATGATGTCAATGGGAAAGTCAAGAAGTTGGCGTTGAACTTAGCTCAGGACATTCCAGCCTCTGTCTCAGTTTTAAGAACCATTCAATCTGGTTAGTTACAAACACATTAGCAAGATTTGGGTGGCAGTCATTACTTAAATGAGGTGCAGTCCTTGAGATAATGTCCCTACTATGCTAGAATTTGCACTGTATAGATATCTAAAACCAACTTCCCCTCAATGCCTATTGCAATGTTTCTCCACTTCCTACTCTTTCTTTGTCTGTTTAAGGAAAACAACAACACACATTTATTATTATTGTTCTTATTATAAAAGTAATCATTGTAAAGCTTGAGAGACAATACTGTGTTCCCCAAAAATAAGAGCTAACCAGAAAATAAGCCATAGCATGATTTTTCAGGATGCTCGTAATATAGAATAAGCCATAATGCATCTTTTGGAGCAAAAATTAATATAAGACCTAGTCTTATTTCTGGGGAAATATGGTAGGGCTTATTTTATGAGCATCTGAAAAATCATGCTACGTAGTTAAGAAAGAAAAGAAAATTCAAATCACCGACCATTCCTCTGTTCAGTGATGAACCAGTGTGTACATCATACTCGTGCATTATCCACATGTAATCTGATCAGATTTTCACACTGTATTTTCCATGTGAAACACCATATATGCAAATATATGTAGCATTAAATATAATATGTATGTATATTTATCACATGTATACAAGGTCGGACAATTAAGTTCAGGAACTCATCCTAGAAAAAGTGCATATGACTCATTGCTGAATATCACTATGGTCACCTTCAAAGTACTCCCCTTGGGAAGCTATACAATGACACCACCACCTAGTCCACCCTGCAAAGATATTTTGGAACTCTTTTTCTGACCTTACACTAACCGTATGAAGTGGGTACCATGAGATATCTTATTAATACCATCATATTATAGGCAAGGAAAATGAGGATCAGGTAAGTCCATTTTTGTAGGTTAAAATCTTAAACTAAATAATTTACCCTATTTTAATTTTTTTTTCAGCTTGTCACCAAGCCTGAATTTGAACATACCCAGTCCAATTTTGACCTTGGTTGCTTGATCCCTATGAGTGAGAGTGAGATTGAATTATTTCATATGTTTACTGCTTTTTTATTTCTTTTGTTTCTTTCTTTCTTTCTTTTGTGTGTGTGTGTGTGTGTGTGTGTGTGCGCTTCTGTGAATTTACTATTCAAGACATTTTCCTTTTGTTCTTTTAGGATGCTCACTTTTATTGATATGTAAGAAATATTTATGTATCAGCTATAAAAACACTTTGTGATATAGTTTGCAAATATTTCTCAGGTGAGTCATATGTCTTAATCCTATATATAGTGATTTGGTTTAAAGAAGTTTTATATTTTATCAAATACATCACTTGCTTCTTTAATGGCTTTTGCTTTGCTGCAATATTTAGTAAGTCATCATAATGCCAGAAGTATACAAATAGCCACCTATATTTTCTTCTAGTTCTTTCAGTTGTTCATTTTTTGCATTTAAATTATTGCTCCATCTGGAATTTACTTTGATGTGAGGAAGAGACCTAACTTTTTTCAGATGATTTAACAATGTTCCAAATCCATTTATTAAACCATCCATTTCTTTTCTACCGATACAAAATGCGTCCTTTATCATATACTAAATTCTTATGCCTACTCAGATCTTGTGTCTGGATTTTTAACCTCCTTTAATTTTGGAAAGGCATATTTCAACGTGCCATTTTATGGGTTCTTTAGTGTTGCAGTTTGGAAAGAACATGGGTTTTGCACCTGCTAGATACATAATTCTAGCCAAGCAATTTCTTTGGTCATCTTTCTTCTGCAAAACGAAGAAGAAACATATATTTGCCCAAGCTATAGCTAAGGTTATTGTGCAACAAAACATTTTTTTATGAAAAAAATGTGTAATTAACCAAAAAACACTAGGCAGATGTTTTTCAATTGCCATGCTATGTGAGAGGCATTGAACCATAATTTTAGAACATTAATGGTAGAAAACAATTTCTTCACTTCAATGAACTAGAATAAAAGAGAAAATATTGTGTTAATTCACATTTATTGTGTAGTGTTGCTTCTAAACCAGATCGATATTTTCATTTTTTGTAAGGAAGGAAGATTCTTTTGACACACAGGTGCAATTCTTCTCACGAATCTATTTGATAGCCAGTTCTCCCTGTTCCTCTCTTTAATAATAAATGTTTCCTTTGAAAAATCAGTGGACTACTTTTCTTCTAAAGGTGCAGGCAGATGTGGACATTTTCCCCAAACAGATAGATATTGATATTGAAGTCACTTCCAGCCCCGAGAGGTACCTGGGCAGCCTCTCCCTCCTCGTGAGCTGAAGCCTCCGTGGCCTCACCCGTGTGCATGACGCAGAGCCCCACAGGCTTGCTCAGATATCTGCAACTCACTGTTTATAGTGAGCAGAGTTAAGGATTCCTAGTGCTCCAATGAGTCTAGTCAGATAGAGTGGCAATCACCTGATAAGAAAGATGTCAAATATCCTGGAAGTGGTCCTCACCTTAAATATCTCCTCAGTTTTCCATCAGAGAACCTGAAATTATACAACTTCTTGGGTTTTTGACAGCCCTTTTCTGGTTATGCAAAGAACCTTTAGAAGAGCCATCAAAGCCAAGTGGCGGTGCCATCTAGGCACAACAACAACAAAGTTTAAAATATATGAATGCTGATGCCTTCAGCCAGATGCAAATTCTTCCTTATCTGAACCCATCTCACCTGAAACCTCTCATACACAGATAAGTATTATACATGCTGCCCTATATTAGAGTTATTCATATTCTAGGTCTCTATTTTCCCAGAGTAGGCTCTTGAACACAGTTTTGTTACCTAGCCCAGTGCCTATGATAGAGTAGTTACCCAATACAAAAGTTGGTTGGAATAAAAGTCAATGTTTGGGGAAGTTATTAAAAACCATAGGAAAATAAACTCTCCAAGCACAAAAAAGAAAAGAAAAATAGTATGTCACCCTTACTGTTTGGCTTGTAGAATCTACTAGAGAAAAATGTATTTATTATTACTAAATGTTTTCCACATTCATGCCCCAAACCATCTACTGGGAGTTGCCTTTGATTATTCTGCCACAATTTCTACATCCTCTCAGCACAGCCCTCATGAATAGAAGTTGTGGGAGCCTATCACTGACTCTCTGTACAGCCTCCTCCCCTTTCCTCCAGGCATTAAATGTTGCTCACTTTTAAAGACCCATCTTAAAATCGATTTCTTCTGAGAAGTCATGTATTATTCTTTTTATAGCTGTCCACATCCCTAGCTATTACAGTCTTCATTACTCATTTGACCCTCATTTCCTGAATAGTATTGTCAGTTACTTTTTACGTGTTTGTGTTCTATCTGTATAGGTGGACCATTAATTATTTGAGGGAGCGTAGTAAGTCTGGACCTTTTAAAACCATCTTTTAAAACTGTCCCAGCGTTTCAGTTAATACTAAATAAAATTTGTTTAATTAAATTGCCTTCCTAGTACACATAGTATGCCTAAGAGTCTTGATAGGCAGCTTAAAAGCTCTCTCAGGTATCTGCCCTTCACTTTATCATTCATTTCTCCTTTCTCTTCTTCCTGTTATAGCCCATTGTACCCAGGGGCTGCTCAACAAATGTTAATGGTCACGATCTTTTCAATCAGCAATTTGCAAAGTGGGTGATTATTGTCTATAAGTGACAAGGGAGACACTATTTTCTATCCTTGCTAATAAAAGACTTGATTTATGAAGACATCTACAAACAGTGAATGGCACAACTGAACTCCTTAGCTCTGCAAAGCAAGTAGTGTCGAGATTCAGAAGGAAGAGTGACACCTATTGTTCAGGAGATGCTCATTGGTGTTTCCCGTTGTCACCTCCTGCATTGATTCACGCCTATGTCAACAATATGAACTATAAGTAATAGCATGTCTGATGCAAAGTGGTACTTGCTAGCCCTTTGTAGCATTGGATACCTGACACCAGCAGCATTTGGTATGTCAAGTTCATTGGCAGTTCACACATTTGGTAGCAACTGTATTTTAATCCATGCCCATTTAACAAGACATCACTAAAGATGGGAAAAGAGGTATATGAAAACACAACTAAGGCACAACTTTAAAATTACTAAGGAAAATCATGAGTTATGAAAGGATAATTCCAATAAGCGTGCCTGGTGAAATATGACTTCTTTGTATAAAATTATAGCTCTGTAATTTTAAAGAAAAAAATGAAAGTTTTAAGTTTTATGTTACATGTGACCTATATAAAAATTAACTTCTCCTAAAAGGTCATTGTCAACAGCCAAGAGGACACTAACTTTTATGGGTCAATTTGTATTTTTCTGAAGATGGAGAATGGCCCAGTGGGGATAGTCTGTCATCTAGCCTCAACTTCAACAACTTCAGTGGCAGGAATGTCACTATACCTTGAGGCAAATACAACCATATAACATGGAAATACCTGCCTTAACTTTGTTTTAGCACTGAACATACACACTGGTAAAATGTGTATGGAAGCATTTTGAAATGTGTGTAGTACTCCCACAAGGCTTAACGAATAAAATGAAAGCGTGTCTATCCAGAATTCTAAAGGAATTAGTTAATCTGTATAACATAATGTTTAAAATCTAATTATCCCTTTAAATATTGCACTATATATTGCAAACTGTGCGGGAGATTGATATTTCTAAGGTATAAACCATCTTGGGACTTTTTTTGTTTTTTTTGTTTTTTTAATAAATTTAATTTAATTATATAGTACCCATCTTTGTCTTTTAATATAGTCTTCATTTTAAAGTCTATTTTGTCAGATATAAATATTGCAACTCCAGCTTTTTTCTCATTTCCATTTGCATGAAATATCTTACTCCAACCCTTCACTTTCAGCTTGTGTGTGTCTTTTGATCTGAGGTGAGTCTCTTGTATACAGCATATACAAGGGTCTTGCTTTCTTATCTGCTCAGCCACACTATGTCTTTTGATTGGAGCATTTAATCCATTTACATTTAAAATGATTATTGATAGGTACATAGAAATTTAATTTTTTTTTAACTTTTTAAAGAACTTTCTATTTTTATTTTTTATTTAAGTGTGTTTTTCCAGGACCCATCAGCTCCAAATCAAGTAGTTGTTTCAGTCTAGTTGTAAAGGGCGCAGCTCACAGTGGCCCCTGTGGGGATCGAACAGCAACATTGTTGCTAAGAGCACCCAACTGAGCCAACCAGCCACCCCCTTAGGAGTTGTTTGAAAAAGTTTGCTCCAAAGATAACTGAAATTTCTGTAAATGGCTCACAATCAGCATTTTAAATAAAAACTCTCATTTATGAAGTATATATGTTTAATAAATTACAAAGCTGTATTATTCACGTTTAACCCAAAATATTTGCTATGTTCTAGATGTAGTATAAGCAATGGCATGAAGTACATACCCTTAAGACAGTCTCAAAAGGAGCTGATTTTAAAACAGTGTAAGATGGCCAAACTGGAACAGAAATAGGAAACCACTGATCTGATTTCCATTGCTATAACATTGCTTTTTCTAAAATTTCCTATAAATAGAATTATATAGTCTTTTGTGTCTTGTTTTTTTCACTTGAGATTTAACTGTGTTTTTGCCTGTTTTTGTCATTTATTCATTTTTATTGCTGAGTAGTCAGTATTCCTTGCATGAACACACCATAATTTATCTATTCACCAGTTGATGGACATTTAGTTTTAGCCTCTTATAAGTAAGGTTTCAATAAACAGTTAAATATGAGTATTTTTGTTGACATAGATTTTTATGGTTTTGTGTGTGTGTGTGTGTTTGTGTGTGTGTGTGTGTGTTAATATGTAGGAAGGAATGGTTGGCTCAAATGGTAAATATATATCTAACTTAAAAAACAAACAAACAAACGAAAACTTCCAAACTGTTTCCATAGTAGTTGTACCATTTTACATTCCCACTAGTAATGTATGCGAGTTCCAGGTACTCCACATCCTCACTAATACTTGATAGAGTCGGTCAATAATTTTAGACATTCTAATAGGTGTGTAGTAGCATTTCATTAAAGTTTCAATTTTCATTTCTCAAATGATGAATGATGTTGAGAACCTTTTCACATGCCTGTTTACCATTCACATATTTTCTTTGGTGAACTCTCTGTTTATATCTTTTGGTCATTTCATATCAAAATATATACTTTTATATTATTGATGTTTGGAATTCTTTATATATTCTGGATACAAGTCCTTTAACAGATACGTGATTTGCAAATATTTTCTTGGAGCCTGTGGCTTAACTTTTTAATCTCTTAATGGCATATCTATCAAAGTGCAGACATTTTTAATTTTAATGAAATTCTATCACAATTTTTTCTTGAATGATCGTGCTTTTGGTGTTGTATCTAAGAAAGATTTGCCTAACCCAAAGTCACAAAGATTTTCTCCTATGATTTTTCTATAAATTTTAAAGTTTCAGGTTTTATATTTTGTTCTGTGATTTATTTTTAATTATTTTTGTATAGGGTACAAAAATACAAATATATATGGTATGCATGATATATGAATCAAGTCTTTATTTTTCTTATGGCTATCCATTATTTCCAGCACCATTTGTTAGGAAGCTTGTCTTTACTTCATGAGTTGCCCTTGTGGAATTGAAAGTCAATTGACCCTATATATGTGGGTCTATTTCTGTACTCTCTGTTACGTTCCATTGATCTTTCCCTTAATCTCTAATACCACTGTCTTGATTATGGAAATTTGTAAGAAGTCTTGAAGTCAGATAGTTAAGTCCTCTGCAGAGGACTGAATGGTGGCCCCTCAAAAGATATAGCTATGTCTCAATCCCTAGAACCTATAACTGTTACCTTATTTGGAAAAAAGGTCTTTGCAAATGCAATTACGTTAAGAATTTTGAGATAAGTATGCCTGATCATCTGAGTGGACCGTAAGTCCTTCAGTTTCCTTATAAGAGACACAGAGAGGAGAAGACAGGCATAATAGGGAGGTGTTATGATCACAGAGACAGGGATTAGAGTGATGTGGCCACAAGACTACAAATAAAGGAAGGCTCACAACATGTAGAAGGTACGAAAGGCAAGACATGGATTCTTCTCTAGAGCAATACAAGGTCTGACCATTAAGTTTGCAAACTTGTTGCAACGACGTTGCTAAACATTTTTGACGTCAGAGGGATTATTCATTATGAATTTGTACCAACTAGACAAACAGTTAACCAAGTTTACTATTTGGAAGTGCTGAAAAGGCTGTGTGAAAAAGTTTGATGAAAACGATCTGAACTTTTCACCAACAATTCATGGCTCTTGCATCACGAAAATGCACCAGCTCTCACTGTACTATCTATGATGGAGTTTTGTTTTGTTCTTTTCCATAGAAGGAAGATTTATTAAAGTAAGAAGAGGGTCGGCTGGGCAGTTTGCTGGAAACAACTGCAAACTACTGCCTGTGAGGGAGTTTTTAGCCAGTAAACAAATGACTGTATTGGAACACCCTCCCTACTCACCTGATATGGCCCCAAATGACTTCTTTCTTTACTCGAAGATAAAGCAAATATTGAAAGGAAGACATTTTGATGACATTCAGGACATCAAGCGTAATATGACAACAGCTCTGATGGCCATTCTAGAAAAATAGTTCCAAAATTGCTTTGAAGGGTGGACTAGATACTGGCATTGGTGCATAGCTTCCCAAGGGGAGTACTTCGAAGGTGACTGTAGTGATATTCAGCAAGGAGGTATGTAGCACTTTTTCCAGGAAGAGTTTGCGATCTTAATTGTTGGACCTTGTATTACTTTTATACATATATAAAAGTTATGTATACAAAGGGTGCTAAAAATGTATACACATTTTAAGAAAGTACAAAATTGTATTACTATATACCGATAACAAAAGATGAATACAAGTCACATTTGACTTCTACAATTACAAGAGGTGCTCAAAGTGGTTTCCATCAGCGTCCAGTTACTTCTGATTATGGCGAAATAGTGCTTGAGCAGCGTTGACCAAAGTGTTAATGTATATACGTTTTTTTGGTGGCACCTGGTGTGTGTGTGTGTGTGTGTGTGTGTGTGTGTGTGTGTAAATTTTTCTTTTCTACTCATCTATTGATGGACATTTAGGTTGTTTCTGTGTCTTGGCCATTGTAACTGATACTACAATGAACATGGGGGATGGTGCAGATACCTCTTTGAGATAGTGATTTCGATTCCTTCAGATATATATACACAGAAGTGAGATTGCTGGCACATTGGATCATATGTTACTTCTATTATTAATTTTTTGAGACACCTCCATACTGTTTTCCATAGTGGCTGCACCAATTTACCTCCCCACCAGTAGTGCACAAATGTTCTCTTTTTTCCACATCCTCACCAACACTTGATGTGAGGTGATATCCCATTTTGGTTTTGATTTGCATTTCCCTGATGATTAGTGATGTTGAGCACCTTTTTATGTATCTGTTGACCATTTGTATGGTGTTTTTTTAATTAAAATGTATTGGGGTGACAATGGATAGAAAAATTATATATGTTTCAAGCGTACAATTCTGTAATACATCATCTATATGTCACATTGTGTGTTCACCACCCAGCCAGTTATCCTTCCATCAACATATATTTGACCCATTTATGTTCTTTTTTTAAAAAAAATATCCATTCAGATCATTTGCCCATTTTTTAATCTTTTTTTTTTGTATTTTTGTTTGTGTTTATTTTTGTTTATGCATATTCATTTTTGCTATTGAGTTGTGTGAGTTCCTATCAGTCTTGGAGAAGTTGAGTTATATGGAGGTGAAAGAGCTTTGTCTACTTTGATGTTCTAAATAAATAAGTGTTGTTATTTCACCATTGTTATTATTTTTAATTAGAAAAACAGGAAGGTTGAGTCAAAGCTTTATTAATTGGCAACTAAGTTTTCCCTTCTAACTCTGACTGACCCAGACGTTTTATAGACATATTTATGACAAAATTATTGCTTATTATAACAGTTCTTAAGTTAAATTCTTATCAATGATTCATTTATTTTTATTGATTTTGAATGTCTTATGAATATTGGAGGGTGTCTCTGGTAATACAGAACAGATTTTGTAGGGTGACTATCACTTGTGAGCTGTGAGGCCTTGGACACCTGACTTCCTCTAAAACCCTCAGTTTCTTTTTCTGCAAGATAATGGTATTAATATAATATGATATAGCAATAGTAGGACTATTATCGATTTAAGTGAATTTACGTTTAATCACAAGTAGAGATTAAGAATGTGATACTGCAACTGCTATTCTTTTACTGCCAAAATTAGACTGAGAAATAGAAAAAATTAGTTCCTAAGTGGACTGATGTGGAAAAAAAAAGAGAGAGAGAATATTTTCATGTAAGAATATAACATGTTTCTTTAACTGGCATTTACTGTGTGCTTCAAAATCCCCTCTTAAATGTGTTCCAGTGTCTATTTTTTCCCCTTGAAGCAAAAATGAAACTTTATTAAAGATTAAACAGACAAAATACAGTAATATAAATAATTAGATTCAAATTTTTCTGTGCATATTGAGAATTTCACCTTTATTTTGTGATTGTTGCAACTAGTTTCATGAACAATTTGCCCTTAACAAAATTAAAAGTGCCTTCAGTACTATCACAATTACATACGGAAGAGAATTTTCCAGCAAGAATTTTATTATGAAGTGGGGTTGCACTGCAAAAACACTTGTTTCAGCTACAAATGGGAAAATAGCTTCAATTAGTTCTCTGAGGAACCTTGATTTATGTAGATTAGGTGGTGAATCAAAGGAGTTTAAGGTACTGGATTTACTAAATTCAATTTAAGGTACTACTTTGGGATAGCGCATAAAACGCTTTACTCAGTAAGTATTTATTAGTAAGACAAAATAAAATAATCACTTTAAATTTTAGAAACTATCATGATTTTATACCATTACGTGGAGAAAAAGAATAAAATATTTAAGACCTACATGTACATAATATGAATTGAAATCCATAACTGTGTTCAAACTTTATAGAATCTAGAAAACCTAATACATTTGATGTTTGTATTTACATGCTATATCTTTTTTTTATCCTGAAGTAAAGAAAGCAACTTAGAGACATCTTACAGAATCCAGACAGACATATACTTCCTTACTTCTAAAACAAGTATTTTCCTCCGTAGCACTAATGCTCTAGAAGCTTCCATAAGAAAAAAGGACCCAAATAGTTGCTGAGACAGACATGATACTGAGAAGCATGTGACTCACAGAAATGACCTTCTTTTCTTAAAAGGTGGAGATGTGACCAGGGCAGCACGGTCCTGTCCTCACAGTACTTACCTTTTCTGCTGTAGTGCAAAAGTAGCTATATATAATACATAAAAAAATGGGCATGGCTGTGTTCCAATAAAACTTTATTTATAAAAACAGTAGTAGAGCTTTGGCTCATGGGACATAGTTTTCTGACCCCTACCTTAGAGCAATTGGGATTTACTTCTGATACTGTCTGAAACACCTGAGACATTCATCTGGGTACAAACATCTCTCTTTTATTCTTTTGCTCCAAGTTCATGCCCAAGAATTTAGAGATCTGTGAGTTCTGAGCTTCCTGCTCAACCTTGGTTTTTTTTTTTCTACTTTTTTCCACCAGAAGAACACACTGGAGAATCCCAATACTCATTTGCCCATTTTTCTTTCCTAAGACTTTTTAAAGAAAATATACTTGAGAGTTCTTTTAAGGAAAGGGTCAAAATAATATCTTTTACTCAGTCTATAATTCCACCAATTAGATCCATTTGTATTAACAATAAAATGTCATTTTTGGAATTAAGAGCTGTATCATTTATTCACAGCTTGACATATACCAATTTAATTTGGTTGTTTTTCTCCTCAAACTGATAAGAGGTAATGTGGTGTCACAGAAATAAAGGTAAGAAAGAGTAGTGAGAAATAGGTTGTGGGTTTCTGGTTTAGGATTTCGAAGTGAGCATAAATGTTTATCTCCATTCCTTTCTGATCTTGGTACTATATTAAAATGAAAATAATGGAGTAAAATACTATAAACCCTCAACAATGAAGAGAATGGAGAGACTCTTCAGCAGACAAAGACATGAGCAAATTTCTGTAAAGCAAATTTTAAAAAGTATTTACTGATGAAGCAGAGGAGAGGAAGCTAGACTTACCTCAACATGTAAAGAAAAGGGGCTATAGGCAAAAAGTGTACTGTGTGCCCAACACAACCTTGGAGAGGCCTTGCAGTTAGACATGGTAAGATGGTGGGTATAACGAAGACCAGTGCAATGAGAGGGGTTGAGAACAAGGGGACAGAATAAAGATGTTCACAGAATCTTGACTCTTCCTAATTCCCTTTATTCATCTCTGTGTTCATAATGACTAAGCACTTATCCCAGGCAAAATATTGGAGGAGTCATCTCTAAGAGATGCCTTCCCCTAGGCTGTTCACCATAAGGCAGAGCTTTTTCATCAAAGTTCTTCCCTCGTACACAAAATTCTATTCATTCATTCATTCATTGAATTCAACAAATATTTTTTGAGAGTTTAATAGGCAGTGGGGAAAAAAAACAAAGTCTTTGTTCTCATGTAATTTACCATCTGAAAAGTATTACCACATATGTGAGAAAAACTGTTGTGAAAGAGAAGGACCAACAATATTGAATAAACTTAAATAAAATGTACTCTGACTGTGTTCTCTGCTCAGGATATCTCAACGCTTGGTATCAAGGTGTTGGCCAAATTGAGTTCTCATCTGGAAGCTCTCAAGAAAAATCTTCCCAGCTCATTTTTGTTGGTAGAATTCAGTTCCTTGTAGTCACAGGCATGAGGTTCCCATTTCCTTGCAGGTTGCAGCTGAGGCTGCTCCCAGCATTTAGAGACCACTTGTATTCCTTACCAAGTGGCCTCCTCCATCTTCAAGCCAGCAATGGTGCATTAAATCATTTTTGTGCTTCCAATCTCTGGCTTCCTTTTCTGGGGCCAGAAAAAAACAAAACAAACAAAAAAACCTATCTGTTTTTAAAGAGCTCATGTCATTAATTCAAGACCTCAGTAATCTCCCTATTTTAAGGTCACCTGTGCCATAAACATAACCTAGTTAATGGGAGTGAAACAGACCCTGGGATAATACAGGGCATGGAGGTCAGGATGGTGGGAAATCTTGGGAGACATCTTAGAATTCTGCCTACACTATACCTTTTATACAAAATTTCAGAACACCATAATGATTAAAAGATTCCAGTGTAGAAAATGCATATCACATACCATGGAATCAGAAATAGACTAGTATCAGAATTATTCTCAGAAACAATGGCTTTTAAAAGATAATTTTTTAAATCCTTTCAAATTTCTAAGGGTGTTATTTCAAAATTATACTTCTAGCCAAATTATCACTCAAGTATATAGGCAGAATAAAAATATTTTCAGATATGTGGAGTCATAAAAGTGTTATTTCCCATATACTCTTTCTTAAGAGTTAAAAGAGATAGAAAGTCAAGAAAGAGGATGACACCAGATTCTATGTACAGGACAGCAGTGAAGGGAACTCCCAGGATTGGCAAGTCTAGATAATCACAGTCTAGAGGAGAAAGAGAGAGAGAGAGAGAGAGAGAGAGAGAGAGAGAGAGAGAGAGAGAGAGAGAGAGAAACAAAAAAAAAAAAAGAGAGAGAGAGAGAAAGGATTGGAAATTGATTGGTTCTCCACAAAGAAGGGAAAATTCTTTGTGGAAGAAGGTGGACCGGACTGCCATAGCTGTTGTGTGCATGTTTAGGAAAAAAATCTCTAGTTTCTATAGGAAATAGTAAATCATAAAAATGTTTTTTGTCTTAACTTATTTTAGGATTCTTTGGCAAAATATCTTACTCCAATAATTGTATTGAGCTGTATAGGCACAGGTTTCCTTTTAGAATGATTAGCGAGCAAGTAACACTGTCTGGGCTTTTATCTCCCTCTGCATTGTCTTGCTGCTTTTTGGCAGTCACTTGTATCACTAATTTAGTGGATAGTGAATGAAATATGGTTGGCAAACTCTATAATGTTGCATTATAATGTCATTAATTTTTCACATCCCTTCCATAGATTCTGCTGATCTTATGCAAAGCGAATGGACCTGGCTTATCTTCAGAGATTCATCAAACTATGTGAGGGAATGTAATTCTTCTAAGATCTCTTTTCTGTTTTATTTTTATATGACTATATATCTTAGTAGTTGATTGACATGGGATCCATGCCAGAGAGGTTTACAAAATTTGTATCCAATTAGCAAGGGCAACTTTATACTCTGTAGTTGTAGATACATTTTTTTTTAAACTTTCAACTCCAAGTTTGCATGAATTCATTCTTTCTTAACTCTTTTTAGACTTTGTGTTCAGGATAGAAATTGCCCTTTTAAAGAAGTTTTACCTAGCTAGGTGGAAATCTATAATATCTTGGCAGTAAAATCATCCCAGAGGGATAATTTTGTGCAACCATTTCAATCTTTATACCAATTAAGTTGGTATGATCTATCTCACCATCGTCACACAAAACAGGTTTCTAGGCCATTGCCTCACCTCTTGCTCAGAGAAAGCCATCAGATTTATGTGGCCCTACTCAGATTTAAGATTATATATCCTTTTTCAGAGCTTTATGACTTCTTATAGCAACAAAAAGTACTGAACCAAACCTATTTTCGAGGCTGCCTTTCAATCACCGTGTAACATACTTTCTGTTGTGTCTTCACCAGAAATAAATTGTACTTTAAACCCCTGCTCTCCTTAAATATGTCAAATATATGTGATATGATATCATCTCTAAAGTGGAAACTTCTTGAGATGGCATTGTCAGGAAGGCTTAGAAAAAGTATTTTGCAAGCCTATAACATCATTCTAGAACAGGTTTTATTGCCTTAGAAGACACCAGCATCCTCCTGGGATTAAGAAATTGCTATAATTGCTATGTGAAAGTGCAGGCAGAAAGATAGTTTTTGCTGATAAACTTAAAGGTGCTTCAGAAAAGAAAGACAAAGTAGTTTTAACTATACAATCTCCTTTCTTCACTCCTAATTGCCCAAATCCTATTCCTCCACACCCTTGTACTCTATTCCTCCTACTTACGGCTTCACTTTATCTCCAGTTTGCCTCAGGTCCTTGTCACATAACTTTAATAATATTCATGCAACTGAGTCACTTGGAAAGACATCTGCTACATTAACAAAGAAACAAGCATCATAAGCAGAACTGAATTTATTGCTTTGGAAGGCCATGGGTTTTGTGTGTTAAGTTCTAGGGACAAAAGAAACAAATTATGGCTATAATTTATGCCTTGCCATATATTCCCTATTTTAGATTTAATGCTTAATTAATTGCTTTTATCAGTTAGACTCACTGGCAGCATTTTACTTTTTTTAATAGCTGCTCATTTCCCCTACCCTTCCCCTAGTTTTCTTAGCACTCTCTAAAGGTACTAGTCTTCTTACATGACAGATGGACGTAACTGTATAAGAAAGTGATTTAGTCATTAACATCCACACACACAGACTGCTCTTGCTAAGAAAACACTGTTGGTAAAGACACAAGAGCAGTCTGGCTTTTGAGAGAAACCATATCTCATGAATTGAAATGGAAAAATACTTTCAGGTAAAATGATTTTCATGAAAATTATTCATCAGGGGTGAGGATATGGAAGCAGAAGGCAAGTGATAGAACAAAGATTTTGTATTATGACCTTTCAGAGTCTGGAGGTAGTACCTGGTGGCAGCAGAGTGAGGCAGAGCAGTGAGGGACATGATGTGGAAGAAAAGCAGTGGCAATGAATTCTGGAGATACTGGATTAACATGGATGGAGCTCTCATTTCTCTCTCAGCTGGACATGGCTACTTCTGTTTGAGAACCGATCAATGTTGACTTGATCAGGGATGTCTTATGTCCATTAATTCCTCCTGATCCAGGTCAAATCTTATCTCTTTTCTCTTTGAAAGGAAGTAGATGGTACATCCTCAGTGCGATGAAAGACATCATTAAACTTATTGACACATGCAAAAAAAAATACTCTCCTTTGTGTAGACCCATTTGTATATTTCTATGAATCCATTCTGAGTTGTTAAGTATGCATTGATTCCTTAATTGTATTTATTGAGTGGCTACTATGTGCCACAGACTGAATTATGTGTGGGGGAATGCTCTATGCCTGATCTCAGAAAGCTTGCAGTCTATTATGAGAAACTTGGACATTAAATGAGAAATTAATTACAACTTAAAATTGAATTACAACCACAGCAATTAATTAATGCACCTTATAGTAAATCTCTTGTGTTGGGCAGAGTGTTAAAAAACGTCTCTAACCTCGTGAAGGAAATAGACATATAAGACCAAGAAGCTCAGAGAGTCCCAAACAAGGTGAAGCCAAACAGGCCCACACATTAACACATTATAATTAAAATGGCAAAGGTTGAAGACAAAGGGAGAATCCTAAAAGCAGTAAGAGAAAGGCAACTAGTAACTTATAAAGGAGCTCCCATAAGATTGTCAGCTGCTTTCTCAACAGAAACTTGGCAGGCCAGAAGGGATTGGCAGGAAATATTCAATGTGATGAAAACAAGGACCTACAACCAAGATAACACTACCCGGCAAGGCTATCATTTAGAATGAAAGAACAGATAAAGAGTTTTCCAGACCAGAAAAAAGCTAAAGGAGTTCATTACCAACAAAACAGTGTTAAAGGAAATGTTAAAGGGACTTCTTTAAGAAGAAGAAGGAAAAAAAAAAGATCAAAGATATGAATAATAAAATGGCAATAACTACATATCTATCAACAATTACTTTAAATGTAAATGCAATAAAAAGACATAGGGTAGCTGAATGGATAAGAAAACAAGACCCTTACGTATAATGTCACAAGAGACTCATTCAGATTGAAAGACTCACAGAGACTGAAAGTAAAGGGATGGAAAAGATATTTCATGAAATGGAAACCAACAAACAAACAAAGATCTGGGGTAGCAATACCAGACAAAATGGACTTTAAAACAAAGGCTATAACAAGAGACAAAGAAGGACCCAGTAATCCCATTTCTAGGTATTTATCCAAAGAAACCCAAAACACTACTTCAAAGGAACATGTGCATCCATATGTTCATTGCAGCATTATTTGCAATGGCCAACATATGGAGACAACCTGGGTGTCTATCATTCGATGAATGGATAAAGAAAAGGTGGTACATATATACTCAGCCATAAAAAAGAATGAAATCTTGCCATCTGCAACAATGTGGATGGACCTAGAGGGTATTATGCTGAGTGGAATAAGTCAAACAGAGAAAGACAAATGCCATATGATTTCACTTATACATATAATCTAAATAACAAGATAAACAAACAAACAAAACAGAAAAAAAACTCATAGATACAGAGAATATTTTGAGGGTTGCCAGATGGGAGGGAGGGTGTTGGGGCAATGGGTAAAAAAGACGAAGGGATTAAGAAGTACAAATTAGGAGTTACAAAATAGTCATGGGATTGCCAAGTATAGCATAAGGAATATAGTCAATCATATTGTAATAACTGTGTATGGTGTCAGATGGAAACTAGATTTATTGGGGTGATCACTTTGTGAGTTATATAAATGTCTAATCACTAGGTTGTATACCTGAAACTAATATAATATTGTATGTCAACTGTAATTAAAAAATAAAAATTATTTTAAAAAGGATTAAGTGATTTCCCAGTCTCACTTGTTTGTGCTCATTGTTCTCTGTCCTCAAGCCATATGTGTTTCTTTTTCTTTTTTTTTTAAGGATCCTTACATTTATTAGTGTTCTACAGTTTAATAGGCTTTTTTTTTCTTTCAATTTTTTCATTAGTTTCAAGTGTACAAAGCAATATAATAGTTAGACATTTAGACCCCTCACAAAGTGATAACTGCCTCCTGCAAGCGACTACCCCTCTGAAATCTTATATAGCTGTTACAATATCTTTGACTATCTTCCTTATGCTGTACTCCACATCCCATGACTATATAGATATGTATATTTATATAGACTATATAGACATATGGACGTATATCTATATCTATATCTATATCTATATCTATATATATTTATAGTTGACATTGAGTATTATTCTACTTCAGCTTCAGGTGTATAGCACAGTGGTCAGGCCTCTGCACAGTCTATGAAGTGATCTCCCTGATAAGTCCAGTGCCCATCTTGTACCCTACATAATCTTTACAGCACTACTGATTATATTCCCCATACTGGATTCCATTACTTTCTTACCACTTTATATAGTAATCTGTTGATGTTAAGTTAAATAATCCCTACTTCCTACTTTGTAATACATAGTGGAATTCCATTCTTCATAATTTAGATTTACCACAATGTGGATAGGACATATTTTAAGCATTTTCTAAATTAAGAATTTAACAGAACATTTCAAAAATATAACACTACAGGAAATTCTGAGGAATATAGAAAAAAACAAAAGAATTCATTAACATGAGAAGTCATTAAGCAATTAAGGTGATAGGACAGAGGAGGTAAGGTTTTCTAACTGGAGTAGTGGAACTTGGAAAACAGACAGTTAAGAGATGAATTAGTCTAAAATCACACAAAGGACAGATTAAAATGCCTCCTAATTATCCTTGCTTTGTTGGTGCTTACAAAATTTCTCATTCTTTAGATTACTTTGTCCTCATGGTGACCCTGCAAGGATGGTCAGGGCAAGATTGGCCTTGCTGGCTTTACAAGCAAGTTTAAGCCTCGGCTAATGTTCCCCAACTAATAAGGAACAATGCTGAGATCAGATTCGGGTCTGCTGGTTTCAAGTCTTCTCTGAGTCTCCTACATGACAACACCCTTCCCTTCACTGGCCATCTTGGAATGTGTTTGACAGCTCCAGTGGTTCTCCATGATCAGCAGTGAGACAAAAGGAATCAAGTTCATAGCATCAAGGCCCTACTTTTAGAAGGAACTTCAGAAGTTTTGCAAAAGAAATGGATGTCAAATGCAGGAAAGTTAGAAAATCAAGAGAAACAACAAAAATCACTCATAATTCCATCAGTCAAATATAACTACTTTTAAGACTTACATGTATATCCTTCCAGCCTTTCTTCTTGCATCTTATTATTATTTTTTTTTACAAAAGGAGATTATTACTCTTCTAATTTGCAAACTGCAGTTTAAAATTAGTAATATGTATTTTTTTATATTACCCCATATTGGTATATTTCTCTTCACTGTGATTTTAAGATTATAACATATCTGTTGTAAGAATGTACTCTAATTAATTTCTTATTTATTTAGCCAATCTCTAATTGTTAGGTATCAATCTTTTTTTTGTTTTGTTTTGTTTTTCTGCCAACATGTACATGGTAGCAGTAGTATGCTGATATGTTTCTCTAGATAAAGAAAAAAAAACCTGATTTGTAAGTTTGCCAAATTCCATGGTTTAAGTACTTCTACCATGGCCAAGTCCAAGTTTTCAACTATCTAACAACTGGCTTACAAACTTCCTAAAAATTTAACGATAGGTTACAAACTTATAAGTGCTGGCTATAACACACCTCTGCATGGCTGGGATGTATATTCTTTTAGCTAATCCTTTTTTTGGTATCTTTTATTTCTTTGTTTTTTATTTTTATTAAGAGAGAAAGGAAACGTTACTTAATGTAAATATTCGAGTGATGTAAGTAAGCTTATTTAATTGTTATGAACATTCGTTATCACTTGTGAAGATTATTGATATTTATTTTTCAGTCACTTTTTCTTAACCAAATATTATGTAGTCTTTTTCACTCCGTCTTTGCCTGTCTCTCTCATTTGCATTTAAAAATAGAAGGAGCCTAAGACAATCATTGAAATATATATAATATTTACAGGTTACTTGAATTTGTATGTTTAAACTTTATTCTCAGGACCAGGACCATGTGCAGTAGTATAGTAAACAGATGTGGATTGTGATACCAGTTCTACCAACAACAGATTGCTAAATTTGGGCTACTTTATTAACTTCTCTGAGGCTGTTTCCTCATCTGCAAAACGGAAACCATGATTTTATTTTACAGGATTATTGTGAGGGTGTTGTGTAAGATTTAAAGACTCTTTTGATGGGACACAGCGTGATGACACTTAGATAGGTGAAAAGCAAATCTCTTAGTTACTTATAACTCCATGAGAGAACACAGGGGCTGTTCCTGGAACAAGGTAACAACAGGAAGCTGCTCTGTAGAGGGCAATTTTTATATGGGAAGCCAGGTGGGAGTAGGTAGTTTTCATAGGCTTTCTGTGGATTGGCTAGTTTGAATAATTTTTCAGGCTACAGCTCACAGGGTCTGCCCCTTACTGTGTGATATCTCGCCATGGGGTGATTAGGGCTGATGAATAGTGGCCTGGAGGATGAGAGCTTAAGGGAAGTGGTTGGCGTGTGGACTTTATCAGCTGCTCTAGAAGGGGAATGACAGACCTCTAGCCAGGACCTCAAATTGGGTCATGACAGCACTGGGGGAAAAATATATGTATACACACACACACACACACACACACACACACACACACACACGAGTATATAATGTGTAAATTAATGAGATAAGATGTGAAGCACTGGTGTGGTACCTGAGTCAAAGCTTACTTTTTTCCCTCTATCACCCTTATTTAAAGCCTCCTAGGACAGGAAAATGAATATTACCAACAGAAGTTATAACAGTACTTTTTAACCTTTGTATGTTTTCTCCTGTAAATTGAATGTTGGGCTAACTGGTCCTTAACATTTTGGAGTCAAAGGGGAGAATCCTTTGAAAGCACTTGACAGCCTTGCCTAAAATGTGTAAGACATATACAGAAAAATTTGCCACAGTTTATTTTGTTGCTTTGGAACCTGCACTTTACAGAAGTATTTATTTTGGTATTGAAGAGCTCACAGAGCACTCTGCCTCCATTTTCCTTTCTATTGGAATTGCTTGGTCAAATGAGATTACACTAACAGCCAGTTAGTTACAGCAGGGCATCAGAACGGAAAATGACTGAGTTAGCGTGGTTAAAATTATCCGACAAACAATTCAGGTCGGTAAGGAGCCCCTCCTTGTCAAACTTAGAATGGTATTTCTCTACTGCTCAATAAAAGTGAAACTTCTTCCCCAGGTTCAATTAAGGCCTTTGAGACTTGTCTTCTGGAAAATAATAGATTTTTGCACATAGTTAAAAAAGAAATTTATGTTGTTTCCAATTTCTTACGAACTTATTGAAGAAATTCTATTTTCCATGGAGGTGACAACATCATAGCAGTAGAGAAGGCTTATTTCAAGATAAGTGGCAAAAATCTTTCATGTCAATACATTCTCATGTATTTGTAATAAGTAAGTTAGCAAATATTTATTAAGCACCAACTATGTATTAGCACCTCTATTAGGCATTAGGGATATAGCGTGGACTAGAAAAGATAATTACTGCAATGAGCCATGATGATGTGTAGAGCTTCTATCTTCAGCCAACAACAACAACAAAAAAACAAAAACCAGATGTGCTGCCAAACATTTCAAACCATAATGTCCCAATATTTTTCTTCCAGTCAAAGGCACTGTATTTTTTTTAAACAATCCAGAGACATCAATTTTCTTGCATAAAATAACATCAAGGAATGAATTTTTGATGGCATCATAATTTACATATTCAACAAATATGATGAGTACCTCCTGTATACCATTCACTGCAGATGCAGCCGTTAACATCACAGACCTGATCCCATGCCCTCAAGTAAACCGTGAAGGGAGAAAGCTAGGAACTATCTGCATTTGGAGACATCAGTAATTCCATCCAACTCATGCTGAAGGAAAATGGCATATCTGCCAATTCTTCTAAGACTGCCTTCAAAATATTAAGTGGCATAGCCACATGTCTGGAGTGGATGATGTAGACAGAGGCAAAAACCACAAACCAAGGCACAAACCACATCTCCTATTTCCAAATCATGGATTCCTTGAAGCCGCTCCAATTTGTGTCACATCTCTACTTGGCAGTACAATTAAAAAAAACAACAAAAAAACTCACAGAGAACTTCAGTTTTTACATTGAGACTTAGAATGAACACTTATAGGATTGTCTGTCATCAAACAAACTGAAAAAAAAAATTCTCCTTTCTCTAAACATATAGTTGAACAGGAGCTACTACGATTCTGTAACATGATTCTATTCAATGGCCACAGCCATTGAACTATGGGGTGGACACCTGATCCAGACTGGAAAAATTCGTCTTTTCTCTGTGGGAATTTCGATCTACAATTAAGAACTTAAAGCATAAATTTAAGAAAAAGATATCAGGACTACTTAATGACCGTCTATTATCTTAGATTTAAAAATGTAATCAGATTCTATTTCTCCTCTGATTAAAATCATATAATGATTTACCTTCACTCTTAAAATAGAAACTAAGTCTTTACCTGTGTCTGCATGCTCTCCATGACAGCTTCTGCCTACCTTCTTGACTTCTCTTTTTATCACTCTACTCCTCATTCAGCCTCACTGATCTTTCTGCCTCTGAAATATGGCATGCTCATTCCAGTCTTAAAAACTATACATTTGCTCCTCCTAAAAAAATGAAATATGTCCCCCAGTTTTCCCATGGTAGTCTCCTCTTCATCATTCAAGTTTCAGCCTTCCTTCACGAATTTATCTAAATTGACTCCTTCCCCAAGTCATTTCAACTTACATTAGCCTTTTCCTTTTCTTTAGTATCCTTATTGTTACTTGAAATTATATTATTTTAGTGCATTTACTTACTTCTTACCTCCTTTCCCCTCAGTTAGAATGCACTTTTCTAGTGGCTCTGACTAGTTCACTGCTGTAGCCCCAAGACCTATAAGAACACCTGGCACGTTGTGGCAATCCATAGCAATAACTATTTGCTGAATGAATGATCCTGTAATGTGTAACACTAGGGAACTGCGGTCAGCTTCATTTTCCACCAGCTGGACCTGAGAAGTAGAAGAAGGTACAGAGAAGGAAGGAAAATGAAGCAGATGTGCTTAGATTAGCTTTAATGGGAGATGGAGAGTTCTGAGAACATTCAAATTCATTCTTAGGCTCTCAGGCATTCTTCTTGTCTTCCCTGAAAGGCTCTCAAATCCCTGTAATCAATCCCCCACCTTTTTCCCACTGAAGCTAATTTGAGTAAGATTTCTGTTACCTCCAATGAAAACAATATTTTTTTAAAAAAAAACATTGAGGTCTGATTTACATATAATGAAACTGACAGATTTTAATTGTTCAGTTTGATAAGTTTTCATATTTGTAAGCAGCAATGTAACAACTACCCCAAATAAGATATTGAACCTTTTCATTACCTCAGGATATCTGCTTATGTGCCCTTCCAAGAAGTTCTCCACCCCCCACTCAGAGGCAATCACTTTCTGACTGGTATTACAATAGATTAGTTTTGTTGGTCTTATAATTAATGTAAATGAAATCATGCAGTATATGTTTCCATGCCTTACGTCTCCCATTCAGCATAATGTTTTTGACATCCCTGCTTTTGCATCACTGAGTCAAGTCTTCAATCAGGTGCTTCTGCTTTATTGCTGAGTAGTATTCCTTATATGGATGTACACCAATTGTTTATCAAAGAAATAATTTTAAATGTAAACATTGCACATTGGCTGAATGAAGGTACAGTAGGGTTGATGAGAATTCCTTATCTACCACCAGAAGGAGAATTGATATAGCTGTGGTAGCAGAGCGGTTGGTTATCTATGCCATCTTTCATATGTTGTACCCAGGATTTTTAGGGGGCTTGATGGCAAATGTCAGAATATTTTAGTATGTTGGTAACTTTATTCAGGCTTCGTTAGGGTTTTTCTAAATAAGAATAATGTTCAGTTCAAAGTGGCTCAACTGAAAGTAGTTGAAGCACATATTTATTACCTCTGCCTTTGACCAATCTTTTATCTCACTCACCTGCAGAAACCCAATCCTCAGTTGCATTCTATTCTGCAATTGAAACAAGTAAATTGATACAATAGCCAAAATATGGAGGCATACTGGGTGTTCATCAATGGATAAATAATAAAGAAAAAGTGGTGCATATATACAACGGAACATTATTCAGTCACAAAAAAAGAATGAAATCTTGCTATCTGCAACAACATGGATGGACCTAGAGGGTACTGTGCTGAATGGAGTAAGTCAGACAAAAAAAAAACAACAAATACCATATGATTTCACTTATACGTAGAATTTGAAGAATAAGATATATGAACAAATTAAACAGAAACAAACTCATAGTTACATAGAACATTTTAATGGTCGCCAGATGGGATGGTAGGAGGGTTGGGAGGATGGGTGAAAAGGGGGAAGGAATTAAGAAGTACAAATTGGTAGTTACAAAATAGTCATGGGATGTAAAGTATAGCATAAGGAATGTTGTCAATAATATTGTAATAACTGTATGGTGTCAGATGGATACTAGATTTATCAGAGTGGTCACTTTGTAAGATATACAAATGTCTAATCACTATATCAGATACCTGAAACTAATATAATATGGTATGCCAACTGTGACCAAAAAAAATTGAAAAATATTACAAAATAAATAAATAAAGTAAATTCTAGAAATCAGAATGGAAATATCTGGGAGGTCCCAGAGAACTTACAGCACCCATCCAGAGCACCAATATTGCAGAGGTCGACATACAGATGACCTTTCTCTTTGTAAAGCATCTTCAACTGTAGCTAGAAGACAGCCTGGGATTAAGGGTCTCATTTTAGAATAAGGCACAAACTTTTCTGTCCCAACCTATTGTTATCCATCTCTGAGAAAAATCCTTAAACTGAGAAAGAAAGGGATGGGAAACATCCTAAAGCCTGGTGCTATAAAGCAGAATCCAAGAAAACAAGACCCAGGTCAGGCTAGAGATTCAAAGAGTACAACTAAATGATATTTCCTTCACTTGTATTTCAAAATAGAATTCTCACAAATGAAACTGACAGTTGGCCAATATTTCATAGAAGTTGTGTTCCTAGAAAACCCAGTAAGGCAAGACCCAAGTATGGGCACTAACAAGAAGTGAATTACAAAGGTGATTTAGCCTCCTTCAGAGAGATCCTCCAGAATCCCAACCTCAAATATAGCTCTTGAAGAACACTTATCATAGGAAACCCTCCCAATCAGTGGATGGAATAATCAAAGAACTCACTTCACTTCCAAAGAGAGTTAACTATTGGATGCCCAAGATATTTGTTCATTTTATAATTTACCTCAAATCCCTTTCCATCAAGATATGCTCTGAATCAGTGACCAATTTATATTGCAGTGTTTTTCATTCTTTTAACCAAATGTAAGTTTTATTTCTACTGTATTGCTTTTGTTCGCCACCATTGTTTATTGGATATGTTACCTGTTGTAAGAAACCATATAAATAAGTGACTGAGACTGAATAGAATAGCACTGGGCAGCACTCAAAATAATCCTGGCCACAGAGAATTATTGCCCAGGTCATTATGTCAGAATTCAGGGCAAGTATGATTTGGGGCCCCAAACCCACTGTTTGAATTTTCACCTCGGAAAGTTAGAGAATTTTAAGCAGGACATTTTTGGAGAAGAACACTATACATGTGCACTGGGGGTCAAGGGTGTACAGTACATTTCTATGCACTAATACCAAGTTAATACCAATATCTAAGATCTTACATTATCCCTTTCATCCACTGGTGACACCAGGACCAGCTATGTTCCTACATGTTAAGCCTGGTCACAATGGATCAGCCTGTGGATACACACCTGCCCCACACTGAGTCAACTGGATGCCTGCCTGGGAATTTTGAAACTGGTGCTGTATAGATAAATCAGGTCCTGTTTGTGTTGCTGAACCTATTTATGAAAAACATGGGTGTTTTTTATATTATGAAAAACATGGGGGCCATATTTTCTATCATGTAGACCATAAACCAGAAAAATGGTGGAAGCTTATCTGCAGAGACAGTAGAATGAAGTGGATAAAAATGAGCACATTAACAACAACAACAACAACAGAAAAGAGTTCAAATAGTGTTGATGTTTCTTGTTCTAGTATTTTTCTGGGATCCAGGTAATTTTTTCCTTTAAGTTCAATGAGATAAACTAATGTCATGGTAGTAATTTCCTTTTTGTGCTTGAACTAGTTTGTTAAAGTTTCTGATGGTTGTAAATGGAAAAAGTGTAAAGTTCCAACATTTTCAAATTGAACTTTCTTCTCCTGAAACCCAGATTGATTAATATACATTGGAAACATGGCTTAGTTGAGTTTATGCTTCTTTTGGCAAGAATACTATGACCCAGAATGTTTGGCAGTGCAAGGAAAACCAAATGATCTGTACATTTCATTGTACTAGTTTTTAAAAAATATTTTCTAACTTGAGCTGTGCCTCATCTGAGCAATCTGTAATGAGATATTAATAGTCATCATGGTAGGATACATTTTTTCCTAATGTTTATCAAAGAAAAATGACAAGCATATATCTTTTAACAGTCTACAGTAGCACCTCAAGCCACTGTACAGTTTCCTTAATAAATACTTTAATAATTAGACTTTATTAATTTGATATCAATTCATCCAAAGGATAATGTCCAATGTAATAAAAACAAAATGAAAGAAGATTCATTTAGAAAAATGCTGAATCCCATCCCTCTACCTCCTTAGAGGGCCATGTTCCAGGACCTTAGAGGATATATTTTTATTTCATTACTCAAGCATTCATTTTAAATACCGATTCCTTCCCAGCCCGGAAATGACTTGGCTTTCCAAGGCAGACAAAGTGGGCTCCCACTGATCTGCAATATTAGTGAGAATTGAGGTCTGTGGGATGAAGGAAAAGGTTGCCCTTGTAAGTGAATCATAATCTACTTCTCCAAGTGCCAGATACACAGGAACCATAGGTATAGATTGTATCAGGACTTCCATGGCCCCCAAAGCTGTGGCTCAGTTTCTTCTCTAGTCTTACAGATTAGTTTCACGATGGTCCAAAATCTCATTTTTAAATGCATCGTTGCTTATTCCAGCCTAGGATGTAGGGAAAGAGCAACTCCACTTTTTCATGTGTGATTCCACATACCTCCACATGCATTAATGAGAGTACCCTTCATTTCTGTCTTTCTTCGACCCAGTTCATTTGCATTTAATCTACAACGTGATAAATCATCAGAACATTAAAGCTAGCAGGGTCCTTACTGATTATCAAACAACCCCTCCCCTTCTGCTTCATTTTACAGACCGCATGACTAAGTTTCAGAGAGGTGAAGGAGTTTGTCCAAAGATACAGTTAGTTCGCAATGCAAATGGGGTCTTGTGCCCAGGACTCCTGACTCTAAAATCATTGCTTTTTCATGATACCAGGTTTCTAGCAGATAGTGCAAGGGGAAAGAGTTCCAAGTTTCTTTTTAATCTCAGAAATCAGCTATGTAATATTTTCCTAGGAAGCAAACTCTTACCCATGGATTTTTTCCCTGAAATTTTAAAGTAATTCTCATAAATTATTCCAGGCACATGGAAATCAGGTATCAAAGGAGAGCAGCAGAAATAATAGAACATAAAGCTGCAAGCAGGTGCCTCTCCTTTATATGAGAATATTTAATTTCCAATTATTGGTGCAAGAAGACATCTAAAATTTCTCAGAACTAGTCACTACCCAATATGAAATCTTCCCTGCTGCTTCTGCTATCCAACATTTCATTTCTTCTTGTCACTACCTCTGCATTTATTTATTTATTTTTTAAATGCAGGGAGATAATCCTTGCCTTGATACCCAATTCTTGGTATTGCTGCATCAAGCAAAAAATGTGTATCTTGTCCCTGCAACATTATTTTCTTGCTTTTACTCTTTTTCTTTGGCCTCAGTTGAGTCATGGGAATTTCAGTCACTGTAAAATGTGAGGGAAATTCTGTTCTCATGTTTGAAAACACAGTAACATGGAATAGCTCTCTTAAACTAGATTAAAAAGCCCCAAATGAGCAGATATACAGTTATTTAATGTTTCAGAACCACACCATTTCTCCAACTTCCAAAAGCTGGACTTGGGTACTTCCTATTTGCTGCAAAGGATTCTTATATTTAAAACACTGTCCCAATAAATCCCTGGGACTAATGTACTACATATTTCAATGCTGTCAGAAAAGGCAAAATGACACACGACATTAAATACTCACGGAAATAAAGCTATTGGGTTTACCAAGTCTGATTGTCTTTCTCCATCAATCTTGAGGTTTGAAGTGAGGGATGGTCCCTCCAGGACCTCCCTACAAATGTCTCTTCTGGCATCATCAGAAAGTGAGGACTAGGCTGAAGGGATCAGAAAGTCTGTCAGTGTGCCATTCTCAAGCACAGATGATCATTTTCCATTTTAATAAAGTATTGTTATTTCACAGGGAAATAATACGTCATTGCACTTCTTGCTAATAAGAATTGCTGTATGCTACCAAAGTATTTTGCCTTTGCAGAGTCTCAGTTCACTTCAAAACTGAGGAAATATAAACCTTCTTTATATCAATTATCTTTACTTCAACCCTTGAAAATAATCCATAAGAAGAAGAAGGGACTGGTTATAATATTGTAAATGAAGAGATGTGTAGCAGCAGAACTCTCAAAAATAGACTTATTTCTGACCTAAATGTTGCCAGAGAAGCAGACTCCTATATGTATCTTGGGGCTTGCAGCTGCCAGGAATATTTTCTGGGTGGTCACAGAGCTCATTAATCATTTCTCTGTGTTCACTAGCCTGGTGGCAGGTTGATGTTCAGAAGCCGAAAAGAGTGGGTAAACCTGGCAAATCGCATCGTTTTATGGGCTTGCCTAAATCCCTTCAAAGCCCAAACTCCTTTGCATGGCATCTGAGGCATTTCCTAATGTAACCCTAAACCCCTCTGCCATATCTTCTCTGATTATTCCCTTTGTCGTGTCCCAAGCTTTCAGTTAGACTTCTATGCCTTTGCAAATTCAGCTCCTTTGGTTGTAATGCCCTCCCTCCCCTTGTCAACCTGGTGAACTATACAACTTTCAAAACTCAGCTCAAGCTCCCCACACCACAGTTGATTACTTTCTTGTCCTATCCTCTCCAAACACAGTTTTGTAACTTTGCTTACTCCTGGGACCATTGTTTACTATTGAAACTACTGTTTATTATTGTAACTACTGTTTGTTTTGTAACTATTCTGTAAGGGCAAGAACTAATTTATTCATGGCCTTATCTCAGCACACAGCACAATGCCTGGCACAGAACTAGTGCTTAATGAATGTTTGGTGATGAAATGAGTGAATGGATCCAGCCAGTGGATGTGTGAGTGTGACCAACAATGACACAGGTAACTGTACTTTTAGTGTAGAGTCTAACTATCCACCAAATTCAATGTGTAAAATTTGGGTCTGCAAATAAGGTCAAGAGGCAATAAAAGTCTAGACAGATCAAAAAGGCAGGCTAAGTATGGAATTGGGACAGAGTTTCCAAACCAGAGACTGACTTTTCCAGAGAGAGAGAGAGAGAGAGAGAGAGAGAGAGAGAGAGAGGGAGAGGGGAAAGAGGGAGAGGGGAGAGAGGGAGAGAGGGAGAGAGGGAGAGAGGGAGAGAGGGAGAGAGGGAGAGAGGGAGAGAGGGAGAGAGGGAGAGGGAGAGGGAGAGAGAAACAAACCTGAAGTTAGGACGGAAAATGGGAGGGTAGCCCAGGGATTCTAGAAAGAAGAATGAGGGCCAGCAAATGATTGTGGGGACAGAGCCAGGAGTGCAGTTTTCAGGCTCTCAGCCTCATGTGGAAAGGTGGTCAATTGGGTAGTAAACGTCCATCAACTGTAATTGGATGGCCATCAGCTGTGGCTAGTTGGCCGTCAGCTATAACCAGTGAGCCATTGGCCACTAATATAACTGCTGTGGCTACGCTAGCAGAAAATGGGGGGCTAGCAAGAAGATGGTGGCTAAGTCAGCCAGCCCGGATTGCTGTTAGCATGGTAGATTGCAGTTAGCAAGTGGGGTCGGTTGGCAGGCAGAAAAGCAGACAGCAGGTCGCACGTCGTGTGAATCCAGCCTCCAGTGAGACTATAGTGGTATGACTCCCCTACCTATGTCTCCGTGGGTGTTCCTTTTTGGCCTAGCCACATCCTGCGTTCTTATATGGGGAGCGGGAGCTGAGACCCCGCAGGCCGCCCCGAGTGACGTATGGCGCAGCGAGCAGGGTCTCCTGCATGACACATGGCACAGCGAGCAGGGTCTCCAACATGACACCTTGCATGACAATGATCCAAACCATGTTCAGGTCCCAGGTGTCTGACTATGCAGAACAGGGTTTCAGAAAACTTACTTTAGTTTGAGGAACAGAAAATTCAGTCACCTAGGGCAAAATAGGAATCCAGTCTGTAAATATCTCAGAAACAAGGAAGAAAATCTAAGAACTAAGAAATAGATCGGCAAGAATGTCTCATGTCAACTCATTTACTTGCCTGTTTCTACTTATATTTCTTCTTCCAAGGACAAGCCCCAATCACAGAATGTCTAGGACTATCCACACCCGCGGAGTGGTGAGAGTAGTCTTTAATAGTTAAGAGGTGGAATCAGACTGCTGGGGCTAAAAGCCTGAGTCCATTACTTTCCAGCTGTGAGGCATTAGTCAATTACTTAACTTCTGTGAGCTGTTTTTAAAATGGGGCTGAAAATAGCAGCTACTTCATAGAGCTGTTGGGAGGTTTGAGTTAATCCAAGGGAAGAACTTAACTCAGAGGCTGAAAGATTCAGAGTGGGTAGCTAGGAAGTTAATTCCAGTTTTAGAGAAGCTCAGGGTAGAAAACATGTATTTAATTTTTCATGTAGAACTAAAATGGATTCTCTTTCTGTTTATTTGCTTTTATCAAATAATTATCACAATGTCCTTTTGAAAGGAAAAAACTACCAACTAAAGACAGAACGCTTTGAGTAGAAACGAGCATAGAAATATATCACCAATCTAAAACTTTACAAAAGAAATAAAGTTTTATTTGCTAATTGATGTATTCGTTTATAAAAAGGTTTGGTTGCAGCTTTTTAAACAGCAGTTGCTTAAATAATATAACAATATAAAATAGCATTTACTTTTGCATGTATAGGCAATTAACAATTGGACCCATCACTCTGCAGTCCTCTGGACCCAGGTTTCTGCTCCAGCATCCCTAAAGTGAGCTCGCGTGGTCCTTAGAGTTCAGGATAGGGCTCCAGTCATCATGTATGCATTCCAAGGAGCAAAAAACAGAGGAAGAAGGGGATGCACTTTCCCTTTAAGAAAACATCCCAGAAATTGCCACACCACTTCCCTACACTTATTATTGGCCAGAACTTAGTCGTTTTCCTATGATGAGTAGCAGGGACGACTGAGAAATAAAATCTGTGTTAAGATGATAATACACTCGACTAAAACTTGGGGATTTTGTTACCGTAGGAGAAAAGGAAACACTGGGGCAACTAACCTTTGCCAGAGCTGGCTTTCATGTTCTCCACGTGGACTGGAGTATCAGCCTCATAACTATACTACGATAAAAGCACTCGCATGAAGGGGATTTGTTTGCTGGTTAGTTAACTCATTAAGTCAAAACTGGACTTTCATGTGTTTCTCCACATAGTTTCAAGATAATAAATATTTTTCAGTTATTTCTGACAAAAATGAATTTCTCGCATTACAGAACTATTTCTCAGGCTTAAATTCCTAGATTGAAGTCACAGAAACCCTGGAATGTTTACAACTGCATAATAAGTGCATTGTTTTCTTGATCAATGGCCCTTTGTCCCTGCTGTTCCCGTTGCCCCTGATTACCTTCTTTCTGTCTAGCAAACTCTTACTCAGTCTTCAAAACCCATCTTAACCTTTCCTCCTTCGTGCCTCCTCCAATTCTGCACATTTAGCTTTGCCCTCCTCTATGCTCCCATAATGCATTGTTACTTATCTCTGGTGTCACTCTTGGCACATCGTATTGTGGTTATTTATATTCTTACCCTCTTTTCTTTTTCTTTTTTTATTAGTTTCAGATGTACAAAACAATGTAATAGACATTTATAATTTATATCATTCTTACCCTCTTGAGTTAACTGAATTTGGGGAGACACACAGAGGCTCAGAAATGTTTAATGAATGAATAAATTAACTCCTCCCCCAATAGATGATGATTTATATGACATTATTTCAGAAAAAGTTCTTTTGATTATCAGAAATACAACATGAATAATAATAAACACATTGATAATAGTGGTACTATGGGAGTGAGAGTTACTGCTCTTTTTCCTGAGCATAATCAGAGCAGCTGAGTGTCAGGATCTTGACATACAGCAAGTAAAGTCTCTAAAGAACCTTTAAAATTAAGTATTATTATTCACATTTTATAGGTGAAAAAGTTGAGGTTCAGATAAATTGTATAGCCTGTAAGTGGTAGAGCTGTCTGCCCAAACTCTGCTATGAACTATGGTTTTTTTCATTAGCACTTTACTCTCCTGGGTTAGTGTAGGGACGGAGTCCCAGAGAGCAATTTCCAGGATCTCGACTTCACGTGGAAAGGTGCTGGCTCAGGTAGTAGATGGCCATCAGTTGCGCTCAGATGGCCATCAGCTGTAACCAGTTAGCCATTAGCCACTAATATAACTGCCGCGGCTACACCAGAAAGCGGGCATTGCAGTTAGCAAGTGCAGTTAGCAAGAGGCTTGTGGATCATGTTGATCCTACTTCCTGTGTCTCCCCTGGCCGCCAGTGAGACTGGGGTGCAGGAAGACCCCTCGTTGGGTACATGGCGCAGCGAGCAGGGTATGGTGCCGGCCAAAGCTCTCCAAAGGACGGTGGAGCATTTTGTGCATATGAACACTCAGTCTCAGGAAGCCCATGAGGAGCGGCACTGGGAGTAGGAGGCGCAATCTACCTGGGAGAGACGTGACCCCTCGGTGAATGGGTGGTCCTCTCGAGCCTCCAGATGGCACACCGCCCTATTGGCCATAGCAGGCGTCGCCTGTTTTTTGGTGGTTCGCTGCTGGCATAGGCTCCTAGAATTGTGGACATCTTACACCAGGACTACCACCCCCTCGGATACCTGACACAGCAAGCAGGATTTTGGCCAGGTAAGAATGATGTGTGACTCTGGGCAGGAGGACATGTGGCGCTCACACAGTGTGTGGTGCCCGATGGCCACTGTTCTCAGGAATTGGACCCCCGAGGAGGGGTGGGAAGACGTGGATGGTTCTCTGACCAGCATAGATTGGAGAAAGCGAAGGTGGTTGCGGCTGTGTGGGCTGGGAAGTGCTTGCTGAGGCAGCTCAGGTGCGGGCCTTGTAGTCCCAGGGGGAAATGCTTGCTGAGTCCTCAGTGGAGGATGCGGGTGAGGTCAGGGTCATCCCTCACGCCCAGGTTGGGGAGGACTTGGAGCCCTCGCCCTGCGGAGAGGGCACACATTGTGAGGCCAACACACAGCCCTGGCAAATGTGTACTATGGGGAATTGAATAAGGTGATGCCACCTGTGCACGCTGCAGTGCCTTCCATCCCTGATTTGAGTGACCACTTGACTGTTTGCTTGGGAACTTACTACCATGTAGTGGAACTGGTGGGTATTTGCTTCCTGTATCTCAACCAGCCGCCATCGAGAATATAGTGGTATGACTCCCCGATCTATGGCTCTGTTGTTGTTCCTTTTTGGCCTCACCATAGCCTGTGTTCTTGTGTGGGGAGGGGAGCTGAGACCCTGCATTACAGTTAGGCAGAGAGTTCTACCCTCTTTGGACATCTTCTTTTGGAATGCAAACACTGCTGAGAGGGCACTATCACTCAGATCCCTGGCACATAGGTGGGCTTCCTTTATTAGATCCCTTTCATTGTGATCGAAGCAGCAGGATATGCACAAAAAGAACTGACGGAGGAGAAAAGATTGGAAAAGAGAGTAGAGTGGCCCATGTTCCAGCTTCACAGTCTAGCCTGGGATTGGCTTTGCCAGTAAAAAATGTTATTTATTTCCTCCTGTCTCAGCTTACTTGAAGACCTACCAACAAGTGCTTTACTTGTGTACTCTCTTCAGTGTCATTCCATGCACACACTCACATACAAGCAAATACACACATAACCTCTACTCCTACTTTACAGAGAAAATAAAACCAGCAGACTGAAAATGCCTTCACTTTTCTGCCATCAAATATATAAACCTTTCTGCACCCTTACCTCTCATCACTTATGTTTTCTTTCCCTCTTATTATAGTTCAGGAAATAACCCTCCATCTGTGTTATAGCTTCCACATCCCCCCACAGTTTCTCTAAAGCCTCACACTATTCACTATTTTTTTTTCTTTTTAGCTCTTTTAATTTCTTTCTATTGTACCCTCCCCATAAGCATTAAAACATATGTAATTCACTTTCGTATTAAAAAGGAAAAGAAACCACCATCTTTGGACTCTACTTCCCTTTCGATTTTGGCTGTATTTTCCAGCCTCCTTTGCAAAGCCTTGAAAAAGTCACCTGTACTGATTGATTCACTTGCTGCTCACTTCTCACCCTGCTCCTATCTGTGCTCCTCTCCCACTCCTGCATCCACACAGCTCCCACAACCACCCCCGTTGAGCTCTCTGTCAATGACACCAATGGGCATTTCTGTTTTCCTGTTATTTTACCCCTTCAGCATGAGACTGCAGAGCACTCTGTCCTTCTTGAAACATTCTACCCTGGGCTTCTGTATCACTACACTGCCCACCCTCCCACCTCAGCCCCACCCCCACTCCCATTGCCTTTAACCCCTGGGATTAATTCCTCTCAGTGTCCTTTGCTAGATCACTGTCCTTTACCTGTCTTTTAATCTTGAGTGATTCCAAGACTTTGTATTTGTTCCCTTCCTCATCTTGCCTTCTATTGTCTCTCTCATGATTTTATACACGCCCATAGTTTTAATTACCATCTGTATTATGAGGACGTTCAAACTTCCTTCTGAACTCCACGCATATCTCTAACAAATTGCCAACTCAACATCTCCAGCTAGAAGTCTCAAACTAACCACAAGCCGAGCTTAACCGCCCTAACCATACCCCTAACTGAACTCATGATCTCTTTCCTCAAGTCCAGCCTTTTACCAGTGCTCTGTGTGACTTTTAAAAGAGACAACAGTAGAACTAAGCATATAGTTCAACTAGATATTGTTGGTTTGCAATCTCCTCGGGAGCTCCGTGAGTACAATCTGAAATTGGACACACAGGGAGGGCAAGAAGAAACCAAACAAAGAGGCAGACCGCTCCAGACTGGTAGGTGGCAGATTTAATAAGCAAGGGAACTTCCTTATCAGGCTTATCTTGGGCAACTGCAAGATGAGTAGATCTTTGCATCCATCCGCCAGAACCTTAAAAGTTTACATAAAGGTCTTAACTGGGTTCAGTCCTGTATGCCATCCAAATGGTCTCAACAACACTTGACTCTCTCAAGGCTATGCCCCTCAACAGTTCCCACTGTGGGAATGGTAGGCAGAGCAGACATTCTAACATCCTAAGGATGAGAGAGGGCATAAAGAACCTCCAATTGCCTGGGACCAACTCGAGGGCCAAAATGGCAGTCTCATCCTCTGGATTACCATCTCCAACACATATTAGAATTTAAAAAAATGTCTCCACAATAAATATTAGAAATCCAAACAACTCAGTACCAAAATTTTAACATAAGAATAATTTAAGATTAAAGCACAATATATAATTGTATCTAATAAGAAAAATGTTAAAATATTCAATAATAAATTGAGAAATCTTTGTGACAAAACTGAAACTTTGCATTAAATAGGTAGTATCTTTTTTAGATAAAATGGCTATAAAAATGAGTCATATTTTTTATTTAAATTTGAAGCTGAAAATAAAGACTGATTATTTTAAAAAGAATCTTCTATTAACTCAAGTTATTTGACTTTTTAAAAAATGGGCCTTACATGTGTGGAAAAGGTATAGAAATAATTGCTGTGAATATATTAATCAAGCATCACTGGAGAAAGTATTATTTAGGAGAAATCATCAAAGCAAACTGAAAAAAGACTTTCCTAATACAACGAGTTAATTCAATGTAAAATTTTAGCAGTTGTTACTGTTTACCATGCATTTTTTCATAAGCTCATGGACCCCTCTGAATATGGTGCATGATAGGAAACTGATTAATCGCAGTAGATCTTTTTTTAAAAAAACAGTATGAAAGAATATTACACTTTGGAACTAATCCACTAGTTACAATTTTGCTGATAGACCGTGACGGATAGATCTATTAATGAGGATGCCATCTTTTATTTATTACCATTTTTTCACACAGACACACACACACGCACACCTGCATACATACAGAATCTTACCCCAAAAACATCACTAATATCTATAAATATTTTTGCTTTACATCTTTTAAAATTTCCATTAGCCACTCCACATTATTTTGTTTTGTCAATTTTTGCAGTTTTAGATAGCCTATACAGATTTTCTTATACCTCTTCTATGTAGAGAACCATAATAATGATGTCAGTGATTACACTAAATATGTTTTCTTATAAAAAGCAAAAAATCAGGCACAAGAAATACGTCTACTATGCAAATTATATAACATTTAAACATTCATTAGCTATAGCTCAGCTATATCAAGATAACATAAAGTGTGATGCAAACCAGCATTAATTCTTTTCTTACTGGTATAGAATTTACACACAATAAAATTCACCCACTTAAAGTATACAACTCAGTGGATTTTAGTATACTTACAAAGTTGTATGGCTATTACCATTTTGTAATTCCAGAACATTTTCATCACCTGCAAAATCAACCCCATACCTATTAACCATCACTCTCCATTCCTTCTTCCCTCCTGTCGCTAGTAACTACTATTTGTCTATTCGCCTATTCTGGCCATTTCATATAAATGGAATCATACAACACGTGACCTCTGTGTCCAGCTTCTTTCACTTAGCACAATATTTCAAGGTATATCCATGTTGTCCCTTGAGTTCATTCCTTTTTATGGCCAAATATATTCCATTGTATGGAGACACACACACACACACACACACATATATAGAGAGTAGATCCAAAGAGCTACTCATCTTGCAGTTGCCCAAGACAAGCCTTCTAAGTTCCCTTGCTTATTTATATATATAATATACATATATTTAATCTATTCATCATTTGATAGACTTTGGAATGTTTCCACTTTTTGGCTATTATAAACAATGCTGCCATGAACATTCATGTACAAGTTTTGTGTGGACATATGTTTTCAGTTCTTTTATATACCTAGGAGTAGAATTACTGGGTCATATGTTAATTTCATGTTTGCCATTGTGAGGAACCACCAAACTGTTTTCCACAGTGGCTGTACCATTTCATATTACCATCAGCAAGGTATAAGGGTTCTAATTTCTCCACATCTTTCACAACACTTGTTATTTTCTGTTTTTTGTTTTGTTTTGTTTTGTTTTGTTTTTATTATAGCCATCCTAGTGAGCATGAAGTCGTATCTCATTGTGGTTTTGATTTGCTTTTCCCTAGTAACCAATGATGTTGAGCATCTTGTCATGTGATTATTGGGCACTTGATAATCTTCTATGCAGAAATGTCTATTCAAATCCTTTGCCCACTTTTTAATTTTTAGTTTTGAGTTGTGATAAAAACCCCTTAACAGAAATGTGATTTTGAAATATTTTATCTTGTTGTATGGGTTCTTTTTACTTTCTAGATAGTGTCCTTCGAAGAATAATTTTTAAAATTTTTGAGGAAGTTCAATTTTACTATCTTTAGTTGCTTGTGCTTTTGTTGTCATATGTAAGAAACCATTGCCTAATCTAAGGTCACAAAGATTTGTGCCTGTGATTTCTAAGAATTTCATAGTTTTAGCTCTTGCATTTGGCCTTTGATCCATTTGAATTAATTTTTGTATATGGAATGAGTTAGGGGTCCAGCTTTTTTTTTTTTTAATGCAAGTTTATTGGGGTGACAATTGTTACTATTTGGGTATGTGAATATCCAGTTTTCACAGCATTATTTGTTTAAAACACTATTCTTTTGCATTGAATTGTCTTGGAACACTTGTTGAAAATTATCTAAGCAGGGTAGAGCTAAGCTATCAGGTATTGGAATATTCAATTAAGACAACAAGCCAAAACAAAAATAATGGTCAAACCTTTAATCACTTACTAACATAGATGTATAAACAAGAGGCCACACTAGAGAAAATGTTGCTTCTCCCCGGTTCCATTTTTCCCCATGGAAAGACAGTGGTCAAGGATCAGGTTAATTGGCACAGATGTGGGAGTCATCTTTGTCTAGGGAGCCCTGAACAAAAGACTCCTGCAGTTTTATGTACCCATAAAACAGACGAAAGGGAAAGGCTAGGAGTGGAAAATACTGAGTACTGAGTCATAGTAAAGAAAACTGTCTTCAGGGTTCCCCTGTCCTTTTCTTGATAATGTGGTCTCTGCAGAAGTGACTGAGGAAGTCCTCTGATGAAGGCTCCAGATAAAGAGGTCTTTGAATGAAGGCACTCAAGCTAGTAATGCTGAGAGCATAATTTGCATGATTTCAATCCTTTTAAATTTATTGCGATTTGTTTTATAGACTTACATGTGGTCTACCCTGGAGAATGTTCCTTGTATAAGTATACTTGAGAAGAATGTCAATTCTGCTATTGTTATGTGGAGTGTTTTATCAATAAATGTCTGTTAGGTCCAGTTGATTTATAATTGTTGTTCAATCGTTCTATTTCCTTGATGATCTTCTGTCTAGTTGTCCTATTCATTATTGAAAGTGGGGTATTGATGTCTCCATTTATTATTGTTGAATTATACATCTCTCCTCTCAGTTGTCAGTTTGGTTCTGTATTTTGGGACTCTGATTATGATTATATATGTATATTAGTCATATCTTCTTGATAAAGTGACCCTTTTATCATAGAATATTTTTCTTGTCTCCAGTAATGATTTTTTTATGTTAGTCTATTTTGTTTGATATTAATATAGACATTTCAGCTTTCTTTCAGCTATTCTTTGCATGGTATATCTCTCTCCATCCTTTTACTTTCAACTTATTTGTGTTTTAGATCTAAAGTGTATATGGTGTAATCAGCATATACTTGGATCATGTTTTTTATTCATTCTAAAAATCTCTGCCTTTTGAGTGGAATGTTTAATCTATTTACACTTAATATAATTCTTAATAAGGAAGGATTTATGTCTTTTATTTTGCTATTTGTTTTGTATATGTTTTATGTCATTTTTATTTCTCTATTCCTCTATTACTGCTTTCTTTTGTGTTACAGAAATTTTAGTATTCTATTTTAATTCTCTTCTAGTTTCTTTTACTATATATATTTTTGAATTATTTTCTTGGTTGTTTTACTGAGGATTGCTATTAACATCTGAACTTATAAGAATCTAGTTCAGATTTATATCAATTTTATTTCAGTACTTTATAAAAACTATGCTTCTATATGGCTCCCTTCCTTCCTCTCTCTTCTGTGCTATTATTGTTGAAAGTTTACATTATTTATATACTGTATGTCCATCAGTATAGATATTAAATTATTGCTTGTCTTTCAAATCAGATAGGAAAAAGTGTTACAAACAAAAAATACATTTATAGTATCTTTTGTATTTACCTATTAAATCTCTTTACTGGTTTTCTTTGTCTTCATGTGGATTTGAGTTACTGTCTAGACCTCATTTCATTTTAGCCTAAAGAATGTCCTTTAGTGTTTCTTATAGGGCAGGTCCCTTAATGATAAATTCTCTCAGCTTGATTATATGGGAATGTCTTAATTTATTTTTCTTTTTTGAAGGACAGTATGCTAGATATAGAATTCTTGGTTGGCAGGGTTTTGTTTATGCATTTACAAAATGTCATCTCACTGCCTTTAGGCCTCCATTGCTTCTGATGAGAATTAGCTATTAATCTTACTGAGGGTCTTTTGTATGAGATAGTCACTTCTCTCATTGTGTTCATGGTTCTTTCTATGGCTTCAGCTTTTGACAGTCTGATTATGATGTGTCTAGATGTGGATCTCTTTGAATTTATTCTACTTGTGTTTCATTGAGCTTCTTGTATGTGTAGACTAATGTTTAGCATCAAATTTGAAAAGTTGGGCCATTAATTTTTTCAAATATTCTTTCTGCTTCTCTTTTTCTGGAATGTTGATACATTTGATGGTATCTCAGAGGACTCAGGCTTCATTCATTTTTCTTCATTATTTTTTCTCTCTGTTTCTTAGATTAGAAAATCTCAATTGACCTATCTTCAAGTCCACTGATTCTTCTGCAAGCTGAATCTTATGTGCAGCTCCTCTATTGATATTTCATTTCAGTTTTTGTACTTTACAACTCAGAATTTCTCTTTTGTTCTTTTTTATCATTTCTATCCCTATGTTGATTCTCTATTTGATGCAACATTTTTTTTTATATAGTTCTTTGAATATATTTAAAATAGCTGATTTTAGGCTAGACAAAAAGTCTTTGTCTAGTAAGTCCAACGTTTGGGTTTCTTCACATAAAATTTGTTGACTCTTTTCTCCTCCCTGTGTATCGGCCATTCTTTCTTGTTAATTTGCATGTCTTATAATTATTTTTTAAAATGGCATTTTAATGATATAATGTGGCAACTCTGGAAATCAAATACCTCCTCCCTCCACTATTTGTTGTTGTTGCTATTGTTTTTTATTGCTGTTTGTTTGTTTAATTCATTTCCTCAATTAAGTCTGTAATGATCGTGTTCTTTGTTGTATGTGGCCACTGACTCATTTGCTTAGTTATCATAGTGGTCAGCTAATGACTGAACTGAGATTTTTTTTGAAATGCCTGAAACCACTAAGTCTCCCAGCTTTTGGTGAAGGGCTCAATGTGTGTTTGGGGGCATGCCTTAGATGCTCAAGCAGGCAATTTACATCTCTGTCTTAATCTTCACCTCCTGATTGCACAGCACCTCAAAGTCAACCAGAGATGAGATGTTAGGACATTCTCAGGTCTTTCCTCGGCATGTACCTAGCCTAACTTGCACACATTGCTTTCTAGATTCTTAGGAATATGTCAGAACTTTTCAAAACCTCCTCTGGACAATTTATTACCCAGGTATTCTGTTTAAGTTTTGTTCCACTTTTTGTTTGTCCTAACTGTTATTACCACTTCAGGCAATTGTGACATCAAACAACTGTCACTAGTTGTTTCTGACAAATGCCCCAGGGAAAAGACTGTTCACTCTGAGAGAGCTCTGAGTTAGGTCAAATAAAGACAAACTTTGTGGGAGGGATTTTCCAGAGAATTACCAGAGAGTCCAAATAATGAGTGATCTGAGAAGGAGGCCTTGGAGGAACTCCAACCCTTCCTTTCCTTTACAGTGTCTGCTGGCTTTCACCATGATTGTAGGGTTTCTAGTTTTCAAGACTGATAGAATGGGGGGAAAGTGGGAGGAACTAGAATAAGGTAAATGCCATAAAGTTTGCTCTCTTTACTGAGATTTAGTTATTTTTCTTAAATAAATAATCCCCAAATTTTTGCAAGTTTTTTGGCTAATTTCCAGAGTTCTGAGAAAGTTAAATTTGGACAACTTTTGCCACTGTTCTTACTGATGTTGTGGAAGAGAGTGTGTTTGGAGGTCCTTACTTGGCCATTCCCATTGACATTCAGCATTTGTTTTTGAGATGACATTCTTTTCCTGAGGTTTTTATCTAGAACAAGTTACAGTTTCAGAGTTTTATTTTGGGAAATCAATGTAAAACACTATATTAATCTACCAAATACTTTTATAGCAAACCTATGTTTGTGTTTGCTTCTTTGTTCCTAAGACAAATATTTTTTGAAATTTTAAACTGTTTTTTGTTTTGTTTTTTAAGGAGGGTGCAGCTCACAGTGGCCCATGTGGGGATCAAACCATCAACCATGGTGCCACCAGCAACACGCTCTAACCAACTGAGCTAACCAGCCACCCCATAAACTATTTTTACAACAAAACTTTTGACATATTAAAATAATTTAAATGAATTTAATAATTTTTAGATGTAACATCTTAATACACATAAATCTCCAAAAGATGAATTGGTGTGAAAACTGCTAAGTCAAAAAGAAAACAAAAATGATTATCTGAGGGACAATCATCATTATTATCCTTATGATTATTATTATTAATTTTAACAACTATATATTGAGCTTTTGCTATGTGAAATGCTCACTACTATTTTAAGAGAGAAATACAAAGCAAATAAGACTATACTTACAATTTACTTCAACAAATTCCATTACATTATTAATCATTATAGTCATCAGTTACCAGTGTTTAAACATGAGATTTATTACTACAGATAAGCCAATAAGTCTGGTGCCTTTTGTTGTTGTTCTTGCTTAAAGTAGTAAAGAAAAGATATGACAAGTCTTAATGATTAAAAAAGATTTTCTACATTATAGCTTTTTTGTTTTCTAATACATTATACATAATTTTAATAAAAATGGCAAAAGAAATGTAACCTTTCCATTGATTTTTATTTACTGTTTATTTATTGCTTTTATATAGTTCCATACTTTCTAGCATTTCTTCATGAATACAAATAGGCCAAATTCTTTTGACTAGTATTTTCATAATTTCATGTTGTGGACTTAGAAAACAGTATTCAAACCTAATATAAGCAAGAAAGCATCTGCTGATTCCCTTAATATGCAAACTATCAGGTGCCAATTAGTTTGGTGATTCGTTCCATTGCAGTTGCATGTGTGTGGGCAGGAATGCAGTCCAAGTTTTCATTCCTTTTTCTGTTTCTTTTCATGTTGGTTTTAGACTACTGCCATTGGATCCAGCTGAAACTCTTCTCACAGTGGGTGGGCCTGGGGATATTTTCTCCCCATATCCTTTTTAAGCCTATTTCCCCATTTTGGTGGCAAGCATCTTTATTTTCACCCAACTTTTATTGCAAGATGAATATTTGGCCCACAAAATTTTCTTAAATAAATACTTTTATATGTAGAGAAAATTTTTACATTTCAATGAGAGATTCAGTGGTTAGACTTACTGTGATCCAGTCAAACATTTTATGTAGTATTAGATTGAATATTCCTTGTGTGTTCTCTTCCAAACCATAAATGCTCAATACTCAAAGGAATAAGGTGGAATCTTAAATTTGAGTGCTGGTCCAAATTTTTAGATTCTTTGGGTCCTAATACTGAACTGAACAAAACACTGAAAATATTTTTTTTCCTTGATTGTTCTGAAAATTACCTTTGTTGTAGATAAGAAGGATTTGAGAGGAAACACAGTCCTCTAGTCCTATCATCACCATAATAAAGCTATTCAGAGAAGAAAAAAATTACAAATAAGTTGCCCATCTTAATTTAGCCAGTAAAAGTCCCTCTTTCGTACCCACTAGCTCCAAAAAACAGGGGCATAATGGATTAATGACCTTGATGTTCACTTTCTTCCGAAGTCCCATTGTCAATCAGTCAAATGCCCTTTTTCATCACAAAGAAATAGAGCATTAACAATGTAATTGCAATAGTGAACTGAGAAAATTTGAATTGTTGAATATTATGGTGAAAAATCACTATACAAATGGATATACTGAGAAATTAAGTGATTATTATGCCACCATTTGATAGTCCTGTAGATACAAAGAAAAACATTCACAAAGGGTCTTCATGTCTGGAACACGAAAGCAGAGAGAAGCTCAAATATCACAGCATATGTAAGCAATATTGAAGCATGTATCAGGGGCATCAAAACTTAGACCTTTCAGATGAAAGAGGCCATCAGAGGGATAGATCCATTAGTCTGATGAGACTTCAGGCTAAATTACATAATTAAGGTACACAAAATGAAGTCCAAAGACATAGTGGGTAAAGAACAGCAAGCAGGTGTGGTTTCTCAGTCTCCCATCAGACTGAGAAAGAACTCTCTATAACGTGACAACTTTGGAAGCACTGAATATGCCAAATTTCATGCTATTTTTCATGAATTCAGTGATGACCTGAAGAACCTGAGACTAATATACTTAATTAAGTTGTTAGGGTCCATTTGAGTAAGGGAGTGAAGGTCCTATAACTTAGGGATTTCATCCTGTCACTAAAGAGAGGTAAGCTTTTGCCTGAAAATGGTGGATCCTTTACACTGTTGATATTGCCATTTCTGGAAATGGTAAGAGATGCACATATTAAAGCCATCTAAAAACTATGATTTTCACTGAGATATTAACTGCCAGTTAATACACATATATATAGACATAAATACAAAAGTATGCTTATAAGGAACTACCAGTTTGATGACCTAAATAATTAAGATTCACTAGTTAAGAGAAGTAGTGAAAAACAAACCTGCATAACTAACAGCTTACAATAAAAAACTGCGTAACTAACAGCTTACAATAAATCTGTACATTTTTCAGTAACTAAAGTACCAAGTCTTTACCTTGCAGAATAAAGTGAAAATTCAGAGCAACTGGCTAGATAAACAGGAAAAGATATACACATTCAGTACAACAGCTTTGCAAAATTCCAAATAAACAAATGATGATGTTCATTTTTATTATTTGTTTTGTCAATGACAAAGGGAGCCTTATGTGAACATTTTCCTAGAAAACATTCCAATGATCATTTATTAATTATTGAAAATAGTTCTTAAAAATTTATCTTTGTTGCTAACATCTCTCTTTTATAGAGAGAGCTTTTATCAGGTTTTAAAACCTGATGTGAGAAAATGGTGTTTTTGTTTCCAAAGTCTCTGCATTGTTTCCAGATTTTATTGAAACGATTTTCAGGAAATAACGGGGGATAACACAAAAGGGGATACAGATGGAATGAAAAATCAGATGAAGCTTTCTAAAGGGGTGTGATGCTAACAAATGGCAGGTGTTTGCAATTCACTTTGCAAATTCACAGTAAATTACTAGACAAAAACTCCTCGGAGACCACTGTGCTTGGTTGTATTTTCTATGTAATTACCTTGCACATGGCCTCCTGCAGCAGTAAGGAAGGTGTTCCTCTTTGTTTCCGTTTCCTCATTCAGCTTCCTCAGCCAGTGTTAAAGGTCCACATTCAAGTGTACTGAATAACAGCTCATGCAGGAATATGCTGTGTCTGGGCAGAAGGTTGATCTTGATAGCGACCGATAGTTAGGGTTTCCCCCCTTGTTTACATGCCTATAGTGATATCTGAAGATACCTTAAATTCATATTCTTGATGTGCTTCTTTCAAGAATATTTAATGAAAAACAACAGATGGAATAAGAATTCTATTTTCCCATAATGAATACATTTCTCTTCACTTATAACTTAAAAATTAAACTGCTTGGGTTCAAATACTGGCTCCACAACTTACTAGCTTTATAGGCAAATTATTTAATCTTTATGTCTTAATTTTATTCTTCGTAAAATGAAGATCTAGACCTTCGCTCTTGGTACATTGGGTGACACATGAGGAGCATTTAATAAATGTTAGTCACAGTAACTACAAATTCCCACCCATGTGGTTTGGTATTAACCTATGCATTGTTGAAGTTCTGAGTCAGATGCAACTGAAGAAATTAATTCCATGGCATCTTTTATAAAAACCTGCCTGCATAATCCATGGGCTCTATGCTTTTCTAAGTCCGTGCTGGTCTTTGTCAACAAGTTACTTCCCTGTAGTAGGATGTTTAATACTAACTATTCAAAATTTCTGAGGCTGCTCAAAGATTAGACTTGAGAGTCCTCACCACCTATATTTCTAAGGAACATTGGCTTTTCTTCAATATGCTAAATAAAATATTAAAGCCAATTTCTTATTACATAAAAAGGCTTCTTCCTTTGTCAACAGCTCTTCCTCAGGTATCTTACTGCTCACTGTCACCTGCTTCACATTTTGCTTAAATTAATCTTGTTAGCGGGGACTTTCCAGAGTTGCCTGTTTAAAAATTCTAATGTCGGCCCTTTCCTCCCAAATCACCAGTCCCTGTCTTTCCTTTTCGATTAGTTTTTCTCTGCAGCTTTTGTCATGTTCTGACAATTTCTGTTTTGTTTATTTTTATTTATTTGTTTGTTTATTTATTTATTTATTTATGATTACTGTCTTCCACAAGAATGCAAAATGAAAGTGGGCAGGGGTGTTTTGTCTGTCTCACCCATTATTCTATTCTAAGAGCCTCCAATAGCACTTGGCACATAGCAGGCATTCAAATATTTGATGTATGAATGAGTTAATGAATGAATGAATGAATGAATGAACAAATGGAGTTTTGTCTCTTTTTCTCTCTAATCCAAGGGTGACTTTATTAGTTAGATTTTCTTACTTCTCGTACCTCTGTTTTGCTGCAGTATTCAGAGCATGGTTTTATAATTCAGCACTTTCAGAGGTCATGGGTACCTTTATCTCACCAGTGTAATACCATTAGATATTCCCTCTGGTTATATCGTTTGGAATTGTAACCATTCCGTCACCCTACCTATCATGTCACCCACCTAAAAACTCTAAGCAAAGCCTCAGTGGAACAACAACAACTGTGTTGCTATTAAACATAGGCATGATCTAAGTTTTATGACATGTCTTGGAAAAATAACATTCTGTGTGTGTGCTATGAAGGATATAACAAGGAGGTGAAAGTTCCCAACGTGTGTACCAATTTTTGTTTACCGTGTTTTCCTGAAAATAAGACCTAGCTGGACAATCAGCTCTAATGCGTCTTTTGGACCAAAAATTAATATAAGACCCGGTCTTATTTTACTATAACATAAGACTGGGTCTTGAATAGAATAGAATAGAATAGAATAGAATAGAATAGAATAGAATAGAATAGAATAGAATAGAATAGAATGAGTATAATATAATATAATGTAATATAATACCGGGTCTTACATTAATTTTTTGCTCCAAAAGATGCAATAGAGCTGATTGTCTGGCCAGGTCTTATTTTCGGGGAAACAGGGTAACTGTCAAGCTACTGTATTTGATTGAAAGAAATCTTCTCTTTTGATGAAATTCCCAAGCTTCCTTCTGCAGAAGGAAATAACAATACCCAACTAAGTAAATCAGCTTTGGAGGCTTCAAAACCAGTCTCGCTGGCCAGGACACTGGTTACCTGGGATGTGTATTCCAAATAGATTAAACAGAACTCAATATTAACCTACCTGTTAGGGCTCGAATTCCTGACTATGGGAGCAGATAGTAATGATCTGAACAGTGTTGACTGATTCTGCATGATGTGGGACACTTTAGACCATCACGAAAAGTTCCATACTCTGTATTGGTCTCCAACCTACAGGCTTTTCTCTCCTCCTCCTCCTTCAAATTTTCAAGAAGTTATGGACCTTACATTTTTTTTCTACTGAATCTTAAAAAGTTAGAGCTAAAATGGCCCTCAGAGACTATCTACTCAGTAATTGAATGCAGATCCATTAATATTCATTTATTTATTCAATACGTATTTGACTGTTCAGTATATTCTAGACATAGGTGCTGAGTTATAGGGGTTACTTTCTAAAGTCAATAGTCAAAGATTGCAAACTTTCTAGCAGATGCTACAATAGAAATTCTACTCTTACTGAAAATGAATTTCTATCTGTAAACAAAAGATGATGCTCTTGCTGAAATAAAATGTGATTACTTATTTGTGGACACAATGTTTCATCCCAGTAGAGCACACAGAAAATTCCAGAGTATTATTAACAGTTTGAAAGATGTAAAAATGGGGGTGAAATTAGCAATTTTATGAAGACGATCTTCCAGATTTGATGTGAACCATCTCTGGCTTCCAGACATTACCTAATCGAGCACTTCTACTATAAATAATGAGTTATGTTAGGTTTCCCAAGGCAATGCTATGTGGCCAGTCCCGTGGTCTTGAGAAAACTGGAGATACTCTTGAGTCCTAGAGGCAGATATTAAATATAAACACAGAGATTCAGCATTGAAGTTTGATTAAATAAATTATAAGAAGCAATAGACAATGAAAGAATTGGTACTTATGAAGTCCCTGCTATGACTGGGAATCAGGTCAAACTAATGATAAGCAAGGTTTTTCGGGCAAGAATAGTACCAAATCATAGCCATAACCAGTGCAATTATATAATATTTTGGTTATTTTCAAAACATAACAAAATCAACAATTAGGGACTTATTGGGGACTGTTTAAACAATTCTCTTGAAAATTACCCTGAATATTTCCAGTTCTTTAAATACATCATGCTGTTTTGCATGCTAGTGTTTTCCACAATGCCTTCCTTTTATCTCTTATCCGCACTCCCTCTTCCACTTACTCTCTTGAGCCCTACTTGTTTGTTAGGACTTAGAATAGAGGCTGCCTTTCTTAAATGTTTCCCTGGCAATCAGTTCTTCACTTTTATCACAGCAGGTGTCATAACCATCTAAAATTGCTAGTATACTTGTCTAGTTCCTCTCCAGACTAAGAATTCCCAAAATACAGCAACTGTGTGTTTACTTATCACTAAAATCCCTGATACCCCACCAATTTATTGGCATATCAATGGAGCCTAATAAATTATTTAATGTTGATCGTTATTGAATGAAATTAAAAGAAGCTGAGAAAACCATGAATTTAATGTTTGCTTTATATTCATGCTTCAAATTCAGCAGCCTAATCTTCATTTTATTCCTTAATAGATTATAATAATAATGCCTCTCATGTTCCATAGTTAATTATATTATTTACTTTTGGTTTAAAGTAGATTTATTTTCTATATTAAGGAAGGACTTTCTCATTCCCTACTTACAAGAGAATATTTTATAAAAAACAAGAGGACGTTGTGGTCATAAATTATTCATATTTCTCTAGTGTAAAAATGTTTAAAAATCAGTCTTTTACTATGTCTTTATTTTATTCACATATATGCTTCATTCATGTTCTATTAATTTTATTTATCATTAAGTCTTATTCCAGAGTAATACACAGACTATTTTGCTGTATTGCACTCTACTTTGTTGACCATGAAAGGACATGTTTAAGTGTGTGTTCTGTTAGGAAAGAAAATGAAAAACTTACTCTCCAAATATTTAATATCCTATGGCTCACTCTTCTCCTGGTTGTCTTTAGAGTTCAGAAATACTTGTTTGCTGTTTGAAAGATCATATTTGGAAAATGGACACATTATTGTACTTTTCCTTATAGTTTCATTTTTTTTAAACCAAAAATTCTTCACTTTTCCATTGGACACGGTATCTGATAAGTAATATACATGTAACAAGCATCCCTCAGTTTTTATCCATCCCTAACCCTCCTCTCAGTTATAGAAGACTTGACTGATATTTTATTCATTTCTGTATTATTTGTTTTATAAGAATGTATTAATAATCAGAAAAATAAAATACTAATTTATAGTAATAAAAAAAAAGATTAAGCTAAGTGAGTTGCCTAAAATAAGCTGGCACTTACCCCACTGGTTTGTTAACCTGGGATAATAGTCAAGCAGAGACAGGAGCGAATGGAGCAAAGCCCTACACAAAAGAAATTATAAGACACAAGTTGTAGTCTTACAAAAGTACCTACTTGTGCCTTTTGCATAACCCAATTTCAGTTTCTGCTGTTCATAAACAACTTTTGAGTGGTTCCAGCATTATTATCAGTAACTAACAATGAGTAACTTCTCTCAATCCATGTTGCTTAGAAATGACAACATCAATTACTACTATTCTTTGTGAGTTCCGATAGTGGCAATCACATGTAATGTTGTACGTGGATTGTGTGGGAGTAGGACATGGATGAGTTCTATTTTGTTCAACTAATATGAACATCAGTCAGTGATAGAAATTCAAATCAATGCAGATTGCAGTAACTTCTCTTGCTTGATATTGTTGTCCATATTTCATCTGTTATGCTAAATATGTCTACTTTTTCTAAATGCAGATATAATCATAGCCAATTCACAGGGGGTTGCTGATGAAATGCCCCAAGATACTATGTCTCCCATAAAAGTAGCTGAAATGCATTTATTTTGTATAGTTTTTACAAACAAAACTAGTGGAAATAAAGTAGAAACACTTGTTCGCATATAGAAATCCAAGGCATTGCATTCTTGAGTCCAGATGGGTTTTTATAAAGTCTGTTCCAAAGCCTATGATATTGAGAAAATCCTCAAATGCTCAAGTAGCCCCCTATTTTGCCTCACAGGATATGAGATGTGTACCTTTGTGATCAGTTATTCTCTTAAACTAATCTAAATACGTGCTAACATTAAGGAGTAGAAATCAGCAAATTACAGAACAACATCAATTTCTTATGGTATGATGGGAACGTTGATTCAATCCCTTTCTTCACAAATAAAGAACTTGAAGCCTATAATGCTTCAGTGGTTATTTATCCGTTTACATGGCCAACTAATGGCAGAGCTGGACTCAAACAAGGGTCTCCTGACTCACAGGAAAGGATTCTTTCCATGAAGTCACTAGAAGAGATGCTAACCATTGAAAGACTTGCCTATCGGATCCAGAGTCCTACTACTCGTTCTTTCAAGAGTTGTAAGGTCACCATATATTCAATCCCCCTTACCCTCATCTCCCACCCCGGGATTTATAGATGATGTAATACAGAATTATACACCTGAAATCTATGTAATTTTACTAACAATTGTCACCCCAATAAATTTAATAAAATTAAATTTAAAAAAAAAAGAGTTGTAAGGTCAAGAGCATGGGAAAGTTCAGGATTTTTAAAAGAATCTTTATCACAGTAACTTTTAATGATCGTAACTGTCCCTTTTAGAAATAAGGTATGCTTGCCTATGTTTCTGTTTCATGTATCTGAGCTGATCTTTGCCAGCAATGTCACCCCCATAACAACCTGGAGCCACCTCTTGACTTTTTTCTTGAAAACATGTCTTCAAGCCAGGAAAATGATTTGTGGTCTCTGGAGTCAACTGCAGAATAATAGATTTCCATTACAATAGCCCTGTGACAAGTACAATGTGTTAATTTCAAAAGCACTCTGCTGACATAAGTGACCTGGTCTCAAGAGTCCTTTTAAATGGTAATCTTGGTACTATACTACTCAGAGCATATGGCTAGGAGCAGAAAGACAACTGCTGTGCAAAGATAATGGAATGTAGTCTGTTGGCTAAAATTACCCACAACATACTTTCTTATTTCTCTTAAAAAAAAGAGAACACTAATTGATACATTTTCAATGCTGGTGATCCTTGAAAGAGTGCAGAAAATGTATATTTGGATTTCTTTTACTTTTTTTTTTTTTAAATAATACCTTACTGCAGTGACAAGATAACCACTTAAACTAACTCTTATGACTCAAATTATCCTGACGTTCTAATTAATCATAGAAAATTATCCTAGATGCCTCACATAAATGCTACAATAAGTAGAAAATACTAATATTACGTGTACGTCAATATGTCATGTGAAAATCACCAAGATAGTTCTATACATACAACTTTCACAGATTTTAATACTAATAGCTATATTACAAAGCCATTTGACCAAAATTGACCAATGTGGCAAGTTGAGGTGGCATAGCAAAAAAGCTGGAGAAATCTTAAGTAATGAAAATAACCAGTTGAGAAATGGAACTGTGCCAATGTTAAAGGAAATTATATTCTTTAGGACAGGGAAGACAAGTCTGGAGGGTAATTTAATAACTACATTCATATAGTATTAATATAGTCCCTCTCTCTCCCTGATAGGTACAATAACAGAGCACATGTAAAGTACAAAATTATTTCCAGTCTTTTGAACATATTCAAACATTTTTCTCATTTAGCTCAGTTTAAGCCTTGCACTGTGAACGTGAAAGGAGTCATGGGTGTATTTTACTTTGCAGTACGACACAAAGTTTATGTGGCTCTTACAAATTAAATTTCTCCACTGTTTCTAATCTTCATTTTAGTGACTCTTTTACTTTATGGAAGATTCTACCAATGCATTTAATATGATCAATGTTTTGTTTTTCTTTTTTCTTTTTAACAGCTATGTTCTAAACACCAGTCATTAGTATATAAACACAAATTTTTATACAGTGGTATTTTCGTGTCATGGTACATTCTTTTTTATTAAGTTTTGGGGGGCACATTGGTTAGAAAAATTATACAGATTTCAAGTGTTCATTTCTATAATACATCATCTATATATAACACGTTGTGTGTTCACCACCCAGAGTCAGTTCTCCTTCCATCACCATATATTTGACCCCCTTTTCCTTCTTCTAGCACAACTTCTTCCTCCTTATCTTCTGGTAACAACTAAACTGTTGTCTGTGTCTATGAGATTTTGTTTCCTTGTTTGTCTTGTTCGTTTGTTGCTTCCAGTTCTTTAAGTTAGTGTATAATGAAATGCCCATGGAAGCAGCTTACCTTGCAAGCCATTTTCTTGCTTTATGAGTGCATCTTTGACTTGCTTCCAATTTTCTATTGAGTGTCAGAAAATAAAGGACCTTGATATCCTAGTAACAGGTGGGTTTTTCTTTTCACACATCAGTCCCTAGAGGTTTGCTCTGGAATGCAGCCCCTAGCGTTTAGCAAAGCTGACTCTGGCTTGTGGAGAAGAGCAGCATGAAGGAGAGAGTATCTTTAAGTGTGTGTGTGTGTGTGTGTGTGTGCCCACACGCGTGTTACAGAGAAAGGGTACTTAGCATCAATATCTTTGTCTTTCTGAAAACGCTATGATTTTCCAGATTTTGAAATATATTTTATGAGGCCCATAAAGTTTCAGAGTAGTTGTACAAAGCTGTCAGTCATTCTTATGTTTATTTCTAATTGTTGCGAAGACGCCTCCTAAAATAGCATGCTGGAGGTTTGACACATTTCTTTGTTGTTTGATTGCCAGCTTCCCCAAAGAAACAGTTTAAACATTTCTGTTGTCTTCAGTTTATTCACAGTCGTCACTACCTTGCCTGCAAATTTGACTAAGTTTAAAGGTTTTGAAAAATCATTTTCTATACTTTAACTTCTTGAACTTTGGAAAGTCTTATGAAACTTCTATAAGGGAGAAACTTCACACATATTTATATCCAGATGTAGCTGGCAACTTCTTTGCTCTATGAAAATTGTTTTGCAATGTATTTTTCCATTTGTTTTTCTTCACATAGTTTACCTTCTCCAATGTTGCAGAAATATGTGATCTCTGATGATTTTTCATATTAAGAGGGCATATGAAAAGATTTCCAGTGTCTGACAACAATTTATTTTGCAATTGCTGGAGCAAAAGGAATCTGTATGGATTGTTTACAAGACAGCATAATCACCCCAATCTAAAGACACGGAGAAGTCCCAAGACACAGGCTGCACTTTTGTGTACTTGGTGCCAAGAAGCTTTGCACTGCATTTTTCCCCATAATATACACTTTAGTTTTGCAGGAATACTGTTTCATCTCTGGAAATGAGACATTTATATGTCATTTAAATGGATGACTTGTGCGATTTGTTTGAAGTGATGTTTTTCATAAGCTGAAAGGAAGGAGAAAACTAGAACTGACAGTATAACATTCCATAAACTTGGAACAAAAATATTTTTGTCTTTTCTTTCAAAAAGAAGGGGATAGAAGCTAGCTCTTCAAAGTTGAAAATGTAAAAAATCAAATACTAACTAAACAAAATTCCATGTGTCCAACATTTCATCCCTAATTCCAAAAAAATGGAGGTAGAAAAAAATGCCAGTATTCACTGAGATGATTTATTATAGGACTAAAAAATTGAACTGTTGGAAATTTGAATAGAAAACTGAAGTTGATCAGATGCCCAGTGTGGCTCTGTGAGATCTTAGAATGCTTTACCAAATAAATAAATATACCATCTCTGTTTTCAAACAAGGAAACAGGTGTGAGAACAACAACATAAAAAACAAACAAATATTTTGTAATTTTGGACCTGTCAGGTGAATTCTTCCTCTTGATGCAATTTAATCTTTGATTCAATGAGTGATTTTAACCTATTAGAAGAAAAATATTCAGTTTTATAACAAAACTGACATCTGAAATCTGTCATGAGACTTACAGTGAACTCCTGCAAGCTTGCTTTGCCTTTAATGGCTCTGGTAGTTCCTGCCAAACGGACACCAGCCATGAAAGCCTCCAGACCTCTCATTACAGAAAGTAAACAATGTCATGCATGCGTTTTTCAGGTTGTCTAACTGTGTCCCACTTACTTGATCATGTTGCTGAATCTATGCCTGCCTTCCTCCTGAGAAGTGGAAATAAAATACTCGAATGTCTAAATTTTAAAGATGGAGAAAATAAATATACGTGAATAGTCTGAGAAAATAATTCTAAGTTACTTTTGGGAATGACTGTATTATGTGTAAATTTGTACCATAAAATATTTGTTTCCAATTTTAAGTTACATTCTCCACCTGGCTCTGTCTACTTTTTCATCTTGCCTCTAGTCAATGCCCCATGACCTCCTTTTTCCACACCCCATCACCCTCACCCCACTCACTACTTTACCGTCCGTCATCACGAACCGCTCGCACTGAGCTGCCCCCACATAACTCAGGGTTAGGGCACCTTGCCTTTGTTGTCCCCACTGCCTTCACTTTGAGTGCCATTTCTCTCTGATTCCCATCCCATACCTTGACCATCTTTCAAAATTCAGTGTAAATATGCCTGCTAATTGCAGTATTCTGTTTTGGTCTTTTCCTAGGAAAAGTCAATTGCTCTTTTATGGTCCATATCAACTTCAATACAATTCCACTAGAGCACATATCATTTTTTATTGTGCATTTTAAATGTATATGTTCATATGCTTTAATAGACTCTCATTCCTTGTGGACTGCAGCCATATCTAACTTATGTGCCTCCCTCCTGGCACGTTTAGGAAGTATATTCCTATACCTGGCACATAGTGAGCATTCACTAAATGCTTGTTGGATTAATTTGTATTTGTAGGCTATTATTATCAAAAGTTGCAATAGTCAACAAAGAGAAATAGACAAGGAAATATGAATTTAGCAAAATAAAGTATGCTCTAAACTTAAATTCAAAAATAGACATCACAGATAGTATGTGGTTAGTCTACTAAACATTAAGTGTGTGTACATAATGGTAATGCAGAATTTTATACAAACTTTTTAAAAATTAGTTCTTTTGAGGGAATAATTCTATATTGCACATGTATGATGATATTGATTGACAGGAGCTAGCAGGTTAGAAACTTTAGTACAGCATTATCCGGTGTATGTAAATATGAAACCCAATTATCAACAATGGTTATTTCTCAGTGAACAGATTTCAAGAGATTTTTATTTTATTTTTACTTTAATATTATATACAGTGAAAATATATTATTTGAATACAAAAATAATTTATTTTAAAATAATTTATTCAGTCTCATCATGTTTTAAGCCAATGATATGAACTATACCAGGGGTGCCAAAAAAATGTATACACATGATTTGTATTCATCTTTTGTTACAGGTATATATTGAGTATTACAATTTTAATACAGTTTTTTTCTTTCTTAAAATGTGTATAGATTTTTTGGCACCCTCTGTATATTTTTAATATATGAAAATAGTGAATGGACCTTTATATACCCATCAACCAAATTGAACAATTATCAGTTTGCTTCATCTAGTCTCTAGTTTTTTGCTTTTTTTCTTTACTAAAATATTTAAAACCAGATTTTAGACATCAGGTTCTTTTACCCCTACATCCTCCATTATACAACTAAAAATTTGGCATTTTAAAAATATAGCTGTAATGCAATTATCATTTGTAAGAAAGTAAAAATAATTTCTTGAGCTCATCTAATGTCCATAAATAAATTTTCTTAGTTATATTAAAAGTGTCTTTTTGCAGTTGGTTTCTTTGAAACAAGATCCAAACAAGATTCATATTGCTGTGTCCCTTAAATCCACTTTATTTTTTATTTTATTTTTTAAAGATTTTTATTAAAAATATAGCTAACATATTATTATATTAGTTTCAGGGGTACACCATAGTTATTCAACATTTAATATACCTAAAGAATTGATCACCGTAAGTCCAGCAACCGTTTGACACCATACTATGCTATCATAATATTATTGACTATATTCCCCATGCTGTACATTACATCCCCATGACTTATATGTTTTACACCTGGAAATTTGGACCTCTTATTCCCCTTCCCTTCCCCCCCCTTTTAAATTTTTCAATTAGAGATGACATTCAATATTATATTAATTTCAGGTGTACAGCATAGTGATTAGACATTTATATAATTTAAGACGTGATCCCCTGACTAGTCTAGTACCCACCTAGCACTATACATAGTTATTACCATATTATTGACTATATTCCCTATGCTTTACTTTACATCCCCATGACTATTTTGTAACTACCAATTTGTACTTCTTAGATCACCCCAACAAATCTAAGATTGATCTGACACCATACATAGTTATTACAATATTATTGACTGTATTCCTTATGTTATACCCTACATCCCCATAACTACTTTGTATCAACCAACTTCTATTTTTTAATCCCTTCCCTTTTTGCACCCATCCCCTCAACCTGCTTACCAACTGGCAACCATCAAAACGTTTTCTGTATCTATGAGTTTCATTCTGTTTTGTTTGTTTATTTTGTTCTTTAGATTTCACACATAAGTGAAAGACACTGCATCTGTCTTTTTCTGTCTGACATACTCTACTCAGTACAATACTCTCCAGGTTCATCTATGCCACTGCAGATGGCAAAAACCCATTCTCTTTCATAGCCGAGCAATATTCCTTTGTATTTATGTACCACCTTTTCATTGAAAGTAATTGTTGATAGATATGTAGTTGTTGCCATTTTATTATTCATGATTTTGATTTTTTTTTTCCCTGTCTTAAAAGAAGTCTAACATTTCTTGTAATGCTGCTTTTGGTGGTGATGAACTCCTTTAGCTTTTTCTTGTCTGGGAAGCTTTTTTATTTGTGTTTCCATTTTATTTATTTATTTATTTATTTTTTAAATTAAATTTATTGGGGTGACAATTGTTAGTAAAATTACATAGATTTCAGGTGTACAATTCTGTATTACATCATCTATAAATCCCATTGTGTGTTCATCACCCAGAGTCAGTTCTCCTTCCATCACCATATATTTGATCCCCCTTACCCTCATCTCCCACCCCCACCCCCCACCGCCTTACCCTCTGGCAACCACTAAACTATTGTCTGTGTCTATGAGTTTCTGTTTCTCATTTGTTTGTCTTGTTCTTTTGTTGTTTTTGGTTTATATACCACATATCAGTGAAATCACATGGTTCTCTGCTTTTCTGTCTGACTTATTTCGCTCAGCATTACTCTCTCAAGATCCATCCATGTTGTCACAAATGTTCCTATATCATCTTTTCTTACTGCGAATAGTATTCCATTGTGTATATATACCACAACTTCTTTATCCATTCATCTATCGAAGGACATTTTGGTTGTTTCCATGTCTTGGCCACGTAAACAAAGCTGCAATGAACATTGGAGCACACGTGTCTTTATCTCTAAATGTTTTCAGATTTTTGGGTAGATACCCAGGAGAGGATTGCTGGGTCATATGGCAATTCTATTCGTAATTCTTTGAGGAACCTCCACACTGCCTTCCATAACGGCTGCACCAGTCTGCATTCCACCAACAGTGTATGAGGGTTCCTTTTCTCCACAGCCTCTCCAACATTTGTTACTATTTGTCTTGTTGATGATAGCCATTCTGACTGGGGTGAGGTGATATCTCATTGTGGTTTTGATTTGCATTTCTCTGATGATTAGTGATGTTGAGCATTTTTCATATGTCTATTTGCCATTTGTATGTCCTCTTTGGAGAAATGTCTCTTCAAGTCCTCTGCCCATTTTCAATTGGGTTGTTTGTTTTTTGTTGTTGAGTTGCATGAGTTCCTTGTATATTCTGGATACTAGCCCCTTATCGGAGGCACTGTTTGCAAAAATCTTCTCCCATTCAGTTGGTGGCCTCTTTATTTTGTCAATGGTTTCTTTTGCTGTGCAGAAGCTTTTAAGTTTCATATAGTCCCATTCGTTTATTTTAGCTTTTACTTCCATTGCCTTTGGAGTCAAGTTCATAAAATGCTCTTTGAACCCAAGGTCCATAAGTTTAGTACCTATGTTTTCTTCTATGCAGTTTATTGTGTCAGGTCTTATGCTTAAGTCTTTGATCCATTTTGAATTAACTTTGGTACATGGTGACAAATAGCAGTCCAGTTTCATTCTTTTGCACGTGGCTATCCAATTCTCCCAGCACCATTTATTGAAGAGGCTGTCTTTGCTCCATTGTATGTTTTTAGCTTCTTTGTCAAAAATTATCTGTCCATATTTATGTGGTTTTATTTCTGGGTTCTCAATTCTATTTCATTGGTCTATGTGTCTGTTTTTCTGCCAACACCATGCTGTTTTGATTATTGTAGCCCTGTAGTACAAGCCAAAGTCAGGAAGTGTGATACCTCCAGTATTGTTCTTTTTTTCTTAAGATTGCTTTGGCTATTCAGGGTCTTTTGTGGTTCCAAACAAATCTGATGATTTTTTGTTCTATTTCTTTAAAATATGCCATTGGGATTTTGATGGGGATTGCATTGAATCTGTATATTGCTTTGGGTAATATGGCCATTTTAACTATGTTGATTCTTCCAATCCATGAGCACGGAATGTCTTTCCATTTCTTTGTGTCTTCTTCAATTTCTTTCAAAAATGTCTTATAGTTTTCAGCATATAGGTCTTTCACATCCTTGGTTAAGTTTATTCCTAGGTATTTTATTCTTTTTGCTGCAATTGCAAAAGGAATTGTTTTTGTATTTCTTTTCTGAGATTTCATTGTTAGTATATAGGAAGGCAATGGACTTTTGTGCGTTGATTTTGTAGCCGGCAACTTTACTGTATTCATTGATTGTTTCTAATAGCTTTTTGGTGGAGTCTTTAGGGTTTTCTATATATAGCATCATGTCATCTGCAAAAGTGATAATTTAACTTCTTCATTCCCAATTTGGATGCCTTTTATTTCTTTCTCTTGCCTGATTGCTCTGGCAAGGACTTTAACACTATGTTGAAAAGCAGAGGTGATAGGGGACATCCCTGTCGTGTTCCTGAACGTAGAGCAAAGGGCTTCAGTTTTCTCCATTAATTATGAGATTAGCAGAGGGCTTGTCATATATGGCCTTTATTATGTTAAGGTATTTTCCTTCTATACCCATTTTACCAGGAGTGACATGGCTTCTTCTTTATATCCTTAGTTATAAAATTTCTGTTCATCTAGACTTCAGATGGTTCTCCAGGTTGATGGTTCTATAATTTAGTTATAATATTAATGTGTTCATGGAAGGAAACAGGCACAGTATTTATCTACACCACCATCTTGGATCTGGTGCCCCTTAAATTCACTTTAATGTAGTTAACTTCACACTCATCTTTTTTTCCCTTTGTGTGATTCACTTGTTGCAAAAACAAAATAGTTTCTTTGTAGAATGTTCCACACTCTGGATTACTCTGTTTGATTCCTCAAGGGGTCACTTAATTTGTTCTTCCATCCTTCATGTTTTCTCTAAACTGATGTTACTTTTGGAGTCCTGATTAGATTGAAGTTGAACATTTTTGGCAAGAGCTTTTTTTTGCTGGTGCCATGTGCTTTAATTTGCATCACATCAGAGCAGAGGCCTAAAAATATCTGGTGTTTCCATTTTTAGTGATGTTGAGTGAGATTCATCAGTGATTTTAATTGGTGACAATCTGGTCCCTCTATTGTGTTGGTCCACATCGATCTTTGATTTAATGTCTACACCCATGAATGATAGTTACCTGAAATAATTAATTCATTAGGGGGTTTCAAAAATGGTAATTTAAACATTTTTTTTTATGCTTTAAAAAAATATTAACTGAAATTCTTTGATAAAGAAGAGCTTTCTTTCATTAACTAGAACTACTTAGTTTACTTAAAATACAGTCCATACTCAAGGCAAGATAAATGCTTAGTACTTTCCTTCTAATTACCAATTCTCCAAGCAAGAAGTTGGTATTATAGCTACTTCTAATTTTGTCCACTGAGTTTTAATTTCTCTCCTCGCTTGCTCTCTTGCTCTCTGCATCATGAGGAACACAAAAAGTTTGGTACATTCTATGTTTCAACTACTTTCATTAGTTTTTGCTCAAATAGTGCCATCTTTGGTGAATGGATGCCCCTTCATGTTTGTTTCTATGACCAATTGACACAACTATATTCGTTTTTTTTAATCTTTCTTTTTGGTCACAAGATGTCCTAGACTCATATGTTTTGTGATTCAGACCTAGAATTAGCCATTTCCTCAAGTAACCCTGGTTCCTTTTAGTAGAGTGTGAAATTCAGACATCAGTGTTTGGGTGCTAGGTATGTTCATCATTGGGTTTTTATTTTTTCAGTGGACAGAGCAAGAAAATACATACTTTTGAGAAGAAAAAAAGTTAATCCATATGGATATTGATAATTAAAATCAATCATTATAAGATTCTTAATAAACTTAAGTGATATTATACTGGTATCTCTTTTCTCATACACCAAAAATGTTGGTCTGTAAAACATTAGTTTTTATATATAAAATAACATTACAATCATAAATTAATATTGCTATTAACAATTAGAGTACTAAATCAAGTTTAATATTGTTTTTGTAACTCTACTTTAGCACATGGCTATATTACACATTTGATACATAGATTCATTTCAGTTTATTTTCAATTATGAGTTTAAAAAAACTCATAGACACAGACAATAGTTTAGTGGTTACCAGAGGGTAAATTTAATTTTACTTTTAAATGCATAAAATTATGTTTCATTTTGAAATATTTTAATAAATTATTTCTGCTTAAAAATAAAATTTAGTTGTCAAAGAAAAATAATGATGGAGTGTTAGGTGAGAAAAGACAAGTACAGTATTATTTATAGATATCAACTATTTGAAAATATACTTGAAGAAAAATACTGCAAGGAAACATACTAGAATAGTGGCAGTGGCAGTAGTTCTCTCTAGAAGATGTGATTCAAGGTGCGATTTTGTACCATTTGCATGCATTACTTACAAAATCAAGGGAAAGTTATTTTAAAAGATAATTTTACCTTGAAGTTTTCCATCCAAGAATATAGTCTTCTACTTATTAAAATAATTATCACTAAAAGTATTTTTTAAGTAACTTTCTAAGAATGATCTTTCAAAAAAGGACTTCTAACGATGGTATTTCTCTGTTTGTACAAAGTTTCAAACTACACTCAACCCAGTGATGATTTACCACAAAACAAATAAAGCTTAAGCTTCAGGGATCAGTATTTCAGGATGACAGTCATGTTCACATGGTCATATGTTTTGTTAGTTTGCAAATGTATTTTAACCACGTTAAGATTTCTGTCTCTTCTCTGATTTTGATTGTCACATTTGTCAGGTGGCATTGGAGGGACCACAGGCATTTCTGGGATCAAGGTTAGGGAAATTGCATTGTAGATACCTTTAGTTTGAATTTTGTAGAATATATTTATGCACTTTTCTGTCATATTCAACTTATGACCAGCTGTATCAGTGAAAGAACAGCTTTCAAGAGTTTGTCTAATACCTGCTGTGCTGACTTACAGTGCTTCGGACCATGGCAGAGGGCCAGAGGTGGCATCTTAATGTGAATATGAACTATTATTGCACAGCACTGGAAGTATGGAGTAAGTAGTGGTTGAAAAATAAGGCCCAAAATGTAAGGAACAAGATGCCAGTTTGGGGGGAAAATACTGCAATCTTTAGATATATAACACTGTAAACTGAAGATTTATTTTTCATTAGTTACCAGTCAAAAAGATAGTCTCTTCTGTCAAGAATATACTAAATAGCCTAGCATATCATATGATAAATACACCATCTTCCCCCTTTTAAAAAATCTGAACAATGTATTTAATTAGTTCAAAAATGCTGCTAACTGAAATTTGAAAAGATGTTTTGGAATGTTGTAATATAATCAATAAGAAATTGCATATTCCTGTAATATAAATGAAAAGTCCTTTTATTATCTTTAAATTTAGTTATTTAAAAATGCTAAAAGTCATCAAATCAATGGAATATAAAACAAACATGATAAAGAAGAATCATGAAGTCAATAGAAATAATTCTTACTTACATCAAGAAGCAATTTATAACATTTTCCCCACTGTATCAAAAGCAATCATCCATGAACAGGAAGATCAAAATCAAATTAAAATATAAACTTTTTCTTGTTTGTTAATTCTAATTAATTAAAATGTATGAATTAATGAACACATTAGAAAATTATTTAATTTTATGCTGATTAGACACTAAATAGTGACATTGATTTAAAAAACTTACAATATACCACTACAAAGAGTGTATAAAGAGCAAACTGTTTAGAAGTGTCAAAGACTCTAAAAGTATTTGAGATTAGTCATTACACTAAAAAAAATCCCCTGACATCATGTTTTATATACTGGTGTTTATTGATCATTGATATTTTCTCAATTTAACAATATCCTAAAACTTTACATGAAATTTCTAATAATGGTTATAAAGATACAAGTAACCTTTCTAGTTGGCAATTATAAAATAGACTAAAATATATTTTTATTAATAGAAAATAGTATCACAAATTTGTGGTATGTGAAAATGTGATTGAGCATATGCAACCAAAAAGTGTCAAAAAACAAATAGAGGTATGTTAAGCAGTTTAATAATGTTAGCTTTTTTCCATATTTTATTGTTTATGGAATTTGTCAATTTCCTTTAAAAATGTATATCTTGTTATGATTTCTTGTGGTAAGCAAATATTCACTTTAATTCCTAGTTGTACATCTAGTAAAAAATTGTCCACAATATTGTATGAACTTTGGGTCCCACAAAATGTGGGTCCCATTGTATTCTTAAAATAAGTCTAATTGGTCATAATTAAGAATGCAAGGCTTTGGTTGAAAAATTGAGAGAAAGGATAATGGAGAAAATATACAGAAACCTTGAAAGGAGAAAAGCAACTTGGCAGGGATGGATAAAAGATAAATGAGAATTCCCAGAAAAATTAGAAAAATTTTGAATGGATATCTTTTAGAACCATGAACATTCTGTTGAAGGACTTTCTTATTTATTTATGGCCCACTAATTTATTCAGTAGTTTAATCTGGTGACAATATAAGCATACAAAATAAAATACTAAGAAAATTTTAAAAGTCAAAATCCAGGAAAATAAAAAGTAGATTAAGAAAGCAAGGTTAAAACCCAAAAAGGACAATTTCTTTTGCAGGCCAGTAGGAGCAATCTAAACATTATACAAACTGTAAATTTGACTCTCAATTTTCTGGGGCCAAATAAAGGGCAAAACATTTTCATGCACATAGTTTTTCTGTCAAAATCAAAATCAGATCCCTCCCCCAAGGGAGCAAAAACTTTTCTGGGCATTGGCTCTAAATGAAGTGTTTTAAGGGACACTTTAATATAGGGAGTGATGTAGAGCAAGCACAATAATAAGTTTAAATTACCCGTTTCTATGAAAGCTGTACAATACATTTGTTACCTTGTGAAAGCTATATTAGACATTTGTTGTTTTGACTGTTGGAATTTATTCCACTTTGGGGGTTGTTCTAAGCACTGCAGTTCTTTTGGGGAGATAGTTATCTCCTTTTAAGAACAGTCAGCTAGTCTGGTGTCCTATCCTCTCTGGGTTGGGTGTAGTTGAGTTAGGGTAGAGTATAAGCAGATGTGACAAAGAAACTTCAAAATAAATAAGGTGGAAGTTTGTTTCTCTCTGTCATAGTTATAGCTATTTCAGGTTAGCAAATCAGCTTTGCTACAGAACTGATCCCAGGATCTCCATCCTGGAATATTTATTGTTGTTCTGCCATCCCCTAGGCTACTGTCATCCCCTGGTTTATCAGCTGGTCACAGCTAACGTGTCCCACATGTCCATGTTTGTGCATGTGAGAATGGGAAAAACAAGTGCTAGGGGCAGTGGCTTTATCTGTAAGAGAACCTGGAAATTTCGAACATCATTTCTGTTCACATTGTATTGACCAGAACTAACTCCCATGGTTATACCAGGCTGCAAAGGAAACGTGGTCTCTAGCTAGGGTAGTTAGCCTGTGCTCAGCTGAAACTCAGTTCTGTTGTGGAGAGGAGGGAGAAATGGATGCTTGGGGACAGTTATCACTCACTTCTACATCAAGGGATTGGTGAGTTAAGATAAACCAACCAGATGTTCCCTTTCTGAAACATGCAAAGTGATAAAGCAACTAAATGTGGTTAGAGTTCATTCAGTTCAGTGTCTGAAAACAGTGTGACTCAATTTGTTAGTTGCTGCTACCAAGGTTTTCTGGAGCTGTTTCAGGTCTAGTTCTTCAGTCTGCTCTCTGATCTGGGTGAGTCTCTACAGTCCAATAAATCCCCTTTCCCTGAAATGAGATTATTTCAAAGAATCAAAATGCCTGTGTGTGAATACAATTATGTTACAGAAGAACATTAAATAGGGTGCAATGTACTTTTCTTTCACCCTTTGAAACAGGATTAATTTATTTTATTCTAAAAGTATACTTGTATTTTATTTGATTAAGGAGATAATATTTCAGACTTTGATTCTGTAATATGCAGCGATCCTAATGCCTCTGCTCCATTAACACACACACACAAATAAATGTCAGAAAAATATTTTTTAATTATCCTTTTAGATAAGTGGATGAGCCTTGAGAAAAGTGAGTGAATCACACAAAAGAACAGGAGCACAAATTGAAAGAGGTAGTAATGATGAAGCTGCCCGTATCTCCAGAGGGCATGTGAGATCCTGTTGGCTTAAAGCTTCTACCTGCATGAGGGGGAAGGGCAAAGCCTCGGACTGAACTGGAATGGAGATCCAGGTTATAGTTCCTTTGGAAAGTCAGGATTCATGAAAAATCACGCTTCAGGAAAATAGTGAAAAAAAATGTTAAATGTGCTTTTCCTCCTCTACCCCACCAGCTTTATTGGGGTATAATTAACAAATCAAAACGGTATATATTTATAATGTACAACATAATGTTTTGTTATGCATATACATTATGAAGTGATTGCCACTATCAAGGCAATTAGCATATCCATCACCTCATTTAGTTATTTTTTGTGTGTAATGAGAACACTTAGTATCTACTGTCTTAGCAAACTTTGAGTATACAATACAGTATTATTAACTATAGCCACCATGCAAAAATCAGTTAGGTTTCTATACACTAATAATGAACTATCCAAAAAAGAAATTAAGAAAATAATCCCATTCACAATATCATTTAGAAAATACTTAGGAATAAATTTAACCAAGGAGATGAAAGATCTATACACTAAAAACCATTTACTTCACCAATAAAACATTAATGAAAGAAATTGAAGAATACATTAAAAAATGGAATGATACCCCATGTTCATGGGTTAGAAGAATTACTTTTTTAAAATGTCCATACTATCCAAAGCAATCTATAGATTCAATGTAACCTCTATCAAAGTTCCAATGACACTTTTTATAGAAATAAAAAAATCCTAAAATTCATATGGAACCACAAAAGACTAAATAGCTAAAATGTACTTTTTCTGAATCATATTTTTTTCTTTTTTATGATCTTCCACTCTTTAATACTCTCTTATATCTTGATAAGTACATGAATTAAATAGATTACATATATATATATATATATATATATATATATGTAATGTTTCTTTTTTCTAATTATCTCATAGAAAGACTTTTGTTTCTTCAGATTGGATTTCTTTTTACAAACATTACTATCATATGTCCATCAATTTCTTTTTGTTCATTTCTATAAAGGATAGCCTAGACCATATCTGGAAGCGGAGATAGATATTCACAGAGTAACAATTACACACATAAAACTATTCTGGGTGCTGAGGATACAAGTTTAAACAAAATAAGCAAAAACAAAGAAAAAGGTCCCTGTTCCTGCAGAGGTCACATTTTAGTAAAGGAGTAACTAAACAAATGTATAATTTTACATGCAGGTAAGTTCTATGAAGAAATATAAAGAAAGGGTGGAGATTAGACAGGGAATATAGGAAAAGCTTCTCTAAAAAGGTGACATTTGAGTAGCAATCTAAAGTGAGGAGAGACAGCCATGTGAAGGTATGGGGGAAAGTATCCCAAGGCATGAAAGTGGCAAATCCAGAGGCCCTAGGATGGGAATAAGGACATATGTTCAGTGACCACCAGAGGAGAGTAGGTTGGAGCAGAATGAAAAGAAAAGAAGAATGAGAGTACATACGTGAGATAGGAGTAATAGGCAGGCATCAGATTATGCAGGGCCTTTTAGCCAGAGAAAGAGCTTTACATATTATTCTAAGTGCGATGGGAAATCATTGATTGGTTTTAACATAGTCTGACTTATATGTGTGCAAATTACTCTGGCTACTATGCAGAAACCAGACACTGCCACATGAGAAAGAAGAGAAGCAAGGAAAATTGTTGGGAGTAACCTAAGCAAGAGATGGCGATGACTGGGACCATGATTTTGGGGAGAAGGGGTCAAATTCAGGGTACATATGTAAAATAAAGCCAAAGGGCTTTTATAGGGATTTAATGTGAGGAATTAGGGAAGCAGAAGATTCAAGCATGAGGCTTAGTGTTTGGGCTTGAGCATCTGTGTGGTGGTGGCAGCATTTAGTGAGGTCAGAAAGTACAAGGAGGGCTGAATGTGTGGGAGAGATTGAGGGAAAATGATCAGTAGTTTCGTTGTCAACACAGTAAATTTGATATGCCTGTTAGATATCCAAGCAGAGGTGTTGAGCAGGTAGTTTAGATAAGAGTCTGGAGCTCGAGGGAGAGGCAGGGCCGGGGAATGTAGTGTAGCAGTCATCAATGCAGAGTTGGTATTTAAATCGACGAGATGATGCAAAATCACGTAGGAATGGAGTTGCAGTAGACAAGACTGAGTCCTGGAGAAACAGCAATGAGAACTCAGGTAGAGGAGGAAAAACCAGCAAAGGAGTTTGAGATGAAGTCACCAATGAAGAAGGAGGAAAAGCAGGACTTTGTGGGGCCCTGAAGACAAGTAATGTGTTTTAAGAATGAGGAAAATGCCAACAAATGTCCAATGTTGCTAAGAGGTCAGAATCAGAGAAAACCTGAGAATTGACCGTTTGGCAACATTGAGGACTGTGTCAAAGACTGTCCTATACAGATCTTTCAGGTCAAAGGAAAGAGAGAAAGTGAAAAATTTACTATAATTCTGCCTTGCCTGGAGTAAAGGAGAAGGGAGGTGGAATGGAATCAGACTTCAACGGAAGATGTTTTTATTTGGCTTTAGAAAAACAAAATCTTTTTTGTGTCCGCCATGAGCTAAGGCAGAGTGCTCATTCTCCCCGATGAGAGTGCCCTCATTATCTGTCTGTTGGCAGGCCTCTGCCCTTACTGTAATTGAGGCAGCCTCAGACAAGTTTAAGTTGGATGTAGGTGCTGCCTTGGGCTTTGACTCTGGCCGTGGGCACACTTCCCAGAGCACTGATGGCTTGGAGATGGGCTTCCTGACTGCCTGACATCCTGTCTTCAAGCCCATGACTTGTCCTCTGATTGAGGAGTTACTGAGGGGCGTTTCAGTTTCTTCTACATCGTTTCCAGGCAAGATGTAAAGTCATAGGTCAATCTGAAACTATCTGCACTGAAAAAATAAAAACAATTTCTTGAAAAAAAATTGTTTTTCCTGTGTAGTTGCAACTGATTAAGTAGTCTTCAGTGCTGATACTGTTTCCACCGATTTTAATTATCTGTCATAATTTCAATGGAAACCTGGATGGGACAGAATGGTTCGCCCATGCAATCGACCATAGTATCCAGGTGTATAAGAATGGAGCTTTCTAATAGTTTTGTTTGAGCTAAAGACAAAAGTCAGAACACATAGAGAAGGGATCCTAGATGTGGCTGTGACCTCCCTTCAATCATGTGCTAATGTGTATATGCACGTGTGTGTGTGTGTGTGTGTGTTCACAAATGTGTACTTTCTACTATACACATTTCCTCATATTCTGGGAGTGGTTTATGATTCAAAAAGGTATCAGGAACAAGAAATAGGTTATGATTATGTTCTCTGGTGAGATCCTTCAGTAAAGGTATATTGTATTGTTCTGGAAAATACATACTTTGGGAATCAAATGAATGGGTAAGAAGTACTATATATACTTTTATCGAATATAAGAATCTAACCAAGATTCTTACATGGATGAATCGCCCATTCAGCACTATGCAGACGTCGTGCTTGTAGCTAAATCAAAGCAAGTTTTTTTTCATTATTTCCTAAACAGTGTTTAATTGAAATTTCTACTGAGAGAATTGTAGTCACATACAGTTGTACTAAATAATACAGAAAGAATCCATGTACACTTTACCTAATTTCCTCCAACAGTGACAGTTTGTAAAATATCACGGCCAGGATATTGACATTTGTGAATTCCAACCAGCTTATTCAGATCTCTCCAGTCTTACTTGTAACCGTTTCTCTCTCTCTCCCTCCCCGTCCCCCTCCCTCTCTCTCTCTATCTTTGTGTATTTAGTTGAGTGTAATTTTATCACATGTGCAGCCACCACGATCAAGATACTAAACAAGTTCCATGACCACAAGGCTACTTCATTGCCCATTTACGACCACACTAACCTCCTTCCTTCTCTGTCCTTAATCCCTGGGAACCACTAATTGGTCTACTTGTAAAATATTTTCATTTCCAAAAAGGTGATATAAATAAAATCATACATTATGTAACCTTTTGAGAATTGCTTATTTAGCATTGTGCCCTTGAGATCCATTTAAGTTGTGTGTGAATCTACAGTTTATTCCTTTTTATTGCTGAATAGTATGCCATGGTATGGACGCATCACAGTTATTCACCTATTAATTTATTCATTGAAGTAAATCTGAATTGCTTCCAGTTTGGGGGTATTATAAGTAAAGTTGTTATGAGCATTCATGTACAAGTTTTTGTGTAAACAGTAATTTCCATTTCTCCAAGTTGAATGCCCGGGAGTGCAATTGCTGGGTCATATGGGAGTTGCATGTTTAATTTATTAAGAAACTTTTCACAGTGCTTATTTGACATTGATATACCCTCTTCAGTGAAATGTCTGTTCATGTCTTTTGCTCAGTTTTTAATTTCATTGTTTGGTTTTGTTATGAATTTTGAAGGTTGAGAAGTTTGACATTTGAGTTTTGAGATTTCTTTATATATACTAGATATGCTTTCTTTATCAAATATGAGGTTTGTAATATTTTATCCAAAACTGTAGCTTGTCTTTTCATCCTCTTCACATAGGACTTCACAATGAAAAAGGTTTTAATTTTCTGAAAAAAAAAGAAAAAGGTTTTAATTTTTATGTGGTCTAATATTTCAGTTCTTCCTTTTATGGACTATGTTTGTGATGTCAATTCTCAGAAGTCTTCATCTGAATCTAGATCTTGAAAGTTTTCTGTTTTTTTCTAAAAGTTTTGTATTTTGTATCTTGCATTTTAATCCATGATCCACATTGAGTTAATTTTTGTATAAAGTGTTATGCATAGTCTGAGGTTATTTTATTTTTCCTATTGAGGTCCAGCTGTTCTAGCACCATTTGTTGAAAAGGACATCTTTTCTTCATTGACTTGCTCTGACACCATTGTCAAACATCAGTTGGACATATTTATACAGGTCTATTTCTAGGTTCTTAATTCTGTTCCATTGATCTATGTGTCTATCCCTCCACCACCATCAGTAGCTCTTCATTACTGGAGCTCTACAGGAAGCCTAAATATGGGGTAGAGTCATTCTTTCCCACTCGAACCTTCTTTGTCAAGATTGTTTTAGGTATTGTAGGGTCTGTTCCCCTTCATATAAATATTAGAATATGTTGATCTGAATCTGCAAAAAATCTGCCTAGCTTTTGATAGAAGTTGCATTAAACCTATAGATCAATTTGGGGAAAACTGGCATGTTTATTAGGTCAAATACTCCAATCCATGGACATGGTATTTCTAAAATGTATTTTTAATTATACCAGTAATACAGAAATATTTTTCACTCTGAAGTTCAAATGATCACATAAAATTAGACCTCTTATCCCACCCCCAGTTCCAATTTCCTCCAAAGTAACCACTCTTATCAATCTTTTTCTATGCCTTTATTTAACATGATTTTGGATTGGATAAATGACATCAAACTATATGAATTTTGAGAGCTTACTTTTGTCATTTACAATATGTCTTCGAGGCCTTTCTGTATCAGTACATAGAGATAGATCTACACCATTCATTCTAACTGCTGTGTACTGTTCCACAGTATGAACATATTTTTTTTAATTTCATTTTTGATTGGCATTTATTAGATTGGTAGACTTTCTATCGATTTTGTGAGCTTAAGCAATAAGTAGCAATTGTTTTACTCTACAGTAAGGCAAATTTTTACCATCAGTTAGAAATGACCATTTTCACAGTAGAAAACACTGTAGTCTCCTTGTGAGCTTCTTTCACTTGAAGGCAGAGGATGTATCTATCTTATTTTCACTGTATCCTCAGCACCTAGATAGGGCCTGGCACATTATAACCACTCAAAAAATATTTGCGGACATCGAAGGATCTTGTTCTGTGTTTCTATAAAGTCCTGGAAGTGAAGCAGATATTGGTAGGAGTTCCCATTTATATTTATCAGAATTATAAAATAATGAATATTGTGTTGTTGGTTCAGAGGGGTCAGAGAAAATCTAAAACTTTTGGAGTTGACTGAGATAATAGATATAAATTATAAATTGTTTACAAACTGATTTTTAAAAGTGAAATGTTAAATATTCCTATTATTATTATTGTCATATTATTAACCTGAATCATCTTTCTTGCCATGTGACCTGGATATCCACAAAGGGGCTAATGAATGTGTATATTTTATTAAAAGACTGGTGTTGAAATATATCTGAATTGAAATTACATCTCTACTGATGTTTGTGCATGCAGGAGGGGGTGTGTGTGTGCATCTACGTATGCACACACACTCTACAAAATTAACTACTAAATCCAGTTGAGTCTGAGCAATGGCATTAAATAGATTGGTAAATGATAAAATAAGGGAGAAGGCCAGGTTAATATGAACAACCAAATAAGAAGTTATCAGTATCTTCAGTGACAAATGCAAAATAAAACAGAAATGATTTTGGAAGCTCGCTCCACTGTAAAAATGTTTACTGGTTCAGCTGGGAGAAATATCCTGGCCAAAATGACACCAAGAAAAACGGCAAAAATCTGGACATGTAAATATATTGTTTATCTTAATGGTAAAGATTTGTTCACAAAGTTGAATTACATAGCATTTTTCCCCGTAGGGGTTTCTCAATCAACAACTGCAAAGCAAAATTGTAAATGTTTTCACAGCCTATGACAGGATCACAGTAAAGTAAATGAAATGTGAGAGTCAGGTGGAAAGACTTGATTGAGAAAGCTCTACGTTATTTGAAAATCTCAGTTCATTTAGCTGTGATGAAAATTACGGTATTAGAGATAAAAGACCCTAACTTCACATATATTCTTTCACTGAAACAGTTATTTGAAGCTTATTTCTCTGAAACACAAAAAGAGACTGAGCAGTGGATCAGATATCCTTTCAATTCTTGATATGGATAAGAGGTGCAACCTCACAGCAAAGAGGTTAAATTATCAAAATTTCCACCAGTAGTGTTCTTCATATACGCATCTTCCCACCTATTTGTGACACTCTGAGACTCTCTCCTCATTGATAGCTGGCATAGCTAACAAGAATGAATATATATATATATAATATATATATATATATCATATATATATGTATATATCATATATATATATACATATGTACATTTTTTTAATTGCCACTTATATACATATATATCTAAAAATATTGTGACACCATGATAAAGAGTGGTATTTGCATGGGCATTAAATCTGACCTGCAGTGTGAGTCACTTTGAGTCTTTGGATTTTTTCATTTGTTTGCTTTCCAAAATCAATTACAATTTAGTACACCAATTCAGTACAATGGGTGATTTAACAAACCACCTATTAGACATTGATTTGAGCATGACTTCCATTTGGGATCTGTTTGTTTTTTTGTGGTAACTTAAAAATATTTTTAAATTAAAACACACATGGAAAACTGAATTTATGATTTTTAAGGAAAAATCTCAAAGACCTTTTTTTTTTTCTTTTTTTTCCCTGACCATGGCTGCTGTGGGCTGTGCTTTAGAACTGGACAAAATCTGTTTTATAGACTGAGGTGACACAAACCCCATGATCACAAGTGGCCCACAGATGTATGATAATTTGAGCATGACATGTTTCTGAACAGTCTTTTCAGATAGTTGTGTTTTCTTCTCTGGAAAGCTTGATACTCAGAAATAGTAAATGTGAAAGAGCATTGAATTTAATTGCATCTGTGATTTCTATGTGCCTGAGTCCTGATGCCAGCATTCCATCTCTTCCAGGAAACCTTCATTAGCAGAGTACAGATGCCTGTAAGCCCCATTTTGCCTTTATTTATAATGTACGCTCCTTGAGGGACATGACTAATATTTTGATGTCCCTCATATGACTAAAATGTGTGTAGTGATGCCAAATCATATGAGTAAATGAATGACTTGATGCCAAACTTAGTACAAATAAGAGATTGCAAGAAGTCATATGTTAGCTACTATTATTGCTCACAGCTTTTTTCTCATTGGTTCTATTAAACATGCCATTGAGATACAAACGATGTATCCTATGGGAGTGAAATTTCATCTTGTCTTCAAGCCTTCACAAACAAATCTCATACTTTGGAATTTAAATCTACTCCAGTCAATCCATTACACTTGCTTGAATGTATAGGAAGCTTGTGACAAGAGTGGTTCAGAACCAAGGCTTGGCAGTGAAATAGATCAGACTCTGGCCTTTCCGGCTGTGTGGTCTTGAGCGTCCCTCAGTCTCTCTCTAAGACTCAGTTTCCTCAAATGCAAAATAAGGATAGTAGTAGTATACACCTCATTAGGTATTTGTTAAAATTAAATGGGTTAATACACGGAAAGTGCCAAACATCGTACCTGGCAAAGACTAAGTACTTAATAAATGACAGTTATTATCCAGTAGTACCCTTCAATACTGTAGTGAATACAAAGGAGAAACGCCCATGGGCTCTGCCTCAACAATTTACCATCTAGTTTGAGTAAACAAGATGTACACATAAGTAAATAAAATCCCAAAATATAATGAGGAAGTGCTAGTGCACAGCATAGGGGAGGGTTACTATATAATCTCAGAAGAGAAGTAGAGTTATAAAAAGAATCACAGAGGAGGCAGAGTGTAAAGCGGGTCATAAAGAATGAGCAGAATTTCAATAAAGTGAGGAAAGAATTTGGGTGCAGGGAAAGGTACTAAGGAAAACAGAACTATACCAGCAAGAGCCAGATGCAACAGCAAGCATGGCATGTGTGGGAGGCAGTGAAGTGATGGGTTGATGGGATCCAGGGCTCACTTTGGAAGCAGATGGACATCTGGTCAGTTACAAGGTGATTCTAAATACAGGAGAAGGTGGAAAATAAGAAATTTTGATTTATTTTACTATTTAACAGTTATTATAGCATATTGAGGTAGAACAATGGCAGAAAAATTATGTTTAAGGAAAATTAATAGGTATTCCATGTATTGATACTACTAATACCAAGAGTCTCAGAGTATCACAGATAGGTGGGAACATGCACATATGAAGAACACTATTGGTGGAAATTTTGAGTTTAATCTCTTTGCTGTGAGATTGCATCTCTTATGGCACAACGAACAGTGAAAGAAGTTGAATTGTGATGCCATCTCAACTGAGAACTAATCCAACCAACCCTACAGAGAGTTTTGAAGCTTCAATGACCCTTTAAAGTTGTCCCCATTTAGGTGATGGCACTGGGCCTTTATACCCCACACCTATCAATCACTGAAAATGGGCCACTATGTTAATGGGGCGTGACTGGGTAAGGTGGCTTGCTGAACTGAGGTAATCCCTGAAAGAAACTTAGAGGGAGGGTTGTCTTCCAGCAACAATCTCAGCACCTGGGGTTATTCCATTCCCAAAAGAGTATCTGGAAAACATGGCGCCCTCTAGCTCTCAATACTTTTAAAGGAGCCAAGTACAGAATAGTGATATGGAGGCTTAGGGTCTGGTCTAATTATTTCACTCTCATTCTTCCTGCCTTCAATTTAGGACTCTTCCCGGTACACAACTGCAATGGGGGGAATTTTTTTTTTCATTTATTCAACTAATGTGGAAAAAAAGACCAAACAATATTTCCTTCAAAGTTTCTTAAAAACATCAAATGTAATTTCAAATTCATAGACAGTAAAATCTTTTAAAATCCTCCTTCACCGTTTCTTTCCTCATTAGTACCTCATAGGAATATCAGCTGCCCCCAATTCTTTCCCCTGACTCTCATCACCAATTCAAACCCAGCCCTGCTGCTGTGATTTTATTCCAGAGTCATCCACTGGGGTTCTCTTTGCTGTCATGAAATATCATTCCTGCTAGTTTGTGCTCTTCTCTGACCATTACCGTGATTTTTTACAGCCAAGGTCCAAGAGCACATGTAACAGATACAACCTAATGAGGAAGGTTAATTGTTTCCTCTTATCCCTATTATGCCCCTCACATCTGTTATTGTAATGGTCTGTTTTTGTTAGTTTTCTCCATAGTCTCTTTGTAGTGTCATCTCAGTAGATGCTAAATGAATGCATTGGACACCTCTCAACCCACTGTTTACTCTAGCTATTTTTGTGGCAGCCAGTTTTGCAGACAGCAACCTGCTTCTGACATATCATGGTTCATTTCAGCCCCTGGTCTTCCAAGGGGCAGCCCTGGATCAGTGAAAGATGGAAGTTGGTAAATAGATGCTCCCTTTCTCTGATGAACAATTCTGAGGCATATTCTATATGGCTTATCAGAAGGACCCTGTGGCATTGAGTTCCACTTGCCCACAATGGTGAGCCATTTGAGAACACACCCTTGGACTGGCTTTGCCTCTTTATCTGATCTTCTTGTTCTGTTTCCAGGGATCACTTCCCAAAATGAACTATCTGCATATAAATTCTTGATTTCAGACTCTACTTTCTGGATAGAACTCAAAGGAGGAGACAAAGGCAATGAATGAATGCATGAATGAATGAATGACTACGGGAGAGAACTCTATGGTAAGACAATTTTCTGATGTAATCAAGGACTAAGAATTAATTCTCTGATTACTTCAGAGATGCAGCTTCATTGTTCTATTATTCTATCAAACGCTTTAAACACTTAACATATGATGCAAACGCAGGTGTCCAATCTAGACTTCCTGGAGTATGTGTGTTTGTGTACGTGTGTGTTTTAGTTAGCTTGAATGTATTGGGCCTCAGAATAATTTCTACACACCATGACTGCTTCTAATTCTGCTGAGGGTATGTGTGTGTTCACAGAGGGTGTGTATTTCTTTGTATAGGTATGAAGAAAAAGAATTAGATGTGCCTTAAGAGCTTTTTGTAAATACTGATGAGTTAAAAGTACAAATTAAATCACTGTCCATTCCTTTATAGACCGCTAGACAAAAAAAAAAAAAAAAAAAAAGGTAAAGCAGAACACCTGCGACAATATAAACTCAGTCTTGGAATTTCGATAAACCATCAGCTGCTCTTCAGCATTTACACAGGAAACAAACTTTCATTCATTAAAAAATGTTTATCAAAAATTATATAGCCTCTTTTCCAAGTGGTCTCCTCAAACCTCTCATTTAGAGAGACTTAATTTTCTTATGCTTTGGAAATTGGTGATGGGTGAGTATAATGAACACACCATTTTCAGCTAGAATAGGCAACTTATTGCAATGCGATTCAATGCTATTTTTCCAAATGTACCCACCTTTCCTCTTCTCACTCCATACTATTTTATATCCCACATTTAGCAACACTGCTACCTGAATATGTATTTTAGTTCACTGAATTAAAAAGATTAAAACTATTTCTAAACCACATTATAAAATCAGACATCAGGAGAATACTCTATTGAAATGTCTATTCAGTTTGAGAGATAAAAACGGAACTAGACTCCTATGAATGCTGTTTTGGAAGGGAGACACTATACTTGCCTTCTGGTTAATCCACAGGTATTTGACAATTGCTATGTGGGAATAATTGTGTTAGTTCTGTAGCAATTATGAAGACCTACAGTAATCCTTCGCCCATGGTGAACTCCTATTATACAAATGTAAGCATACTGAGATTTAATGAGTCACCCCTGATGTTTTTCACTGGGGCTACAAGGAGCTTAGGCAGTTGCTCACATGAGCTGGGAAATGGAGAAAGTTATCTCCTCTCTCCTTCTTGTTTTTCCTCTCTCCTTTCCTTTTCCTTCTCTCTCTCATTTTGCTTTTGACAAATAAAGTCTTGAGAAACAGATATAGGTGTGTCAGCAGAGATTTGTGTTGCATGAGAAGTCCCCTATGGGAAGCTGAAAAATTAGGGCTAAAAGAAGCGTTAGACAGAAAAGCGCTGAAGCAGCCACAATTGGCAAAGCAGGGATGGGAGGTGGAGAGCAGGCTCTGGGTGCAGATAGTTGTAGGGACAAGCAGCAGAGGAGACTTGCTTACAGGAGGGCTCATCACAGGTGATGTAGACCAGCAAGGAAACAGAAAGCAGAATTGTCCCCACGTCCCTGTGCTTAACACACCTGTTCCCAGAATGTATCCCAGTATTCAAGAGCTACTGAACTTGATGCAAATGTAATCCCACTCTACATCAAAGGAAACATGGAATAACTATACAGCTTCTTGCATTTATAACAATAATATAAATCATTGGCAGAAATGAATTAACTCACCCTTGATGTGCCTTATGGAAACTTTGCAATGAGATCATAACAGATATTTCAGGTTTTATTCTGATAGATAGCAACAAAATTTACTTGACAAAATGGAGGAGTCAGTGGCACTGAGTAACTGACATTATCAAACACTAGGTTTTACCTCTTGGATAGGAGGCCTGTCAGTCTCCAAGAGCCAATTGCACCTTCTAACAATGCTGAAAAGTAGCAAGACGTTTGCAAACTTGAAGTAGCTGATTCTGAAAGCAAGATTTGGTCTAGATTTCAAAACTTAAGAATGTCACAGTAAAAACTGATCTCTCTTCATGAATAAAACTTAATCTTGAATGTATGCAACAAATATTTCCATTTTCATTAGTATGAAATATATTTTTCTATCCCTTTTTCAGTCTGTGTGCGTCTTTTGATCTGAAGTGGGTCTCTTGTATACAGCATTCATATGGGTCATGATTTTTTATCCATTCAACTACCCTATGTCTTTTGATTGGAGTATTTAATCCATTTACATTTAAAGTAATTGTTGTTGCCATTTTATTATTCATATTTATGTTCTCCCCCATCCTTCTTTAAAAAAAAGAAATCCCTTTAACATTTCTTGTAATACTGCTTTGATGGTAATGAGTTCCTTTAGCCTTTTCTTGTCTAGGAATTCTTTATCGGTCCTTCAATTTTAAATGATAGCCTTGCTGGGTAGAGTAATCTTGGTTATAGGTCCTTGCTTTTCATCACTTTGAATATTTCCTGCCACTCCCTTCTGGCCTGCAAAATTTGTTTAGAAATCAGCTGAACATCTTATGGGAGCTCCCTTGTAAGTAACTATTTCATATGGTTGCCTTTCTCTTGCTGCTTTTAGGATTCTTTCTTTGTCTTTAATCTTTGCATTTTAAGTATGTGTCTTGGTGTTTGAGACTCTCTGAACTTTCTGAGCTTGTATGTGTATTTTCTTCACCAGATTCGAAAAAATTTTTGTCATTATTTCTTCAAATAGGTTTTCTTTAATCACTTGTTCTTTCTCTTCTCCCTCTGTTACCTCTATAATGTGATTGTTGTTATGCTGGATGTTGTCCCACAGGCCCCTCAAACTATCTGCATTTTTTAAATAAATGATAAAGATTTATTCAAGGGTTTCAGGGTTTGTAAACCAGAAACACAACTAGACAACAACCAGGGTGTTCCAAAGAAGAAAGAAAAACTAAGGGTTCTTATAGTAAAAAGGTAATTCTTGAGAAAAATCAGTTCTACATTCTTAGCCTCTGGATTTGTCCGTGATACTAATCTTCTAGATGACCAGTCTGGAGAATGGATGTCAGGCAGTCTGCACACATGAAGATTCTTTCCTTAGCCTGCAGGGAGTAAATCACAGGGTTACCTAGAGATCTGATACACATTCAGACATTGGCTCTGACCTGTAAAGTTCAAAAGTTTAAGTTTTCAGGCTAGTTCAAACAAGAATAGAATAAATTCCACATACCTCAACGTACTTGATTTTAGTAATTTAGCGGCTTGACTCTAGTAACTCTATTTTATTTTATTTTTTTAACTAAAGTTTATTGGGGTGACAATTGTTAGTAAAGTTACATAAATTTCAGGTATACAATTCTGTATTACATACTCTATAAATCACATTGTGTGTTCACCACCCAGAGTCAGTTCTCCTTCCATCACCATATATTTGATCCCCTTTACCTTCAACTACAATCCCTCTTCCCCCTTACCCTCTGGTAACCACTAAACTATTGTCTGTGTCTATGAATTTTTGTTTCTCATTTGCTTGTCTTGTTCTTTTGTTGTTTTTGGTTTATATACCACATATCAGTGAAAACATAGTTGTCTACTTTTTCTGTCTGACTTATTTCGCTTAGCATTATAATCTCAAGATCCATCCAGGTTGTCACAAATGGTCCTATTTCATCTTTTCTTGCTGCCGAATAGTATTGCATTGTGTATATATACCACAAATTCTTTATTCATTCATCTATCAAAGGACATTTTGGTTGTCTTGGCCACCGTAAATAAAGCTGAAATGAACATGGGAGCACACTTGTCTTGGCCACCGTAAATAAAGCTGAAATGAACATGGGAGCACACTTGTCTATATGGATAAGTTTTCAGATTTTTTGGGTAGCTACCCAGGAGAGGGATTGCTGGGTCATATGGTAATTCTATTCGCAATTTTTTGAGGAACCTCCACACTGTCTTCTATAGCAGCTGCACCAGTCTGCATTCCCACCAACAGTGTATGAGAATTCCTTTTTCTCCACAGCCTCTCCAACACTTGTTACTATTTGTCTTGTTGATGATAGCCATTCTGATTGGGGTGAGGTGCTATCTCATTGTGGTTTTTATTTGCATTTCTCTGATGATTAGTGATGTTGAGCATTTTTTATATGTCTATTTGCCATTTGTATGTCCTCTTTGGAGAAATGTCTCTTCAGGTCCTCTGCACATTTTTCAATTGGGTTGTTTGTTTTTTTTGGTGTTGAGTTGTATGAGTTCCTTGTATATTTTGGATATTAGCCCCCTATCAGAGGCACTGATTGCAAAAATCTTCTCCCATTCAGTTGGTTGCCACTTTAGTTTGTCGATGGTTTCTTTTGCTGTGCAGAAGCTTTTAAGTTTGATATAGTCCCATTCATTTACTTTAGCTTTTACTTCGTCTTTGGAGTCAAAATCATAAAATGCTCTTTGAACCCAAGGTCCATAAGTTTAGTATCTATGTTATCTTCTATGCAGTTGATTGTTTCAGGTCTTATGCTTAAGTCTTTGATCCACTTTGAATTAATTTTGGTACATAGTGACAGATAGCAGTCCAGTTTTATTCTTTTGCACGTGGCTTTCCAATTCTGCCAGTACCATTTATTGAAGAGGATGTCTTTTCTCCATTGTATGTTTTTTGCTTCTTTGTCAAAAATTATCTGTCCATATTTATGTGGTTTTATTTCTGGGTTCTCAATTCTATTCCATTGGTCTATGTGTCTGTTTTTCTGCCAATATCATGCTGTTTTGATTATTGTTGCCCTGTAGTACAAGCTAAAGTCAGGGAGTGTGATACCTCCAGCATTGTTCTTTTTTCTTAAGATTGCTTTAGCTATTCGGTGTCTTTTGTTGTGCCATACAAATCTGATGATTTTTTGTTCTATTTCTTTTAAAAATGCCATTGGGATTTTGATGGGGATTCCATTAAATCTGTATATTGCTTTGGGTAATATGGCCATTTTAACTATGTTGATTCTTCCAATCCATGAGCATGGAATATCTTTCCATTTCTTTGTGTCTTCTTCAGTTTCTTTTAAAAATGTCTTATAGTTTTCAGCATGTCGGTCTTTCACATCCTTGGTTAAGTTTATTCCTAGGCATTTTATTATTTTTGTTGCAATTGCAAAAGGAATTGTTTTTTTATATTTCTTTTTCTGAGATTTCATTGTTAGTATATAGGAATGTGTTGGGCTTTTGTACGTTGATTTTTGTAGCCGGCAACTTTACTGTATTCTTTGATTGTTTCTAATAGTTTTTTGGTGGAGTCTTTAGGGTTTTCTATATATAGCATTACGTTATCTGCAAAGAGTGACATTTTAACTTCTTCATTCCCAATTTGGTTGCCTTTTATTTCTTTCTCTTGCCTGATTGCTCTGGCGAGGACTTCCAACACTGTGTTGAAAAGCAGAGGTGATAAGGGACAGCCCTGTCATGTTCCTGAACGTAGAGCATAGGGCTTCAGTTTTTCAACGTTAATTATGAAATTAGCTGAGGGTTTCTCATATATAGCCTTTATTGTGTTAAGATATTTTCCTTCTATACCTATTTTATTCAGTGTTTTAATCATAAACGTATGTTGTATCTTGTCAAATGCTTTTTCTGCATCAATAGATATAATTGTATGATTTTTTTTCCTTTATTTTGTTTATGTGATATATCACATTGACGGATTTGCGTATGTTGAACCATTGTTGTGCCCCTGGGATAAACTCCACTTGGTCACGATGAATAATCTTTTTAATGTATTGTTGCATTCAATTTGCTAGAATTTTGTTTAGGATTTTTGCATCTGTATTCATCAGAGATATTGGCCTATAGTTTTTTTTGTGTTGTCCTTACCAGGTTTTGGTATCAGGGTAATGTTGGCCTTGTAAAATGAGTTAGGGATTAGTCTCTTCTTCAATTTTTTAGAAGAGTTTGATCAGGACAGCTTGTAGATCCACTTTGAAGGTTTGGTAGAATTCACTAGTGAAGCCATCTGGTCCCAGACTTGCTTTTGGGAAGGTTTTGGATGACTAATTCAACTTCCTTACTGGTAATCGGTCTATTAGATTTTTCAGCTCTTCATGATTCACCCTGGAAGGCTATGTGTTTCTAAGAACTTGTCATTTCTTCTAGGTTATTGAATTTACGACATATACTCCTTCATAGTATTCTTGGATGATCCTATGTATTTCTGTGGCATCCATTATAACTTATCCTTTTCATTTCTGATTTTGTTTATTAGTGTATTTTCCCTTTTTATCTTAGTGAATCTAGCCAAGGGTTTGTCAATTTTGTTAATCTTTTCAAAGAACCAGCTCTTTGTCACATTAATTTTTTCTAAAGTCTTTTTGTTCTCTATTTTGTTTAGTTCTGCTCTGATTTTTATTATTTCCTTTCTTCTGCTGACCTTGGATTTCATTTGTTCTTCTTTTTGTAGTCCTTCAAGGTGTATTGTTAGTTGTGAGGTTATTTATTTGGGCTTCTTCTTGTTTCTTGACATAGGCATGTAATGATATAAATTCCCCTCTTAAAACTGCTTTCGCTGCATCCCCAAAATTTAGGTACAATGTATTTTCATTCTCATTTATTTCTATGTATCTTTTGATCTCTCCTCTTATTTCTTCTTTGACCCATGCGTTCTTTAACAGTATGTTGTTTAATCTCCACGTATTTGTGTTTTTTCTTGCTTTATTTTTGCAGTTGTTATCAAATTTCAAAGCCTTGTGATCAGAGAACATGCTTGGTATGATTTCAATCTTCTTAAATTTGCTGAGGCTAGATTTATATCCCAATATATGGTCTATCTTTGAGAATGTTCAATGTACACTGGAAAAAAAATGTATAGTCTGGTGTTTTAGGATGAAGTGCTCTATAAATGTCAATTATGTCCATTCATCTAATATGTCATTTAGAGCTGCTATTTCTTTATTTTCTGTTTGGATGACCTATCCATAGCTGTCAATGATGTATTTAGGTCCCCTAGTATAACTGTGTTTCAGTCAATTTTTAGTTCTGTGAGTAGTTGCTTGGTATATTTTGGTCCTCCTTGATTGGGGGCATAAATATTGATGACTATTATGTCTTCTTGTTGTATAGTCCCCTTTACCATTATGAAATATCCATCTTTGTCTCTTGTTACCTTTTTAACCCTGAAATCTGTTTTATCTGATATCAGTATGGCTATACTTGATATTCTCTGGATACCATTTGCTTGGTGTGTCAGTTTCCACCCTTTCACTTTGAGCCTATGCTTGTCCTTATAGCTGAGATGTGTCTCTTGGAGACAGCATTGGGTTGGGTTTCATTTCTTGATCCCATCTGCTACTCTGTGCCTTTTTATTGGTGAGTTCAGTCCATTTCCATGTAGGGTGATTATTGATATGTGAGGATTTCCTATCATTCTATCTTTAGTTTTCTGGTAAGACTGTGTCTCCACTGTTTCTTTGTCCTTTTGTTGTCTGTTATTTCCATGTGATGGTATTCTATGATTTTCCCCTCTATTTCTTCTTTTATTACAGTATATATTTCACTTCTGGATTTTTTTGAGTGGTTACATTAAGTTTATGTAAAAGAAAGTTTGATATTTAGAGTATTCCATTTTCTTCAGCATGCTTACTTTCTCCATTCCCATATTCCAGTTCAGGCCTTTACTACCTTCCCTTTTATGTTTTGGTTGCCACAAATTGTCCCTGTTGATGGTGGTCAAATAGCCTCCTTTAGTATTTCTTGTAGTGCAGGTCATGTGTTACAAAATTCCCTCAGCTTCTGTACGTCTGGAAAAGTCTTTATTCCTCCTTCATAGCTAAAGGATATCTTTGCTGGATATATTATTCTTGGCTCATAATTTCTGTTTCAGTAGTTTGAATCTTTGGTTCTACCCCTCCGCCCCCTGGCTTGTAGAGTTTTTGCTGAAAAAATGATATTCTAATGGGCTTTTCTTGGTAGGTTACCATCTTTTTTTTCCTGGCTGCCTTGAGGATTCTTTCTTTCTCGTTGATTTTTGACAGCTCCAATACAATGTGCCTTGGAGCAGGCCTGTTGGGGTTGAGGTAATTAGGTGTTCTATTTGCTTCTTGGATTCAAGGATCCAGTTCTTTCCACACGTTTGGGAAGTTCTCACCTACCATTTGTTTGAATATACTTTCTGTTCCCTTCTCTTTTTCTTCTCCTTTTGGTATGCCCATTATTATTATATTGCTCTTTCTGAAGGAGTCAGAAAGTTCTTGTAGAGTTCTTTCATTTCTTTTAAGTCTCAAGTCTCTTTCTTCTTCCATCCGTGGTCATTTCCTGATTTCTGTCTTTGACGTCACTGATTCTTTCCTCCATCTGGTCAACTCTACTACCTCAGCTGGCTATTTCATTCTTAACTTCTTCTACTGAGTTCTTAATCTCCAGAAATTTTATTTGGTTCTTTTTTAAAATTTCAATCTCTTTGGTAAAATGTTCATTTTGTTCTTTGATTGTGTTTCTGAGTTCATTAAACTGCCTGTCTGTGTTTTCTTGCATCTCGTTGAGTTTTTAAGAACTGCAATCTTGAATTCTCTGTCATTTAAATCACATATTTCCGTGTCTTTAAGTTCATTTTTGGAGACTTTTCACTTTCTTTCTGAGCTGTCTTGTTGCCTTGGTTATTCATGGCAATTAATGATTTATTATTTCTCTTCCTAGACATCTACAGGAGTGGGTTCTGCAACAGGTTGATAGGAAGAGGTCTTTCTTTTGCTTTCCAGTACGTGTTTTTGTAGAATGTTTTATTTTCTCTCCGACTGCAGTCCTTTTTTCTCTCTCATACTGTAGTGTTGTTTTCTCTGCACTATTCCAGCTTCTCACACAATGGGGGGATTCCCTGGAAGGCGGGCTTCTCCTCTGTTAATAGTTCTCCTGGGTCACAGGGTGTCGAGTCCCTATGGGGATAAGGAGAGCCTTTGAAGTTCCAAAGCTCTTCTGCACCAGATTCAGAGCCCCTGTGTTTCAGCAGTTCTGTTTACTCCTGCAGGGATCCACCCAGATAGGTGGTGATAGGGACTGGGTGAGTTGTGAGAGGTGGCCCAGAGCAATTGCAGTGACCACCACCACAGCCAGTGGAGCTGCTTCCACAGCTCCCTCCCCTTTGCCGGAACTTGTTGGGCTGCAGTCTGTGTCTGTGGACCACAGTTCTCAGAACTGCAAATATTCTGTTCTTTTGATCTGACACTGCTACTGTTCTGCTTCTAGCACTGGGCAGGTGGGGGCGGAGAGAGATCTGGGAGGCTAGGGACGGGGCAGCTAGTCTCAGTGCCTAAGGCTTCCATTCTCTGCTCAGCAATGAGGTCTTAAAGCACCATTTTCAGCCTTCTTCCCTCACTCGTTGCTCTGAGGTCGCTGCCCTGCATTGGGTTCAGCCGTGTTATGTGCTGTCCCCTCAGCCCTGTTATCCTCATTTTTTAAATCACTTTTTGCAGTTCTGATTGGGTGATTACTTTGCTTCCAAATCCCTGATTTGATCCTGTGCTTCATTTAGTCTGCTGGCGATACCTTCCAGTGTATTTTTTATTTCAGTTATTCTTCATTTCTGAGTGGTTCTTTTTTATGGTTTCTATGTCCTTTTTTATTCTTACTATCTCTTTGTTGAAGTTCTTACTGAGTTCATTTATTCTTCTAAGTTCATTGAGCATCTTTATAACCATTGTGTTGAACTCTGTATCTGGTAGGTTTCTTGCCTGCACTTCGTTTAGTTCTTTATCTGAAGTTTTCTCTTGTTATTTCATTTGGGACATATTTCTTTGTTTCCTCATTTTGGCTGCCTTCCTGTGTTTGTTTCTATATATTAGGGAGATCCGTTTTGTCTTCTAGTCTTGGCCGAGTGGCCTTACGTAGTAGTTGTCCTGTAGGGCCCAGTGGCACAGTCTCCCTGGTCACCTGTGCCAGGTGCTTCTGGAATGTCCTTTGTGAGGATTGCATGTGCCCTCCTATTATAGTTGAGCTTTGGTTACTATTAGCATTTTAGTAGGTGGGATTCGCCCTTAGGCTGATTGGCTGTGGGATTTGACCATGTCCACAGTTTACGGGCTGCTGTGAAAGGGGCTTAACGTGCAGAATGGAATTTGCACCAGCAGGCTCTGGTGCCTTTTGAGACTGCCTTTGGGTGTGCTGCTTGTGGGGCTAATTGAGTGGTGCTCTGCTGTGATCTGATGCCAACCTCTAGGTATGTTGTTTCTGGAGCCTCTTCAGAAGGGTTCCAGTGTAGCCCCAGGTCAGCCACTGCCTGTTACTGCCCAGGAACTACCTGGTAGGAGCTAAAGCAATCTACAGTTGTTTGCTCTCTATGCTGGACCTAGAGTCACATGGGAGAGACCATGCTGTGAACGAAAGACAATTGCCACCAGTACCAGGCCTAGGTAACTCGCAATAGCTCAGGGCACTCTGAGGCCTGCTGCCACCTGCTGCCTCCCATAAGGCTCAGTCTCTGACAAAGACTTGTTCAGTATGCAACTTAGGTGAGGCAGGGTCTCAGAGAGTCACCAAGATGGGATGAGTAGTGGTCTCCAGGTTATTGTAGATTCTGGTTTGGTGCTACTGCTGAGCCTACAGATACCCAGCAAATGTCTCAGAGTATACCAATGTTAGTTGCCACCTGCCTGGGGCTGGTGAATCCCTGAGGGTTGTCAAAGAAAGAGCGCAATGTGGGCAGGGCTGTTTGCTGGCCAAGAATGTATCTCCAGAGTTGCTTGAGTTGGGTGGGACAGGGTCCCAGGGAGTCTCCAGGGTGGAGCAAGTGGAGCTTATCAGGGCAATGCAGATTCAAATTTTGCCACGTGGCGAGGTTGTGGAGGTTCTACACAAGAAAGATGCAACCTACCTGCCAGCTGCATGGAAGGAAGATTCTACACAGGGAAAATGGCAACTGTCCCTCTAGTCCTCACTCTGAAGCCACACAACTCTGTTGCTCCCTGTATGTCTCTGATTCCTCCCGAGTCACCATACCTCCACCAGATCCCAGGGTGCATGCATATGAATGAGTGAGTCTATGTGCAGGCCCCTTAGGAGGACATTTGGGTTTTTAGCAGCCTTCTGTCCGAAGAATCCCCACTGTTTTTCACATCTAGATGTTGTGGGGATTTCTCTTCCTGGCACCAGTACTCAGGGCTGGAGAACCTGGTGTGGGGCTAGGGTCCCTTGCTCCTCTGGGAGGAAACCTCTGTGGTGGAGATATCCCTACCAATTCTCAACTGCCACATGCAGATGTTGGGCTGATCAGTTTGTGTCTCTGCCCCTCCTACCAGTCTGGATGTGGCATTTTTATATACTCAGTTATAGGACTTCTGTTTAGCTAGACTTCAGATGGTTCTACAGGTTGATTGTCTATTTTTTTTTTTAACTTTAATGTGGCATGGAAGGAGGCAAGTACAGTATTTTTCTACTCTGCCACCTTGTATCCTCATCTTTGTAAGAATTTTTAAAGTTAGTATATTTTAATGTATCAATAACAAGTTAAAACAAATATAAAATGACTTTTGTATAAATTATACAAGTCCAAGTAGTAAACATAAAATTATAGAAAATGAAAATTTTAATCACAATAATTAGCAACTGAGAGTTCAAAGATATAATTTATTATAAAATAATTATATTAATGTCTTACTTTCATAGGGAACAATGCTGTTTATAACTGCTTCAATTCTCACTTGTCCTATTTCCGTACAGAAATTATTACTAGATTTAAGTCTTTTTTGTGTGTTGTTCTTTAAAACATATACAAATGGATTTGAGTTTCAGTAATTGGCCTACACTAAGCTTTACTACAACCAACCAATTTTTAACTCACATGCCAAGGTTTTATTTAAACCAGCCAATCACTTTTCCTAGTAAAAACTCTGTGGCGTTTGCTCTTATGAGTTCTGTAATTTTGGTGTTTTCTTCTCTATGAGTAAATCCTCAATGTTCTAAACCAATTGTTCAGAGTTATCCTTTGATAGTTAATCCAAAGACCTCTTCCTACAGACCTAATCTCTCGGTGTTTAATCAGATTATCACTGTCCCATCAGGCAGAAACCACAACAGTGCATTTATTCTTCCTCAGTCATTTTTTTTTTTTTTGGATCAGTTTCTTTATAATTCTTCAAAATAACATCATAAAAATATTAAAAAGATCGTGGAATTTTTATGATTGTGAATTTTTTTTTTCAAAATTATATTGTTGAATACAAAATTAAAAGAATTTTATTTTGAAATTTAATTTTGAATTCTGAACTGATAACAGGATTTGAGGTCAAAACAAGTCTTCCTTTTTTCTAGTATTTTCTATATTGGAGAAATTGGCATAAATGTAAAGATATATTTTGGCATCAGGATTATAGACTTTGTAAATATTATCACTTCTATTTTTTTAAAATCTTCTGAACCACTTTGATGCACTCAAGGGCATTCTGTATATTGAATTTTGGTTTATGTATCATTTTACTTAAAACATAGAGCCAAATTATTACTTAGGAAATATAAAAAAAGAGTTTTGAAGTACTTTTGGCTTGTGTTCTGTAATTTACATCTTTATTAATATCACCAACAGTTTCTATAAGAGCACACACAGCATTTAATTGAGTTTTAATGGCCTAGTGAAAATGACTTGAATTTCTCATTGTGGATTCTGCAATGATTTCAAATTTGCATTTGTTAAACGTGTTTTCAAAATATTTCATTGAAGCCAAAGAGTAATAATTATATAACCTTTGGATGATGTTTTAAAAAGTTTTTTTGAAAACTTAAGTGATAATAAAAGAGCTTTTTGCTTCATATTTTGTTACAAAACAATAAATTCTGAGTGACTTAGAAGTGCTTTCAAGGATCTTTTGTGGCAAATCATTTGTCTGCCATGTTTTCAAATTAAGGCCCTTTAGAACCCCAAGCTTCTAAAAAATTTTTGGCTTAGACTTATTCTTTTCTATCTAGTCTATTATATATATATTCCTTCTCCAGAATCTGGTTTTGTACTTAATCCCCTAAATGTGCAATATTATTTATTGTTAATGTTTATGTTCTGCATAGAAGTTCTATCATAATGCTTTCAAATTTGTCTTTAGTTTCTGTTAAATGAAAATTCCTATTATCATATACAAAGTTTCTTGGATGATTTTCTGATAATGGGCACTACTTTGCCAAAAAACTGAATCAGTTTTGTGAGTTCAAAAAGGAACATCAATATTTTTATCATTAGTATATAGTGTCTTTATATCATTATTATATTCATAAAACTGATTTCAACTTAAAAACACTACTATTTTTAATGAGTATTTTACTTTGTTCATGTTTACAAAAATGCTGTGAGTGCTGCCAATAATTGTACAATCAGTCTCAATCTTCAGTTGATTTTTCTCTCACCAAAGAGTTAAAAATATTTTTAAAAATTACATAATCATCAGAGATAATAAACTAAACAGGATGCAATGGGTTTTTCACCATTTTAAAGAATTTGTTTTCAGAATAAATTTTGAAAATGTCATATTAGTACTATCTTTCGGAAAACTAAAATTTATTACTTACCCAGGCTATGTACCTGGATCAGCAGACAGTATGCTTGGTGTAATATGCTCTTTGTGATTTTATATTCCTGCATTTCTTGAAATTTTGTTTTAGTAATGGTTCGTATGGAGACATACAGTAAATTTCCCCATGTTCCATCTGTACTCTAAGTGTGGCCACATTCTGCTCATATTAGGTGCTCTGAAGTACTTTTCATTTTTTTCTACCTTTCCCTTTATTTTCTCCAACATTTCATTCAATGATTATAATAATTTTGTTTTATGATGGCTTTTTGGTTTTTTTGATGGCCACCATTTAAAAAATTTGTTTCGAATTTTTCATAACAACAAATAATCAGTATTTATTTTGTGGCTTGTTAAATTAGAGATTACTAAATCTCTAATTTATATGTACAAAATACTTTTTAAAGGTTAGTGATGGTACATAGATATTGCTTATTGCATAGTGATTTATATCACAATGAAAGTACTTGTACATTTAAATCAAAAACTCAGTAATACCACTGGTACAGTAAGTAAATGGCAAATAAAATGAATTAAAATATAGAATGTCAAGTTTAACCATGTACTAATATTAATAGGGAATTTTTAAATTAGATATTTGCTGATCACTAAATATGTCACTGTAAAAAGGACATCTTATTTAGTGTCAAAACGTATTTCAGATATGGTCAGATCAATAAGATCTTTCAATTATCAAACTTGTTCCTCTTTCATAAGTTAATGTGGCATAACATTGTATGTATATGTATATATAAGTATATAATATATAATATATCTTAGAATAACACACTTTATTTTCATTGGTCATGAAATTGTCATAATATATTCATTTTTGTAGAACAAAACTACCACCATCAGAAGATTGTCACTATAAATATGGAAATTGTCCATCTTTGAAGTCAACAGTTATAATAAAAATACCAACATTGTTATAGTATATATATATAAAAAAAAGCTATGATGTGTGGAGTTTCCTGATGTTGTTCTTGTATAGTGAACAACCTGAACAGTTGAACATGATAGCCCTAGGGACTGGATCTGTCCCTTAATTGAAAGTGGTGAGTGACTGGCAACCATTAAATACTATGTGTCCTTGCCCCTTTGACCGCAATGATTGGAACTCAGATGGGCAACTCACCTAAGCTGGACTAATCATAGTCCCTTACTTAGGCACGGGATCCAAGATAGAATTCATCTTTGGGGGTAGACAGAAACAGATGCCAGTAATCAGGTCTGATAGAATGAACAGGAAAACCTGGTCAGCAGAGAGGGTGAGAAAAATGCAAAGAGAGTTTGGATGTCATTCAAGTGCCTAGTAGAGGCCTTACTGCACCTGTGACTCTTAGTCCTATAAATCAAATCACTACCCATTGGTAGAGGGTTACCTGGAAAGACATAAATATACACATACATATGTTTGTTTGTTTTTAAATAAGAGAAGCTGCCAGCCATTACTCCTTTAACTATGTGGAGGGAGAGTTGGGGAGTCTGGTCCATTCTATATCATGCCTGGTATCATTGTCCCCAGTGTCACAACTGAAAAGTGACAGCTTAGGTCAGTTGCCCATCTGACAGCCAATGCACCTTTGTCTACTGCACCACCATGGTGATCCACTTCCCTCTTTTGGATGATGGAAGCCCAATTCACAGAGTAGAGAACTCCTTTAAAAAGAGATACTGGATTTCCTATTAATGTGTGCAGAGAGTGAACTGAGCTTAATTGGAAAATAAAAGAAACATATCCATATTTATACCACAGGTAGTTCCTACAAGTCCTGATTCTTATCAATTCTTCTTTTGGATTAATTTAGCTAGAGTTATTATCTTTGTTAGATGCAACCAAAGGAGTCCTAACCAATACAGACAGAAGAATTACATTTTGGGGACATGAACTTATCTAAACCCCAGTCCAGGTTGCCTGTTTTATAAGTGAATTCTATCTCCAGTTATTAATGTTTTATAACATTAACCATCAATAAACTGTAAAATAGTGTATTACATTCAATACAGTTAAGTCTTCTTATAACCTGCTTCCCCCAGGAAAAGCAAAACCAATTGGACTCTCTCCTATCAAAGGCCAGAAGTGACTTCCTACCTCAAAAGTATCTCCAAACACTTAGTATATATGGAGATTGGTAAATTAACTCAGTGCAACACATTGATGTATGAAAGGAGGTTTAAAAATCTCCTCCTCACGATCTCAGTACCTCCCCTGCCAGGTAAGTTGTCACCCCAGTAAACTTCAATTGAAAAAAAAAAACAAAAAAAAAAACCTCAATTTATTCAATGATTTTACAGTAAATCAACTGCCTTCTCTATGTAGCAAAATATTTCTGTTAAACAACAGGTCAGTTGGTTAAGTATCACTATTTTGTTGTCTCTGTAAAATGCTATAGTGAGTAAAATTATACTGTTATGGTTGCATTGCTTAAGAATACGCATGCAGTGGCTTTGATTTACTAACCTAATTTATATCCCATTCTCAGCTGTATTTATCTTCTTCTTTAGTCATCCCAGTCATTTCCAAATACCATTGTTGTAGCTCTCTGTCATACCATTATTTTTCTTTACCTTGAAAGAACCCAGATAGCTTCACAGATAAGTTATTTGTTATATATCTTTGGAGTGAATTTCATTATATAAGCAAAGTTGATTGTACAGTAACTTTAAGCTTTTTAGAGTGTAATATTATTTACTATATTTGACCAGCTGATCTCTGCAATTCAATTGCTTCACATAATATCATATTCAAACAGCTTGTTTGCATATTTTTAATTTCAAAGGTTAAATCATCCTTTTTCCATCTCCCTGTTGAAAATGAAGTTGTTTGGAAGAACATTGTGAATTAGTTACCAGTGTAAGGAGCTGATATAAGAATATTTACCACATCATGTTATTCCTGTTGCAAGATATTTTAATGCTCACCAGACTGATATGAAAAACAGTGATGACATTAGCCACATATTAGATAATGTCTTGGCAAGTTATGTTAAAATGAGGAAATCGAATGACTCAACATGTACTGTTTCCTGGGTCAAGATATACCTATATTTGATATCTTTCTAGAGTCCAAACGCCACCTATTGGTAGGAGGTTTCTCTGCAAAATGTGTTTTAAAAAGCAAAAACAAAACAAACAAAATTGCAGGGCAAGTTAGAATTGAGTGAGATATTCACCAATTATAGGGTTCAGACATTTGTCTGAACTACAGATCTGACTGGAGGCTTATGGTTGATTTTGAGAAAACAAATATGACAAGAGAAGACTGGCATATTTTCTCCACTGGTATTGTTTCTATTTCCAAAGTTTTGGAATTTGGTTCCTTCACATTTTCATAGAAATCACCGTATTTCTCAGGATTACCTGAAAGTTTTAGACTTAGAACTATCTTTTTTTTTGTACCATAACTATGGATCAGACTATAAAAGAATTTCTGAGGAAGAAGTATTTTACAAAAGCAAGTTTAGAAAGAGAACATGAAAATAGTTTTCAGGCATAATAACTGGTCAAAATAAAGAATATATCATAGTTATAAAATAATTGAAAAGACGATCGTGTAAACTGTTTGAATGGAATAAAATAATCAAACTCAAACATTAAAATTCAGAGAAGAAAAATATCTTCATTAACTAAATTAAACAAAAGAAAATAACCAAGTGAAGTAATAGATATTCACATTAAAAAACATAAAAAAACAAATAGGAGAGGGAGGAAACCAATCTTAGGAATTCCTCTTTCTACTTTCCTCATTTAGCTGGAATCTTCTCTTGGTTCAAGGCTTCAAGTCCACCCATGTGATTTAGATGCCTGTTCTCTGACCTCCAAAAGCAGTCTGTGCGTATTTCTATCACAGGACTTTTTCCATTTCACTATAACTGTTTATTCATATCTTTCTTCACTGACAGGGGATTGGAGATCGAGTCTTACTGCATCTACAGTGGCTAACACAGTGCTGGCAAAAATAACTGCTCATAATTGTTCATTGGAAAAATGAATAAACTTCAAGTTTATAAATGTTATGAATCCCAAATAGAAGAATGAAAAACACTTGTTTCACTTGGCTCTCAGGGCACCACAGTCTCTTGGGTTTTTCCTCTACCTCATTGGCTGTCTCTCCTCTGGCTCCTTTGCTCATTCTTCCTTATCACCTGGATCTCTTAAGCCTTTGTCCTTAGATTTCCTCTCTCCTATCAAAACTCAAATCGTTAAAGGTATTTGTCTTTGATTTTGAAAAATGCATACGTTTATGGAGCTCATAATTTTCTTTTGATACAGGAAAACATGAGCAGGACTGTGAAATCCTGGTCAGGTGAATTTTGAAGAGGTTGGTATGAAGCTAAAGTTTTTCTTTCAATCCTTAATGATATTCAAAGAAACATGGACTATAAAGAGTAGTCAGGAGTTTATATTTGGACTGAATATTTGGAGTGAATTTTGACAATTTCTAACCATAGAACAGATACACAGGGGCTCAAATATGCCAGTCTCAAGTCTGAGGAGGATGAAAGTAAATATCAAATGAGTTCAAATTAGATAATATATTCACAGCAAGAGTTCAATAAATGATAGCCATAAGCTATTTTTAATGAAAGTCTGGCAATTCGTTGATTCTGTGTTATGCTTATAGCTTTGCACCACACACAATCATCTGATAAGTGAATAGACAGTTGCCATTGATAATAGGCATTAAATTATGGACTAGAATTACCCATGTCAAATACAAGAGAGACACCTTTTAAAATTGAACCTAGAAAATCCTTTCTCCACATCACACAGGATAATTCCTTTTTCAAAATCTACCTCATATCCCACAATATAAATATGACAGTCCATGATGATTTGAGACTGAAAAGTAAGTGCATTCATTCCAAAGCCATAAGAAAATATGTATCTAGTTTTACAGTCAACAACTTGAGCTTTGTGGTAACAGAAATATTTTAGGTAGCAGAGTATAATCATTTAAAGGTATTTTGATTTTCCACATGGTTATGTTCTTAAGAGAATGCTTAGGGGAAGCCCAGTGCAAAGGCTAGCCAGAGATTGAGCTCTTTTTTTTTCTCTAGGACCTGTTGAAATGTAACCAGTGGAGACCAAACCATGACCATGCAAATAAGACCTCCTCTGCTAATGTGCCAGTAACAGGAGACAGGAACAAGGTGAGAGACGTGGAGAGTTACCTTTGATTTCCCATAACCCCTGTCTCAGAAGCTGCCTATGAGGGCAATACTCCAAGCTAGTCTGTCCATTACTCATTACAGTTCATGACAAAGACTTCAGTTGGAACTGGATCCACTTTCCCATACACTTTTAACCAGGAACTGTGTGATAATTAGAGGATATGTTGAATTTTAGATACCATAATTCTGCCCACACATCCAACTTGTAATTTGCTAACCACAAATGTGTTTGGCCTACACATTTTATCTCTAAACTCTTTGCTTTGACATTCTCTAAAATTATGACTCTCATGTAAAACTAGACATAATGGTAAATCTTTCAGTGAAAGTTATCTACCCTAAAACCATTAAAAAATTAGGAAAAGGTGTCACGTGTACTGTGAAAACAAGGGTCCCATTGATGAAAGTGGACTTCTGTTGGAGTTGATTAATTCTGCAATACTTCCTCTAAACACTAAATATTGTGCTCTAATTATACTGCAGAAATCTAGTGACAACAGGAGGTTAAACCATTTTTTTAAATGACATTTCTCTGAGGAAATAAAATAGAATAAAATAAATGTGAGAATCCAAATATTATTTCAAATTTTTAAATTCTATGGCTATTTAATATTTTACTTGGCTAGAATATTTATGCTAATGATTGCTATCTGAATATATGCATTGTTTTTTTCCTTTACAAAAGAATATCCAGCTTAAAATAAAATTAATAGCAACTCCACAGTAACCTTTGAGATTACTAATTACTAATTAAATTGGCAAATAAGCTTCTGTCAGAAAATTTCATTCTAATGCAATAAAAACCAAAGGCCTTTAAAGCAGCTTCATCAAGTCAAGATATTAAGGAAAATGTTAGGTAGATTTTATTATCTCTAAATTCATTTGTGCTCCATCCATTTTTCTAGTTTGCCTGTATGTCTACATTGTTATATATCACATACTTTTTCGTTATCCCTGATGCCTTTGGTAATTTAGTCATACATTCATTTGTTCATTCTCTGTATCTGTTAGCTTTCATTGGTTGCAATCTACAGAAATGAACCAAAGCAGAAATGAATGAATGACGGGTAGCATAGACATGGGATAGCTCACAAAATCAAAAGAAAGATGATAAACCAGTCTTTTTTTAAGTCAAAATCACAGTCTTTTTAACGATCTAGGAAGGAAAAGAGATGGGTATTCTATTATCTTTAGAGTACCATTGTATTGGATGAATGTGCTCTGAATAGTGTGTGAGAGAGAGAGAAAGAGAGAGAACACACAATATGCTCACCTCTTGGTTCGGATGGGCAGTACCTTTATAGAAATGCTCTTCAAGACCATATTCATTGGGGTACTGCTACTTTCTCAAAGCCAATTTGAGAATTCAGTTAACCAAAGAATGGAGAATTGATGCTGGATAAATTAAAACAACTGATGACCGCTAGATTCACTTCCTTTAAAGTAAGTTTTGAACACTTCATGCCGTATTCTGAAAATGCACATGTATTTTAATTGGAATCCCTACTTCTTTTAGCTCATGGGCAGACAGAAGGACTCATCATATTTCTCTTGTAAAGACATTTGGATTATTCCTATGCGTTTTCCTCCTTTGCTACTCTAAGCAAAGCTGTGATAAACATACTGGGAATCTGTTTGTATACTTCGTTTTTACTTGGGGTAACTTTCTAAAATGGGATTCTTGAGTCAGAGGATATACAAATGTTATATATTGGATATATATGTAGAGGCATAGAAAAAAGACGAGAAGGATATATACCAAAACGTAGTGAATGGCTGCTACTGCAGTCTATTTGTAATCATGAGGAAGTGTATCACTAAAATAGAATTGAAAACTTACTCAGAAGAGAAATAACTTCCCAGAATGCTTTCTTTGCCTCCTTGTTGCTTCTTCTCAACTAGGAACCTGCCATTTTCCTCTCAAGAAGTGTTCTTACTTCAAAAAACAAACCTTTTTATTTTAGCATAATTTCAGACAGAGAAAAGTACTGCAAAGAACACCTGAAATCTGTGTAACTTTACTAACAATTGTCACCCCCAATAAACTTTAATTAAAAAAAAAATGAACTACATGTAGCCTTTATCCAGATTCCCCAAATGTTAGCATTTTACATTTGCTTTATCTCTCTTCATCTCTCTCTCTCTCTCTCTCTCTCTCTCTCTATATATATATATATATATATATATATATATATATATATATATATATATATATATATACACATATACATATACATATATATGTATATATGTATAAATTTTTTCTGCTATTTTTGAGAGTAAGCTGCAGATATAATACCCCTTAAACACTGTGATAAAGAATCTGACTCCATTTTCTGATGTTTGACTGCTGCCAACTTTTAAGCCTCAACCCACTCCTTCCCCCCTGAGAAAGCTGATGAGAAAGCCCGTGCTCTTTTGTTTGTTGCCATCAGGAGATTCAGACGGTGAAAGCCCCTGCCTGTGTACAGGAGGAACCCTCTGTCTGGCCCCACCCCCTAACCGCAGTGAAAATCCTTAGCCTGTTTTCTATTGGCTCTCTCAGACCTGCTGGTAGCCTTGCCGTGCTCTCCCGAGATACATCAGTTGTGTAAGCAATAAACCTTTTCATGCCCTCTTTAGGTGTATATGTCTTCATAAATCTCAACGACGGAACCAAATTCTGGCTCAGAGTTCATCCTACATCTGCGAAGTGATCACAACAAACCCTAAATATAATCTCTTACATAACCACAGTATAATGATCAAAATCAGCATATTAACATTGATAAACCTTTACTATCTAATCTACAGCCCCTATTCAGATCTCTTCATTTGCCTCAATTATGTTCTTTAAAACCAAAAAATATCTTGGATTATATTATTCGTCAGATGGCATGTATATTTATTTACCTCCTTTATCTGGAAAAGTTGGAGTCTTTCCTTGTCCGTCATGACATTGGCATTTTTGAAAAGTACTGATCAATTATTTTGTAAACTTTCTCAATCTGGGTTTGATGTTTCTTCATAATTAAATACAGGTTGTGTTGTAACTGGAAGTTTCTTTTGTTTCTGTGTGTTGGCTTTGTTTGTTTTTTGACCTATCAAAGGACTTTTGGTATTCTTATTATTTAATGTATCTTTCAGGTAGGAATATATTCCAATACAAATTCAGATTTAAGTCTTGAATATCCAAAGGCTGAGACAAGACTGCTGGACAATGTTTCTTACCGGCCCTCTTGTTATTGATTTGGGGTGATAAAGGTTGGCAATTACTGGGAGGTGTTGGTAAATATTGTACCGTCTGTGCTTTTGAAAACTTTGTAAGAGTTCTCTTAGAGTTAGACTTCACTGAGATATGACATTAAAGATGCCATGTTAAAACCTCCTCTTCAACAAACCTTTTTTCCTCTTTTGTTAAATTTTTAGAAAATCAAAGAGCTACTGAAAACTAAAAGGAGGGATGCGGTTTCTACTAATTGTAACTCTATTACTAGATATTGAACTTATCAATGGCTACCACATTTTAATGTAGATATTTTTGGATTATTTACAAGAAACATATACTCCTTTCATAATTAGAAAATAAATAAGGTCAAAATTTTTCCTGTTAAATAATAATCAAACCTACCCCTGACCCAAACTATCTCTTACTCTAATTATTATTTTCTCCTTCCCTTTCAGCTAAGTTCTTGAAGAATAGTGGCCACTTGATGCCCCCACATCCTCATGTCCCACCCAGTTCTGCAGTAACCTTCTCAAGTGTCACTTCTCTGTCCTCTCTGTGGCACTTTATCAGTTTTGGCCACCTCTTCCTTTGGCATCTGATTGAACATTGCCTTTCTTTGAATGGCTTGCTCTTCCCACCCAATAAATGTTGCCATTACTCAGAGTCCCACGCACGTCCCTCTTCTCACTGTTCGATGAACTCATATATTTCTGTGAGTTCAAATTCCACTTTTCCATGATGATAAGTATCCAAACCTGCAGCCTGGTCCTCTCTCCTAAACTCCAGAAATTTAGGCCAATCTGCCTAGTGCACTTTTCTGCTGTAAAGACTTGGAGCACTTCAATTTCAGCCATTACCTCCTTTCTGCCCTTGGCCTTCTTGTGCACTCAGTACTCTCTCAGACAATGATTCTAAGATTCATTCAATCATCCAAGTCAGAAAGTAAGAGTTATATTAGATCCTTCCTATGTTCCCCATGTCCAAATCCTGTTGAGTCCAGTTCCTACACATTTTTCAGATAATTCTCTCCCTTCCTTTAAATCCCCTCTACTACTTGGCTATAATGAGAAATTTGGCATCAATGCATAAAAATCCCATCCGCTATACATTGCAGAAATTTCAGTTCTATTCATGTCTTTCTTTTTTCTATCAGCTTTCAAATATCTCCACACTTGAAAAATTCCCACTATCTTTATGACAATATTCATACTTTATACAATATTTGGTAAAATCTTCTGGAACATTTTTACCACAAAAATCAGGGGGAAAAAATGAACATTCACATTATTTGATCGACTGATTTAGAATGAGTGTCCAGTTCTTAGTGAAAACAATTCAGGCATTCAAATTCTGCTTTTTAAGATTTTTCAGGTGTGGCCGGTTAACTCAGTGGGTTAATGCGTGGTGTGCTTAACAACAAGGTTACCAGTTCGATCCCCATATGGGCTACTATGAGCTGTGCCCTCCACAACTAGATTGAAACAACAACTTGACTTGGAGCTGGTGGGTCCTGGAAAAACACACTTTAAAAAAAAAAAAAATTTCTGGCAAGGAAAGACTGCCTTCATCTGTCATTTCTCCTGGCATTTTTCTTAACATTTGATTCATTTTTCTACATAAATATCCATTTTCTGACATTTTGTTATTGCACAGATAACTTCTCAATGTCTGTGTGCTGATTTTCTAGGAACCATTCTAAAGCTTGGTGCTTCACTGTACATTGTTCAAGTCTGAGTCCAGATGTTTGCAAATATGTTTGTGTTTGATTAACTTCATCTAAAACAAGAAAAAATATAACTCAAAAATGAAAAATCCCATTCATCACAGAGCAAATATAAGCTGATCTGCGCAGATCCATAGTTCCTATTAAATCACATAGTACCTAAAAAGTTAAGATTAACTTATCAAAATGTGTCTGTACTACATGCACAGCTTCATAACGAGCATCCCAGCTAGTCTGGGAAAGTCTTTCCACTATTATACCTTCATTCTACATCATTTTACAGTAATAAGGTAAGCCCAAAAAGAATAAATAATTTTTCCTCAAAGCTCTAAAAAATGACACACCTGAAGAAATACTTCCATCAGAACAATTTCTGCAAAGATTCAGAGAATGATTATTCATAAGGTCATGAAAGAACTTGGGATTGTTTACTATTTCTCAGAATATCAGTAAGAATAATAGTCATTGTTGCAACATGATTATATCCTTCAACATTATGTAAAATTAAAAATTCTGCAGAAATGCAAATTCATGTTTCTGAAATACCCATACTAACACAAGATTCAGATAAGATAGGGCAGGACTAAAACACAACAATCTTTTATAATCACTTACCATGAGGAAGACAAAGAAAATGTTGATAAGAATCAACATCATATATATATGTGTGTGTGTGTGTGTGTGTGTGAGAGAGAGAGAGAGAGAGAGAGAGAGAGAGACACTAGTAAAGACCAAGATTTGATACAGAACAATTAATGATATAATTTATTATGATACTGTTGCTTGGCTAGTACTGATGATTTGATAGTAAATTTGGTTAAGAGAGGAAGTGAATCTCTTCCAATTAAAGATAAATCTTTCCAGTTCAATGAGAAGGAAAAAATAGAGAAGGTAGTTGACATATGACAGTTTCATGGTTTTGTAAATCTTTATCAAATGGCAAAAAATAAGATCAGAACTTTATTCAAAATAAAAAATGTATTTGTTCCCTTTTCACTAGATTGTTTATGAATATTTAGACAAAAGAAAGCATATCCAGCTTTACAACTAGCTTTAAAATATAATGGAAATTCAATCCAAAAATTGCCTGAACTTAAGACATATGTACATCTCTGTTACTTAGAAAAATGGAAGACATCAGCAATGGTATTGAGACTCCAAAAAATATTGTTGCTAAAATCCATCTTATAAAAAGAGGGAACATGGAGAGACATTTCAAATCATCTTTTTGAAATAGTTGTGTTTTAGCTACACAATCCCTTCCCTTCTGTGGTCACAGAGAGGACGTCGTCTACAAACAAAGGAAATTTTTTGGAGTTGGTAGAATTACTTTCAAATTACAAACCTAGTTTTGAAGGGATGTTTATTAAAATAAAACATTTATTCTGAAGGAAAAATAATCTCACATTTTGATAGCTGACCTAATGCAAAGAATGGACTGTCAATCCCAATCTCAAGAGTCAGAAATTTTACCCAATAATAACCTTACTAGCAGCTTTAAGGATAGAGACAATCAAGAGGCTCAGGTGGAGCAGAGAGGTCTGGAGCCTCTCATGTGTCTCCATGGGCCCACCGTTTCCATGCTAAATACAAAAAACAAACAAACAAAAAACACAGACAAGGTCTCCATCAGATTTTGGGGGATTTCTCACACTGCAAAGAACATTTCACTTATGAAATATTTGAATTTCTATCACAGAATGTTGTACATAATTTAGGTGAAATTCTCTAGGGAGTCATGCCTCATGGATTATGGCTTTATTTATTTTAAGTAATCCTTTAGCCAGAGATATCCTGCAGATCAGACATCTTCATCCTAGCAAACATCATTAGTTTATTTACACGGAGGTCCAGTTGACAAGGAACACAAACTAGTCATCTTTTCTTGCCCCTAGAGGTGTGTCTCTTTCCTATTAAGAGAGTGAGTGGAACTTAAGCCTGCTTCTGTATTACCTTCCTCGAAATAACATTCTCAATATTTCACATTGTGCAAATGTGCAAATTGAAAGGGTATGTCCCTACTGAAAAATGATAAAATTAAAATACAGGAAATCCTGGAGTGACGTCACAAAATGGCAGCGTAAGGTAAGCCTCTGGAAATCTCCCCTGGAATTTACAACAAATTGAACAACTATAACTCCACAAAGGAGTCCCTGCACAGCAGACAGGCAAGACGAAGAGGCTCACTACTAAAATCACCTAAAGGTGGGTGAATTGCGCGAGCAGGGGAGGAGGGAAGGGAGAAGTGTGGAGACAGGGCCATGCGGATGAAAGACACAGACCTAGCTCAGTGCTCCGAGCTCGCTGCATTCTGGAACGACCGCAGCTGCGGGAGAGGGAAGAACGTGGACTGCTAAGGCTCTGCTTATGGCACACAGGGCTAAGGGGACAGCATATAACATGGCTAAACACAATGCTCATGGCAGAGACCTCCGAGCAAAGACTGAGGGAAGAAGGCTGAAAATGGTGGTTTAAGCCCTCACTGCTGAGTAGAGAACAGAAGCCTTAGGCACTGAGAATAGCCGCCCCTCCCTAACCTCCCAGAGCTTGCCCAGCCCCCACCTGCCCAGTGCTAGAAGCGGAACAGTAGCAGTGTCAGATCAAAACAACAGAAAATTTGTTGTTTTGAGAACTGTGGTCCACAGACATGGACGTGCAGCCCAACTAGTTTCAGCAAAGGGGAGGGAGCTGTGGAAGCAGAACAGGCTGTGGTGATAGTTGTTGCCATTGCTCTGGCCACCTCTCACAACCCACCCAGCCCCTGTCCCCACCTATCTGGGCAGATCCCTGCACGAGGAAACAAAGCTGCTGAAGCACACAGGCTCTGAATCTGGGGCAGGAAGAGCTTTGGAACCTCAGAAGTTCTCCACATCCCCTCATGGAGGCAGTACCATATGACCAAGGCCAACTGTTCACAGAGGACAAGACCGCCTTCCAGGGAATCCCCCCGTTGTGTGAGAAGCCAGAGTAGTGCAGAGAAAACATAGCACTACAGTGTGAGAGAAAATAAAAGACTGCATTCAGAGAGAAAATAAAATATTCAACCAACACATAATGGAAAACAAAAGAAAGACCTCTTTTTATCAACCTGTTGCAAAACCCACTCCTGTAGATATCTAGGGAGAGAAATAATAAATGATTAATTGCCAGAAATAACCATGGCAACAAGACAGCTCAGAAAAAAAGTGAAAAGTCTCCAGAAAATGAAGTTAAAAATATGGAAATATGTGACTTAAATGACAGAGAATTCAAGATTGCAGTTCTTAAAAAACTCAACGAGATGCAAGAAAACACAGACAGGCAGTTTAATGAACACAATCAAAGAACAAAATGAACATTTTACCAAAGATATTTAAATTTTTAAAAAGAACCAAATAGAATTTCTGGAGATTAAAAAGTCAATGAAAATAATAAAGAATGAAATAGCCAGCTGAGGTAGTAGAGTTGACCAGATGGAGGAAAGAATCAGTTGCTTCGAAGATAGAAATCTGGAAATGAGACAGATGGAAGAAGAAAGAGACCTGAGACTTAAAAGAAATGAAAGAACTCTACAAGAACTTTCTGACTCCTTCAGAAAGAGCAATATAAGAATAACGGACATACCAAAAGGAGAAGAAAGAGAGAGGGGAACAGAGAGTATAGTCAAACAAATGGTAGATGAGAACTTCCCAAACTTGTGGAAAGAACTGGATCCTCAAATCCAAGAAGCAAATAGAACATCTAATTACCTCAACTCCAACATATCTTCTCCAAAGCACATTATATTGAAGCTGTCAAAAATCAAGGACAAAGAAAGAATCCTCAAGGCAGCCAGGGAAAAGAAGACAGTCACCGACAAAAGAAAGTCTATTAGAATGTCATCATTTTTTTCAGCAAAAACTCTACAAGCCAGGAGGGAGTAGAACCAAAGATTCAAACTATTGAAAGAGAAATTATGAGCCAAGAATAATATATCCAGCAAAGATATCCTTTAGATATGAAGGAGGAATAAAGACCTTTCCAGACATACAGAAGCTGAGGGAATTTTCTAATACACGACCTGCACTACAAGAAATACTAAAGGAGGCTATTCGACCACCATCAACAGGGACAATTTGTGGCAACCAAAACTCAAAAAGGGGGAGAGTAAAGGCCTGAACTGGAATACGGGAATGGAGAAAGTAAGCGTGCTGAAGAAAATGGAATACTCTAAATATCAAACTTTCTTTTACATAAACTTAAGGGTAACCACTCAAAAAAAATCCAGAACTGAAATATATACTGTAATAAAAGAAGAAACAGAGGGAAACATCATAGAATACCACCACACAGAAATAATAGACAACAAAAAGGCAAAGAAACAATGGAGACACAGCCTTACCAGAAAACTAAAGATAGAATGACAGGAAATCCTCACATATCAATAATCACCCTAAATGTAAATGGACTGAACTCACCAATAAAAAGGCACAGAGTAGCAGATTGGATCAAAAAACTAAACCCAACCATATGCTGTCTCCAAGAGACACATCTCAGCTACAAGGACAAGCATAGACTCAAAGTGAAAGGGTGGAAATTGACACTCCAAGCAAATGGTACCCAGAGAAAATCAGGTGTAGCCATAATGATATCAGATGAAACAGACTTCAAGGTGAAAAAGATAACAAGAGACAAAGATGGACATTTCATAATGGTGAAGGGGACTGTACAACAAGAAGACATAACAGTCATCAATATTTATGCCCCCAATCAGGGAGCACCAAAATATACCAAGCAACTACTAACAGAACTAAAGGGAGAAATTGACCAAAACACAATTATACTAGGGGACTTAAATACATCATTGACAGCTATGGATAGATCATCCAAACAGAAAATAAATAACGAAATAGCAGCCCTAAATGACACATTAGATGAAATGGACATAATTGACATTTATAGAGCACTTCATCCTAAAACATCAGACTATACATTCTTTTCTAGTGTACATGGAACATTCTCAAGGATAGACCATATATTGGGACATAAAATCAGTCTCAGCAAATTTAAGAAGATTGAAATCATACCAAGCATATTCTCTGATCACAAGGCTTTGAAATGGATATCAACTGCAAAAAGAAATCAGGAAAAAAACACAAATACATGGAGATTAAACAACATACTTTTAAAGAAGGACTGGGTCAAAGAAGAAGTTAGAGGAGCGATCAAAAGATACATAGAAACAAATGACAATGAAAATACATCCTACCAAAATTTTTGAGATGCAGCAAAAGCAGTTTTAAGAGGCAAATTTATCTCATTACAGGCCTATCTCAAGAAACAAGAAAACTCCCAAAAAATAACCTCATGTTACACCTTAAAGAACTAGTAAAAGAAGAACAAGTAAAACCCAAGGTCAGCAGAAGAAAGGAAATAACAAAAATTAGAGCAGAACTAAATGAAATAGAGAACAAAAAGACAATAGAAAAAAAATAATGTGACAAAGAGCTGGTTCTTTGAAAAGATTAACAAAATTGACAAACCCTTGGCTAAACTCACTAAGATAAAAAGAGAGAAGACACTAATTAACAAAATCAGAAATAAAAAAGGGGAAGTTATCACGGACACCACAGAAATGCAAAGGATCATCCGAGAATACTATGAAGGACTATATGCCACCAAATTCAATAACCTAGACGAAATGGACGAGTTCTTAGAAACATATAGCCTTCCAAGGCTGAACCATGAAGAACTGGAAAATCTAAACAGACCGATCACCAGTAACGAAATTGAATCAGTCATCCAAAACCTTCCCAAAAGCAAAAGTCCGGGACCAGATGGCTTCACTAGTGAATTCTACCAAACCTTCAAAGAGGATCTAATACCAATCCTGCTCAAACTCTTCCAAAAAATTGAAGAAGAGACAGTACTCCCTAACTCATTTTATGAGGCCAACATTACCCTGATACCAAAACCTGGTAAGGACAGCACAAAAAAAGAAAACTACAGACCAATATCTCTGATGAATACCGATGCAAAAATCCTAAACAAAATTCTAGCAAATCGAATACAACAATGCATTAAAAAGATTATTCATCACGACCAAGTGGGGTTCATCCCCGGGGCACAAATATGGTTCAACATCCACAAATCCATCAATGTGATACATCACATAAACAAAATAAAGGACAAAAATCATATGATTATATCAATTGATGCAGAAAAAACATTTGACAAGATACAACATACGTTTATGATTAAAACACTTAATAAAATAGGTATAGAAGGAAAATACCTTAACATAATAAAGGCCATATATGACAAGCCCTCTGCTAATCTCATAATTAATGGTGAAAAACCGAAGCCCTTTGCTCAACGTTCAGGAACACGACAGGGCTGTCCCCTATCACCTCTGCTTTTCAACATAGTGTTGCAAGTCCTTGCCAGAGCAATCAGGCAAGAGAAAGAAATAAAAAGCATCCAAATTGGGAATGAAGAAGTTAAATTATCACTCTTTGGAGATGATATGATGCTATATATAGAAAACCCTAAAGACTCCACCAAAAAGCTATTAGAAACAATCAATGAATACAGTAAAGTTGCTGGCTACAAAATTAACATACAAAAGTCCATTGCCTTCCTATATACTAACAATGAAATCTCAGAAAAAGAAATACAAAAAATAATTCCTTTTGCAATTGCAGCAAAAAGAATAAAATACCTAGGAATAAACTTAACCAAGGATGTGAAAGACCTATATGCTGAAAACTATAAGACATTTTTGAAAGAAATTGAAGAAGACACAAAGAAATGGAAAGACATTCCATGCTCATGGATTGGAAGAATCAACATAGTTAAAATGGCCATATTACCCAAAGCAATATACAGATTCAATGCAATCCCCATCAAAATCCCAATGGCATATTTTAAAGAAATAGAACAAAAAATCATCAGATTTGTTTGGAACCACAAAAGACCCGAATAGCCAAAGCAATCTTAAGAAAAAGAACAATAATGGAGGTATCACACTTCCTGACTTTGGCTTGTACTACAGGGCTACAATAATCAAAACAGCATGGTATTGGCAGAAAACAGACACATAGACCAATGGAATAGAATTGAGAACCCAGAAATAAAACCACATAAATATGGACAGATAATTTTGACAAAGAAGCTAAAACATACAATGGAGCAAAGACAGCCTCTTCAATAAATGGTGCTGGGAGAATTGGATAGCCACGTGCAAAAGAATGAAACTGGACTGCTATTTGTCACCATGTACCAAAGTTAATTCAAAATGGATCAAAGACTTAAGCATAAGACCTGACACAATAAACTGCATAGAAGAAAACATAGGTACTAAACTTATGGACCTTGGGTTCAAAGAGCATTTTATGAATTTGACTCCAAAGGCAATGGAAGTAAAAGCTAAAATAAACGAATGGGACTATATGAAACTTAAAAGCTTCTGCACAGCAAAAGAAACCATTGACAAAATAAAGAGGCAACCAACTGAATGGGAGAAGATTTTTGCAAACAGTGCCTCCGATAAGGGCTAATATCCAGAATATACAAGGAACTCATGCAACTCAACAACAAAAAAACAAACAACCCAATTGAAAAATGGGCAGAAGACTTGAAGAGACATTTTTCCAAAGAGGACATACAAATGGCAAATAGACAGATGAAAAATGCTCAACATCACTAATCATCAGAGAAATGCAAATCAAAACCACAATGAGATATCACCTCACCCCATTCAGAATGGCTGTCATCAACAAGACAAATAGTAACAAGTGTTGGAGAGGCTGTGGAGAAAAAGGAACCCTCATACACTGTTGTTGGGAATGCAGACTGGTGCAGCCGTTATGGAAGGCAGTGTGGAGGTTCCTCAAAAAATTACGAATAGAATTGCCATATGACCCAGCAATCCCTCTCCTGGGTATCTACCCAAAAAATCTGAAAACATTTATAGATAAAGACACGTGTGCTCCAATGTTCATTGCAGCTTTGTTTACGGTGGCCAAGACATGGAAACAACCAAAATGTCCTTCAATAGATGAATGGATAAAGAAGTTGTGGTATATATACACAATGGAACACTATTCGGCGGTAAGAAAAGATGATATAGGAACATTTGTGAGAAAATGGATGGATCTTGAGAGTGTAATGTTGAGTGAAATAAGTCAGACAGAAAAAGCAGAGAACCATGTGATTTCACTGATATGGGTATATAAACCAAAAACAACAAAAGAACAAGACAAACAAATGAGAAACAGAAACTCATAGACACAGACAATAGTTTAGTGGTTACCAGAGGGTAAGGGGGGTGGGAGGTGGGAGATGAGGGTAAGGGGGATCAAATATATGGTGATGGAAGGAGAACAGACACGTAGACCAATGGAATAGAATTGAGAACCCAGAAATTAAACCGCATAAATTTGGACAGATAATTTTTGACAAAGAAGCAAAAAAAACACAATGGAAAAAGACAGCCTCTTCAATAAATGGTACTGGCAGAATTGGAAAGCCCCGTGCAAAAGAATGAAACTGGACTGCTGTCTGTCACCAGGTACCAAAATTAATTCAAAATGGATCAAAGACTTAAGCATAAGACCTGAAACAATCAACTGCATTGAAGTAAACATAGGTACTAAACTTATGGAACTTATGTTCAAAGAGCACTTTATGAATTTGACTCCAAAGGCAAGGGAAGTGAAAGCTAAAACAAATGAATGGGACTATATCAAACTTAAAAGCTTCTGCACAGCAAAAGAAACCATCGACAAAATAAAGAGGCAACCAACTGAATGGGAGAAGATTTTTGCAAACAGTGCCTCCAATAAGGGGCTAATATCCAAAATATACAAGGAACTCATACAACTCAACAACAAAAAAAACAAACAACCCAATTGAAAAATGGGCAGAGGACCTTAAGAGACATTTCTCCAAAGAGGACATACAAATGGCAAATAGACATGTGGAAAAATGCTCAACATCACTAATCATCAGAGAAATGCAAATAAAAACCACAATGAGATATCACCTCACCCCAGTCAGAATGGCTATCATCAACAAGACAAATAGTAACAAGTGTTGGAGAGGCTGTGGAGAAAAAGGAACCCTCATACACTGTTTGTGGGAATGCAGATTGGTGCAGCCGCTATGGAAGACAGTGTGGAGGTGCCTCAAAAATTACGAATAGAATTACCATATGACCCAACAATCCCTCTCCTGGATATCTACCCAAAAAATCTGAAAATATTTACCCATAAAGACAAGAGTGCTCCAATGTTCATTGCCTCTTTATTTACGGTGGCCAAGACATGGAAACAACCAAAATATCCTTCGACAGATGAATGGATAAAGAAGTTGTGATATATATACACAATGGAATACTATTCGGTGATATGGAAAGATGAAATAGGACCATTTGTGACAACATGGATGGATCTTGAGATTATAATGCTAAGCGAAATAAGTCAGACAGAAAAAGCAGAGAACCATGTGATTTCACTGATATGTGGTATATAAACCAAAAACAACAAAAGAACAAGACAAGCAAATGAGAAACAAAAACTCATAGACACAGACAATAGTTTAGTGGTTACCAGAGGGTAAGGGGGGTGAGGGGTAGTAGATGAGTGTAAAGGGGATCAAATATATGGTGATGGAAGGAGAACTGACTCTGGGTGGTGAACACACAATGTGATTTATAGATGATGTAATACAGAATTGTATACCTGAAATTTACGTAACTTTACTAACAATTGTCACCCCAATAAACTTCAATTTAAAAAAGTAAAAAATAATAATAATAATAAAGTAAAATAAACTTTCTTGGGCTTATTTACCATTTCTGGAAATACTGCTACTAAGCTAAGAGAGACTTTGAAACACTGAATAGTAATGATGGGAAATAATGATAAGTTTGGCAGAGAGTCATAAAAATTCTCATTCACTATAAATCTAGATATTTTAATACTGTCTTTGTTTCTCCTAGCAACATTCAAATGTCTCCATGTTTTAAAATTTCCACAAAGTATCTTCACCAGAAAATTCATCATAAGTTTCTATTATATTTGATAAAATATTCTAGAGTTTTTCTTTTAGAAAAATCTAAGAAAATGGCAGGAAGATAGCAAATGTTGGCATTATTTGGCTTAAGAACAAGTGTCTGCTTCTTGATTACACTTGAATTGAGGCATTCAAACATTACTCTTTTCATTTGCTTTTTTGTTTTGTTTTATTTTGTGAGTTTCAGTGAACTTATGTTGTTTCTTATCTGTTAAAGTACTCCATTCCAAATCTTTTTTAAAAATTTAGAATAACTAACAACCAGGTGTTGGTTTCATAACTATCTTGGAAACAACTATAAATGTTCTCCAAATTTCTGCAGGACGAAAAAAAAAATGTTTATTCAATGTTTTTTTGCATCCTTTAAAAATTTGTACTTTGATCTTTTAATTACGCTAATATAATAATCAACTATTGTGTAAATAATCATCCAGTATCAAATACATGCATTTTAATAAAATCAAGCACTTGCAAAATGTACCATTTATGCAACTACTAAGTCATATCATTTATGTAACATTCTATTTTCTTGATTTGTTCTGTTGACCTTAAACAAATAGACAGTCAGATATTCCTCCAGCAATAATGGGTTTATTTGGGAACAACAAAGAATTGCAATTCAGGACATGTGGTCTCCTGGCAAACCACATGGGTGTTCCCAGAAACAAAGGAGAGAAAACTCTGTTACAGAAAAGAACAGGAAGTCGAAAGAGTTGTTATAAACAGAGTACTCCCTGTTGGGCTCCCAGATTGACAGAGTGTGAGAGCTCCCCCACTAGCCCTTCCGACTCTAATTTAAATGAACTTTCTCTCCATTAATCTTCACCTTTCTTTAGTTTTAAAAAAAATTTTTTTGGGGGGTTGGGGGTCCAGAGTTTGCTTGTCTTTTTTTTCAGTATCTTTTTTTAAATTAAATTTATTGTGGTGACAATGGTTAATAAAATTACATAGGTTTCAAGTGTACAATTCCATAATACATCATCTATATATCACATTGTGTGCTCGCCACTCAGAGTCGCTTCTCCTTCCATCACCATATATTTGACCCCCTTTACCCTCTTCTACCATCCTCCCTTCCTCTTTGCCCTCTGGTAACCACTAAACTATTGTCTGTGTCTATGAGTTTTTGTTTGTTTGTCTTATTTGTTTGTTGCTTTCAGTTTTATATCCCACATATGAGTGAAGTCATATGGTAGAACAAAAATTTTAAAGTATGTTATATTAAAGACATATTTTATATTGGTAAAATATTTCATGTATAAAATAAAACTCCCTAAATATAATTGAGAAGTCTCCATTAATAGATATTATTTTTGTTGCACATATGGACTCATGACAATTAAATGCAGCTATATTATTGTCCAATATTTCTAAATATCTGAATTAGCCTGCTTAGGAATTGCCAGTAATACTTTTCCCATAAAAATTTCTAGAATTTATTTGACGGGAAAATAAATGCAACATGTGCCTTACAATGCATTTCTAACAGGCTATGAACATTCTCAGCCTAACCACAGGCTATTAGTCTATTCCTCGATGACTAATATTTCAACTTTGTATGTAAGACAGTCTTCTCAAAGCATCCTACACCCCTAGCAAGTATTTTCCAAGAAGGTTGCCAAAACACAAAAACTGCCTCATCTATTACCGCTTATATATACCCATATTGCTTGCTCACATCAACACTCTACTTTGGCTGACTTTTCAGAATCCACATTGTGTTATGTTTTCTTTATTTATTCCATCTTTCATTCAACAAATATTTACTAAGTACCTTCTAAATGTCAGTAAGGTACTGAGAATACAAAGATAAAAGATGTGATCTCTTTCTTTAACAAGGTAATATCTGAATAGAAAGGAAAACAAATAACAGATTGTGGTAGGTGCCAACACAGAGGTTCCTAAAGGGATTAGAACGTATCTTTTAGAGAGTTTACTCTGAAGGCTTTGGAAATTGAAGGACAGTAAGACTTGGAAAGTTTTTAACTAAAAAGAAATAAAATCATATTTTCATTTAAAAACAATTTAGGCCTCAAACTTAAAGCTAGAAAGTGCAGTGAATAATCACAATTCACATCTCATTAAAAGAAGAGGAACCTAGACAGGAAACTGGCAGGTAGGCGGAAATGGCCATCAAGCCCTTGTGCCCACCAAATACCGGATTATTCACCTCACCAGAAGGTGAAATCACTGCTTGTTCATTTTTGTATACCAGATAAATGCTTTTGAACCAAATTGGTAATATTTTTGAAAATTAAAAATTGAAGAAAAAAATATGAGTTATCTATATATCACCTTCCCCCCAAAAAAAACAACAAAATAGACAAATAATGTGAGAGAACAGTATTTTAATTAGTTTCCCAAACAAATTGGATTTATATTCATCTTTTGTTTTAGATTCAATGAAAAGCACTAAGTGGTAGAACAATATCTATAAATTGGCAACTAAGAGAAGCAAATATCTAGAAAACGTACGATCTTCAAAATTGGCTACTGGGTAATTCAGAACTGGCATCATTCATTCAACAAATATGTACTGAGGGTCGTACTATTCATTGGGCACCACAAATAAAAGATTGCAAGAGCTCCTAAACTGGAGGACTCTATTTTAAAGGAATATAATTACAGAAATGACCAGTTTTTCTTTCCTAGACTTCCTACTCTTTTATTTTTCTGACTGTTCTTTGAGTCTCTTTAGGCCTCACACTGCAAAAGGGGATTGAAATTAAATCTGCTGTAAGGCCAGAGAGATGTGCCAGGAGGGTCCTCACCTCTCCTGTACTAAGTTGGGTTCCATTTGAGAACTTCCCCTGCCTCTAAGGAGGAAGCTGGAGAAATCAGTGGGGATGAAGACTGGGTTCATTCAGGTGATTTATTTGACAATGTTTTCTGAATATTTTGGATAACTATGGTGTCTAAGAACAATCTAGATGCCTCTATAGCCACCATAGCATGAAATGTTTCCCAAAGAAGGCTCCTGTGCCAGTTGGCTTCAACTTTAGAGGCTGTACATCCCTTGGCACACCAAGCTTAGATGGGGTTGGGTGATGACAGTGAGGTATGGGAGAAAAGTGTTTGTAGCTGTTATATTCATAATGACTGTGATCTGGCCATAAAGTTAGCATCACGGAGTTTTGGAAGGTGCGTTCTAGTACCTGAAGGTTGGGCTATAAATTATATAATGCATATATTATGCTAGTAGATACCTGGCTTAGTAAGCACTCAAGAAATGAGAGCTATAATAATTATTACTATTTCTATCATCGTCATCATCGTCTTCCCTTATGAAGGACAAAGCTACTGCAGGTCCCAATTATTCCCAACTTAATCCACAAATTGAAATTATTGATTTTCTAATTTTACACAAACAACAGAGAAACAGTAGCATTTACGAATGGTTTGAAGCTTATAAATAATATTCAGTTCCCTCCTCTTCCAAACTGTACTAGCCCAATACAAAGACCATAATAAAAAATGTCTCATGGTCATGGCAGCCATCCTGCTCTGAAGTGGATTCATCCCAAGGTACACTATGTTATTCTTTTTCTTTTTAAGCCTGGAGCACCGGGGATATTTCAAGCAATCAGCTAACTTACCCTCAAATGAAAATATCAAGTGGTGGATAGACAGTGGGTAGATCAGAACGTTGAGAAATATTCACCACAAGGATAAATGCTTAGACTCAGACATTTATAAAAATTAAGTTATTATTTTTCGTCTGCCTCTTTTTTTCTCCCTCTCTCTACCTCCCGCCCAAGTTGAAACAAGCACTCTTTTACTAAGCTAAGTTTGAGTGTTGTAAAATAAAGAGCCCAAGATCTGACGGTGCCTTATTTCATTTTTTTAAACACATGTTATGGCTCTGTAAACTGACCCTGTAAGATTCACCTGTTGGATGTATTGAGACCCAAAGTAAAGATAACTTTGAAAATGTATGAAAATACTTTTAAATAAAATGAAGGACTCAGAGAATGAGACAATCAAGAATTGAGTCTACTATAATGTTAGAATCCTTGCCATAGTTCAATATGCTATTTTAAAACTGCTGTATTATTTCAGCACACTTTCATATTAACAACTATTCTTTATTCCAAATGTCCTGTGATGTATTGGGTATACAAGGTATTATTTCCATCCTATAGAAGATACACACAAAAAGGTAATGAATCTAGGAAAAGTCATATTTAGTAGACCTAGAGAGTTTTATTTTATTCATCCCTCAATTATTTACCAGACACTTAATAATTACCAGGGGCTATTCAAGATACTAGGGTTAACGAGGTGAGAGAAAGATTCATTTTCGGGATTTGAAAGGCCATTTCAGTATGTTGATTAGAACTTACAATTCTAAATGTGGTTTGTTCATTTATCATTTCAAGGAAATTACTGCAAACAAGGCCTGAGAGTTTTAAAATATATTCGGACAGCTGTGCACACTAAAGGGGACAGATGTGGTTTCAATAGTTCTCTGATTGTCTGGATTCTTTTTTAACACCAGTGTTAGAGAACACTGGCCACCTTTATGAGAATGAGATCACCTTAGCATTTTCTGCCTGTAATTTTGAATAAAAAGCCAGCCAACCCAGGACGGGAATTGACTTCAAGATTTAGTCTTTTTTTGTGTGTGTGGCCACCTGCATTTGAACTCATTCATCTCCATCAAGTTTAATAAGCTGAGGGAAGGGACGAATCCATTAATGGAACTGAAAGTTTTTCTCTTCAGAAGGAACTTATTAAGAAAACAAAGCAGTCTTAAAACACACACACACACACACACACACACACACACACACACACACTCACACACGTGGAAGCAAGATTTGGCACAACATAAAAAATAATAAAGCTGGAAACGTTTTTCTTCAGACTCTAGTGCTTATTAAACATTTAAAATAAACCCAATGAAAATAGTTCAGGTGTGACTTTGTGGCAAAATCATGAGACTGTTCCTTATGTTCCTTAAACTTTAAACACAAAATATTTCAAGATATATTTTATCCCACTTTTATTGTCTGGAAAGTGAGTATGAAAAAGAATTAACCAAATAGGTAGATTTTGCTTTTTAAAAAATTTGCATTGATTTTTAACTTACATACAGTGAAATTTACTCTTTTTGGTGTACATTTCAGTGTTTTGATCCACACTACCCTTTGTAGTCTGCCCCTTTTCCCACTCTCAGCCCCTGACAATCACCATAATTTTACCTTTTTTTAAAAGAATGAAATACATATGCAATTATACAGTATGTGGTCTTTCTGGTCTGGCTCTTTTCACGTAGCATGATTCATTTGAAATGCATTTGTGTTATATCAGTAATATATTCCTTTGTATTGCTGAGTAGCATTCTACTGTATTCCTATACCACAGTTTGCTTATCCATTCCCTGGTTGAAGAACATCTGGGTTATTTCCAGTTTGATGCAATTATGAATAAGGTTGCTATAAATATTTCCATATAGGTTTTTGTATGAAACAAGTTTTTGATTCTCTTGGGTAAATTACTAAAAGGCGAATTGCTTGGTAAACGTTAAGTGTTTAACTTGATAAGAAACTGAGAAATTATCTTCCAAAATGGTTGTACCATTTGTGTTCCATCTAAGAATGTATGAATAGTCCAGATTCTCTGTAGCTTCACCAGCACTTGGTATTATCATTAATTTTTTAAAAATTATTTTAGGCATTCTAATAATTGTGTAGTCATAGACGTTGCTTTAATGAAAATCTTTTTCTTATAAAATTCATCAGTAAATAGGAGTACCAACAGTGACTGAAGTTCTCACCTGGAACTTATATTTGGCTATTCCTGTTGGTCCTCCTCTAATATATCTTACCTGCCAGAGAAGCTGAGAGCCTCAAGTACCTGCTCTCATGGGCTAAAATAACTCAACACCTAAGATATATAATTCCCTAAAAGAAATCCAGCAGCTCAACAGTGTATGCCATCTGAAGCACAAGTATTAGAACAAAACAACCAAAACTTTAAAATAATCAAAAACAAATGTATTCAAGGAGGTAAAAGAAGGTATTAGTAATGTGAAAAAAGCAAGAGATTATGAAAAGAAACAAAGCAGAAATATCAGTTACTCTAAATATAGCAGCTAAAATAAAGTCCACAATAGGTGGGATAAAGAGTAAGATGGATATGACTGAAGAAGGAATCAGTGAGTCAAAAGAAAAAAATGAATATAACAATACAACCCTTATTATCAGGATTAGAGATAGTGTATGAAAAATACCAAACCCAGCGTGGGCACTTAATACATTATAAATATTCATTTCTCCACCTAAATTCTAGATGCCCTTTTGACAACGTTATGGAGTAATATTTCCAAATGATCTAATAACTTGGGCCTCATTAATTTAGTTAAAGGTGTCATCAATCAAGCAACGTATTTCACTCGTTCCCATTTCCTCTTTAATTCTTGCTCTCTTTCCCAGTTCCCATCAGTATATGTCACCACATCCTCATGTCTGTGGCTGTGTGGGATGTGGAAAAGCAGGAGCCTGTGAGTTTCTGAAGTAAGAAAGAACTGGGTCAAATCCCAGGAATTTGGGCAAGTAAATTAACCTTGTCAGTCTCAGTTTTCTGATCCGTAAAAAGGGCATAATATTGCCCACCTCATGGGATTCTTCATGATGATTAAATCGGATAATGAATAAATGTCTAACAAAAGGCCTGATACATAATAGATACTCAATAATCAACTCTTCCATACTCTTCAAAATTTGTGTTGTTTCCAACCCGTGATATTTAACTTGGAGAAAACACCCTGACTCCACAATTAGAGATAGGCCCTACAAGGCGAATGAATACACGTGGGGTAAGTTATACTTGGGATAAGCAACCCATTGACAAATTCACACTGAGGCATCATTTATTGATGTAAGCCTCTTTCCAGAAAATAAGGGTTTATTACAAGAAAGGGAGAAAGAAAGATGAGAGTACTAAATGTCTGAAGAAGGAAAAGAATAGATAGAGGGAAGATATAAATAAAAAAAGGACACCTGGGTCCACTGAAAATAAGCTTTATCTATTTTAACATTTTGTCTGAGAATGTTATGTGTCTCAGAGTCTTCTTATGTAAATATCTAAAGATAACATTGATATCAATTTTAAAATATGGTTTTGAAGATCAGAACAGTGGTAATCTTAGTGGAATGTTTCTGAGGTGTGTTTTCTCTGAATTTCCATATTCACACACTTCTTTGTTTTATCATTTCACTGTCTGTGTGTACAGCATTCCATTCATCAAGTTAGAAGTGCTTTTGGAAAAAAAAACAGCAATTGCTGGATAGAAATTTTGTCTATGTTATGACTTTCTGGAAGGCAGACAGTACATTTTATTTATCACAATATTCCTTTCATCACTGAGGGAGAGTTACTTAACACCCAGTGTGTTTCAGGCATTGTATTGAGTGTCAAAGATCCAATGACTAGACAACTTCACTGCGTGCCAGGAGGACACAGTGAGAACAGGGTATATCTGAAATCTTTGGTGTATCTGGCAAAGTTGCAAATGTCTAGGCTCCACCCCTGATTTGCTGAATCAGATTCTGTGGTGAGTGTCCTGGGAATTCTACCACATAAACTTTTGTGGGTTAGAGATTGTGTCTTGTTCTTCATTTTATTCCCAGTTCTAAGCACATATCCTGAGAGTAGACACTCAATACCTACTTGTTAACTTCAATCAGTCCACAAATATTCGAAAATATTAGCCTTCTATGGGCCAGACATAGTTCTAGACAGAAATCCCCATTTTCATACAGTTTATATACAGGAAGAGGGAGGGAGAGACAATAAACATAATTAACTCTTGTGTCAGGCTAGGCCTCCTTGGGAAGGTGACATCCGAGCAAGGACTTGAAGGAGGTGAGAAATGAGCCTAGTAGATATTTTGGGGAGAAGAATCCCAAGCATAGAGAACAGCTAGAGCAAAGGAAGTAAGTAGGAGTGTGCCTGGCATTAACAAGTGCCCTCTGGGCCGAGATCAGAGTAAGCAGTGGGGAGAATATGTTGGAGACGTAAGGAAGAGCAGATCAGGTAGAACTTGTAAGCAATTTTAAGGACTTTAAACTAAATGAGAGAATGAATTAATAATTGAATGAGCTAATGAATAAAGTTGCTTTCATATCTTTTGGCAAATATGAAGTAAAGAAATTCAAAGGGTACTCAGAGGGGAGCTCACTCTTGTAGGCATTAAAATGTCTTAACATTAGATATTTTCTTTCTGCAGTTGTAAGGTGCGTTTTACTATCATCAGTCTTGCCATTGGCTAGTGAAAATTAAATACAGTTTTAATAAGAACGGTGCTTTCTGGTTTTTTCCCTTAATATGTACACTATTTAGAAGAGAAGTTCTTCCTGTTCTTGCTTTTTCTAAGATAATAAATTAGCCAACGTGGCAGGAATAGAATGAAGGCCCTGCATCCTGTCCTTCAATCAAGAGTTCCTTCTATTATCTCGGATTGTCTCAAGATACCCACAATACCTGACAAATAAGTTCTGTGATTCCAAGGGCCATAAACACAGTGGCCACCTTTAACTAATGAGCTCTATGTCAACTAGAACTCCATAAAACTGGAAAAAAGAAATCCAAAGTCCAAAGTGACTGCCCTTTTACTGACTCTCTCTACCAAATAAAAATAAAGTTTAAAAGGATTCTACATAGTATTTAGTGCATTGATGTTTTCCAAGTTTACAGTACAAATTCTTCCTGTAGTATCAGTTATCATTCTTCAGGAGGTTCAGTAATGCCCATGAATGTTTCACACATTTTGATAAGATTATATACATTACTTTCTCATAGAAAAGCTACAGTTCTCTAAACAATCAAACAAACCAAAACACTAGTTAAACAACAACAACACACACACACACACACCTCTAAATAACTACAGAGTAAAGTTTCAAGAAGAACATGGTAACAGATGAGAGAGGAAGATGAAGAAATACGTTTTTAGCCTGATTATTTTCTATGACACTATCAAACTAATTTCAGAATCTAAATTTTTTCAAATTGTATATGGCGACAAATTATATTTTATGATAATTTAATTAGGATTATTAAATATATATTTCAACTGCAATACACATATAATAGAATCAATCATATTTTTACATTTGACATTAATATACTGCTGTATTTTAGTAAAAATTTAATTTTTTGTTTTCTCATCTTTCTTCAGGCTTTTATGAAGCTCTTTAAAAATGACTTGTAGTATGTGGGAAATCCAATATTTTGTGTTTGTCTAACATTAAACAGGTCATGTAACACTGTTCACTTTATTCTTTTTTGCATGTAAACAATCCTTTAATATTGAAATAATTCTTCTCGGAGCTATTATGTAGTATTCATTCACATACGACAATCTATTTACTCATAATACTGCACCCAAGGAGCTAAATGCAAAGCTAAATACTGCTCACTTAGTCATTTGTAAAACTATCTATATCAGCAAAATATATGTCAAGTGATCATAAACTTATGTAAATGAACCCGGTATTCCCACATAGTTACAAATTACTGATTTCTCTGCATCATATTCATATGTTAAATATTTGATACTATGGAAAATGTGTTACACATATATTTGAAGTTTATGTTCTCCCTGGGAGCAATCCTGGAAAATAACATCACGGAACCTTCACATGCATATTAAAAATACATTTTGTTTCTTCTGTGATTTTTGTCATCTTTCTTGAGAGTCTAGAGTAAATAATTGGTGAAAAACTGAGATACAAAGAGTCAACAAAATAAAGTCTTTATGTTTATAGTCTGAAGTCAGCCACACAATTCTATATTTTTACAATGCCTTGGCATGAAAAGCTCACCAGCTGTGTATTAGTAAATTCAAACATTGTAGTTTCAGGTTTCAACCTTACTGTGTCATAAAATACAATATGTGTCCGGGAGAGGTTGTTTATGAAAAAAAAAATTCTCAACAGTAATATTTAAAATATTGGTTATTGTTTAATAATGAGCCCTTTTAGCTGAAATTAGTTTACTTAAATTCATAAACTGTAAAATTCACTGATCTGATGTAAAATAATCTTTCTGGTGACAGTCTGAGATACTGACCGGTTTAAATAAATACTCTTATAAAAATTACTGAGACATTTTCCTTCTAACAAGATTCCCCACTCCTCCAACTCTCCCTTTTCTCCCACTTTTCTTCCTTTTTCTTTTTTTCTCCCATGGGATGTGTTTGTTTGTTTTTTCCTTCCTTCTCCATCATTCATGTTCTTTTCATTTCCTCTTGTCCTCTTCTTTTCCTCCTTGCCTCATTTCTACATTAGGGCTTTCCTTGCTTCCTTAAACTCTTTCTGGCTGTTTCCCTCTTTCATTTGGATACATTAAAATTCCTTTTGGCAAAATCTCTCCTTCAGATACATCAGGGTCTTTGCATGAAATGCCTGGAAAATTAATTCCATGTACGTTTTAGGAAATCTTGCTCACAGCTGCATTTTTCCATTAGAGATGGTTTCAAAGGCTACATTAAAAAAAAAAAAATACCCACAGCCAAATAAGGCAAAGTTTAAGTGAGAAAACATGTGTGGAGCATTAAGCCAAGTGAGAGGAATAGGGCTACACTTTCAGAGAAGCAGAGAAGTTCTATAAATGTCTTTCAAATAAAACAAGAACATTTTTTTGAAAATGTTTTTAAAAATAAAAATCAGATTGCCAAAACAATAAATTCACATTGAGTTTGAAAGCTCAACTTAAATGACTGGTAAAGAGGAACCACATATATAAAAATAAAATATACCTGATAAGAGAAATTCAACTAGAAACATTTCATCCATTTATTATCATTCTTTATTGGATGTTGATCATAATGATTTTCTTAAACTCATAGTCTGCTAAAAATCCTGCTACTTGTCAAATTTCCACTGATGTAACTCATTAATTTATGACAACTTCTATGTCTAACTCACATATTTTCTCTCCCCATTTTGGACAATGGTATCTTTCTACTGACTTTTTAAAAGATGGCTAACATACAAAATTGATATAAGTAATACAAAATTTGCAGCAGTAAATTATTAAAAGATTATCTAATCTTTAATAAATTTCCCCGTAAACAGATTGCCCTGAAATCTCTATGAACATTTTGTATAGGTCATGGAAAGTACATGATAAGGTAGCACATAATAAGGTAGCAACCTTTTCTCCCTGCATTTACTATATGTTTGGGGGAGAAGAAAAAAATAGTAGCTTACATTTCTTTATAGTTGTCCAAATTACAGAAAACCTTTCATACATATCCTTACTGGATGTAATTATTTTATACGTATCTTTGAGGGTAATAAGAGGGACTGTTCTCTGTGTTTAAATAGTTTGGAAAGAAAAAGAGGGAATTTCTATAAGAAAATTGATAGGAGTTAGGAACTGCTATGATAATAAATGAGTAGTCATTTTGGCTCTATGCAGATGAATGTTTACTGTAATCCTGAGCCTCACAAGTCAATTGAAAAGGAATTGATGTGAAGTAATAACTTGAGTTCCAAGGATCTCTGCTAATTCTGGAAAAGAACTCTCCTGAGGAAGTAATTGGGAAAGATATTAAAAATAAAGTTTACATCTTTATGACCACTTTACTTTTCTGCTAGCCTAGGAAGATCAAATATAAAATATGACTTTTGTTTAGAGAAATCTCCACCCACTCCTTCCACCTTCAAACTAATCAGTTTGAGTTGAAGTACTGAGTTAAAAATACAAAGCAGCAGCCTTCTCCTACGAACCTTTCCAATAACTGATAGTTAAGAGCTTCTTTCCAATTCTATGCTGAAATGTCTAAGAGACTGGAGTGGTTTAGAACAGATCCAAATAGAAAACAAATAGTTGTTTACAGAATGACTTTAAAATGCATTGTCCAAGCCAGGACACTGTTGAGAAGGTGAGAGGGTGAAAAGGGAGCTGAAGAACTATGGAGCGACTTTATGAAGTAAATCTTCTTACAAGCGAAAGTTGGTAGAGATTAGAAAGCAAAAAGAAAGTTTCTACTAAATATTAATAACAATAGTTATATACAAAAAAATGTATAGAGAATAAATAGTAAGTAAAAACAATTGACTCTGTTGGGAAAAGACACTCAATTTTGGGAGAAGACAATATAGATGATTTTATCTTTTTGTTCTTTTGTTTCTTTAATTTTAAAATTATTTTGTCAAAGTAATATGTGGTTCAAAAATTGAAATAATGCTATTAACACGTTGCGTATGGATCATGAGAATCTTCACGAGGGATTTAAACCCCGCCGTACGCAACGTGTTAATATAAAGCCAAAAAAAAAAGAAAGAAAGAAAAGAAAACCACCCCAATATTCTAATCTCTCCCTGCTTTACCTAGTCACCAGGGACAACCCCTTTCAACTCTTTTAGTGGTTAATGCTTATCTCCATATCTCTAAATAATATGTGCATCCTCAGTTGTGTATTTTAATGTTATCTATTGTTTTTAATCAGGACAACAGAGGAATTTTAATCCTTTTCTATGCCCTCTGTATTCTCTATATATGGTTTTATCATAATTTGGGGTTAAATTAAAATTCTACTCCTTTCTCCCTTACATACTTTATGTATTACTTTATATTTTTACAGATAGATTTTTAAGGCTCAATCAGATTCAGGTTTGACCTTTATTTAAAAAAATTTTATATTGGGGAACAGTGTGTTTTTCCAGGGCCCATCAGCTCCAAGTCATTGTCCTTCAATCTAGTTGTGGAGGGCACAGCTCAGCTCCAAGTCCAGTCACCGTTTTCAACCTAGTTGTGGGGGGCACAGCTCACCATCCCATGTGGGAATTGAACTGGCAACCTTGTTGTTAAAAGCTCATGCTCTAACCAACTGAGCCATACTACCACCCACTGGGGCTCAGTGGCAGCTCATTGTCTTCAATCTAGTTGTGGAGGGAGCATTTCACTGGCCCATGTGTGAATCCAACCGGCTACCCTGTTGTTAGGAGCTCGTGTTCTAACCAACTGACCCATCCGGCCGCCCCAGGTTTGACTTTTTTAATAGCAAGTTTATCTTTTAAGTAATGCCATTCCATCAGGTATCATTATGAATGCATACATTTAAACATATTTGATGTATTTCAATTTTGCTCAAGAATGCCACGGGATGCTATCAGCAAAATTTAAACTGTGAGTAACTCTACAGAAAAAATAATCTCTTTTCTATTTATAAAATGCCAGGAAAGAAAAGGAAAATGCAGGGGGAAACTAAGCTGCAATTAATGATCATTTGGATTTTGATTCAAACAAAAATATTATGAAAAAAGAAGCAAAAACTTTTATAGGAAAAATGTATACAATAAATGGGTAACTAATGATGTGAAGAAATCATTGTTGATTTGGGGGAATAGAATGATGGTAAGTGGTTAATTTTTAAAGGAGTGATCATTTTTTAAAGGACTGATAATTGTTAAATACATAGATAAATACATAGATAATTGAAAAATAGAGATTTATTACACTATTTTTTTCTAATTTTGTATATGTTTGACATTTTTGTAATAAAGCTTTAAAAATTCCTGTTCGATACTTTTCTTATTATGACTATGACTATTGTTTACTGTAGTGCCACATAAAGTATTTTTATTTTCTTACTTGAATATTTTATTTTCTTTGAAGTTAAAATTGCTTGCTTTTTATTTTCTTAGTTTTCCTTGAACTTATAAGCTAAGTCTTTCCCCACCATCCAGTAACTTTGTAAATATCTCTAAACACAATATTTCCACACAGTCAAACCTAGTAGATAATCTATTTGTTCTCTTTTCTTTTATCCTTTCCTGAAAGAATTGATACTAAAACTACACCCTTTTGTTCTAATCTTCACTACTTGCTCTCTAGGCTTAATTAACAGTTTTCATTCTGAAAATTCCCTTTGTCTTTCTTTCTTTTCTCTTAAATCCTGTTTACTGCTTCTTTTTGTCTTTTCTCCCTTATTTTGGTGGAGCATATCTTTCAGAAGTTTTCTCAGAAAAGTGCATGAGATAACTTATTAAGATGGTGATTGTCTGAAAATATTTTTATTCTATCTCTGCACTAGATTGATAGTTTGGCTGGGTAGAGAATTCTAGATTGTCCATAGTTTTCACTCATAGGTGAAGTTATTATTTTATTGCTTGCAGCTTCCATTGTATGAGAAATCTGATGTCATTCTTATTCTTAATCTTTTGTATGTGACTTGTTTATTTTCTTTGAGAAAAAGGGTTAGGATCTTTATGAGTAGTGGTCTGGAAATGTATAATTACATTGTTTTGCAATTATTGCAATACTGTCTCCCATCTTTCTGAGTATATTGATTTTATTTTCTTTCAAAAATTTTTATATTACCTATATTTTTAACTTCTTTTTCTGAGTTCTTTTTTACTTGTTTTAGTGTATCTTTTTTTTATATCTGAGTTTTTCCTCAAATATCAGGTGATCTTTGGATGTTTATTTATTCTTAACAATGACATTCTGAAAAGCTAATTAAGAAATATATACGCATGAATACAGCTTATTAACTTTATCGACTGGTAGATTTCACTGTAGGCTGATCAATGATTGACTGAATTTTTTATTAGAGAACCCTAGATTTAAGAATCTGCAGTATTTTTCTTTGGGATAGTTAAGTTTCTCAGAGAAGGACACACATATCTTTTGTCAGGGTTTGGGAATGGAGGCAGGAATAGAAGACTGGTTGCCATCATTCTCGTAAGGAACATAGCGGGGTTGATCTCACTGCTCAATATGCTGTCTTTCATTTTGTCCCCATTGTCAACCCAGCATCTCACCCATACAGATAGTTTCCTATATTGTTTTGGTTATACTTGGCTATGTTCTTGACAACAGTCCACCCAGTGCAATCAAAGGTAGGCCTAACACTCACTCATCAGTAATCTGTTCATTCAAATTGAAATTATAATATACCTATGACTGAATAACCATTTTTCCCCCAGATAAACTTGCAAACATAAATTATTCAATGATAGTAAATATCACTGAGCTATAGAATTTTAAGGTTTTGTGGCACATGTTTTATTATGAAATTCCAGTCAAACAATGAATTCAAATAATATTCACCTCTGTAATGAGTGAACAACAATATTAGGTGGATTTAGATATCCTAAGGTGTCTTTTCAGATTGATGTTAAGTGATATTAAAATCAATATAGTAGCAATATAGTATGAATGTGCACACACACACACACACACATAAGTGGAAAGACAAAAACAACTCTGTTAATTGAAGTAAAAATTTTCCAAGTTTCTTTTCTCTAATAATTCAATAGAATAGAAAATAATGGTGTAGAAGTATAATAATCTTTATGATACTCATCCATATTAGTACCTCTGTTATGAAATATCTTTGTGGCCTAAATGAAATCACTTTAATCTGGTGAGCTCATCAACTTCTTCAATAGCTTTCTGTTGATGAAAAACAAATATCTAGCTTCAGCCATATCTGTAAATCAAGCTTCAATTTATTTATGTATATTTGTAATTTCTTACATATATATGTAAATTATATATGTAAATATATGTGTATATATATTTTATATATAAATGTATGTAATATACATTTACATATATATTTAACATATATATGTAAATTCTTATGTATATATGCAATTTCTTACTGAACAAACCCAACTTAACATTCTATAGTCATCTCAAAGTCAATCAAAATGAATCTATCATTGTTTCCAGAAACTAAGATCCTTCTCCTGCAGTCCTTCTCAGATCAATGGTGTTACCATTATAGTCTTCCATGCTAGAAACTTGAGTCACAGAATTCCCTTTCAGACACACACACACACACACACACACACACACACACACACATTATTCATAAAAGCTGGTCAATTCTATCTCAAAATTTCTCTCAGATTTACTCCCTCCTTTCCAGAACCATTGTTGCCATTATCAGTAACCAGACTCTTTGCAAAGACCTCCTTTTTAAACTCCTTGTCTGTCTTTAATACTGCTACCAGATTTGCCTCTGACCATAACTCTGCCTATGGCACTCTCCTAATTAATGTTTCTGAGACCAACCACCCACCACCCAGAGACTAAAAGTATACCCCTATATGCTCAAGACATGGCCTACAGTCTGTTCTATACCTTTTATCTTACACTATAATGACACAAAATAACCTTCTCCTTATGTGTCATTCTTTCCTAGGACACAGTGATTTTCTGTTACTCAGTATTGTTCTGCCTTATCTAACTAGAATGTTGTTTGCTCCCACTCCCTAGGTCTGACACACTCCTGCTTTATTGGGAAACCTGTAACAGATGTTTTGCTGTGAGTAGAATCAGTCATTTCTTCACATAGTTACTTGTTCACACCAATGTCATGCCACTTGTTACCTTTGACACTAATTATTTAAATTATCCATAATGTACCGTATACAAATGTTATATACAATGTATCAGAGATCTTGTATTTAGGGCTCTCAAATTATGTAAAATATTGACAAAACATCCTTGAAATTCTATAAGTTAAATGGGTACATAAAGCAATTCTATGTAATTCTGTCAGGTCAATGGTCATACCAGTGACCTTAGGCAATATTCACTAGGCCCATGTTAGCTGTTGGGTAAGCTATTGCTCTGAAACAATGGAGGTTTTGCTGAACAATTCAATTGACTCTAATATGAGAAGAAATTTAAATAAAAACTAAGAGTCACAGTAATTTTTATGGATGCCATTTCCATGAATTTTAAATCTTTGACAATCGAATTATTTTATTTCACAATCAAAACTTATTTTTTTCTGTAACAGGATAAATTACCACTACTTCCTAATATTTAAAATTTTACATTTCTACTTCTTTCTCACTTCTACTCTGCATTCTCAAATATATAGCATTTTCTTCATTTGTTTCCAAAAGAATGAAATGTTTTTCACATAGTGATTCCTGTGCTTATATTTAAAATATATCCTGTGAGATGCTGAAAATTCAACTCAATTGGAAAACCACATGCTGATTTTCTACTTTTTGCCAGGTACTGAAGTAATAGTCTAACTGCTTTGGAAAATTGATAGTGTGATGTAAATAAAAGACTCTGGAATTCAGGGTCAGAAGATTTAGATTCAAACTTTGGTGTCGTCATTACAAACTGCATGAATCCCACAAGTCACTGTTACATAGCTTCTTTAAGGACTTTCTCTGTTTCAATATTGTTTCCTTGACATCTTCCCTGTCTCAGCCAGGACAAGCTGGGTTTAAAACACAGGAATTCTCTAATCTAAGTAAAGTTTATGTATTGTTCTAAGTTCTGGAGAAAAACTGGAAACCTCTATAGGTATTTTAAATAGAAAGATGTTTAATACAGGAATAAATGCCTCTAAAATCATGTAAGTTAGAAGAGCTGTAATGAGGAGACTGCCAGTAGAACCACTTCGTGGGAGAATGTAAAGCCACAGTTTTGATCCAGCGGTCAGAAGCACCCCACTAATACCTCAGCTGCCTCGTGACACCCATGAAGCCAGTAACTGGACAGGAACTCAGCATCTGACCTCCACTCCCAGCTCCACACCTGCTCTCAACACTTGTGGTCCTAAACTTCATTTGCCAGCAGAAACAGCTGAAAGGTGATAAAACCCACCTCATTACCAGCTTCCAAATTCTAAATGAGTGAATCGAGCTGTCATCTAGAACTAGCTGCAAAAGAATCTAGAAATGTAGAATTTGGCTTTTCCGGCTCTGAAATTCAAGAAGTCACATCAAAGGTGGTGAGAAAGAAGCTGAGTGCTTATCAACCACATCCATCCTGGAGAATGTAGAGAGAGGGCTGTTTATAAGGCTCTACAGAATTCTGTGACCTTTTTGGACAGGAAATGAAGATGCAGCTGGGCAGTTCAGATGAGAACCAGAAAGGGAAAAATCAGTGAGTGACCTTAGGATTCTCACTGTTTCCCAAGAGCTGTGCATTTTTATTCCTAGTCTTGCTCTTCTCCTCTACTCTCCCTCTCCCTTTCCCTCTCTTTCCCTTTCCTTCTCCCTCCTCCCCTCAACTTGCTTACACACTGCTCTGTAACATAAACAAAACAACTGAGGAATGGGAATAGGGGTTCATGAGGGTGAGGGAAGGAGGTAAATTATCTTAAAAGTGAATAGGTGATGAATAAATAAACAGATGAATAAATAGACTTTGCCTCAATTTCCTCATATCTAAAGTGAAAATGATAATAGCTGCTCAGTTTTTTCGGGCTTGTTGTGAGCCTCAAATAAAATAACAAAAAGAGCTTATATAAATGTTTTCCTTTGTTTATGAGACACGCATCATTCTTATTATCAATTTTAAAATGTTATAATAGGAAAAAAGAACAAAGGTATTATTTAGAATAGCACTTTCTATACGATTTGCTTTGGTTTGTATGGCTATATTATCTGACTCTGGGTCTGTAATTCTCAGTAAATACTAATTGAATTGAATCTATATGCGCAGTCATGTGTTTAGTAAATAGCATAGACACATCCATCCATGAGATAGTTGTAATATTGCTAATAACAATCCTTATTATTTCCTTTTATGAAATCATCTGATAATTGACTAAATTTACAACTGTGAAATACAGGAACCAATCCAAGTGTCACTCTATGGAACAGCTACCCTATGACTAGTACATTCTGTTCAGTCTCAGGAGACTTCAATTTATTCCACAAATATGATTCCAGTACTTTCACAGAGCACTGAACTATAGATAATACAATGGCAGTCATAAAGTTCTATATTTCTATTGGCATTAAATAGCAATAGGTTTTAGTATAAAAATTGAAGTGATCGTAAGATTAAGTTAACCCACTCCATAGCTCTAACTACAGATTTACTAGAAACCAAATAAGAAAGAGAAGAGAAATAATATCTACTAGAGGACTACCTTGTTCATTTTATATACACTATTATATTTCCCACCTTTTATTGAATACCAGGATCTATGTCAAGTAATTTAGACAGACTCATTTTTATTTTATTTTTTGCCTTTTTGATATTAAATGAGTTTCTAGTACATGCCAGGAAATATCATTGGGACATAACGATGAGCAAGATAAAAGTGACCTCTGTCCTCAAGGAACTTTTACTTTAGAGTATTTATGAATAAAAAACAAATTAGAATGCACTAAAAAAATGTGATATTAGTGTGCTATGGAAAAACACAATATAGACTCTTAATTCAGCCTCTGACAGTCAGGAAAGACTTTCTGGAGGAAGTAACAGCTAAGCCAGGACCTGAAAAACGAGTATGCCTGAAGCATAAAGTAGAAGATGTGTAGTAGCAACATGTGAGACTTCTGTAGAATCTTGTCTGACATGCCAACGCATTTTGACCTAATAGGGAAATGGAATATTTTAAATAGAGAGGGATGTGATCAAATTTACATTATGGAAAGATCAATCTGGCTCTGTATAAAAATGGACTGAAGGCCTATAAGAGTGAAGGTTCAACAGGAGCTTGGTTGGGAAAAAGTCTTAGTAACAAAGGTGAAAGGGGTCGGTGGCCTGTATGAGGGCAGAGCTAGTGGAACTGAAAGAAGAAACATTTTAAATATTTAAATGAAAAAAATCCTGTGATTTAATAAAGGAGTGAGGCTGAGGGAGAGGTTATGGATGATTTCTTTCTGGTTGAGATTAGACCACTGGAAGGATGAAAACACTATTTATTGAAATTAGGAAATAAGAACGAGAGACGGAATTCTGGAAGAGATGACATAATTTTGAGCATTTTGAGAGGGAAGTGCTGAGAGGCATCTGGATGCAGGTATTCAGTCATACTTCTTTTCAGTTGTATAAGTAGGTCTGAAATCTCCAGAGAGCTTTCTGAGAGGGAGACCATGGAAGCCAGGAGAGTAAGCGAAAATACCCACGGAAAGTATGTACAGTGCCCTGAAGAACATCAATATTTGAGGGAACAAAAGTCTAAGAAACAGGTGAAAAAGAGGAGCTTTCAAAGGAAAAAGATGAAGGTGAAAAATCAAGTAGGAAAACACTGGATCATGAGGGCATTGTAGTGTTTCAAGAAAGAGTGATTGCAGTGGTAAATGTTACTAAAGGAACAGTTCAGTAAGCATTGGGAAGTGGTCAATTGGGTTCATAGAAACTCTGTAAGGGACAAAGGAATGTTGCAATGAATTGGAAAACGCAGAAGTGAAAAAATGGAAGGCAGTGATTACAGATAGACATTTCATGAAATTTGACTGTAAAGGGAATGGAATCATAGAATGATGCTTGCAGGGGACGTTAGACTGACAAAGGCTCTCTCTACTTTTTTCTATCCAAGATGAGAGAGACATGAGTAATTTTAACTGTTGAAAGGGAAGAAACAAGATAGCAGAAACAGAGCAGTAGAAAGTATAGGAGAGAGAAGATACTCAAACGAAAGAGGTAGGAAAAGAACCAGAGCTGGATAAAGATGTACTGACCTCAGATACATTCAATCATTAACAAATATTTATTGAATGTTTACTCAGTTCTGAAGATACAGAAGTGAAAGGAGATATAGGAAAAAAAGTAAATAAGCTTTGTGAAGGAAAAGATGAAAACAGGGAAACTGAAGGTAAACATGGTAAGAATGGAATTTGTTATTAAATGAAAAAGCATTAATTCTTTGAAAGGCATTAAATTTAATAGCATTTACCACATAAATCTTAATTATGCTTTGTTTGCAAGCTCTCTCCAAAATCATTTCTGTACCTTTATCACCTTCCATGCTTGTTAGATCTGAGGTCAGCTAGTTACCCCTAAAGGAGTTAGTCAACCCAAAGTGTTTTCTTCTTGCTTTTACATAAGGTGGCTCAAATAAAAAAGAGGAAAGGCTTTATACGAGGCAGGACTCATTACTCAGATGGATTTGTTTCTTAAACCTCCACGGAGATGCGATTAAGAGAAGCAAGGGAGAACCTAAAAGTATTTGTCACAATCAACTACCTCGAGTCTAGTTAGAAAATGTACTGGATTTGGGGTTTGAATTCTTAGCTATGGATTCCAACATGACCCAGTTTAGGCTAGCTGTGAGATTAGCAGCAATTAACTTAATTTCTCTATGTTAAAATAGAGGGAATTTCTCAAATGTGTTATAAAATATAGAGCTGTCTTAGTATAAAATCTAAAATGCTACACAACTTAGAAAATTTTTGCAGTTATGTTTGTAAGAATTAAACACATAATAATGCATTAAAACTTTTTAAAATCATGTGAAAAAAAGGCAGCAGTCATAATGTCACCAAACTATCTGAATGGTGACAAGCATGAACTCAGATCGGCTGAATGATCTCAAACTTATAGAAAATATTGGTAGCCATCCTGAAGCTGAAGGTGTGGTATATTTTAAAAGATCAAGTAAAATGAATGGAGCAGAAAAGAAAAAAAAATGGGAAAGCATGTCCTTGTCATGCTTTCATCATAACTCAGTTGGTAAGGCATTTTAAGAAAAAATCCAATGCAAATGCTGAGGATTATACTTAAATTGAATTTTTTACCCTCCTCATCTCCCTACTCTGAAGGATAGAGACGATATGTTGCTTCTTTTCTGTTTTTGTTGTATTTAGTTCAAATACACCCTTTACCCCCACTTACATTAACACTGAATCTACAAAAAGATGTTTAATTTCACTCATAATAAGGATCACACAAATTCTTACCTCACCATTTTCCACCCATCAAATCAGAAAAATTTCAATAACATATTGTGTTGGCAATGATGTGGGAACATAGGCACCTCCATATATTTCTGGCAAGTGTGGAAACTGATGTAACTTCAGAGCATGACAATTTGTCAATATCTATTAAAAGCAAAGGTCATTGACTGAACAATTCCACTGCTAGGAATTTATCCCAGATTTTACACATATCAGATGATGAAATGGTATACACACAGAGCTCTTCATTGTAGCATTATTTGTTATAGAAAAAGATTGGAAAAAAATTTGAATGTTTGTCTCTAGGAGGTTGGTAAAATGAATTATGGAATATCAATACAATGAAAATTATGCACCTATATAAAATAACAAATAAGATCTTTATGTATTGATATAGAGAGATCTCCAAATATATTGTAAAATGAAAAATATTCAAGTATAAAATACTGTGTGAAACAATCTACCACTTGTGAAAAAAGGGGTGATAAATATATATTCATATTTGTATTTGCATATGCACTAAAATCTCTGGAAGGATGCACAAGAAATCAATAACACTGCTTACTTAATTGAGGGTGTTTGTAAACTGGACAATGGTGGAAGAGAGGCTTTTTACTTTTATACTTTTTGGCTTTTAAAACATGTAAGTGTATCTTGGTTTCAAAAACATAATTAATTGTTTTTTAAAGAAATTATTTGCTTGGAAATCCATTTCCCCACCAGATTGTGGACCATGTCTTGTTTGTTTCCATAATCTCATCAAGGGCACAGCACACACGTAGCAACTGCTCAACAAACACTTAATAAACAAATGAATTAGAAAATGGAAGACATCTAATACAATGCTGTAGATAAAACTTCCTTGAAGGAAGGACAAATATCCTGCCTTAGTTTTCAAACACAGTTCTTCATGCAATGAAAGTGAGTGACATTTTGTGAAAAGTACGTGGAGGAACAACACAAACGTGCCTGAGAAGATAAGGAAATATATTTCAATACAAAAATCTTAGTTCTAGATGTCTTCCATTTTCTAATTCATTCCAGAGCTTGCCTGCCAAGGCTAGGGTGGGTGGAGTGAGGAAGAAAACGTCAAAATGCACTTTGAAGAGAGAGATGGAAAGAGAGAGAAACACCAGAAATGTGTCAAGGTGATTTTGGGGTTTGTTGAGTTTCAGGTAAACTATTTTGTTTAGTGGACTCCTGGTTTTGAAATTGTTGTGGATTTAAAATTTTTATGTTATATTTTTAAAATGTGTGTTTAGTATTGTTTTCTAGATGCTTTTTCCTTCTCCCAGATTCAAAGTAGTCAGTCCTCATATGCCTATTTTTAGAATGAGTGATTAACATACAGATTAGATCACATGGCTTAGAGCAGTGGTTCTCAATCTTAGCTGCAGTTTGGAATCCCCAGGGAGTTTTAAAAATAATACTGATGCCTGGGTCCCACCCCAAGACAGGCTGACTTAATTTGTTTACAGAATGACCTATGCATCAGAATTTTTTAAATCTCCCCCCAAGTGATACAATATGCAGCAAAATTTAAGAGCTACTGATCGAAAGCATGCTCTAGCTTTTCTATGGAGTTCAACTATCTCTGAAATCAAATGAATATAGAATTTATTATTTATTTTGAATAATTCAGTCTTTTACAGTGAAGACTGAGAAAATAAAATGTCATACCCAATTTTTTTTCTTCTAGAGGGTAGCCAAGTACTCACAATCCTTACCTCCTTAATAGAGGAGCTTGTAACAAGTCCCTACTTGCTTCGTATTAATGATCACAAGTAGTGGCCACACCAGAGGATAGCTTTGCAGGTCTTTAGATTGCTACTGTCCCCGTCACCATGAGTTTCCCTAGTGCTGTGCAGGGAAGCCTCGTGGGCATGCTCTCATGTTATTCATTCATGCTTGCTCAACCACAACAGCATAGGCCGTGTGTTAGTTGGAAACAAAAGTTATTAGTACATTAACTCTACCACCAATATAAATCTTTAGTTAAAAGTAGAGTAAATATGCACACTAAGTAAAAGCTTTGTAGCAAAAAAAATCGGAAATTATTCAAATGCCCCACTCAGAAGAATGGATAATCTGCTTTATATCACACACACACATGCACACACATGTTTATGTGTGCATGTGCAACGGAAATAATTAACTGCAACTATATATAACAATATGGTGTAATCTTAGTGATATAACACAGTCTCATGTGCAAAAAACAATTCTCAGAAGACTGCATACAGCCTAATGCCCCTTTTTCGTAATTTTCCAAATTAAATTAAGCTAAGTAATGTATTGTTTAGACATAAATACACCATCAAACCATAAAACCACGGTGGGGAGCTACTGATAAAGGAAAAGATAAGCACAAAATTCAAGATGGCAGCTACCCTTGGGAAGGGAAAGGATAAGGGAAGCGTATGGTAAATGTAAGTCATTGTTACTGTTCTAGTGCTTGCCCTGGATAGTGGGCTTGTGGGTGTTCATCATGTTTTTTTGTTTGTTTTTTTTAACAGGAAAAAAACATACAAATGTTTAACAACATGTATTTATGGGAGAAACCCAGGAAAACTGAGTAAATCCCATCGTGTTATTAATAAGAGCATTCCAAACTAAATACATGAATTAGAAAGATGGGAATAAAACACCTTTGTAATAGAATCTTTTAGGATTTGTTTTTTAAAAGTGTGTGTATTTTTGTGAGCGTTTAATTTGTGTGCATATTTACTCTACTTTTAACTAAAGATTTATATTGGTGGTAGAGTTAATATGCTAATAACTTTTGTTCCCAACTAACACACACCCTGAGACTGAAATTGTGACTTAGTTTATAACAAAACATTTTCAACTTTGTAATCTGAAAAATCACTTTGATAATGAGTAAGTGACATGAAAAACAACTTCCTAGAATAGCTTTCAAATTGGCATTCTCTGGAATGTCTAAGTAAAACTGAGTTAGTTCTTCACAAGTAACTGTGTGAATGAAATATGACTGTCCCCCCAGATTTCTTCCTGGTTTTATTCCTTCACCTCCATGCGTTCCACAATAGAAACAGAATAAAACCAATAACCATTTATCATTGTGTAGAGCTTTACATTTTATAAGAAGAGCTTAATTTTATCTCACATGTTTATCTTAACAACATTATGAAGTATGCAGGGCAAAGATTAGCTCAAAACAAGACTATAGCTTGTTCATACCATATAGCACATTGGTTTCAAAGTGTGCACGTACACCACTGATCGAACACAAGACAAATTGTAAAATATATACACATTGTTTAATATTTATGCATACAATTTTAATATCTGTGTATTGCTTTTAATTTGTATTAATCTGCACCTAGTTTTATGGCAAATAATGCTGTTTTTCACTTATAATAGTGGCATAAACTTGCTTTTTAAAATAAACTTGTTTTAATAAAAATGAATATTTTTAGAGAAAATTCTTAAGTAGATACTGGCACAGGAATTATTTAGAGCAAAGGTTATAAAGATGATATGTGGATAATTAAAATGTAGAAAGCCTCATCCTTCCACATAATATTCAAGTCTACATTGTTATAAAAAATATGCATGTTTAGATTAATTTGACAACTTATTAATTTGACAAATTACTTGTTGAGGCATCATTACTTTTTTTTTATGTTCTACTTTGAGGAGCTAGGTACTGAAGAGATAATAGCAAAATATTTAATAAATGCATGAATTTAATACTTTAAAAAAAAGTGAAAAGTCCATATCCTCATGGACTTATAGTCAAAGGAAAGCTCAACAAGGTGAAAAGGTGACTTATGTGTCAATAGATGAGTAAAAATCACAACCCTATAAGAGAAGATATTCCATTTTTTGTAGCAGTAAAAGCTTCCTGAAGGAGCCGACATTCAAACTGAAGAATGCCCTAAGACTACATATGGTCAGGGAAGTGTGTTCCAAGAGGATGTCATAGCATGTACCAATATCTGGAGGAGAGAGAGCTAAAGCATTCAAGGTGCTCCAGGAAGATTGGAAGGACGGGATTAAACCAAGAGAGTTGAAGGTGGCAAGAAATATGATGGAAGAGAAAAAACAAGTAACAGACCACGAGAATTTTTTGTCCCTGCAGCTCAGAGCTGTGCTGCAAGCAACATAAATGGACCCTGAATCACACAGAAAGAAAAGAAAAGATCTTTTGGAAAACTATCAAAGAGGCCATGCATTGCATCCCACCAATAGCACACACTGTTGAGTTCCCCAAAATAAAATAGTGGGTCAGACGAAGATATAAAACAAGTAATATTTAAAAAGAGAATAGAACAAAAACACATTCTAAAGAGCTTAGATTTCATTCTGTAGGCAACCAGGAGTCATAAAACGGATTGACAGGTTCAGATTTGCATTTTGGATAGATGGCTCTTGCAGGACTGTTTTAAACTGAAGTTAGGGAGTGGAGATTGAGAACTGTTGTGGTGCTATAATTGAGAGATAATGGTGAGCTACTGAAGGTCAGCGGTGGTGGGGAAAGAGAATGGGAAAGAAAGAATGGCGGCAGAGAACAGGTGTTTTTCCATGCTCTGCTGCCACTGACCTGTATTTCTGGATATTTTGAAAAGTCATGGCTTTAGCAGTTTGGCTTTCATGAAGTGGGAGAAGAAAAATCCCAGATGAAGTGGATTTAGAGAGTCAAGAGTTAGCTATTGCCGCATTTTGAAAATTCCTGTGTGGTCCCAGAGTCCACAAAACAGAATTGCCTACCCCCACTGCCCCCACTTTCAACAGTGTGGAAGTTATCTGTTTTATTTTTAAACACCTCCTGCTTGGCCATAACACCTAACCTTGACTGTCCCCCATAAAGGAATGTAAATTTATTAACACCCTTTAGTCACTTGCCTGCAACTATATATTTTGGCTGCCTCCCAAGTCTTTAATTCCTTTATTGATGCATTTCATGATGGTTGTTGCTTCTGTTTAAAAGCTTTTTGCAATCTCTGAGTTTTTGGAATACTATCTGCTTTTCTCCCATCCATGTTTTCATTAAAATTGATTTTCTCAGCTTCTCGTGTATTTCTCTATGAGGCAAAGAATTTTAGATAGATACCACAACCTAAGCACCAGAGGTAAAGACGGGGGACAACCAAGATCTGAGTAATGTTATTTTAATTGCAATTTAAAGCCCAAAAGCAAAGACTTAGTAAAGAGCTGTTTTCATTACAGTTGTTCCATGCATGAAATGAACCATTACACATTGGAAGAGAAGAAATCATTCCACAGTGGCTTAGTTATAACAAACAAAATGAGTTCCAACAAGCTGTGTTTAGTCCTATGGCCAAAAATGGCATTCTGTTGGTATTTAGGATTTCTTTTCTAATGTGGCATTATATTTTGAAATGTTATTTCATGTTACACTCTCTTTGTATAACATATTTGAATTGAATAATGAGAGAAATGACCAGCTGGTCTCTAGCAGTTACAAAGCCCTTTATTGGAGGCAGCAGGTTGATGGCAGATGGCAATTTTAGGTTTAAGTCTCACTACGAATAGATTTGCAGCACCTTGTTGATGTGGGATATACAACCTTTCTCTGAGCTTATGAGAATGACGGTAGAGTAGTTTTATTGAGATATTGATTTACATGTTGTTCTCACTGTATTTTTTCTTTTCTTATTAAAATGGGGGAGGCTTTAGGGTGTACTGGATTTGAGTTCGAAAGCCAAAGGTAGAAGTTACTCAATCCCTCTTATAGAATTGTTTTTATTCTTTTTTAAAATTTGATTAAGTACAGACCATCATATATGTGTGTATTATAAATATTTACACTTTAAAATATCACCAGAAGCTATAAACATCAAATGTTTTACCTTTTTTATTATTAGTTTTAGGTGTACAAAACAACATAGTGATTAGATATTTACACACCTCACAAAGTGATAACCCAACAAGTCTACTACCCATCTGACACCGTGCATAGCTATTATGATATCATTGACTATATTCCCTATACTGTACTTTACATCCCATGACTATATATATTTTAAAATTATAATTGACATTCAATATTATTTTATATTAGCTTCAGGTGTACAGCATAGTGGTTAGACATTTATATAATTTATGAAATGATTTCCCTGATAAGTCTAGTACCCATCTGACACTATACATAGTTTTTACATATTATTGACTATATTCCCCAAACTGTATTTCACATCCCTGTGACTATTTTGTAACTACCAATTTGTCTTACTGACTCGTTTTCGAAAGCCTGAATTGATTCAGGAAATGAATGAGAGGAGAAAGAAGGGAAAGAAGGTCTTTGGGGTTAGAAAGCTAGAAGAACAATTCCATATCTTTGATAGGGGGGATTCTGCAAACCTGGGAAGAGGAAGGTAGCACTTGATGGAGTAGCAGGATTGACCCTGATTCCTTTGCAGGTAGAGTCGTGCACATGGACAGGCTGTGCACCGGGTGCCAAGACTGCCACTTCTGTGCCTAGGCTTGGCATAGGTGTAGCAGAGCAACCCGGATTTAAAGGAACCATACAGAAACTAAGTCCTCTGCTTTTCTAATTATCATGAAAGGTTGAATAATAAATTCCTTTGCAATCATCATATTGAAAACAAGAAACTCTTTCAAATGTTTTATAAACTGTCTAGATTCCTAGTCTTCTGTGACCCAGCAAGTGCAGGACCTGGACCCCTCCCACCCAATCCCATACCCTGTGAGTCTGGTAATGAATTCCTCACCACCTCAATGATTGGAGATTTGGAATCTAGTTAAAAATGATTTAGAATGATAGTCACTTTTCAGTCAATGCTGGATCACATCTACCATGGGAGTCCCATACGATTATAACGTAGCTGAAAAATTCCTATTGCCTAGTGATGTCATAATGTCATAGTGCAAACACATCACATGTGTTTGTGGTGATGCTGGTGTAAACACACCTACTGCACACTGTTAGTCGTATAAAAGTATAGCATATACAATTATGAATAGCACTTAATACTTCATAATGGTAATAAACAACCACGTTACTGGTTTACGTATTTATTATACTTTTAATCATTATTTTAGAGTATGCTCTTTCTACTTAATTAAAAAAAAGTTTGCTGTCAAACACTATGCAGTTTTACACAGGCAGTAGCCTCATATACCTGGTGTTTACAGCATCTCTTGATTGCAACTCACTTGGGAGAATGCCTTTCATATACAAACCAACCAATACTGAGTCTATACCCCAACTGCCCTCCTTATCGAGCTCTCACACACATGGCCAATATTTACCTACCCCAGTGCCTCCCAGATCAGGCACCAGACAACTAGAGACCAGCTCTATAGCCACCAGCCCATTGAAATTATACAAACTTGCCAGTCCTAAACTGTTTGCTCTGCCCTGCTGGCCATGTTAACTGTAAGAATCTCTCTATCTTAGGCTTTCCTCTTGTTCCTGCTTCTGTTTTCTGACCAAACCTGGTGTTTCTCTTACGGCCCTGCTTGGTGTGGCATGCCCGATTCTCTTAGGAAATGTAATAAATTCTTTGTTCAATGGCATTGACCTCTCTGTATCATCACTCAGTCACCGCCATACATTAAAATCCCACGAGTATAAATGAGACAACATTCAAAAATTAGGATAACAGTAATAATAGGTGGTCACAAGGATTAAATGACCCAACAAAGTGTACAGGCATATAAAGTCCTATGAACATCCGTCTGTGCACCGTAGTGCTTAATCAGTGCTGCCTATTATTTTAAATAAACTTTACTAGATAATTACTGAGCACTAAATCTCTTTACCTTAATTCCTCAGTTTCTTCATCTGTTAAGGGGGATATGATGAAAGTATGTCAACATCAAAGGAATACCTTGATGATGAATCTTGACTTTTTTAAAAAAACAAACAAACCAATAAAGGGACTCTATTCATGCGTAGCATTATTTTGGAAAATGCCAGTAATAACTATTGCATTGTAATCTTAAAACAAATATTGCTATTAGGCCAATTTTATTGATCTAATGATATCAATAAATAACATCTTGAAGTGAATGGATGATTGAGGCCATTTTAAGGACGTCATTTCTAGCTTCTGTAATGTTATTCCAACTAGACAGCTTCCCCAGGGGACCCACAACTGCTGCTAATTTCCAGTCTTCCCTCCCTGGAAGAAAAGGAGCACAGGACAAGCATTGCCCACGGTAGGAATGACTGTTATGTCCCCTCTTTGTTTTTACGAAGGCTCAGCCACATTTCTGAATACTTTCCAAATCAGGACCACATTTTCTGCCTGTTTTCTCATGTTCAGTATGAGCCACAGACTCTGGCCTAGGGCACTACACTCACAGGCCACCTTGACTCTGTTCTTTGTGTAACCGAGGGCTCTAAGCCCACCCTAGTCCCTCTGCCCACCTGCTGAAACCATCCCACATTCCTTAGTGTAAAGTGACGTAAGGCACACGCACAACAGGGAGTTATCAAAGGATTTGCAGATAAGGGAAGGGTTTCTCTGCTAAGATAGTAACAGTGAACCAAAACAATTCTTGTTAAATACAGATGATCATTTCTTTGTCCCACAGATATGGTAGGAAAAAAGGGGGTATGAAAATAAAAAGGTGGCACAATGTTTTGAGAATTTTAACATGCATCACGGTTACCTGGAGGGCTTGTTAGTCTGCTTCTGAGATGACAGAGTTGACATACATACATATATGTGTGTGTATACACACACACACACACACACACGCACACTATGAAAGGTGGAGAGAAGAAGGCAGACTGACTAGGACCCTGAGACCCAAGCAGGGACACAATAATGAGCTCCCTGAGTTCTTTTTGCCCCATATAACCTAGGCCTGCAGTGAAAGAAACCAGCAACGAGGAAATGTCTATGTGTCAGACCAAAAAAAAAGAATCCTCAAGAAAAGGACTCAGAAAGGGGCATCTCCAAAAGACAGAAACATATATATATATATATATATATATATATATAAATAAAACAGCTTCATTCCAGCAAAACACCACAGGAAAAAACTGGTCACAACTTCACCCAGGCCAGGGAAGGCTAAGGATTTCCTTCCTAAGGAGGTTGTAATGAACCGCCCAAGCCCCTGCTGGGTGATGTTAAGAAGGTCAAACAGGGAGCCAGGACTTCCTTCCCTTCCATCCAGTAATGACCTTCCACCCTATGCCGGTTGAGACCATGTGGGGATCCTGGATTTCCATCACTACCCAGCAGGAAAGTGCCCTTCCCTCTCCTCACTAAGGTGTTATCAGAGAAGACCCAGAGGACAAAGACTTTCACCCATTACCCAGCAGTAATGAGACCATCCTCACCACAGTGTCAGTGGAGCTCAAATTCCCACCCCCCACCCAAAACTAAGGCGCCCTCTCCTGAGTGTCAATGGAGACCAAGCAGAGAATCTAGACTTTTACTCCTGCCTGCACACCACCCCTACAAAAGCCTCAGCAAAGAAATAGAAAATCTTAGCAAAATAATAAAAGATATAAAGAAGAATCAAATGGATCTTTTAGAAGTAGAAAATACAATAACTAAAATTTAAAACTTCAACAAATGAGATCAACACTAGAATGGAGAGGACAGAGGGAAGAATCAGTGAACTGAAAGATGATAGAAACCACCCAATCTGAACAATGGAAAGAAGCCTAAAAACCAGAATTGGTGGGAGGTGGGGGTGGAGGGTAGGGGTGGAGGGCAGGGAGAGGAAAGAGGAAGGAAGGGAAGAAAATGAACAGAGCCTGAGTAACCATTGGAACGATGTAAACAGATCTAACTTTCGTGTCATTGGTGTCCCAGAGGAAGCAGAAATAGGAAGAAGTTAAATAAGTACTAAGAAAAATAATAGCTAAAATTTCCCCAAATTTGGCAAGAATTCCAAACAAGATAAACTTAAAGAAATCCATGCTGAGACACATCATAATTAAACTTCTGAAAACAAAAGTCAAAGAAAATATCTTGATAGCAGCTAGGGAAAAACTACCCCTTATCTATGGGGGTAAAACAATTCAAATGATGCAAATTTCTCATCAGAAACCATGGAGGCCAGGAAGACACAGCACAATATTTTTCATGTGTTGAAACAACAACAACAACAAAGAAATACTCAACAACAAAGAAGAAACATCAACTCAGAACTGTATACCCAAAAAAATATCCGTCAGGAAATAAAGGGAAATGACATTCTCAGATGAGGAAAACTAAAATAATTTGTTTCGGGCAGACTTACGAAGAATGGGTAAAAGAAGATCTATCTCTAAAAAGAAAGAAATCTCTGAAAAAAAGAACATTGGAAAGGGAGAAGGAACCAGGTAAGGAAAATCACAGATGAACACAATAGGCTTTTCTTCTCATCTCAAATTTTCTAAATTATGTTTGATGGTTGAAGCAAAAATTATAGTACCACCTGTGTTATAGATGTGCCTCTAAATATAGGTAGAATAAATACTTAAGAATTATATTTTAAATAAGGAAGATAAAAAGACATAAATGAAGGTAAGTTTTTTATACTTCACGTAAATTGCTAAAATGATGCCAACAGATTTCAATAAGTTTTGTATATGTAATAAGATTGTAAAATAATACAACTACTCTGGAAAAGTTTGGAAATTCCTTTAAAAATTTAATATGCAACTACCATACAAGCCAGCAACTGTACCCCTGGGTATTTATCTCAGAAAAATGAAGACTTATGTTCACACAAAAACCTATCCACGAATGTTTATATTAGTGTTATTTGTAATAGTCAAAGAAAACCCAGATGTCCTTAATGGGTGAATGGTTACATAAACTGTGATTCATCCACACCATGACTCTTACTCAGCAATAAAAAGGAATGAACTATTGATGAAACAATCTGAATGAATCTCCAGAGAATTACGTTGAGTGAAAAAAAAAAAAACTACAAAAGGTTACATACTGTATGATTCCATTTATATAACATTCTTGAAATGACAAATTATAGAATGAGAACAGATTAGTTGTTGCCAGGAGTTAAGGAGGAGGTGAGGGTAGAAAGGAAGTGCATGTGGCTATAAAGGGCAACATCAGGGATCCTTGTGGGGATAGAAATGTCCTGTATCAATGTCGATGTCCTGGTTGTGATATTGCAAGATGTTACCACCAGGGAAAACTGCAGGGGATCTGTCTGCATTTTTTCTTACAAATGCGTGTGAAACTACAATTATCTCCAAATAAAAAGTTTAAAAACTTCAGATTGCTGGGTTCCACTGACAGAGCTTTGAACCTGCTAATCTGCAGTTCTAAAATTCCCTCCGGATACCAATACTGCTGGTTAGAATAACCACATTTTGAGAACGACTGTCTTAGAGAAAGAGGGATTTTTGTTTCCAGGGGAAAACCCACAGAAGGCTTTCTACTGAGAAACTCTTTCTTCCCATTCCCAAACCAAAATATCAATATAAATAGCCCCCTCTAGAGTGCTAAATCCAGAAGCACGAGAAAGATGAACTGGAGAGAAACCAGTCCTAAGGCCAGATGTGTTCTAGTCTTAGGACCAATGTGGAAAGAGCAGTATGCTGCCTAGTGGTCAGCAAGACCAGAATTATGTGGTCAGAGAAGTCACCGACTCTGTGGTCATGGCATTGCTCTTCAACATAGTGCTCCTCAATGCTGGCTTGGAACCAGAAACACCTGTGGTAAAAAATAAAGCTTTCTGGATCTCCCTGCAGAACCAATGGAGTCTCTGTTTTACACCATGCTTCCCAGGTGAGGTATGCACAGTAAAGTTGGAGAAACCCTGGGCTGGACACATGTGGTGCAGATAAAGAATAACCCAGTGTCATGCGGGGTCTCTGGTCCCACTCCCCGCACAAGAACACAAAATACGGTGAGGCCAAAAAGGAACACCAATAGAGCCATAGATAGAGGAGTCATACCACTATATTCTCAATGGCAGCTGGTTGAGACACAAAAGCAAACATCCGCTAGTACCCCAAGGGGTCTTCCTGCACCCCAGTCTCACTGGCAGCCAGGAGAGACACACGAAGTAGGATCTACATGATCCACAATCTGCCATCCACGCTTGCTAATCCCACTTGCTAGCCGCAATCTGCTGTCCGCTTCTCTGGCAACCAACCACCCCCGCTTGCTACCTGCAATCCGCGCTTGCTAGTTCAGCCACGGCAGTTATATCAATGGCCAATGGCCAACTAGTTTCAGTTGATGGCCATCTACTACCTGAGCCAGCACCTTTCCACTTGAGGCCGAGAGCCTGGAAATTGCTCTCTGGGACTTTGCCTCCACACTCCACCCCTGCAGGGTCTCACCTCATAATCTACGCGACAAGCGTTTTCCGCGAGGGGCCTTGTGTCAGGAACTCAGCTCATGAGAAAAAGTTCCAGTCCAGTTCAAGTAATGTCCCAGGGGGTGTCCCTTGATGTACACCTACTTCCTGGGCACAGCCAGGGTTCTCAAGATATAGTGCTGAAACAATAGTGGCTCACAGCCAAGGTACTTACATATTCTTGATGGCGGCCGGTGGAGACACGAAAGCAAACATCCGACTGCACCCCAACAAGGGGTCTTCTTGCACCAGTCTCACTGGTGGCCGGGTGAGACACGGGAAGCAAACATCTGCCAGTTCCACCACATGGTGGCGCATTCCCAAGCAAACAGTCAAGCGGTCCATTAAATCAGGGATAGAGCCAATTCCCCATAGTCCACAGTCATTCGCCAGGGCTGTGCGTTGGCCTCACAATGTGTGCCCTCTCTGCAGGACGAGGACTCCAAGTCTTCCCCAACCTGGGTGAGGGCCTCAGCAAGCACTTCCCAGCCCACACAGCCACAACGACCTTCACTTTCTTTGGCCTATGCTGGTTGGAGAACCGTCCATGTCTTCCCACCCTTCCACACGGGTCCAGCACTCCGGCAGCTGCATGGCCCCCTCCACACTGGTCGGAGAGCCATTCATGTCCTCCCACCCCTCCTTGGGGATCCAAATCTTGAGAATAGTGGCCACCAGGAACCACACATTGTGTGGGGACCACATGTCCTCCTGTTCAGAGTCAGACATCACTCCTACTTGGCCAGAATCCTGCTCGCCATGCCAGGAGTCCAAGTGGGTGGTGGCCTCAGTGCAAGATGTCAACAACCCTCAGAGCCTACAGCAGCCACAGACCACCGAAGGGAAGGCGACCCCTTCTATGGCCAAGAGGATGGTATGCCATATGGTGGCTCGAGTCTCCCAGGCAGACCGCGCCTCTCGTTCCCAGCACAGCTCCTCATGGGTCACCTGAAGCTGAGCTTTCACACACACAAGCTGCTCCACCATCCTTCGGAGAGTTTTTGCTGGCACCATACCCTGCTCGCTGCGCCATGTGTCATGCGGGGTCTCTGGTCCCGCTCCCCACGTAAGAACACAGGATATGGTGAGGCCAAAAAGGAACACCCACGGAGCCATAGATAGGAGAGTCATACCATTGTATTCTCAATGGCAGCTGGTTGAGACACAAAAGCAAACATCTGCCAGTACCCCAACGAGGGGGTCTTCTTGCACCGCAGTCCCACTGGCAGCCAGGAGAGACACACGAAGTAGGATCCACACGACCCACAATCTGCCATCCACGCTTGCTAACCCCACTTGCTAGCCGCAATCCACTGTCCGCTTCTCTGCCAACTAACCAACCCCTTGCTACCTGCAATCCGCGTTTGCTAGCTCAGCCACGGCAGTTATATCAGTTGCCAATGGCTAACTGGTTACAGCTGATGGCCAACTAGTCACAGCTGATGACCATCTACTACCTGAGCCAGCACCTTTCCACGTGAGGCCGAGAGCCTGGAAACTGCTCTCTGGGACTCTGTCCCTACACCCAGCAGGGAGTACAGGGCACACAGCAGTGTAGACGGGTGTGGAACATCAGGGGCTCTAAGTAAGAGAGACAGGACCTTGACTGCCATCCAGACAGAAAGGCTTCTCCTCCAGCCTTTCGTGGAGCACCTGCTCTGTATGAGGCATGACACCAGGAACGTGTAAACCTTCCCTAATTTTATCCTCCCAATAGGCCAGCAAAACAGCTCTTATTATCCTCATTTTATATATGAGGAGCCCGAGGTCCAGAGAAGTTAACTGCTCAGTGGCATACACCTGGTAAGTAATCAAGCAGGGCTTCCAACCTGGGTCTTTCATCTGTACAAACTCAACCTTAAAGCTCAGTTTAAATCATAGTACTACTTGGATTCTCTACTACAGTTTATGTGGAAATGGTAGGCGCAAAAGGTGGGTGGATGGTGACTCAATAACAGCAGCAAAATAGCACACACAACAGCTAAAGTGGTATGAGGGAGCAGAGTGTCGTGGGTGATTGGCACAGACTAAAGAGGAAGAGCTGGCGACAAGAGGGAGGTAAGTAAGGGGAGAGAGTGGGGCTGAGGTGGGCAGAGAGGGTGTCATGGGACGCTGTAACACTTACCACTAATACCATGAAATTGGTTTATTTTAAATTCAAATGGAATTTGTTATTTACAGCATAAAATAGTGCAATATAAAAGTATATTTAGAAGGTCACATATACCTTAATGAAAGAAACTTAGCATAATATAAATTACCAGAATAATGTACAACCACAATGCTTCAAAGAAACAAACGTCTTCAGATTTGTTCGTTTCCAGTTTAAACATTTGTTTTCCTAGAACATATGTCCTATAAATAATCTAACACCCAATATAAAATCTGGCAGGAAATATAGCCCATTAAATATCTCCCATTGTGCTTTCTTTATCTGTCATATGGTTTAATGTGACTTTATTAACTGTGATAATTGCTCCTTTACTGCTAATGATAATATGATACTGTTAAAAATCAACTTGCAAGGTAATTGTTTTTATGCTTTCTACCTCCCTCAGTACTTGCTCTCAAAGTGTGTACATGACTCTTAAGTTAAATTAGGCTTGTGTTTCTCATATTTGAGTCAATTTAATCTCCTCTCCCGAAGGTAAATCCAGGACTATACTAATTTCTTCCTCGAAATTTCTACTATTTTACTTAACTCCAGGAACATAATACCCTTCCATGCAACTGTAAGTTTAAAATGTAAGAATAGATGTGAAGTGTCAGTTATACCATCTGCTTATAATAATTGATAACTACTGACAGTCTAGTATTAGAAGTAGCAGTGGTCATAACTGGTAGTAAACAGTAGTAGCAATATCCAATAAAGAGCTCTAAAAGAAATGAGCATTTACTAGCTGTTTATCTTGCTTTCAGGGGTTTCCTTTGTATTGCTCAGCGGAAAAAATGCTAACATCTGGTCCATCCAAAGAGATGTCTCAGGTTTTCATTATTTGCTTACACTAACTGCCAGACTTTCCAGCTTACTTCCCTTGCTCTGAGTCCATGCTTACCATAGAACCTCTTGGTGATGGTTCCCCTTGCCATGTGGATTTGCCATCCACGGAGAGAATGCACTCATTACCTGATATGAGCAATTCAGACTTTTCATGTTTTCTCTTATAACTCTAGTTTACCAAAAAAAAAAAAAAAAAAAAAAAAAAAGGAAGGAAGGAAGAGAAATATCTCACCTTATGGAAATTCTAACTTAAGATTTTTTTCCTATTTCCTCTTTTATTCACAGAATTCTCCATGGAATAGGGAAAACTTTTCTGCACAGCAAAGGAAACAATTAACAAAATGAAAAGGCAACCTATGGAATGTGAGAGAATATTTGCAAACCCTGTATCTTACTACAGGTTAACATCCAAAACATATAAGGAACTTATACAACTTGAAAGCAAAATAAACAAAAAACATTACAAATGGGCAAATGACTTAAATAGACATTTCTTCACAGAAGGCATACCAATGGCTAACAAGTCTATGGAAACATGCTCAGTATCATCAATTAATAGAGAAATGCAAATCAAAACTATAACAAAATATTACCCCTCACCTCTTAGGATGGCAAAAAAAAAAAAAAAAAGTGTTTGCAAGGAGAAATTGGAACCCTTGTACACTGTTGGTGAGGATAGAAAATGGAAAATAGCCACTATGGAAAACAGTATGGCGATTTCTCAAAAAATTAAAAATAGAACTACTATGTGGTCCAGTAATCCCACTTTTGGGTATATATCCAAAAGAACTAAAATCAGGAACTCAAAGAGATATCTGCACTTGCATGTTCATTGCCATATAATTCACAATAGCCAAGACATGGAAACAACCTAAATGTTCATCCGTGGGTGAATGGATAAAGAAAATGTGATAGAAACACACAATGGGATATTATTCAGCCTTAAAAAAGAAGGAAATTCTGACATATGTTATAACATGGATGAACCGGGAAGGCTTTAGGTTAAATGAAATAATCCAGTCACAGAAGAACAAATGTTGCATGATCCCACTTATGTGAGATATCTAAAATAGTCAAACTCATAGAAAAAGAGAGTAGAATGGTGGTTGTCAGGGGTTGGGGGAGGAGGAAATAGGGAAATTTTTGTTTACTAAGTATGAGATTTCAGTTATACAAGATGAGTAAGTTCTAGAGATCTGCTGTACAAAGAGTGTACACAGTTAACAATACTGTATTGTACACTAAAAATTTGGTAAGAGGCTAGATCTCATGTTAATTGTTCTTAACACATTTTTTTAAAATAGGTGAGTATTGAAGGTGTTTCTCCAAGAAGAAAATAGCAAAATAATACTAAATGATTATTTTTGGTTTCTTTTAATGAAAGAAGATTCTTTAAAAATAAAGAATGATAATAGTAAATAAGAAGTGTTCAGAATTCCATCTTGGCACTACTAACTATCAGTAATGACCTCTGACAGGTTACTTTTGCTCTCTGGACCTCAGTTTTCATTTACAATTAAGGCAGTTGGTCCAAGGCATTGTGCCAAACAAACTATGTGTCAATGAGGGTTGTGTATGACCAGGAATCTATTTTATCTTCCAGATAAACATGGCTTTGCCAATATACATATTTAAAAACAATCTCTAAATTGCTTCTCATCACCCAAAATACAAAATAGTTGTAGGGATTTTCAAACAAACTAAAATGTGGTTTAGGTTGGTGTTGGTAATGACAGACAGATTTTCCTAGATGTTGAAATTTTCTAAGGCATGGTTAACCATCTTCCATTGCAATATTGACCCAGTTCCCCAAATATTTTATTCTCAGCCAATGTAGACATGGTAATTAAACTTCTACAGGGAAACTCTGTTGGGCCACAATGTATTATTTCTTTTGTTAAAAAATTTGCTGTTTCTTTAGTCCTGCTTAAAACTGGGCTTTGCTTTTTGTGCCATGTATCTGAAAATTTATGGAAGAGAAAAAAAGAACTACTTTGTCTTTCTTCCAGATTACAACTCAGGTCTCAGTTGTCTATGAAATCAGTCCATTGTTACTAAGATCTTAGAAATCTGTGGAAACACTGGGAAAGTCTCTGAAGTTTATTAGAGTGTGTTTATATTAATTCTGAGGCAGCCTAAACATTTATTCTATGTGGTAGACTGTAAAATTTAACTCATTTATGATGTCTATCCTGCTATTTCTTTACAATAACGTTGGATGAAGGACTGACATGAATTGGAAATTTGATTCTTCATCCAAAGTATGTTTTGGGAGACATGATGTATCAGGTAAAAATATGTAACTAATATTTGGATTACTATATATCTTTGCTATTTGGGGATTAGTCTATGAGATAAATATAAAATAAACAGATAAAGCCTCCAGGGTAAACCTAATATGAGATTTCAATTCTGCCTCTTGAAAATCTTCGTGGCATCCTGCTCTTAGTTCTTACGGAAAAGTATCTTTGAAATAGGATTTAAAAAAACAAAACTACAAAGGAAAAATATCCAGAATAATGGAGAAAAAGATATAAAAATGATGCTGGTATCCTTGAACCAGTGCATTAGGGCATACCTATTTTGGTATTGAGTCATTTATGTGGTGAGATTGTTTTAGGCATTGTGAACGGAACAATACATAAATACCGTTACCATAAGTTTTCTTTTGTTGAGCACATACACCCTACACAGCAAAAAGTATCATACATGCACAATTTCCCAACAAATCCATGGAACTGATATTGTCATCACTGTTTACAGGTGAGGAAATTGAGATTCCAAGAGTTGAAATGAATTGCTCAAGGTCGCTTACAAAAGTTCAATATGAGATTTGAATCAAGGCTGTCTGCTTGATAGACTTCCTCTAAAGAAACTAGGTCTCATGAAGTCCACTAATAAAATATATCATCCTTAACTTGAAGATAATCTAATCAAAGTACTCATTCATCATTAAGATGATCAAAAATATTAGATAATTCCTGCTATATTTGTATTTTCAATCTATAGACTTAGGTTTAAAAAAAAGGAATACTTAAAATTTCAAGTCTGAGATTCTTACAACTTTAAGTAGGGTCACACATACAAGGAAAAAGAACTCAATGAAACTGAAAGATACAGAGGGAATTTTGATTTAAAGAATTTCATTTGGAAAGGAGAAAGAACCTTTTTGAAAGAAAAGTCTAAGGTTAGAAAATAAGACAGATGTTCTTGAAGTAAACTTGCTACTTTACCCTTAAAACAGTATAAAGGGAACGGTTTTAAATCCTGATAAAAATACAAATTGTTTTTTCAATAGGAAATTAGAAAACTTGGTTTCTTTCTAAGTCTCTTGATTCCTTTTCTCCATCTCTCACCAATGGAACTATAAGGATCTGTTTTGGAGGTTAAGAAACTCCGGTATGCTGCCTGTTTTCTGTAAATAAAGTTACTGGAAAATAGCCACACCCACTCATTTATGTATTGTCTATGGCTGCTTTTGCATTAAAAAAGTAATTGTGAGACCATATGACCCACGTAGCCCAAAATATTTGCTATCTGGCAATTTACAGCAAAAAGTTTGCCAACCTGTGACCTGTGTAGTCTGCAGATAAATTCAGGGAACTCTTCCTTCTTCCTTTCTAGCTCTCTGAAAGTTCTGCCTCCATTTTTGTTTCCCCATTCTCCACTTCTCCTGACATTCTATTTTGGAGAGTTGAGTTAGCTTAAGAGGAAGGATGCAGATCTCAGAACCAGACTGCTGAGGTTCAAACTCCATTTGCTCTACAACCTTGGCAAATGTGCTGAACTCCTATGTGCTTAAATTGTGTCCTTGGGTTACTGCTCCCATTTCTGCTCTACTATTGCTATTTTTGGCCACCTTCATCTCTGGTGTACTGAAACAGGAATCTCAGGGGCTAGCACTTCCTGTACTTCCTGCCAGGATGGAACTCCTGATAGGGCTCACCAGTTGTCCTTCCACACAAAACCAGAAACTGTGGCATCACATTAAGCGTTCCATCTCCAGAGCTTTATTAGGGGAAGTATCTCCTAGAAGCACAAGTTACTTATGGATAATGTATCCAAGCTCCATGGGGAAGGAAATCAGTCTTTCTTCTCTCCAAGCAGTTTCCGGGAGTCCCACAGCGCCCACACTGCTAACGTCTCCCTACCGGGATGCCTACCATTGTCTAGAGGTCTACTTCTTGAGTTGCCCACATGCCACTTACACAATCATTGTGGGGTGAGGATACAAAGGCTGCTAGTGTCCCATGGGAAATATCAAATAATGGAATGAACTCTAAGCCAGGAGGGAAGGTACCTGGATTTTAGTTCTGGCTCTACTCAAAATTGCTTCATCACCTTAAACTATCCCTTTAACCTTTCTGTATTTTCCTCTTCTCACCTCTAAAATCAGGCACACTAGATAATCTCCAAGTTTCCTTATAGCTGTAAGATTTTTATGATGCTATGGAACCCTGGACTGACAATATGCGACACTTAAAATTTACCCACAGAAAGTCTATTCAAACAGAATTCAGCCTGAGTTAAGATCATCGGCTGTCTGGGCTACCGAGGCAATGATCTTTGTCTTAGGAAAAGAGGCTAATGGGTCATCCTCTCTGAGGGTCCTTTATGTCAAACAGGTTAAAAAATTGTAGAGAAGGAAAAAAAAATAGGTTACATAGTCTTTTTAGACTTAGGCCAACTATTTCTTGCAAAGAAAAAGAAATGACTTACTTTTCTTAGCAATAATTTCTATACCCCAAGCTATATTTTAACAGAAGCCTGGAGGCTCCTGGCAAAGGAAATATATATGACAGTATATTGGAGGAGTTTAAATGTCAAATTTATTCAATGTTTTCAAAGCAATAGCTTTAATAAAAGTGGGGAAAAGGCATCCAAGGACTAAATTTGGGGACCAAGATTAAAGGCTGTTCATTTGTATGAAGAAAGGGGAAAATATGACATAATTTGAAAAATGAAAATAATATGAAAGTATAGATGTTTGAATTTCAATAGTGTAAAATAAAAATTTCAAACTATTCCTGATACATGATGAGAGGTCTTTATTTTTAATCCCGTTTCAAGAGAACAGAATTAAAAGTATTGAATTTTGGTTTGTGAGAGGCCTTTTTCAAATTCCATTCCTGAATAAAGAATGAATATACTAAGCACAGGTATTCAGCCTTAAATGTTGTAAAGAATTCTTTGAGAACATGTTCATGGGCCACGTTGATCAGTGACAGATGCTCACATTTCTCAGTTACTACTTCAAGAGTTTTATCATGCCTGTTTAAACCCATTTAAAATGAAGAAGAGAAAAATCAAATTGAAAAACTTGTCTTTTGTTTCGATCATTTATGGAGTCCAGTAAATGAGTTTTTACAAATGGATTTACAATGCTTTTTTTCAAAAGAGAATATTGAGATTCCTTAAATTGGAGTGTGTGCAGAGAGGATGGTTTTACAAAGAACTGGTGACCAATACCAGAAAGTGTTTGTTCATATCTGTATCGGGGGGTGGGGGAGAACGTATATTTAAGCATTGTGCCTGTCACTCAAGAAGACTCTAAAGGGCATGGCAGTGCCCAAGACGAAGAACGACCCACTCATGAGTCCAGAGGCCATGGCAGGTAAGCTTCACTGCCCAGCTGCTACTGACTCCAGCCTGTTGGGCTTTGTAGCACACTCTCAAAGCAAGAATTTCTAGAAACACATCCAAAAAGGTTAGAAACATCAAGATCGCATTCAAAAATCCATCAACAATAACAAAGTAATTATCACATCATCTCTGAAAGCATCCACGAGCACCCCATCCCTCACTTAGTACGCCATTAACATTGCACTGAGGTCCTGTTTCTTGCCTTGACCTCACTCTTACACACTTGAGCGGCTGAGTTCTCTTCTTGCATGTTCCAATAAACAAGTCCTTGAGATTTGGCCCTGGCTCAACCACATGCTGAGCCCCCTACTTGCAACCCCACTGATGTGTACTCATTTCTACAGCTGGATACATAAGCCTTTCAATCCCACAATCATCCAACAGCATCACTGTGGCAATGTGTACACTCACTTGTAGCCAAAGTAAATTTTGCGCTTTGATAAAAATTAATTGGTGTAAAGACTTCACAGTGAGCCAAAGTGCCTGGGAATTCTGATAGGTAACCACTGAGTGATTAAAACAACAACAAAAACTTTGTCAATTCAATAGTCTTGAAGGTTGAACAACTGAAGATTCTAGGGTGCCTGATTTTTATATCATGATTTTTAACTAAAGCATACACAAATACACATTGACACATACTACCCTTTCCAGACACATCAAAATTTAAGTCATAAATTTAAGGATAGAGTTAAAATGTTTACAGTGTTTATGACTCATGCATAATTGATTTAGGTACTCTGTGTTGCAGTAATTTTCATGATTATTTTCCCTTTCAGAGCATTTACAGATATTTTATATTCATCTTTTGAGATGCTGCATCATGTTTTATTTCAACTTACTAAGTGACCTGGACATCACCATGAGTTGGAAACATTTGTCCTTTTTGTATTTTAGGATTCGGGCGGCAGAGGGTAGCAGAGAGAGTTGTTAATGAATTGGATCGATTATATGGTATGGTATTTTCTTGCTTATTTGCATCAGTCTAGTAGAAGCTTATATGTCACCCAAAAGTAGCCCCAATTAGGTTGTCAACACTACAGCCTAATATCAGAATGATTGTAAGTTATTCCTAGAAGAGCACGTGCCTGCCAAGCACACAACAGGGCTTCACAGTTTTGACCTTCTTTCATGTAGTACATCTGCCTCCAGAGCCTGGCATAGAAGGCAATACTTCCAGCTGGTACTTTAGGTACATCAGGCCACCAGAGGTAATGAACGCACTTGACATTTACAGTTGGGTCTAAATTCACCACTGTAGCAAACAACAGGAGTTGGATTAATGAATGACCAGTGTGCAGAGATACAGACCATCTCAATGGAGACCTCCCTGGAGTCTCGAGGCTTACAAAAGGAAATAAACACATTTGGAAGCCAAGAATGGTTTATGGATTATGTGTGCTAACCATGTGCAATCCTCAGCAGGAAAAACACAGCCAGGTATCTGAAGCAGAATTGGAGTGTGCCCATGCGTGTCAGGGGAAGGGATTTTTATCTCCAATAGTCTCAGCCAGCTTAATATGAAACTTGCATCAGCAGTTTGCACCAAACTCAAAGACTTTCATAGTTCTCTATGGAGCCAAATACTTCTATATTTGACTAGCTATTGAATAAGCATGGCAGAATAGTGAAGTATTTTCTGACTATGAAGGAAATTAAACCTTTCTTCTTATCCTCAAAAAAATGAGGAGAGAAAATGTTCCTTTATTCCTTTTTTATTATTATAAAAGGGATACATTTATATTTAAAAAATTTTAATGCACAAAAGCAAAAAGGATACAAAAAATCACCTGCAATCCTCACTCAGATAAACCCTGTCAGTAGTTTTATTAATATCCTTCTAGTTTCCTTTCAATATATGTATATACAATTAACTGAAAATGTATACAATATGAAGTATGAAGTATAAAAATATGCAACTTGCTTTTATTTTTCTTCACTGAAACATTGTGATCATCTTCCCATGACATTATTTTTCCACTGCTTCATTTTTAATGGCTTTCGATATTTAATAAAATCTACTGTAATTTACTTAAACAGTCTCATACTGCTGGACATTTATGTTTTGTCCACCTGTTTTGTTACTGTAAGCAATGCAGTAATGAACATTAAGAAGAGACCTATCTCTTGAAATAGGTTCCACTTTTAATATTTCCAAACATCCTTTTTGCCATTTTATCCATAGTAAATTAACTAGGCACCCACTTTCTCACCAAGCATCTAGTTTTCCTCTTTCTCTGGAGCTTTACTAATGTATGAATATGGAAATGACAGGAAATATTTGAAGAGCTGTCACATAGAAGAGAATTTATAATGGTTCTATGTGTTTCCCTAAGGACAGAACTAGAACTAATGGTGAGAAGTTACGGGAGAGCAGATGTCCACTCAATATGTGAACTTTGACACAACGAAATAAGCTGCCCTGTAGAGTGAGGAGCTCAGGTCCTCGCTATCCAAGCAGGGACTAGAAACACATCTGTGGATGAGCTTTAGAAGGGGTTCTTATTATGAATGGGAAATAGATTAGATTGGACTTTTCCAAGCTTTTTGTTTGCTTTATAAAATGGAAAATTTTCTGAAAATCATGTGAACCCTGTATAAACAAGGGAAGCATTTTATTAGCATAACAGTGATTTACTATGAAGTCAGTCAATGAGAAAATTTGAAAATTGGTGGTCCCCAGGATATTTAAAACTTAGGTATCTCATCACATAAACAAAATAAAGGACAAAAATCATATGATTACATCAATTGATGCAGAAAAAGTGTTTGACAAGATACAACATCCATTTATGATTAAAACACTTAATAAAATAGGTACAGAAGGAAAATACCTTAATGTAATAAAGGCCATATATGACAAACCTTCAGCTAATATTTAACAATTAACGGTGAAAAACTGAAGCCCTTTACTCTACGTTCAGGAACACGACAGGGCTGTCCCCTATCACCTCTGCTTTTCAACATAGTGTTGGAAGTCCTTGCCAGAGCAATCAGGCAAGAGAAAGAAATAAATGGCATCCAAATTGGGAATGAAGAAGTTAAATTGTCACTCTTTGCAGATGACATGATGCTATATATAGAAAACCCTAAGGAATCCGCCAAAAAGCTATTACAAACAATCAACGAATACAGTAAAGTTGCTGGCTACACAATCAACATACAAAAGTCCATTGAATTCCTATATATTAACAATGAAATCTCAGAAAAATAAAAATAAAACCCAAATCGTTTTGTGATTGCAGCAAAAAGAATAAAATACCCAAAAATATACTTAACCAAGGATGTGAAAGACCTATAGCCTGAAACTATGATATTTTTAAAAGAAATTGCAGAAGACACAAAGAAATGGAAAGACATTCCGTATGCTCATGGATTGGAAGAATCAACATAGTTCAAATGGCCGTATTACCCAAAGCAATATACAGATTCAATGCAATCCCCAGCAAAATCCCAATGGCATTTTCTAAAGAAATATAACAAAACATCATCAGATTTGTATGGAACCACCAAAGACCCGAATAGCCAAAGAAATCCTAGGGAAAAAGAACTATGCTGGAGGTATCACACTCCCTGACTTTAGCTTATACTATAGGGCAACAATGATCAAAACAGCATGGTATTGGCAGAAAAACAGACACATAAACCAATGGAATAGAATTGAGAACCCAGAAATAAAGCCACATAAATATGGACAGACAATTTTTACAAATAAGCAAAAAATACACAATGGAGAAAAGACAGCCTCTTCAATAAATGGTACTGGCAGAATTGGAAAGCCATGTGCAAAAGAATGAAATTGGACTGCTATCTGTCACCATGTACCAAAATTAATTCAAAATGGATCAAAGACTTAAGCGTAAGACCTGAAACAATAAACTGCATAGAAGAAAACATAGGTACTAAACTTATGGACCTTGGGTTCAAAGAGCATTTTATGAATTTGACTCCAAAGGAAAGAGAAGCTAAAATAAATGAATGGGACTATATCAAACTTAAAAGCTTTTGCACAGCAAAAGAAACCATCGACAAAATAAAGAGGCAACCAACTGAATGGGAGAAGATTTTTGCAAACAGTGTCTCTGATAAGGGGCTATTATCCAAAATATACAAGGAACTCATACAACTCAACAATAAAAAACAAACAACCCAATTGAAAAATGTGCAGGGGACCTGAAGAGACATTTCTCCAAAGAGGACATACAAATGGCAAATAGACATATGAAAAAATGCTCAACATCACTAATCATCAGAGAAATGCAAATAAAAACCACAATGAGATATCACCTCACCCCAGTCAGAATGGCTATCATCAACAAGACAAATAGTAACAAGTGTTGGAGAGGCTGTGGAGAAAAGGGAACCCTCATACACTGTTGGTGGGAATGCAGCCTGCTGCAGCCGCTAGGGGAGGCAGTGTGGAGGTTCCTCAAAAAATTACGAATAGAATTACCATATGACCCAGCAATCCCTCTCCTGGGTATCTACCCAAAAAATCTGAAAATATTTATCCATAAAGACAAGTGTGCTCCATTGTTCATTGCAGCTTTATTTACGGTGGCCAAGACATGGAAACAACCAAAATGTCCTTCGATAGATGAATGGATAAAGAAGTTGCGGTATATATACACAATGAAATAATATTCGGCTGTAAGAAAAGAAGAAATAAGACCATTTGTGACAACATGGATGAATCTTGAGATTATAATGCTAAACAAAATAAGTCAGACAGAAAAAGTAGAGAACCATATGATTTCACTAGTATGTGTTATATAAACCGAAAACAACAAAAGAACAAGACAAACAACTGAAAGAACAAAAACTCATAGACATAGACAATAGTTTAGGGGTTACCAGAGGATAAGGGAGGAGTGGGGAGCCGGACTCTAGAAGAGGGTAAAGGTGATCCAATATATGGTGATGGAAAGAGAACTGACTCTGGGTGGTGAACACACAATGTGAGATATAGATAAGGTATTACAGAATTGTACACCTGAAATCTATGTAAATTTGATAACAATAGTCTTCCCAATAAACTTTAATTTAAAGAAAAAAAATACTTGGGTATCTGACATATTTGGGGAGAGCTTTATTTTTAATAATTTACAAATATATAAATTATGGTTTGAAAAATGTTTGGAATCAAACAATTACAGTCTTTGAACTGTCTCTATAATTTTATTTTTTTTGTGGAATGAAGATTGAAAACCAGTGCCCTGGATTGTCCTTAAGAAACTTTCTAGTTCTAAGATTCTAAATTTTTGCAAAATTTTGAAAGAATTATATTTGTATGAGACAGTTTCATGATTTAAATGCTGCTCTATCGTATGCAGTGATGCTCCTATTGACAGAGTGTAACAATTGGAGAGTATGTGTGCGGTATTGTCAGTCAGACTGAGGCAGGGTGTGAACTTGGGATCAAGAGAAAGCTGAAATGAGTTTGCATTGATTCTTGAATAAAGAGTTCAGGCTAACAGATGTGGCATGGAGGACTGAAACAGGCAACAGTGATCAAAAGCCTAAGTAAGAGTTGAAATCTAGGTTGTGTGTATTGATGGCAGGGAAGGGGACTAACAACCAATTGAGTGTCTTGTTATGTGGCAAATTTTGTACAAAGCAGGAAGTCTTTCTGTCCTTCCTGCCAAAGTCATATCATACTCTCAAAGGGTGGACAGACAGACCTGAGCTCAAAATTATAGGTTAGTAAAAGTTCCTGTTTTTGATGGCACGAAGAAGTGGAGACAGAGTGGAACATCTCTGACACCAGTTATGCTTAGGAATAGTGTTCTTTGGTCTGGGATAGTTTTTAAGGATATTTGCTAGGCTTACAAGCACATAGTGTGCTGATAGGAGGAGAAACTTGAAGATTAACTTCTCTTCCATTCTCAAGCAGGGAATGAATGAATCAAGCTCAAGCCATAGTGCTGTCTCCAGGGCAGCACAGACTCAGCCCTTGGTGTTGTGTCTAACAGAAGCAAGACAATTAAGAAGGCACATGTTTCTTAGAATGCTGGTGGTCCCAATTCATTGGACTGTTCATCACATCTACATAAATAATACCCTTAGAAGTCACTTCAATTTTTTGTGTGTGTATAGCATGACTTTATTTTTATTAAAAGTAATGATTACATATGTATATATGTTAGTTGCATGGAAGTGTCTGGATGAATATATATCAAAATTGATAACTGGATTTTTATGGGGGCAGTAATTATAACAAATTTCACTTTATATTATACAGTTATATAATATTTTATATAATTAAATGCAGTTGGCATATACACTTTTCTAATCAGAAAAACCTTTTTTTCTTAAATATTTTTGAAAATTTGTTTAAACTTTTGTTTGTTTTAATTAAAGTTTATTGGGGTAACAATTGTTAGTAAAATTACATAGATTTGTGGTGTACAATTCTGTAATAGATCATCTATATCTCACATTATATGTTCACCACCCAGAGTCAGTTCGCCTTCCATCACCATATATTTGACCCCGTTTACCCCTTCTAGAACCTCCCTCCCTCCTTACCCTCTGGTAACCACTAAACTATTGTCTATGTCTATGATTTTTTGTTTCTTCATTTGTTTGTCTTGTTCTTTTGTTGTTTTCAGTTTTATATACCACATACCAGTGAAATCATATGGTTCTCTGCTTTTTCTGTCTGACTTATTTTGTTTAGCATTATAATCTCAAGATCCATCCATGTTGTCGCAAATGGTACTATTTCATCTTTTCTTACAGCCTAATAGTATTCCACTGTGTATATATACCACAACTTCTTTATCCAGTCACCTATCGAAAGACACCATAAACCACCATTTCCATGTCTTGGCCACTATAAATAAAGCTGCAATGAACATCAGAACACATATATCTTTACAGGTAAATGTTTTCTGATTTTTGGGGTAGATACCCAGGAGAGGGATTGCTGGGTCATATGGTAATTCTATTCTTAATTTTTTGAGGAACCTCCACACTGCCTTCCATAGTGGCTGCACCAATCTGCATTCCCACCAACAGTGCAGGAGCGCTCCTTTTTCTTCACAGCCTCTCCAACACTGGTTACTAGTTGTCTTGTTGATGAGAGCATTCTAACTGGGATGAGGTGATATCTCTTTGTGGTTTTTACTTGCAGTTCTCTGATGATTAGGGGGGAAAAAAAGTCACTTCAGACACAGAAGCTGCTAATACACACACAGCACACACACATACACAGAGAGCCATATACATATGTATGTATATATGTAGTATTCATATGTGGCTATAGAGTTATGTAATTATCCTTTGATTCTTGAATGGAATACATTTATTCATTAAGTAATCATTCATTAACTAGCTATTTATATATCGCCACTGTGCTAAGTCCTGGCAGGTACATAACTAAATGACTTTTGTACTTAAGGAAATTATAATGTTGCTGAGAAACACACAACATATACTTTAAGCAGTAGTCTTATTCTATATGTTTTGCAGATGGCTCCCATGTAGGTTATCTTACTTCTGCCACAGTATTTCAGTAATTTCCAACTGAAAGAGACCCAGAGATCACCTCCTCCACCAGGTTAAAGATGAGCAAACATGAGGCCCAGAGAGACTGTGACTTGCTTAGACAATATCAGAACCAAAATCTTCTGATTTAAGAGCAATGCACAGATCACATTAATTCTTCCCATGCAAATAGATATGCTAATGCCTGTTTTTCTTTGTAATACACATTTAATTTTCAGTTTGTCCAGTTCAATTCTAAGTTTGTAAAATAGCTTGAACTACTTTTCAAATATTTGAGGTTTGGTTTGATATAAATCATATTTATAAAGAACACTTCATTTTAATTTACAAAGCTATATTATATAAAGGGAGAATTAAAACATATGTTTCTGATTCATTTACAATTAAACTCGACCTCTTATTTTGCAATAGTCATTTGATGCTTAGATACTTCATTGTGGTTTCAATATAGTTTCTCCTAAAAGTAGAAATCATAGTTCATTAAGATTAAATAAATTCACTCCTAAAAAACAGCATGTATGCCTCAAAACTAGTTTTCATAATATTTTATTAGATTCCAAACTTAATAGAAATTGTTCATTTTTTACTAAAGCAAACTTATTTTCCACTTAAAAAATTTTTCAACTCCTTATGCGCTATTTAGATAAAGTGATTTTATTTTATATTTCTTAGAATCCTACAGAATACTTATATCACAGTTATTAAAAAACGGCTTTTGTTGTCAAAAAGGAAAGAAGAAGGAGAAAAAAAATCACTTGGCTTTTTAAAAAAGGTAATAACAAGACTTTTAAATGAATACCTCTTTTCACCATTCAGACATGAATGAACTTGGCATTAAACCTGTTCTTAATTCAATCCATCTGTTCAGTGCCCACTGCTTTATTTTTAGTGCCACCATTTAAAACTGCCTGAAATACTTCGTAATGAAAACGATCAAAGAGCACAACTTTCCAATATAATAAACATGTATATGTTCACCAATGAACCATCTTTTCTGATATGGTAATATTTAGTTCATGACTAATACCAAATATACCTTTGGAAAAAAATTCTGAAATTTATATGTCAAAGACGTTTAACCACTAATCATGTGGTCTATTCAGTGCGGCACTTGAGTGTAAATCACTAATTTAATGTAACGTCAAGTATATACACTGGATTTTAAAAATTACTAGCAACAAACTAGAAGATGGAGCATGCTTTATCAATGTATAAACTTGTAAGAGGCAACCCAAACAAACAACCTCAGTGTATTTAATAAAACTCTGTAGATGGGGTTGTCTCTAGTGGCCAGAGCTTTGCTGAGACTCAGGCTTTGCGACAGTCTCCAGACCCACTCACATCCTCACTATGGGAGTGAGAAGCCACACAGCCACCACAGAGCAACATGGAGGCAACTGCGGTCAGCCTGGGACAGCAACCAGCAAGCCGTGCTGGTTCGTGCCCAAGTTTTTCCTGCTGATGCTCCTCTTTCCAAAACAGCCCTGGGAGTTTCTCAAAAAGACCTGATTGTACTGTGTTGGACTACAGTTTCAGTCTCTGTATACTTCAGAACCAGAGTTTCCTGTTTCAGCAGGAATTCCTGGTATTTATTTTTAAAGCCAAAAATCAGAAGGTTCCCATACTCTAAAACTTTTTATTTTACCTGAGCTGTACATCAAAGGCACATGACTAGGGAATTTTTATTTTATAAGATCCTGCAGTTTTAGCTTCTGGGATAACATGTTTTGTACAGAATTTTTTTTTTAATAGTCTTTTCATTTCTAATAGAATTCAAAAGCATTGGTGGGGGTGGAGAGTAAAAATTTATTCAGTAAGTGCATAGTCCATTGCTTTTCTAGTTTTAAGTATAATTTTAAACAAAATTATTGCCATTATCAGAGGCAGCATAGTCTAGCAGAGATGACATAAAGACTTCCAAGCAGCAGTGACCTCAGAAAGCATGTATATGAATTCCGTCATGCACAGAGTCAGCCTTGCAAGGTCGAACAATTTCCCTGAGCAGCAGCAAATGAGAGACCTGGTACTCAGGTTCTAAATCCACGTCTGTTGTTCTCTCCACTCCACTACCTGGACAGGGAGTCAGAAAATGTGGTCTTAGCTTTCCAGCAACAATGAGACCTTTCTAGGCTTCAGTTTCCCCGTCCATGAAATGAGGGGGATAAGACTGCATGATTTAGTGTCCTTTCCAATAGTAAAAGTTTATGTGTTCTACACAGAAAGTTGCATATTTTTAATTTATAGAAGACACATTTATTTTGAAAGTGCAAAATGCTATATTTTATCTTCTAATCCTTTTTGAATGATTGGTGTAATTATTAAATAAGATAATATGTGTGAAGACCAAGAAATGCCTGATAACTCAGTTGATGGTAGCTCTTAATATTCTCATTTCCTCTGAGAAAACAGGAATATTTTTACTCTTTGTCAAAATGTCTTCTATGATATTTCCTTTAAGACTTGGGCTCACCTTGCAGCCTAGTTATGCTCCTGACATTTTTCTCACTCCAAACTCATAGTGCAAATTAGAAGCAGTAGAGGCTTAAAGAAAGGAAGCAGAAGAGCTATGAAGGGGTTAAGGTAGAGAAATGCTGAGAGGGTGTCCCTATTGGAGAGAAATCCATGGTAATTAAAAAAAAGAAATATTTAAAGAGAAATTTTTTAAGTTCACTATTTAGAATAATTAAAGAGGTCAAATGAATTTCTGCGGACTTCCTTATAACTTCCAACCACCTAAGGGATAGAAAATGTTAAATATTCAATTAGCAGTGCCCAAGGACACCAAGAGAAGTGCCTGCTACAACTCTGAGGGCTCTCTACACTTCATTAGACCATGTTTTAGGGCTTAAAGCAGGGAATTTGCAGCTAATACCCCATCTTGCCTATCATGTATTTATAATGCATCTTGCTGCAAGTCACCATTTAGGACTGCGTTTTTAACTCCGGGTTGGTTTCCAGATGCTTGGAAGCTATAGCTGTATGTGTGATATAGACCAATTTATCCAACTAGCCGCTCCAAGCTTTCCAGTAAGCTGAGCCCCAAATGAACTTTTCTTCCAAAGCCTAATATGAAATAAACACTACCACCTCATGCAGCAGGCTATTCTTAGTCAACAGATGACATAAAAGGAGAGAATGGGTGACTTCTAATTTCTAATACCCAGGAGTCCCTTTGAGTTAGAGAAATGATCCGTGGGGCAAGATCCTATCAAAAGCCAAATTTCCAAACCACAAGGGTACCATTCAGTGCTCAGAAGCAAGAACCTGCTAAATCGTACCCTGGTATCCTCCAGAAATGAAGGCACCTGCAAAAAGAAGTTTATTTATACTTGGGGAACAGGTTACTCATGCACAGGCCCCAGCCCCAGTGTTAATGATATATTGTTTCAGGGATACAAGAAATTGTTTCTGTGTTCAGAGGGGAAAAGGAGAAACAAGGGAACAATTCTGGCTACTAGATATGCTCTCCCTCATGATAACACAGAGCCTTTTCTCTTTCAGGACTCTAGGAATAGTTTTCGTCTTGAGGTAATGTGGGCTAATGGACTGTGTACCAGCCTTCTGGGAGTTAATCTGAGTTTACTGTGGATTGGCAGACCAATCTACAGCTGGCTAGCCCTTTGCATTTTGAATTTCCTTATCCGCAAAATGGGGATAACTATATTGGCTTCTCCACCTCACAATGGCTTCTGCGATTGAATAATTAACGCACCTAAAGTTCTTTCAAACCAGAAAGAACTATATTAATATTCAGAAATATTATAATAACAAATCCCAATGGCTAGTCTGGTTAATTTCCTGCTAGGTCAGACAACAGGAGAAATTACATTGGATTTGTAAGATGGATGCGATAGAGTTTTGAGTTGGGTGTACCGTGATTACTTCAGATTGTTTACAGCAATTTTGAAGTGTGATTTTTTTCACCCCTGAAGACACGAGGGTTTAAATTAAATGACATTCTTTCTTTCATCCTGTGACTGTGAGAAACATCTATTCCTATTTTCTAATCCCAAATTTTGTTTGACATCATACTCTATTCCATAGTCAGTGGGAATTTATTTAGTATCCACTCCACAGATGTGTAATGAGAGAGACCAAAAACCTTCACTTTGTTAAACAAAGTTCTTTGTTCAATTTGTTCCTGGTATGTGTCGTGCTCTAAGATTGATACCAAGATGAAAAAGACACAGCCCTGCTTACAGGAGGTCACATTCTAGTTGCGGAGATGGACCCATACACAGACAACAAGAATGCAAGGACTGAATGAATGTTATCACATAGACACAAAGACCCTCCAAAAGTGAACTTCCTAAAATAAAAACCCAGTCGTCATGCTATTCCCATTTGAAACACTGTGTTCAGGATAAAGTACAAGCCTTAATATGATTTAAACAGACTTTATAATCTGGCTCCTGATTAGCATCCAGCACCATCTTTACCTTCTCTCACCTCACCCCCAGCAATCAGGTGACCTTTGTTGTTTAGTACTAGTTCACAAATCCACCGAGCTTTCCATCACCTCCAGGCCTTAACACATGCTGCTCCTTTGGCAGGAAAAGCATTTCTTCCTATATTCCCTCCTCCCCCATTCCATCCCCCCAGCTCCTCCTGCTTGACCTAGCTTCTGGCTCACTCCCAATACTTCAGATGTCAACAGTCACATCCTTCTGGAACCTTCCCTGAAGTCTCAGATCATTCTTTTGTGACTTTTTAACAGTTTGAATTTCCCCTATCTTGGCAATTACTACACAGTGTTACAATTGCCTGTCCTCTTGTATTTCGCCCTAGGTTGTTAGTTAGCTCAGGGATGGCAGCATATATCACTAATGCAGCACCAATATAGCAAGTGCACAACAAATATATATGAGTGAATGAATGACTCTATAGTCTAGGAGTGTATGCCAGAACTGTTAGGTGCATAGTTTAGCTAAAAGAATATTAAACCCTTTCTGTTTCATCTTGACTAAATTATGTCTAAAGCTAGGATCTATAGCTAAGATCACCTCCTTATACTGTATCTCCTCAACAAGTACTTTTTATGCAATAATGGGTTTCTAAGTTTTAAGCAATATTATTATAATAACCTCAAGTGACATAAAAGCCTTAGTGTACTTTTAATTATAACTTTAAATTGAGTTTCTATGTAATCCATTCCATTCAAAAAGGGGGCAAACAGATATATTGGTATGTTTGATCACAATATACAAATCAAATAAGGTATGTTTTTAAAATTTTTTTCATGAAGGTTGTCAATTTTCCCTGAAAATCTATTTTGACATTGATTCAAATCCATTCTGTAAAAAACGGTTTCTTACTGCATATATTTTTGTGCTTTATGTCACCCTACAGCTCTTCTCTAGTCGTTTTATCACTCCATCAACAACGTTTACTGAGTGCCCACTAGGAAATGAGGTGGGACCTATGCCAGGAAAGAGAAAAATTATAATTAGTTTGTTCCCTGGCCTCAAGCAGCATGAAATCTACTTAGGGAGTTAACCGACATCATGTACAAACTGATTTTAAAAATCCAATTAATTATGTAGCAGGTACAAATCAATATCCACAAACTTAGGAAAACACAAAACGTAGTTTTCTTTACTCTCTTGCTGCTGCAGGCTTGGTCCTGGAACCAACAGCACCAGTATCAGCAAAAGGTTCTTAAAAATGCAGATTCTCAGGCCTGGTCCTGGAACTACTGAATCAGGATCTGTATTTTAACAAGGCCCCTGGGTCATTGGTATGCCTGTTAAAGTTGTTGAAGCATAAAGTTATTGAAGAACGTTTTTCAAAGCCGTCCACAGATGACCTGCAGTGGATCACCTGGGGGCACTAGTTAAAAATGCAGATTTAGCCGAGACCTATGAAATCATAATTTCTGAGTATCCCACCACGGACTATGCAGTTTAAGCTATATAACATTTGAAAACCTTTGTCACAGCCCCTAAAGTGAAGTAGGTTTAAATAATTATGGAATTGCAGCTAATTTTGAATAAAAGCACCCAAATATGTGTAAACATCAAATAACACATTTATACTTTTTTATGGAGAAGAAAATAATCTGATACATGTTGGCCTGATCAAAAAGATACAAAATGCTTAAATTTCCAAAATATTTTAGAATTACATTCCATTGCAGTCCCATTAAATTCAATAAATACTTAGCACCTGCTATGGGTAAAGAATTATATTGTGGCTACAGTGATTAATAGACTGAATATACATTTATTAATTTTCTATTGTGTCAAAAGCTATACTGGGAAAATAGTGATATAATATGACATGGACTCATTTGACCTCACGAAAAGCTGGTGAAGAAATGTTTTGGAGTTTTCTTAGCATTTTACTTACACAAGTATCTCACCTCAAAAAAAGGGAAGAAGAGCAGAAGGAGGCTTGTTTGTGGGGATGTCCTAAGGAATATGGTTTATGAATATCTTACCTTATTAGAAGAAGTAAATATCATTTTGAATGTTTTTATATTTCAAATATATTGCTGTATGTTAATTAAATATAATTCTATACTTACAGACACTACAACACAAATATTTTGGCTTTTATTATGACTAATCTTCGCTACATAATTGTATGAAGCAGAATAGGCTAAGTTTTCCTGCAGTAACAAAAAACCCGAAAACCTCAGTAGTCTAAAAACAACAAAGTTTATTTTTGTTCATGCTTTCTGTGTATCTTATTTGACAAAAGGGTCCTTCATCGTAGTCGCTCAGGGATTAGAGCTATGAAGACTTCATCTTGACCCAGGTTTTCATGACTAAAGAATCAGGGAAAAGAGAAGATAATGGACAAATAATCTGCCTCATAAAGCTTCTGTTTGGAAGTGACACACATCACTGCTGCTCATATTTCATTAGCCTAAACAAGTCATATCACTGCCCAAACTCAACAGAATGGGGATGTATAATCCTTTTGCATGGAGAGGCACCAAATATTTATAGTCAATCATAGTAAGCAGATAAAACAGTTGATTGAATGATAATTAAGCCAATGAGATTTAAGTTCCAGGTTCTGTTGTAATAGTGAGGGCTATAGTTTAGTGAGATGCAGGGTTAGGGGAGGAAAAAAATAACAGGGCAAATCCCCAGCAAGGAGTGGAACTGCTGTGGTACACGTATTATTTGTTCAGTAAATGCCTAAGACTCAATGCAGTCCCTCTGAGTTACTTCTTCAAACAAATAACCAATGAACTAGACATAGCTGTATTCAAATCATTATCCAGAGGAATTATTAACTCTTTTCCATTGCCCACCATTTCTTTCCCAAAAGGAAATGCCTTAATCATGAAAGCATCTAGTTTGACAAGTAGAGGTAGGAGATGCCTGCTACCTAGGAAGTTCATTTTCTTCTTCTTTGCCCATCCCATCCATCCTCTTCTCTTTGTTAAGGTTCTTGATTCCACTAGTGTATGCAGATTATGGAGGAGTGAGATAATCCACTTCCCACAGCTCTAATTTTTTCACCAAATAAAAAGAGATTGTCTATATATCATAAACAAAAATCATAATACATTTGCTAAGAACTACTATTAGAGATACAAAGCTAATGCTGAAAAAAATATATATTTCTTGCTTTCAAGTATCTCACAGTCTCATGTTATATGAGGATGTGCAAAGGTAGAAAAATTACCATTTTTCAGAGCAGAGTGTCTGAATACTAAAGAAGTAGAAGCCAAAGCAGAAAATGTAAAATGAGACCACGTTGCCTGAGGACTCCAGTGTCTAACACATAATGGACAGATGTGGCCCACTAATTAAAGAAAGCCAATCTGGTCGTGATGTGCATTCAACAGACAGGAGGGACTTGAGTCGCGGGGACCAGGAAGGATGATATTGCATTAGGCGGGACAGGACATGAATTTAAAAGACCTGCTG